>NC_143132.1:28402500-29027500 GCF_059928025.1 Delphinapterus leucas
GAAGTTTACAGCATTTTTGTTAAAATTTACCTTTTCAATGACAGATAATAAAACAGCTTTCTTTTCCCACTTTATAAATTGATGCAATCTCGATGCATAAATTTGTTATTTAGCAAACTCAGCCTTAATGAGCATTTGCCAAACTCCACACTGATGCTTGGAGAAGGAATAACATTCAGTGGCTACGTTTCTCTTACTACAGATAAAAGGATTCCAAGTTCTTTCACTCTTATCTAGTTTATTCTGATTGCCTATATACCAAAGATGTGATCTTCAGGTTTTATTAGATATTTGATTGCTTTGTTGGAAGTGACCTTCAGTCTCCAACTGAGATGACCTGCAGATACATCTCTTCTGGGACATTTTGTCCTATTTCAGATTATCACCTCCAAAGGTTAGATAGTCAGGGATGGATGGGAGAGATTTTTACCTTTTATTCTCAAACTACAAGATCTCCAGCCAGTTTATGTCTGGGTTCAGTAGTCTCAGAGGGCTGTTGGGCAAAAAAAATCAAGCCTGTTTGATTTAGTAAAAGGCAAGCCTCTATATATAACCATTTCATTTTACTGTTTATTGATTTGATGATCAATGATTTTCATGTACTTCTTTTACTTTTATGACAATTGATTTTAATAGCTTTTATACAGCACAACACATCATGTTAAATATTTTGTGGAATCCTTCATTGTTAATAATTCATTGTATTAATAATCTTCACTGTTTTTAAATGGCAAGGGCCCTGGTCTTAAATTTGGAAAACAATTGAAGCAGTAGGACCACCCCCACTCCCTTTTTGGAATAAAGGCAGGATTAGCTTCGTTAGGGTTAAAAGGTCAGAAGAGAAGGTTGTCCTTTTTGTCAATATGCAAATGAAAAGCTGCTTCAGACAGAATGATACAGCTTGATGGACCAATGAACTCAATCATTGTTATCTCACCAAATATCCCACCAACTGCTGTTATCCCAGCAGTTGAAAGCTGGTCTCTGAAAATGTGAACACCTTTTTTTTAAACACTCTCTAGAGTTAATGAAGAGGCTACACTCATTCCCTTGCTAAGGAATTTAAATAGCATTATCACACACTATGCCAAGATCAGCAGTGACTACAGAATTTACATTTTACTCCACACATTTCTGATGGTAAAAGTTATAGCATGCATGGGAAATATTTGGAAGTTGAAGCCTCCCATCTTCAATTTCAGATTATGCAGTGGATAACTAAGGTCATATTATAGATCATATTTTGTTTCTGCGGAAGATGCCTTAGAGATCACTTAGACATAAGTATGTAAATATTTTCAAGGACTTGAATCACTGAAACTTAAAGCTTTAATCAGCAAGATCAGACAGGTCAGCCAGGAACATTTACCAGACATTATAAAATTCAAACAAAATTTTTTCTAGTGTAGGGAATTAAGCAGGAATCCTTTCGTGACAACTCACCTATTATTAAATTTGTAGACAGATTATAATGTTGCTTGTTAACAGAAGACTCTGAAAGCATGAGCAATTCTAATCTAATGGCTAATAAATCACATTTAATAACAGGCACATGGTTATTGTCATATGATAAGCCAACAAACTACACAGAGTTTACATAAATGACTATCAATTTTATACTGTCAAGACTTAAATTTTCACTTTCCTCTTTTTCACTATCATTTCTCCCATTTCTATAATGAGGATCAAGGTGGAGAGCAAACCCTTTAGTTCAGTCTTCATTGCAGACCCTTTCCCACAGACACATGTTAAAATGAAAGGCCAGGGGTCTGACCTTTGGCCTCGGGCTGCTGGTCTCAACTCTTCCCACTGCCCTTTCACCTCCCCAGGCCCCTCTCAGACCCCAGGAACCTACTGGGTCCCCAAAATGCCCATCCAGCTGCTCCCTTCTGCACCCGGCCTCTCCCCACTCCTACCCTCACCTCTGCATTAGATTCCCTACATTCTGGAGGGCTTGTGGTAACCAAATATCTGAACCATGAGGATGTATTTTTGCTGTCAGGTGAAATTCTCAATTCTATTTTTTAACTATAATGTGGATTGGCATTTTATTGTGACTAAAAAATCGAATAAATCAGACTCAGACTCAGGAAGAACCTTTGTACAGTATGATTTCATTGGTTAAGGAAAGATCCTGACAACTATCTCTTTCTCAGGGTGGCTGGTGTCGGAATTTTCTTTAAAGGAGAAAGAGCTATCCCTTAAATAATTTCGAGATTAGGCTACAAATAGCACTACAAACTGATTGAGATAAAACTACCTTTCATGGAGTGAGGAAGAGAGCAGAAGGAATACCAGAAGGAGGGTGGCTGAAACAGCGGTGGCCTCCAGCATCAAAGACAGCATCCCTGGAAAATTTTTTGTTTGTGACAGCTCAGTTAATATCAATGGTGTTTGAACACAGAAAGGGGTATTTACATATTCTATTTGTTTCAGTGGAAATAGTAGTTCTAAACCATACTGTAAAAGGCATTCAATAGTATTATTTAAAATATTTAAAAGAGCTGCTTGTATTAGGCATCCTATTTTAGGCGAAGTCCAAATTATTCTACATTTTTAGTTTTAATTGCCTCGTGGAACTTCACTCAGTTTTTGATTCAACAAATATTTCCAAAACACTGCGTCAGCCTGTGCCAATAACTGAGGATGAATCAAACAAGTTATATATGTTAAAGGGTTCATAGTCTGATAGAAATGTTACATTTTAAAATAAATAAGCCCAAAACAAAGTGGTAAATGGTGTAATGCTATATGTTGCATAGAAATAGTGAAGAAAATATGTGATTAAATTAGCTGTACTGAGGTGAAGGTAGCTAACAGAGGCAGTGCTATTTGACATCATTCATTCACCCAACAAATAATTATTGAGCACATAGAAATACTTGGAAAGTACCAGTAGGTACAGAAAATATAATTGTGGGCGACACAGGCAATAATCTCTGACCTCATGGTATGTATGCACATTCCAGTGGGTGAGACATAAATTAGTCAGGATAAATGATATACATTGCATGTAAGAAGTGAGAATGAAAAACAAAGCAGAGAAGAAAGAAATGAAATGTTGAAGGGGATGACATTTTTTATAAGGAATTCCTGGACGGCCTTCTTGGGAAGATGCATTATTAATAAAGACTTTTTGGGGAGAAATTTCCAGGGAGATGAGGGTTTGGAGGAAACATTCGAGACAGAGAAACAAACATGTACAAAGGCATGAAAACTTGCAAGTATAATGTAGTTTTAGGAAATAGCAAGTTGTGGGGCTGAATTGTGTGTGTGTATGTGTGTGTGTGTGCGTGTGTGTGTAGGGTTGACAAGAAAGGTTAAAAAAGAGAGAGGCTAGATTGTAACCAAGGTGTGAGGAAACTCTTCACCTGGCTAAGGGATTTACGTCTTATCAGGACAACAAGGCCACATCACAAGATTTTAAGCAAGAAAACGATAAGACATGATGCTAGAAGGTTGGCAGGAGCCATGTTGCTACAGCACTGGGGCATGGCTAACATTAAATTGTGTATAACTCCAAACAAACCAAGACCTCTCCATGTAGCTGTTGTGATTTTTCCTTGCACTCATATATGATTTCATTTTGGACACAGATACCAGTGGACAGAATTATTGGTGTGCAAGAGAAGCAAATGAGAAGTTGGTATGGCAACCAAAAGAGATGGTAACTTGGAGCTACAGAAAATAAGGGCATCTGTATGGAAAATGTTTAAGAAGATATGTTGGCTTAGTCAATGAATTATTGTACATATACATATTGGTGGTTTTGACTATAACTACTTGCTCTTTAATGTACTCTTGAAAGCAATGCAAAAAAAATCTTAAAGCAGCAGTTTTCAAAGCCTCGTATGCAGACCTCTGGGGTTCCCAAGATTTTTCACGGGGTCCAAAAAGTCAAAACTACTTTTGTAATAATACTATGAAGCCATTTGCTCTTTCACTGTGCTGACATTTGAAGCGATGTTGAGAGAGCAGTGGTTCTGGCACCTTAGCATGAACCAAGCCAGGAGCACCAAACTGTACTAGTGATCATTGTAGTCATCACTGCTACACACACATGGGGAAAAGAAAGTCTCTTTGATTAAGCATTAATTTAATTAAATCTCTATTTTTGAATACACATATTTTTAAACATTGTGTGTGATGAAAGTTGGAAGTACACATGAAAGCACTTCTGCCAAAATGTAATGGCAACCTTGAGGAAAATGATGTTTGTATTGCAAGCTGAACTAGGGGCTTTTTTAATGGAACATAATCTCTACTTGAGAAAATGACTGACTATGATTATTCAGACTTGAGTGTTTGGCAGAGAGGTTTTCTTGAAAATAAACAAAATAAGTCTGTTACTTCAAGAAAAAAGTATTTTGGAAAATGTAGATTTACCAACTTGAGCTTGACACCTTTCAATACTTAAGACTCCACTGATGAGATTGTTAGTGCTATTAACATATGTGATATTTTTAATATTGTATAAAGATCATTTGAAAGAATTACATAAATCAGTAAACCAATTATTTCCCAAAAGGCCAATGCCCATGATGTTATAAATCAAGCAGGGACTGAAGATCCATTCAAGAGATGGACAGACCAATGGATTTCAATGTGACAGTATGGAATATTCACTGGCATGGTCTCAGATTCCTTACTGTAACCAATCTTTAAGAAACTACCAGTTGTGGATTTTGGGTGTAGATCAAAGAAGATATCCACAGTTATCTGAAAAGCCGTTAAAATAATCTTCCTTTTTCTAACCTACATAGCTGAGGAAGGCCATATTTTCTTGATATACTTTAACCAGAACAACATACTGCAACAGATTCAATGCAGAAGCAAGTATGAGAATCTAGATTAAGCTAGATATTAAAGAGATTTGTCCCCCTAAACTGTAAGACAATTCCTCTCATTGTTTTTTAGGAAAATGTAGTTATTTTTTATAAAAATTGTTATGTAATAGGTCTATACCTTAAAATGAATTAATGGATACACACCTATTTTTAAATTTCTCAGTTTTAACTTATAGTATTGTAAATATCCACATGAACAAAATGGGGTAGGGTTGCCAGATTTAGCGAATAAAACTACAGGACGCGCAGTAAATTTGGATTTCAGATAAACATGGAATAATTGTTAATATACATATGTCCCATGTAGTATTTGGGACATAACTTATACTAATAATTATTCACTGTTTATCTGAAATTCAGATTTAACCAGGCATCCTGTATTTTATCTGGCAGGACTACTCTGGCATTCTCAATAATTTTAAAGAGTATAAAGAAATCCTAAGATCAAATGATTTGAAAACCCCTGCTTAAATGCATTCTACAGTTCAGCCTTTTTCTATTTTGTTTCCTTTTTCTTATATTTGTTCAGAATTAGTGAGGTTTAACTATAACTAATTACTTTAAATGCCTTATTACCTCTAGACTTAATTGCTATCAAACACCATGCTTGTCCAGTTAGTTCCAGATGTAACTTACTCATCAATGTATATTTTGCTCAAGTAGAAAATAAAAATGTGTTGTTGTAGCAGGTCTGATAAACATAAATTTTATAGCTTATTTCATGGGTAACAATGATGGACCCATATACATGAGGAGAAACCATGATGGAGATGCTCTCATTAAATATTAAGTAATGATTGAAATTGCTCCTACACTTATTTTAAGTAAATTCTCTTTTTGTACAGCAATAGGAAAATGAAGTATTTTGCCTGGAAATCTTACAATGTGAGACTTACACAAGTGTTCAAGGAGGGCCTAGTGGAATGCAGTACTTCACAGAGATACATTATCAATTTATGTTTAATGTTTGCAAGTACCTTGCCTGTCTCAGATTGATTAAACATTAAACAGCATATGTGCACTGAAAATAACAGCATTTTGCAGTGCTTTGGAAAACAACAGTCTCTGAAATGGATTATGATTGAAAATTGTGTAAGATGGAACCATTAAACCCAAATTTATGAAACAAGTTAGTCCTTTATGTTAACACATAGAAATTATATCTATGAAGGAATCAATGGTCCCCTATGGCTTTTTTAGTAGAAAAATGAAATTCAGAGTGCCACCAAGATCCCTGCGTAGTAGGTCCCTGACACAACAAATCTTAGTTCTAAAAATAAAAATGTGCATCTTAAACAAAACAAAATTTATTTTAAAATGTAATCTAAATTTTGTATGTGTACAGAAGAAAGTAATATACACACCAAAAAAATTGATAGCAGTGATGTCAGGAGATTAGAACTATAGAGGACCCTAGCTTTCTACTTTTTATAATTCCATGAAATATATTTACATCTTTGGATTATATTTAAAATCAGAACGAAGCAGTAAAGATAATAATGCATTTTAAAAATTCTTATCTTTCAAAAAGTAGGATCATACTTCATAAACTACTCCTTAACTCACTTTGTTTACAATGTGTCTCAGAACTCTTTCCAAGCTGGTATCTACAGCCATATCTTTTAATTGCTTTCTAGCATGTCTATAGCAAAATGTTTACCTTATTCTCTCTGGACAATACTTTTTGCTGCTATTTCCAACAGCGCTGCCATGAACATGAATACACACATCTCTGTGTAACTGTGGGAAGTTCCCAGGTCAGTGGCATAGAATACATGATTGTTTTGGGGCTGTAGCACTGGTGGGCAGGAAGCATGGATAAAATTATTTTTATCTTCCTGCTATATGGTGGGAGTTATACAAAGGACTTTATTTTCCTAAATGCTCACAGAAGGTTTTGGAAATGCCGAAGTCATCTTAACTGAGTCTGTCTCCCTTATAGTATGTTATGTCTGATACCTTTCATTGCTTTGCCCAACATCCGTTCTACCACTGCTAACATGCAGTAGCTGGAAAGCTACAAAGCATTTCTCAGACTCTTTTGGGACTAGGACATGATTTCGTTTCCATCATACACTTGTGGGAATGTTTAGGAACTGAATCAAATGTAGGAAAAAGCCAAGTTTGAGGCATATACTTTGCTGGCAAAGATCAAGACCGAGGTGGCAGCTATAGCAGAGCCCTCCCAGTGTAGTGGGTGGATTCCTGACTCAGCACTTCCTAGAGCAGCAGTGGCATATTTCTGGATCATGGCAGAGTAGCCCAGACTGCAGCCTGGGAAGTCAGCACTATTAGCAGCAGATTTATAATTTTTCAGCTTCCTGCATCCCTGATAGCGGTTCACCTGCTAAAGGCAAAGGCAGGGTCATTTCTGGAGCTACTAGTTGTTCCTGGTTGTTAAAGTTAAAACTGTTCCTCCATTCCTTTCAATGATTTTGTACATTCTCAATTCTCTGTAGAAGATTCCTTATTACCCCAAGTCCAGCCCACCGTCTGTTTTTGTACCGTCTGCAAGCTAAAAATGGTTTTCACATTTTTAACTGGTTGGGAAAAAAATCAAAAGAAAAATGATATTCTGTGACATGTGAAAATTATACAAGATTCAAATTTCAGTGTCCTTAAATAAAGTTGTATAGGAACATACCATTCCCACACATTTGCATATTAGCAATAGCTGTTTTTGCACTACAGCAGCAGAATTAAGTAGTTGTGACAGAGATCATATGGCCCACAAAGTTTAAAATATTTATTATCTGGCCTTTTACACAAAAAGTTTGCCAACCCCTGATATGGAGTAAACTGTCTTGGTTTGACTGAACTCTGAGCAATACGGATGCTACTATATTAAGAAATGTGAGAAAATGGTAGCATACATTGTAAAGAATATATTAGTTATGCTGAAATTTTAGTCACTGGTATCTTTTCTATTTCTCACATCTGGTCCTGGTCAGATGATTTTCCATGTTGAAAACATAATTCAGAAAGTTACAAAGGGCTTACAAATTATGGTGGCTATCAGCACTGTTCACCAACAATTTCTGGTTCTCCTCAAGGGCATATAGTAAAATTGTACTTCTATGCATCCTTGATGTTAGACATGATCATGTGACTTGCTTTGGCCACTAAAATTTGAGCAGAATGAATACATCACTTCAAAAGTTTTAACATCTTTAAGACACGACTGCTACGCTCTCGTTTTTCTCATCACAGTTAGTTCAGATGGGCCACTCTCCGTCAGTCTCGATTTCTCTCTGAGTAACTGCAATAAACAGAAGTCTCTGCCAACTCTTATGCATGTAGCATGAGTGAGAAATCTACCTTTGTTGTTTTAAGGTACTGAGATTTGGGGGTTGTTTGTTACTGCAACATAACCTAAACTATCCTGACTGGTACCTCAATATATAAATTCGTTTGGAGCATTTAAACTCTATAGTTCAGACGTGCAAAATATACTGTACTTTCTCTATTTCTAAAATAGATCATACTTTGAACAGTAGATCCGTTTCCCACAGGTAGTGGGGAAAATATTGAAACTTGTCAATGACAAGTAACTTTTTTTTTTTTTTCCTGTTTAAAAGTCTCTTTAGGTTAACTTACTTTTGTTACGTAAACAAATATTCAGCACATCCAAAATTTAAATCCTACCAAGGATGTTTACTCTCAAGAAATGTAGCCTCCTACCTTCGTTGCCAACCTCCAATCTAAGTGAAGGATTTCCAAGATTTACAATGGAGGGAGTGGGACTGTAGGTATATGTAATCCTCCCCAAGTGTTTTTGTTGCATTCTGTTACAATGTATTGTCTGACCTTTCTCCTGAGCACCTGGCAATGTAGACTAGGTTATGGCTGGTGCTGACTAGATAGATCATTGAGTATGGTATTGATTACCCACTGCTGAAGTCTGTGTAGCCAGAACTTCCAGTTATGAAGTTCCCATGTGCTACAGTCTCCTCATCCTGACCGCAGGTTCTCATATTCCCTCAGCTCTTCGTCATTTCCACATGGAACTCTCAGTTGCTGTCTCTTACTCTCGCCTGAAGTGCACAGAGCTCTGTAAAGCTTTCCTCCAGATCACATCCCTTGACTTTTTCTATTCTAATGCCTGCTACCATATTGAATGTGGCTCCAGAGAGACAGCATCTCTCAGAGACTTTCTATCTCCCCCAGGATATGTCTGGGGCCACCCAAAATCCGTCTGAGTATTTCTATGCTCTTCTGCTTTTGGGTTTTAACCAAATGGTGGGAGGAAGAGAGTACCCATATCTTACTCCTGCCATAATCTGTATCTCACTCTCACCTTCTTCTTTACCGTTTTCTGGGATCAGAAGATCTTTCCACTTCCTCTCCCAGCTGGTAGGAGTTTCTTTATGCTCTTTCTTATTCAGTCTTGGGTATTCACTGTCCCCCACTCTATGACAATGTTAGCTGAAGGGCCACAGAGAATGAAATTGGCTGCCGAAAAGAGGATATATACTTCAGAATGTATTGCAGAAATATTGCTGTTACATTACTCTCAATCGACCTAATCATTAAAAAGCACAAGTACCACATATGCTTAAATATCAGGTGAGTTCTTTGGTCCAAAATCATCCTTCAGAAACAAGAAAGTCACCTTACAGAATTTCTCATATTGAATAGCGTCCTATTATTTTAACAACAAAATTCTATTTGAGAAAGATACACTAATGCCAAATGACTCAAATTTATGATGGGATTAAATTTTTTTAAGGTGGCAAATACATTTATACATTCTTAATAATGACTCCTCGAGTATGACCTGATAATCACAGGTTTTGATGTAAACACACCTTTTGTGTATCACTTTAATAAGTAAAGTAGTAATGACTAAGTTGTTGAAATGAGACTACCAAATGGATATTTGTTGCTTGGTGTAAAATTTCCAGCGATCATCTTACCCACAAATTGTGGAAGAGCTGATTCTCCAACAACTTAGGTGGAAGGGAAGGTGATAAGTACTTTAGAAAACTCAAAAAGTGGTTTCAGTTATAATAAAGACACTGACATCTAAAGGATATTTTCAGAAAATACTTTCACAATATTCAGGAGTTACAAAGTATTCATGCATGTGAGTAGTTTTAATATAGGTGCTTCACAGAAAGAGAGCATGAAAAATAGTGACGTGTGTTAGTCACTGTATTGTTTAATATTATATGTGATTTTAAAATTGTGTGTAACCAAATAAAATAGTTAAATTTTATAAATAGCTCTTCAAACTACATACCTAAAAATATGTATGTTCAAGTTGGCAAACAAAGCAAAACAAACAAATGAACAAACACACAAAAAACTCCTTTTAGGATCTTTGTTTTGGAAAAAGAGGGATCATCTTATATTCGAATTTGCTTAATATTCAATAAATCCCACAACTGTAACTCTCTCTAACTTATGTTCTTCTACATGAATGTAGATCCTACTACTTAGGAATGAACACACTTCCTGCAACGTTCCCAAATCTCTATTAGTTCTGCTGAGAACGCTTGTAGCAAGCAGATTTATACAGATTTTTTTGGAAGTCGATATCTTCTACTATTTATTATATTCCAAATTAACATGCCCATCTTCCATTTGCAGCATTATTAGTAACTTCCAGCTAATGAAAAATGTCCTTTCCAAATCTAGATGTGCTATAACACATTGTTATTCTTCTTCTACCAGTTTTCAGTTCCCAAACTAAATCTCAGGCAATTCCTGTATGATACTCACGCGACTCAAACCAGTCTTTGCTGAAACTGCCTTTCATAAAATTACACAGTGACTTCTGCTCTTCAGAATTTACCCCAAAGAGAGTGTGTGTGTGTGTGTGTGTGTGTGTGTGTATGTGTGTGTGTGTGTGTGTGTGTGTGTGTGTGATTCAGGTAAAACAAAGAATCTCTTTGGTTTGAAGATAGAAACTACTCACTATTCTACAACAGAATGAGAGAGAGAGGGAGAGGGAGAGAGAGAGGGAGGGAGAGAGAGTAGGAGGGAGGGAGGAAGGAACGAGACAAAAAAAGTGAAGATCAGGAAAAGCCCATGTAGGAAGCTATGAGAATATGGTGAGAAAGAATAGGGTGAGAAATCAGGTTGCAGTGTGATTCCAAGTTTGGAATCACTTTCATTTTCCAGAAATGGCAAATTTCTGCTTGAAGATGTCTTCAAATTAAATATATATATATATATATATATATATATATATATAGTAAGCAATCTGAAATAAACCTAGAGGAAAATAAATATGCATTTCCTAGATCCAGGAGCACTTTTTATAACTGCCCATTCCCACAGTGCTCCCCAATTTTTAAAAGAATCCTCCTGTATTTTATTGTGGATTAGACACGTCTCTTTCTTTCCTGAGAAAGTCGAAGGCGAAATAGTGACGTACTCAGAATCACACAGCTAAGCCAGAGGCAGAAGGAACACTGGAACTGGTCCAGGAGTCTCCCAGCTGGGCTGCACTCATTATGTAACAAGTTTCCCAAGTTCTCATCTGGATTCAGCAACGTTAGCAGGAGAGATGCCCAGTAACAACCTTCATCCAGTCTTCTAACTCACCAGGGTGAGGTGATGGTAATATAACCTCAGCGATTTTTCCCCTTACCTTTAACCCAAAGGATGAATATATTATTCCAAGAAGCAACTGACCCTGAGCTAGGATTGTACCTTGCACTCCAAAGTCTGATGGTTTATTACCGTGGTTACTATTCTGGGCCTAACGAATGGGGCCAAATCCCAGTAATCATATGGCACGGTCTCCAGTACAGCAAAATCCAAATCTACTTTCTTTTCCCACCTTTTCCCTCTAGGCTAGTGCACACAGGTGCATCAATCTGGTGTGCCAAGAGCAATCTCTTTATGCAGAGCTGAACGGATTTCTTACCCTTTTATCAGAAGCAACATCTATATCTGGGCATACGCTGACAGCAAGTTGCTTCAGCAAAATTTTAATCATTTTGGATTTAGGGATTAAAAAAGATCTGATGTTTTATGGTATTCTCTGTGATTAATAGCTGATTTCTGGAATTAGCAAACAAAGAAAGAGAAGAAAACCTGGCTCGAGAATTTTTCATTCCATGTGGTTATGGTTCTGAATGTCTTGACTGAAGCATCTCCACAAGCATAAGGAAAACAAGTTTTCTAGGTCTTATTCACAGCGTAAATCACCCTGCAACAGCTCACAGGGTAGGTTGATACTTGTTGGCAGGTGAGGAATAGTCAGTTACATGAAGCGTTTCCTAGTGATGTGTGAATTATGCAGTGAAAAATCATGACTAAACAAATGTTCTACTTAATCTCTGAGAGGCAGATATTAGTATAAGCTGGGTTAATCAATCTCTTTCCCCTAGCTTCTACAAAGCTCCATTCTTCTGGTCCACCTACTTTTCAATCAACTACTTTATTTCTTTTTAAGATTCCTCTTCCCAAGAGAATGTATGGGTCCCCAAGATTCACTCCTCAATCTTCTCTCCAATTTTTGTTCTTCATATTTTTTCCTCCCTCAAAGCCACCATCTATTTGATGGTTCATTCTCTTCAATGGCTTAATTTTAGACCTCTAAGGAAGCAGAGGAATTTAGTCAAACTTTCCTAACAGGAATGACTCCTAAATCTAAATTCTTTCTCCTAAAACAATTTTCAAATGAGTATTTCCATTCAACTGACTGCTTGACATTCACATCAAATCCAACATTTCTAATGCTAATCATTGCTAGACCATCTCCACCTAACCTCCCATCCAATAATTTTCCCTTCTTGACTTTCATAGTTCCACTAACTGGTCTCCCTGCCTCCAGCCTCCCCTGCAGGGTAGCTTGCCTACTATTGTCAGATTAGTCTGTCCAAAGAGCACCCATTCTCCTGCTGAGAACCCACAAAATGATTATCTGATGCCGATAACCAGAACTATTTAGCCTGAAGTGGAGAATCTGCCAAAATCTGACCTCAGTCTGTCTTGGTAAACTTATTTCTCACTAGGGCCTTACATGAACTTTCTGCTCCTGTCCCTTCAGGGTCCCCAGTACACCTTGAACTTTCACACTTTTCCTCTGCCTTTGTTCACTCTGTTCTCATTGCTGGGAAGCCCTTTTCCTTCTTCCTTCCTGCCACTTAAATCTCATCCATCCTTCAGGACCCAGACCAAACCCTACTTCCTTTGTCAAGACCTACCCTGATCATCCAGTGGTAAATGGTCTCTCCCCTTCTTCCCTCCTCTGCCTCTTTGGTCTGCACCTCTTTCTAAGCACTGATTATTCATAGCCTCATGTTGTTTGCTATAATTTCATTTATATTCATAATATCTCCCCCATAACTCATATGCCTCCTGAGAGCCCAGACTTTCAAACAAATTACATATCCTTATATTGATGATTTTTCCACAATTAAGGCATCATTGATTTGTTGATATTCACTTTTATTACCATTAAACGAGTAATATTTATAATATATGTTGTAGACATACATATGTTGAATTATTTGTACACTTGATTGCCATGAATTATGGTCAGATAAAATCTGAATACAAGCAGAGTTTGCAGTTGTCTGGGGTAGAAGGACAATAATCTAACACCCAGCATAACTGAAATCAAGGGGAAAAAAAGATAAATAAGTGGATGAAACTATTATTTCACTACTTACAATGCATACAAAGGAATTAAAAACAGACAGGGGGTGAGAAAGACTTGAAAAATCCTTGGTGGTGGCCAGGGAGATTACGTTGTGAAAAATAATGCCAAAGATGAGAATGAGAATGCAGCATCCCCAAAAATCAATCCAAAAAATGGAACAAGTGTAATATTGTGGAGGTGATTTCATATCTGTAAAAATAATAGACGTTTGGATATGCAGCAATGTGGAAATTTATAAACTTGTAAAACACATATAAGTAGATTATTTAGCATTATGTGCATTTTCCTAATGTAATAGCCATGACAGTTACATGAATATGCTGTGACTTCAAGTCTGTATTTTCTCTGCCAATTTTCTCAATTTACTAGCTCAAACATGCGACTACAAATCCACCCTGTATTAGGTCATCAGCCTGTTTCACTGGATATATCACTTTTGCAAAGTAAATAAAATGTGTGTTGTTAAATTTTTTAAACTGTTGCCATGGAAATTCTAAGCTTCAAATGTTACTAATGGGTTGCGCTTTTTAATTAACAGATCATTTGGTTTTTATAAATATGTGCATGACCTTCTTAATATCGTTTTAATCGATTTTGTTTAAATAGCTTTATTTCTAAAACTGCAATCAATATGGTTCCTAGAAAAGGGAAGCCGACCAAAAATACTGGATCTAAGCCATTTTACAAGATGTCTTTCTGTTTAAGCAAATTATTTAGAAGAAAGATGTACTTTTAATTACCCTATTCAATTATATTTTCTAATATACTAAATTTATTCCAGTCTATTATGGTTATAAAGCAGTCTGGCCTAGATCATTCCAATGGCCTCAAACATATGTTAAAGAAATACTTGCACAATGGCCTGGTTCCTATTAAAGAAAACAGAAACTACTCCTGTCATATGGTTTAGATAGTAAGCACATGAAAAATAGATTATTTTTAAAACTTGTTTTTATTCCAGGTCAAAATGTTCATTTAAGTAATCATGCTTTGAGTCAATATTAGAAAAGATATAAATAGACATCAGAGCCAATGAAAACTTCAGACGCTTTCCTAATTCCTTTTGTTTGTTTACTTGCATGTGTTTTCATTCCAATGGAAATTTATATTTGTAGAGGACTCCAGAAACGACCAATTATCAACCACAGACGAGATGAGACGCAGAGAAGCAGCCACAGAGCAATGTTCCATAATTTCATAGTTACCCAGCCTGCACCAAAAAAATATATATGATAAATTAAATTATTAACATCTAAGTCAGGGGTGTGCAGGGAAAAGGAGGAAGCAATTTGGAAGGACAGGGGAGGAGGACCGATTCTCATGACATTGGGGATACGTGAAACATCGATTATTGTCCAGCTCTTCTGGTTAATGGGTATATGAGCCTATTGAACAGATGGTCCAAGTATTACAGATGGGTAAGAAAGGAATTGAATATGACTTAAAGGAAAGTTAGTGCTATTGAAAAATAGAAATGAGGCTAATACATTTTACAGAATAAAAGGAATTGAGGCCTTCCCTGGTGGCGCTGTGGTAGAGAGTCCGCCTGTTGATGCAGGGGACACGGGTTCGTGCCCCCGTCTGGGAAGATCCCACATGCCGCGGAGCGGCTGGGCCCGTGAGCCATGGCCGCTGAGCCTGCGCGTCCGGAGCCTGTGCTCCGCAACAGGAGAGGCCACAGCAGTGAGAGGCCCGCGTACCGCAAAAATAAATAAATAAATAAAATAAAAATAAATAAATAAATCTATTAATTATTTTTTTTAAAGGTGTTCTCATATGTTAGTTCGCACTATTTTTACTAAAATAAGAATTGGAGTGTTTCCTCCTAAGGGAAATGGACCTTTTTTCTTCATAGATTAAAAAAATACACATTTTAGTTTTCATCCTGAATATTAATAACAACCGTCAGGGATGCATTTGTTTTAACCATTCACTCAGGAGTTCAAATGATCACTGACTGTTTTTGGAAAAATCACAAAATTTTCTTAATTAAATAGACAATAGGATGACAATCTCTGCTTAATTTTAGTGAACCATAAATTGTCTTGGACATTGAGAATCCACTAAGTAGAAAGTTAAGACGAATGTCAATTGGAAATTTTTCAAATATATATCACTTCTGGATTAACGGGGATTCCACAGGAAGGTTGACTTTGTATAAACTGTAGTTTTCTGGTAGCTGAGGTCAGAGAGAGAAAAAAGAAGTCTTTGAAAGAACGCTTGCTCAATATTTAAACTCTGTTGAGCCAGATGGCCTTGGGGTCGACTGAAGCACATTCCCCCTTTTGTCTTCTTTATGTTATGGCTTCTGATTGTTCTTAACAATCACAGATGTGCCTTGCTTTAAACCTCTTTCCTCTATCCTGACCTCACATCTTCTATATGTCTTCTGGAAAATGTCTGTGGAGTTGCCTTCCCATATTGTCACTGGGATTAAGTCTTTAATGACACGTTTCTAAATGACCACATCCCTTTACTCAGAGTCTACAAAAGTGTTTTCCGTCTTTCTTAGACCCACTCTTAAAAAGATCATCTATGATGGCTTAATTCACATTCTGAAGATAATTAAAATGAGGTCACTCTATTATAAACTAGTACCGTGATGTGTGTGATTTCACTTACAGGATCCCATTTCAAAAGTGATGTATGTTTTCAAACTCTTAATTTTTAATTCACTGTTAAAATGTATTATATATGCCAGAATTTCCAAAATGTTTTTAATTTTAAATATAATTTTGCCTTGACCACATAAAATATCAGTAATACCCTTGAAGTTGCAATATTTTGGCAAATATTGATTACATTATACAAGCTAGTAAGTATTAAAAGAAAAACTTGCAAGTAAAACAAGAAATTTTCAGCACCACAAAAAAGAGAGAAGATGTATGTTTTAGTTATAATATATATTACATACAATACGTAATATATAATTAATTGTATATGTAATTATGCAAGTAGTTATAAGTATATATGTGTCATATATATAGATGCATATCAAGGATTCACTGTGAAACACTATGGCCTTTGAAATCTTGAGATTATAAAAGTAGTTTATAAAAAGCTCCAGCACGGCAGCAATACAAGGTAATCAACTAATCAAGTGAATAACACACAACATCACTCTGGTTATTGTTTTTACAGTTTGCTGTTTCAAAATTACATAACTAAAAAGGTTTAATATAATAAAAATGGTCTGAAATGACAAGACAAAGAAGAACACTTTTAAAGCTTTGTAAGGAAAAGAAGTATCTGTCTCTAAAGAAGTACAGTAGCATTCCCATACAGTATCGTACGCCCAATATATTTGTAAAATAAGCATTGCTCTTGCTGGAAATCTGATACCAGTTTATATATTTTTCTTCCCATTAAAGAAGCAGCATTTGCCCTCAAGTCTGTAGCTTCCAGGACTTTTAACAACATTTTTTTTTTTTATAAAGGTTAATCCTCTTAATGTGAGGTTTTGGTAAAGAAAAGTATAATTGCATAACATCCTCTGAAAAAAACACCGTTTCAGATTTCAGCATGCACCTTTAATCTTTTTTTTTATTTCATTGCTTGAAACTAAAATTCCATTAACACAAACAAAAGAAAAACGGCTGTGAAAAAGTCTTTGCTTCCAAAGCACAGGGATTTTTCTAGTAGGTATGAGACAAAACCACTCATCTCATTCTTATGACTGATTTGTCTGTCTACAAATGCAATGTCATTTCTATACGAAGTTAGCACAGTAAAACCCTAGCAGGACACTGAGCCTTTGAAAGCAGTAGTGGTGGTGGAGGAGGGGGAGAGGCCAGTGACAATGATGGTGTGACACCAACATAAACGAAGACAGTCTAAGATAATACTGTAGGGATGGTCCTCATGAACTCTGGGTATAACCAGAGAGAAAGAAAGCAAAATTGTAGCTGCCTGGAAAGTGGGAAAAGTTTATGAAACAGAAAAAGAGCGTTGCTTTGTTTTTTTGTTTTTGTTTTTGTAAATTAGAAACTGAGTATATAAGGAGTGAGCCAGCGTAAAAACTCACATTGACTAATGTTAGAATTCCAATACTTAAAAATGTTTCCAAGTGTTCATCTACTGCAATCCAGGGGACATTTTTGTACTGATTAAGAACTCTGGGGGCCCGAACAAGCCAGAATGCCCATTGAAAACATGTCATCTCTTTATAATACAAACAAATTAATAGTGGCCTGCCAAGATATATTTGATAAAGGAAGGACAAGTGCTTATTGAATGAGCTAAGTTCTTTAAGAAAATACAAAAGAACAATACAACATCTCCTTCAACTTTAGAGTGGACAGGCCAAGTCTGAGAAAGCCTGTCACATGCACACACCTTTTATAAGGGCAGCACCTCACTGGCATCGTTGCTCCTTGAATACTACTGTTTTCCAGACGCGAGATACCAGTTCACCTAGACACTGCTGACTAGATCAGATCAGAGCACCAAACACAAGGCTGGCTAGAAATTATGGTATGGTCTGAGGTGAAAAAGGAGCTGACCCAAGATTTCCTCTCAGAGTAGGAGCTGGAAAGAACTGAGTAATTGAACAGGTTAAAAATGGAGTTAAAGCAGAAAAAGTATCATGGAGACATGGGATGCGTTTCAGAGGGCATGATGGGATATTCCTGAGGTAAATTTGCTACGGAGAAAAATCCGAAAACATCACTGAACTGGAAAGAGTAAAGCAGAATGCCAAGAGAGAATGAGAGTGGCAGCTTCTCTACAGTCTGTACTTGAGACTACTTTGGCCCAGATACATCTCCAAGGATAGTTCTAGACCACATACAGACTTGAAGTAACTCAGATTTATAGAACACAAAGATTTGAAATAGAATAATCTCCAGTCATCTTAGCATAATTGTTAAAAGAAAGACTCTGAAATCAAGCTGACAGGTTCAAATCCCTGTTCATCCACTGACTAGCTGTGTGACCACTGACAAGTTATTTATGTTCTCTGGGTCCCAAATTCTACTTTTGAAAAGTGGACATAATGATAGCATTCACCTATGAGTTAATATGTATAAAATCTACACATACCACGAGTTTTGAATGACAAATTTCACAGCACAAGTTTTATATCATTTTGACTCCCAAAGACCAAAGTCTGAGTAATTTACCTATTCTCAGGGAAGAGGGATTCAGTGTTGTGTCTGAAAAAATGTGAAGTTATTTCCCTCGATGGACATTCAAGCTGTGGGAATCATTTGAGTTCCCACAGCAGGTCAATTGTTTAAGTTATCCTTTACTGATATTTCCAGCAAACCCTCAGGAGACCATGCTTTCCACAAGAACATTAACTGGATTCACTTAGGGCTACAGTGGGTAGGTGGTAGCATACGCTGACGATTTTTCAGGTTACAACCACCCTGCCTGTCTCTGGCTGTGCTACTCAAATGGATTAGACTTACTTTTGGAGAGGTGGTCCAAGCAGCACTCATAGCTGATCTATAAGCAAGGCTTGTCTTCTCAGAGTTTATTTAAAGCAGATTTTAAATAGATTTCATTTTTTAGAGCAGTTTTAGCTTCATAGCAAATTTGAGCGTAAGGTACAGAAATCTCCCATATAGTCCCTTCCTCCACACATACATAGCCTTCCCTGTAGCTAACATCCCCACCAGAGGGGTATGTTTGTTACAGATGATGAATCTACACTGAGACACACCATTATCACCCAAAGTCCATAGTTTGTATTACGGTTCACTCTTGGTGTTGTAGATACTATGTGCTTGGATAAATGTATAATGACATATATATACCATTATAGTGTCATACAGAGTAGTTTCATGGCCCTAAAAGTCCCCTGTGTTCTACCTATTCATCCCTCCCTCCCTCGACCCCTGGCAACCAGTGATCTCTTTACTGTCTCCATAGTATTGTCTTTTCCAGAATATCATATAGTTGGAATCACACAGCAGATAGCCTTTTCAGATTGGCCTCTTTTACTTAGTAATATGCATTTAAGATTCCTCCATGTCTTTTCATGGCTTGATAACACAAGTTATCTTTTTAGTGCTGAATAATACTCCATTGTCTGGATGCACCACAGTTCACTTATCCATTCACCTACTGAAGGACATCTTGATTGCTCCAAATTTTGGCTACTATGAATAAATCTGCTATAAACATCTCTGTGCAAGTTTTTGGGTGGACATAAGTTTTCACCTCCTTTGAGTTAAATACCAAGGAGCTTGATTGCTGGATTGTATGGTAATAGTATGTTAATTTTTCTAAGTAAACACCGTCTTCCAAGTGTCTGTACCCTTTTGCATTCTCATCGACAGTGAATGAGAGTCTCTGTTGCTACACATCCTCATTGCATTTGATGTTGTCATTATTTTTAAGCCCTTGTTGGTTGCACCATTTGCAAATATTTTCTCCCAGTCTGTATGTTGTCTTTCATTTTGTTTATGGCTTCCTTTGTTGTACGGAAGCTTGTAAGTTTGATTAGGTCCCATTTGTTTATTTTTGCTTTTGTTTCTATTGCATTTGGAGACTGACCTAAGAAAACATTGGTATAATCTATGCCAGAGAACGTTTTGCCTATGTTCTCTTCTAGGAGTTTTATGGTGTCATGTCTTATTGACATTGTCATTATTATTATTTATTTTTTTCTTTTGCAGTATGCGGGCCTCTCACTGTTGTGGCCTCTCCTGTTGTGGGGCACAGGCTCCAGACGCGCAGGCTCAGCGGCCATGGCTCACGGGCCCAGCCACTCTGCGGCATGTGGGATCTTCCTGGACCGGGGCATGAACCCGTGTCCCCTGCATCGGCAGGTGGACTCTCAACCACTTCACCACCAGGGAAGCCCTGTCATTATTTTTATATTAAAATAAAAAGAGTATTTTATGGAATAATAAAATAGTATGTGCCTTTTGAAATCTCAAGTTGAGGTTTTAAAGTGATTGTCTACTTAGGGCACAAATCTTTGGGAATTTATCCCTAATCCTAGTGGTAACAGTTTAACTTGATCCTGTCATTAGAAGTGGCTTGATGAAAAAGATGGAGAAGCTCAGCAATACTGAATAGCACCCTCTCATTCCAACGTCTTATGGAGTGAGGTGACACAGACCACAGCATTGGTTAGGGGCCTGAATTTTTAAATTATAGATTGGCTTTTCACCTATTCATGTGGATTCTTAACGTTACTAGTTGATTTTTAACCATAAACATAAAAACCTCAACCAAGGCCCTCACCTGAGTGTTACTTTAAGGATTTTCTGCTCTCTAGCTCCTAACCAAAAAGAAATATCAACCAATAACCAGTTTCAGCATTTCACTCTCCCAGCACTCTAAGTTCTACCTTTGGATCAGGATTGAACACATGCTGGCATCTGACTCATCGGGTCCTTCTCAGAAATGTCTTCTTCCCTGGTGTTCTAATATTACACCTTTGACTTTTATTGAAGGCCTTTACAGGAAGGAGCCACATGAGGCCCATTTCTGCATTTGCTGTGAAATTGGTATAAGGACATTGTCCATTAAATTATTCAGTGTTCCCTACCTAAGACTCACATGAGGGCTTGCTCTGAGTTTAGTACCAGGAAAAAAATGTGCCTTCTTTGAGAAAGTAGTAAATTTTCTTCTTTTCTATTGGTGAGTTACGTAATCCATTGTGTTTCTCGTTTTTCTTTTTTTTTTTTGTCTTGGCTGACAAAACCATGCAGCCAGTTTTTATGTACAATTGTACCCACTGAGTTAGCCTTTATGGTTGGCATGTTTGCTTCTTCCTTTTTTCTTAACTTTCTTTCTTTTAATTTGTTCTTATAATATTATTGTATAGAACATTTTATAAATCTATTATTGTAAAATCTGTATGAGAAAAAGGTTGAGTGTACCAAACAAAACTTACAAATATATTGCTTTACCTGACACAGATTTTTTGAGGAATTTTCTGTTTTGTTTTATAAAATACTATTGAATTCAATATAGGATAGGCAAATTGTTAAATGTATAATTAAGTGTGATTTAATCATATGCCTTTGGCAAAATTTTGTAGACATAAAGTTATAAATCAGGAAAAAATCCTCGGGGCATAATCACCATAGTCATAGAGAAAATAAATTCTTTCATTCATTATATTAGTAAAGTCCTGCTTTCATTCAACAAATGTTTGTGTCAGCTTTGTAGTCACCATGGAGAATACGAACTTGTTTTAAAAAGAGGATCATCCTCAAGAAATTTACGGTTTGGGAATTAAGAGCCAGTGTGTTTACAAATCTTACTTAAAGACAGGAATGAGGTACTTCTTGTCTAGCTGCATTGTATGCCACTATGCCAGAATTTTTTTTTGTAATGAAGCTGGAAAAGAAGTCTTGTAAAGATTAAAAAAAAAAAAATTGTTATAGGAGAATTTTGTTATGAAGAGAAGGAGAACTTCACTCAGAATAATTAATAGTTAAACTTCCCTCAAACTGAAATTTGCTGAAAAGGATTATGGGAAGTAAACAAATTAAGCATGACTTTATTACGATCTGCATGTAGCTATGACTAGGATTTCTTTTATTTTAATGTGAACAATATTTCTTTGAAATAACACTTTCTTAAAGGCAGAAAAATTACTGACTGCTATATGTGGACTGATAATATAAATATTTTATCAGTGTCCTAAACTCTCACACGGGAAGTAGGGTTATAGGAATATTTTCAAAGCTTGCCTTTGGTCTTTCAAGAATTGAAGGTTGAAGGTTGCTACAATCATTTGCTTTTCATATTCTGCTTGTCTTTTTTTCATGAGGTGAATAATATAAGAGTCTGGAAACCAATGCTGGGTGAAGGTTTTGCCTAGAGATCTGTTTAGATTAGTTACTAAGCTTCCCAGCTTGTGGTCATTGAAGGTCACTTGGTTGATAGCTAAAATTTCAATTGGAAACTTGTCATATAATCAGGATTTAAAGCCCAGCTGAGACTTTGTCTCTCCTGTGAAAGGGGAGGTTGTTTTATGATTAGCTTCAGAATGTTAAATTAGGTGTTGGCAATTATGAGCCTTTTTTGCAGTTTAAATTGCACTATGGAAACACCTGTCCAGAATAGCAAAAGAAAGCATGCCTTAAAAAAAATAGAAAAGTCTGATTCTGTTATGCATGAATAGTCCTGCTTTTATTATCAAACCCTAGAAGTCACATTTAACTACTCTTGAGAAAGAATACTTTTTGTATCCTTTAACAGTGATTCTCAAAACGAAGCATCTTATTAAAGATATCTTTTGTATGTGGCACAGGGAAATAATTTGCATAAAGAGCCCATTTTTTTAAATGACTGAAATGTTTTCCAATTTATTTTCAATGTTTATTTTTCCATTCCAGTAGTCCTCATGTTCTTAGAACAAGTATATGGATGACCCATAAAACCATACCCTAAAATTGACAAAACTTAATAAATTCTTCTGCTACTGTTGTAAAAGGGATTCAGTACCTTTGGGTATGAGAATCGAGCAAAAAGATGATTGAGAGTATAGGAAAGAAACTCTGAATAAACTTCAAAATCACTAAAGTTCTTCTGATAAAAATAATACAACAATTTCAATCCTTTCACAGAATACATTGGGGATAGGGGTTTGGCACAGAGAGGAAGAAGTGGTTATTTATATATAATATAGTAAACCACCTTCATACCTGGCAATGTTGCCATATGGAGTCATACTGAAGTACTCAAACAAAACTTTCAAACAATATCAAGATCGGTTAATACATGAGTATTTCTTACGGGATTGGAAAACCTGTAATAACATTTTTCCCAAAAAGTTCCAGATAGTTGAGTTTCACCTGAATTAAAACATAATAATACTTATGTATATACAATATATTATATATATATATAAAATATTATATATATTTATATTTATATACTGAATTCACCCTTCCACCTAAAACAACCAAAGAAAAGAAGAGAGAGAGAGAGAGAGAGACAAAATATTTGAAACAATGGCTTTCAAGACCCTGAAAATCAGGCAACAAAGGAAGTGCTCTTAGAAGGATGAGCCCCATGGTTGCCCCCAGTTTACTGCTTTGAGAGAGTTTTCAGGCTACAGAACAGAGAAGGGGAGCGCAGAAGGAGCCTGGCAGACTCCCTGAGATGAAGAGGTAGAGTTGAGAGTCTGGGGAGACCAAGGTAGCTAGAGTTCACTCGACAGAGTACTAAAGAGGAGAGAGATGTACAAAGAAAAAAAATCCAGAAATCTGTAGAGAGTTCCTCTCAAGTAGTATTCCACAAAGTATTGATCAGCACAGGCATGGACAGAAACTGCCTGAGGCTAGGAAAAGAATCATCTGAAATGGCCTGGAATGGTACATGTCCCCATCAGCCATTCTAGAAAACCTCATAATTCATGGGCATTGGGTAGAAAACTGGGAAGGATCTTTCTCAGTAGTGGAGAATTGGTCCTAGTAAATGTTACTCTGGTCCCACCTAACAATTCTTAAAAGCAAGATGTGAAAAAAGTGAAATTGTTTCTAAGTAACTTAACCACACCCCAGAACAAAATTCAAGAACATTTATAGGAATACAAAAATAGCCAGCATTAAATATAGTAAAACCCACAATGTCTGGGAACCAATCAAAGATGACCAGCATCCAAAGAAGTATGAAAATACAAACCATAATGAAGTTCAATCAGTTGAAACTGACTCAGAACCAATGCAGATGTTAAAATTAATAAACGAGGGTATTAAAACAATTATGATTATATTCCATATGTTTAAAATGTTAAGTGGAGACATAAAAGATATTTAAAAGATCCAAATTGAATGTCTAGAGGTGTTCTCTTGAAAACTACAATGTGTGAGATGAAAAATACACTGGATGGGGTTTACTGCAGATTAGATGCTACAGAAGAGAAGACTAGTAAACTTGGAGACATAGCAATAGAAGCTATTCAAAATGAAACAGAGAAAAACATACTGGAAAAAAGTGAAGAGAGGATCAGCGAGTTGAGAAACAACTTATCAAATTATGTATTTAAAATATATGCTGTTTATTATATGTCAGACATATATGTGTATATACATACATATAGATAGATGTTTAAAAATATGAACAATAATAAGTACCCTCAAGAATTTATAATCTAGTCATTAAATCAAGGGGGATTTATAAACAACATGTTACATAGCAGCATAGACTGGTATCACTCTTACAAAAATCAGTTTAAATTAGCAGTTTGGTGTAATACATATATGCACTCAGAACAATTCTTACTAATAAAATGAAAGAATATTTTTTTCCATATAGAAAACATTTTTAGCATATTATACTTTTATAATATCTTAAAAGTTTCTGCATATGATAATAAATCTAATGTTACTGAAATAATAACATTTGGAATAACCTCTTTTAACCTTTACAGAGTACATTATCCCAATTCACTTTTTCAACATACAATTAATTTTTTTAGAGATAAAACTTTTGAGTAGATTTAATTGCCAAAATAACTACCTTGGAAATGGAAATAACCTTCAATTATGAACTATGATCAAAGAGAGCTTTTTCATTTTTCACATTGTTTCATGAAATGACTTTCATTCCCCCCCATCACCTTTTAAGTAACTTTGACATGACATTTTATTTTTCATCACTGGTAAAATACTTTCAGTTGAATACAGTTTAATGAGACAAACCCTTTGGCCAGTTCTAATGCAAATAGATCAACGTGTGGGGAAAAAGTGCAGCCAGGTGCGAAAAGGGTTTTCATATTGCTTGGACACTTTTGTTTGAATGCTTTAGTCCAAATCCATATGGTAACATTACCAGGTATGAAGGTGTTTTCCTAAAGCTGATGTGTAAACCAGTGGCAAAGGGACAACTGCCATTGATTCACTGATAGTGCATGGATATTTCTTTCAGGCTTAGAAAACCAAATATATCTTATTGTTTCCCATTCTCAGAAAGCCCTAACTAATTATTCCGTGAACAAATTAGTTCAGATGGAAGGCTAAAAAGAGGAAAGTGTATAGAGAACTTAGAAGCTGTAGAATATCAATTCAAATTACTCATCTCTGAGAAATGTTTTTGGAAGACCAAACAGAATCTTATTCATCTTATTCATCTCCTCCATTATAAGAGTCCATCAACTGAACAACACATCATCAATTTCAAGACAACTTTTAGATTACACGTCCATGTAGGTTGGAAGCTGCAT
Source organism: Delphinapterus leucas (assembly GCF_059928025.1). Taxonomy (NCBI): domain Eukaryota; kingdom Metazoa; phylum Chordata; class Mammalia; order Artiodactyla; family Monodontidae; genus Delphinapterus; species Delphinapterus leucas. The sequence continues at coordinate 28,428,104 of NC_143132.1, forward strand.
CCCAGTTTTAGAAACATTTGAGAGTCTTTAAATCAAGGAAATGTGCTATTTTATCATAAAGAATCAGAAATTTAAATTTTTAATATATTTCAAATAAATATATATGAAAAGAGCACATACATTAACAACAATTGAACAACAATTAATAGTAAAACATCAGTTTTGGTTTAATTTCTGTGGATAGGTTTAAAGAAACTTTCAAACACATATGATTTCACACCTGAATTTTTTTACTTCCATCTCTTGACACATATATTAGAACTTTATGGCCATGGTGCAACAGAAGCAATGAGTTTTTGTAGCCAGGAGAAGTGTGGCTATTATTTGATAGATTATTTCAGTTCACCTTTAAATAATTGTCTACTAAAATTTGATTCTATCTGGATGCTCCCGAATTCCCCCTCAAGTGTTTAGCTGAGGGTCCATCTTAAATTCCAAGGTGAAATTACAGGGTGATCTGTTTAGAAAAGTAAAAGAGAGAACAAGATTTAAACAGCTCAAAATTAAAAATAAAATGTATAAATTGATACCTCTTTCATTAAAGTCTGTTCTCAATCAACAATCAGCTAATCAATAATTGCTCACTGGAACTTAATATATGCAAAATATTTCATTACACTTTCATCAAACGTAGAAACACAATGGAGTACCAAGTGACTCAAAAATCTCTAAACTGGCAATAATAATACATTGAACGTGAACAGTGGAAGTTGTTTCCTTTACTTAAATAAATGATGTCAATGTCATTGGCTGTGTAGCCGAAATCTAGAGAGTAAAAATATTTTTAAGACTAGAGAAATGAAATGGGATGTGGGGTTCCCGGGGCACTTGGAAAAGATAGAATCTATGATGGAGGAGGTTTTGCCTACATCTGGCTAAGAAAACTTAGACATAACTTATTTAGTGGTCAAATGAGGTGCGAGAGTGGGATTAGGAACTGGGGGGAAATAGGGCCCTTCCCCACAAATCATTTTCAGGGTCAGACTTGCCTGCTCTGCCTCTTTTCTTTGTTCATTAAAGAGTTTCTTCACTTGCTTCTCTTCTGTTTTCTTGCTTGGTTCCTATCAGTGGCTCACTTCACAATTCCCATGCAATTCCCATGAACTTCCTCGGAAGTAGTTGGTGCATGTAATTTGGGAGTGAGCTCCTAAATTCTTAATGCTTGGATTGATTTCAAGTTTCTCATTAGTTTACCATAAGAGCTGGAACATACCAGTGTTTCAAAATTTGGGGGGATCTTTACTATTAATCTTGAGTTTGAAGAACATGCTTTGTCCTAATAACAATGTTGTGGTTTTTTGATTTGTTTTTTGGGTTCTTTTTGTTTGTTTGTTTTGCTGTTTTGAGAAATTCTTCTAGATTAGTGTATACAAGATTCTGTGTGTTTGTCCATTTTTCTGGGAAGAAGTTTCATAGAGATGTTTCTTAGAGATGTTTTTGCCCCCCAAAAGGATGAAATTATGGTTCTAGTTATTTCATTCAGTCAACTAACATTTATTAGGACTGTAATATTTGCTGCAAACTATGCTAAATGCTAAAGAGCAGAGATGAGTAACAATTCCTTTACTGAAGGAGTTCTCTGAGGTCAGACAGACACTGAACCAGACCACCACAGACCAGTGCAGCGAATTCCGTAATAAAAGTACTTGAGTGCTCTTTAAACACAGAGGAGGGAGAAATTGAGTCTGGGGGAGCTTAGGAAAGAGTTATTTTAAGTTGGGACATGGTTCCTAGGTCTTGAAGCCCAAGGAGAATATGAGCTACTGTTGCTCCATCTCCTTGCTCATTGGTGGATCAACCACACGCAGCCATTGGGGGTTTAGAGTCCGACGATTCTAGTTTCTCACCAGCACTTTCACGGAATGTAACCCAACTATAACTGGCTCCAGAGATTCTACTGATTTACCTCTCTCAAAGAGTCTCTGCTATTTCTCAGTTATTTCTGAGTTTCCCAGGATAGCCTTTTGCTTGCTTTTTGAAACTACTCTGCCTAGGCATTCCTCTCAGGCTTGTACATTTTGTCCTTACGCTTTTGCTCCACTGCTAGTGAACCTCAGAAAGTCTCTGTTCTGTTGGGCGCACTGGGCTGCCAGTGACCACTGTCTTTCCTCTATACAGTATCCAGAGGTCCAGGTCCTGTTACGTCTCTTCACTTGTTAGTAGGACCAGGCATGGCCAAGGGATGCCATACTCCCCAGAAGACGGTTGTTTCCAAAGCTGTCACTTCTCTGTTCTGCTGATGTTCTTGCTACTACTCCTGCTGGCAATGGAAAGGGTGAGCTCTGTGTTTATTAGCTCTTAATCTGCTTCTCCACAACCAAATGGGTTAGAGATTATTGGTATCCCTTCATGTTCTGTGGCCAGTTCTATTCACACCTGCAGCTTTCTCAGATGATTGTTCTTTGGCTACGGAAGCAGAGCTGGAACTATCTGGAGTCTACAAGTCCTCATTCCTACCACCTTTGCCCAGCAGGCAGCCAATGACTAACTGCTGCTGCAAGTGGACTAAATTCCAGCTCCCTCGCCTCAAGGCAGGGCAATGTGTGAAGCCCAGTTTACACCGCAGATCTACCCACAGGATCAAGTCCAGGCTAGGACCTCACCTGAAACCATACCATTGGTTGGCTTTTCCTTTCACATATTCTGTCTTTCCTGTGCCCTTTCCAATTTCCCCCTTAATAAATCACTTTCGCACAAATCCTTTCACATCAGAATCTGTGTTGTGGAAACTCAACCTAGGAAGCCAGGTCAATCCCATTCCCGGAACTCCCTGGGCCTGAGAAAGAAGGATGTTTCTCCAACTCTCAGTTCAAAGATGCATCTTATGCTTATTCCATATTGAAGATTTTCCCAGGATGCTTGACAATGATCACTTTTATTCTTTTTCAGTGGGAGGGAAACATAGCTGATTCTCTCAGGATGCGGCCTTGCCCCAGGGCAGCGACAAGATAATCTCAGAATAGCCAGATATTAGTATTTTTCAAGATCTGGATTATACAACCTTATCCATGGTCATGAAACTTTTTTTTCAGAGTTTGAGCTAGGATAGAGGGGAGAAGCTAATAATACACAAATATGGCAAAAGGAAAGAGTATGGTAAGAATTCCAATGTGGCTGGAGAACAGAATACACAGGCATGAATAGAAGATGAAATTTCAGATGCTAATGGGCTTTACCCCCCTTCTAAAGAGTTTGACTTTTATCCTATAGGCACCAGGGGTGTTTAAATGAGGTGGTGATATGAGGAGTTTTGTTTTTGTTTTTGTTTTTTGCAGTACGCGGGCCTCTCACTGTTGTGGCCTCTCCCGTTGCGGAGCACAGGCTCCGGACGCGCAGGCTCAGCGGTCATGGCTCACGGGCCCAGCCGCTCCGCGGCATGTGGGATCTTCCCGGACCGGGGCACGAACCCGCGTCCCCTGCATCGGCAGGCGGACTCTCAACCACTGCGCCACCAGGGAAGCCCTGTTTTTGTTTTTTAAAGATAAAGATCATAAGGGACTGAAGAGAAAGAAATGGTGAGAGGCCTGGGCATAGAGATTGGAAGTCAGCTGCACAGGGAAATATAGTTTGGGATGTAAGATAAAACTCTGGATAAAGATAAGATAATTTAGGGACTCTGTAAAGAAAAGAGAAGGATATCAAGGAGAATACCCCTTTCATACTGAGGAAACAAACTCTAAAATGCAATGTGTGGGCAAAATGGAAGGAGGAAAGACGGGACATGGATAGGAACCAGCAGATATTAATACCTTAGAATCCATGGGAAAAATAATATAGAGCACCAAATTTTATAGAAAAATCGAGTAATGTGAGAACAAAATAGGATTTGGCATTGAGAATGTCATTTGTGGCTAAAGGGAAGACAATAGCAATAGGGTAATAAGAAAGGAAGCCAGATTGTAATAACTTAAGAACTGTGTGAAATTTGGAAAACTAGACTCAGTAAGTGTGGTCTTCTCCCTCACACCCGTTTCCCAGAAGATTAACCACAAATTGAAAAAGGCATTAGGAAGTAGTTTGAAGAGGATGTGGAAATAAAAGAAAATATATTTGAGGGTGAGGGAGGCTTATCAATATACTCTGGAGGAGGGATGAAGGAAAAAAAAAAGTAGAATATCTACAAAAAGAGGGGTTAAATGATGATCAAGATCCTAGATATGGGGAAGGATGTCTTAGAGAGATGGCCAGGGGATATTGTGCTCTGAGACAGGAAGGAATATGGATGAGGAGTCATCTATGGCCAGAGGTCACGTGCCAGGGAGATAGGTGAGCAGTTTACAATGTCCACTCTTTCATTTGAAGAATCAGACAGAGTCAACTGCTGTGGGTTAGAGAGATGGAAGTGAAACAAGCATTGTGAAGAGGGATGTAAAACAGGAAATATAAAAAAAACATAATCACACATGAGAGAAAGAATTACCCAGTGGTACTGAGGGCCCAGCAGGTTTAGAGTAAGGTGTGGTGATACTGTTCAGCCCCCTTGTAGAATTTTAATGTTCAGGACCAAGGACAAATAGTAAAGAAAAAAGATAGTTATAAATAAAGTGAGTGGGTCTATTTATCTTTGGTTATGTATTACCATGATGGTGGCTGGGGGTGGGTAATGCCTACAGAGAGACAAAATACAAAAGAAATTGAGGGTGCTGGTGAAAGTGCATTTAAGTGATTAAACCATGATATCTAGATTGCATTGGAAAGGAATTGATATCAAAAGGAAGTGGTCAGATCTGGGAAACCAGAAGGACGTTTCAGGCAAGAAGAGTATACAGAAAGTTCCAGAATTAACCCTTCACAAAGTGTATGGATAGGAAAGAGAGGCCCAAGGAAGGCAGAGAATGTGAGCTGGGGAATGGGGGTGGACAGCTGGTGAGTTTTGAAAGCCCAGCACAGCTAACACGCTAACTGCATGCAAACAGAGAAGAAAGCTAAGTCCAAGTTATCTTTCGAAAAGACTTGATGGAAGGTAAGACATAGAGAATGATGGTGAGAAGCAGCAAAGATGAGACCCACATTCCTAAATTCTTGTCCTGAAAAACAGAATAACAATATCCCCAACAAAATGAAATACACAAACAAGGAAAGAGGTCTAAGTGGAAAGGGAGCTGAATGTAGTGTTAGATGTGATGAAATATTCAACTGGAAATTTCCTCCAGACCACTGGAAATACACATTTTAAAATATAAACTGCAACGGTATTGGGGTCACGCCTGGAGTGTTCCACTTCAGATCTCAACAACTTCTGATGTTATGTGTTGACCTGGTATCACCGGAACAAATTTCCCCATATCACCTAGTTTTCTAAATAATTCCCAGCTCAAAATCTATGCTGTCGTCATACAGAATCATTAAAAGCTAGCATGTAGACATAGAGAATTTAACCTGGGACACTAAACCACATATGGAGTACGGGATAGTTATCATTCTTGCAAAAGCATTTAATGTCTAAACTGATATACAGCAGCACTAGGCTTTTGAAGCTAGCCAGTGATTCACATACATTGAAGTGGGGTAGGATGAAGGTGTGGAGCATAAGAGCACCTCATCATGCTTGGGAAATTCATCGAACACTGGCTTAAGTCACAGTTTTGCTCTGCCTGGGGGAGTTAGGAGAATGCTCTCTATGAACAAGTACATCATTTCTGTTAGGATACTTAAAACTCTAGGCAATGAAAATGACTCAAGGAAAACTATGTATCCTAAGGAGCTGATAGAGATAATCCTCCTTCAGAAACCTAGATTTATTTTTCTCTTCAAAGCAATATCATGCTCATCATATTGCAAAATAATTTATTCATCACAAGTACATATGTATTAGTAAGTTATGGCTTACAAATATTGTCTCTGGGGCTCTTTTCTTATCCATAGCACTGTGTAAATTGTCTTTATTAGGCCAAGTCCATGAGATCTAGCTGCTAATTCTGAGGTTAATGCAAAAAACATGGAAATTTGCCCCTTAATTCTACTAACCAATATTTCCTTCTTTCTGTCTCAAATTTTCTTTTCTTTTCCTGAGTATCACAATCTTGGCACAAGCAAGTTTTATATTTTATATGAGTAAAATCAGACACTTTATTTTTCCAAATGAGGCCAATACATAGTACATTGCTCAATCTTGCATTGTTCTTTCCATTCAAAATGTGGGTGAAATATCTTGTCCCAAAGGACGTACAGATATTATCCAACTTGGTAGGTGTAAAGTAATTTATCAGCTCCCTCCCCAAGTATCTGGAGAAAGAATTCCATCCATATCCCAATAAAACTCCTTTTCATCACCAAGGGTGTAACCCGTCAACGACTGACCAAGCACAGGTGGTGTTCACTGAGACTTAGAAATGAAATGCTCTCCCCAGAGTGAACAGCTTCTTACAAGAATATTCGGAGTACAGTGTGTTCCAGGCATGCGGCACCTGTTACCCACTTGTTTAAATGTCTCATGAAGGGGAGAGAGAAAAAATAGTTTCTCTCTGTCTCCGGGAACATACATAAATTTAGCATACAGTTCTTTTTTGGCCAAGTACAAGTTTGAATTACCTTAAGAAAGGCCATAGGATATACTTTCTTAAAGATGCTCTTCATGCTACAATTTATTCCATAAAATGACTGAGAGGAGGTGGTGGCCAGGAGAAGGGAAGAAAGGGATGGAAATAAAAGAAATGAAAACATAAAATGGAAGGAAGGCAGTGTTACAAATCCAGCATTGAAACTGGTATGAAAAAGGAAACATCAATTTACTCTTACTGCTAATGTTTGCGTGTGTCCAAGTATTTGGTCTCCTATGTCTACTTAATTATGAGACATGTGAGATCCAGGTCACTGCTTTTTAAATATTGAAAAATCACTAAGTATGAAGATGTTATTGCCAACTCTTGAGGAAATAGGTTGAGTTTATATTATTTTTTCTACATTTTGAGGTTAACTCAGTCTCAGTAGGAAACTGAGTGTTTTTCCTCACCAACCAGTCTTAATCTCGTTAGCATCATACTTGAATGAAAATACATTGGTCCAACATTATTTCATTAAGTATCGTTATTACCATTGTTGAAAAACATAGGAACATTGGAATGATTTTAGAAACAACGTCATTGTTATTTCCATTCAAGTTGTACCATGCTCTTAAATAGGCATCATCTACTACGGGTTGCACACACAAGTGAGCACAGTTGACCCTTGAACGACAGGGGTCTGAACTGCACAAGTCCACTTATATGCGGATCGTTTTCAATACCAGCCTACCACAGAACTATGCGCTCTCCAGTTGGTTGAATCCACGGATGAAAAATCGCGGACATGGAGCGCTGACTATAAAGTTATAGGCAGCTTTTCCGCTGTGTGGAGGGTCAGTGCCCCTAACCCCACAATATTCGAGGGTCAACTGTACTTTCAAAGTACATGTGCATGGGCTGTGCATGCACACATATGAGTGTGTGGACTCACATGGACACATCCGCACACCTCACAGGGTTCAGACAAAGCTGTGGCTGCTCAGCACCCGACCTCTTCAGCATTTCATTCCAATATTGAAGTGAAGCATCTGTCTTTACCCTTTGGACTACTGTAACTTTTAGAGCACTGTTTATTTATAGCCACTCTGTGAGTTGTTCTCCAGCCTTCTGGGGCTGCTTTCAGAATTACAAGCATACTCATAAGAAGGGAATTCAAGGTCAGTAGTCTGTGTTAAGCAATTCCTATATTTATAAATTTTCTAGAAATGGATAACTTATCATTCTTCCTCTCCATGCTTGCTGGGCTCAGGACCAGCCGCTATTTTCACAAAATCTTTTTTTAACGCAGAGATGAACATCTAACGTGCATCTGTGGTTCAAGCTCACCCTAAGGGCTTGTGACGCCAGTGACTGGCTAAGGACTAACACTTTGGAATCAGTCCCACCTTCTCTTTCTGCCAGTCTGGCTCACCTCACGAGCAGGAGCAAAATGAGGAACAGCATCCAGCCTTGAAAAACTCTTCATTGTCGCTGCAGTTCTGTCCAGGGAGTAGAAGAATGTGCAGGGATTAGAAATGCATATTTCTGTTGTCGTTGTGTGTGTATGTGTTTCACATTACAATTTAAATTGTTCCTTCTTCTTTTTTTTTTTTTTTGGCTTTTCACCGAACTTGAGTGAGGGCTTCTGTTTAGTTTTGGACTCTGACACTTTCTTAAGACCCCATCAGATAGAAAGATTTCATGTCCCTTGTTTTTGTGGGAAAAATAAGCAATGGCAATTTTGTATAATGTTGAGTATGCACTTATTGTATGACTGGGTAAACAAAAGATTGCTGCACAGATTTATGAACAAATCCAGGAAAAATCAACAATTAAAATAAAAGCTATAGAAATCATAAAATGAAGGTAGTTACCCACGTGTAAAACTCTTTCCAGGAAATGATTCAAGTAAAGTATGGGAATCTCTTAAATTTTATCCAGAAATCAGGTACTGCCTTGAAATCTCACTAAAAATACATAAATTTAAAATGTAACAAATATCTGGCAAAGAATAATGAAATGATAATAATGTATAAGCCATACTACTGTATACCAGAGTGGGCACCCAGTAAAGGTTTTTTCCTTTTTCACCCAAATAATTGTAAAATGTTTTGTTTTAACGTTTCAGTTATCTGCAGGAAGAATAGAGAAAGAAGACTAGAAATCTGTCTGTGTATTATAAGAACTACCCAGTGATGACAGTTTCCTACCTGCCCCATGTAAACATCCTGTTTATCTTGGCCGACACGTACTGACATGTGGAGCACGGCATTAGTCTAGGATAAAGTGATAACATTTATCAGAATGATCCCTTAACTTTCTCTACTCTAAACCAATACCCACCGGAAATGTTTAGATCTTTATTTGGTTTCTCAAGTTGACTTTCCTAGTAGGACAGCGTTGCCTTCAGCAACCAAGGGATATATTCTACTTTACTTCGCGATAATTTTGTCAGCACTAATTAATAAATTGTTATTCTGTTCAAAAATAAATGTTGACAATTTTTACAATAAGAACCTATCTCTCAAAAGCTGATCACCAGATTTGTGATTTGGTGGAGTCAAGACATTTCCATCCCCTCTCGTCTCAAAACTCAACCCCTTAAAATCCAGGAAAACAAAACAAAAGCAAATAAATGAAAACAAACAAATTTGAATACCTTTTAAAAAAAATTAGAATAAACCTATAATCCCAAGCCACTGTGTTTGAAGATTGAAGTAAACAGAAAAATAATTTAGAACAATGGAGGAAATAAAGTCTTGAAGATGGATTTACTAATGCATTTGGCCCCTGACAACCCTGGAAAAGCTCAGAAGTTGGAATTACAGGGAACAATTTGAAGATATCAGGGAAAATATTTGAAAAACCACATAGGGAGCAATTAGCCCCACATCCCCAGTTCCCACTCACTCTGAGTACCTTCTGATGACTATCCTACTTCTAACACACCTGCAGGCATGAGGCACAGAAGACAGCAAGGTACCAAACTGAGGGGGAAAAAATAGAATTAAGCTAAAGTTGGCTTACCAAACTGTGGACCCTGAGCCTTCCTTTCCCACAAAATTCTGGAAATGTGGTAGGCATGTTAATTCCCCCTAGGTAGGTATAAGAGAAAATGTACTGCCTCACAGAAAACCTCAGTAGGAATGCAGACATTTGGGGGTTTCACAACACAGAAGCTGACTGGTCAGTCATGGTAAACACAGGAGGTTCAGCCTTGCATAAATACAGCCCACACCCAAAGAACTTCCTATTCAAATTTTAGGGGCTTGATCTTAATCAGAAACAAAACCAAAGAACTGAAAGCTTCTAAAATTAAAATGAGAAAAGAACCAAAACAAATTTAGGGAGCAAAAAACCACTGTAATTAATATCCTTAGAGGGTAAGTGAGGTACCGAACCCATGGAACAAGACTAAATGCATACAAAGAAATATTCGTGGAAAAAAGAAATAGAAATTAGAGCATAAAAAGATCACCCAAATAAAAATTCTATGAAAGAGTTGGAAGATCAAAGATACAAAGAGATAACCAATAGAAGAGAAAAGATGAAAGAAAAAAAATTAAGCAAAGAGGTCCAACCTCTGACTAACAAGAGTTCCATAGAGAAAACCAGAAAATTCCCCACCTCTGAAGGATGTAAGTCTCCAGATTGAAAAGACCTACCACCAAGTACCTAAAGCTATAAATGAAAAAAAAAATAAAAGAATAAAAAGTGTAAGGTCGGATCTTAACAAACGGCACCGCGAAAGAGGAAAGCTTCAAGTGAGCTTTATTAGGGAGCGCTCCCGGGCGAGGTTCACTGGTCCGAGAGAAAGGGGCCAGAGAAGTCGCACCCGGGTGAGGGTCGGGCAAGATTTTATAGGGGAAGAAGGGAAAGGGGTGTGAATCTGGGAGGGCGCAGGGTATTCCTTATTTGGTGGTCTTTTCGGGTATCCTGGGGGACAGTTAGTCCCGCCCCTCGAAAGGCGGGAAGGCTGGGACGGGTTCAAAGTCCCCAGGTCAGTTCCTGGAACTGGGTGGTCCGGAGAATTTCCGTCTGATGCAACCTGTGAATCTGATTGTGTTCCCCTGCCTCGGGCCAGTTGGCCTTACAAAAAGGAGACCCTCCAGAGGAAAAAAAGGGGGCACATACAAAAGATCAGGAAAAATAATCGCTTTGCTTTCTAAAAGCAATGCAGAAAGCATGAGGACAGTAGCAGAGTGCATTTCAAATTCTTAGTGTGTATAATATTCATTCTAGTAGTTTATATCCAAATACACTATCAACCATTTGTAAAAATGAAATATGGAAATTTTAAGAAAAGCTGTGTCTCAAACAAATTACCTTCTGTACTGTTTCTCCAGAAGTTAATGATATATTTCATCCATAACAAGGGATAAGTCAAGAAGTAGGAAGACCTAGGATCAGGAAACAAATCCAAAATGGAGAGATCAAAAATCAAGATGACAGCTGGGCAGAAACCTTCTCACAGAGAAGAGACATTCCAGATTGGACAGCAGACCCCGAAAGGGATGTTTTCAGGGGAAATAAAGGTGAAGAAGAAATTGACAGATTAACAGATAGAATTGACTGTACGCGAATTTGAATGAGGCAATGTTTTACATAGCTATCAGAAGGTGTATAATGACTCAGCCATAATTTCTACGTAAATTAAGGAAACAGAAAAAAAATTGCACTTAATAATTCCATGGGAAAATACTACTAAAAATCAATATAAATAGAGCTTTCTACTTGGTTCAACAATGGATAGTATTTACACTAGTCATGAAAATGATAACACTAACTATGGATTTGTCACCAAACTGTGATAGAGTTGGATAATGTTTAAAGTTAATAATCAAAATAAAGCAATCTATACAGTATTTAGAAGTAAAGAGCTAAGTACCAGAAGAGCTAAGAGAGATGGCATTTCTTGTCTCCTAATGGAGATTGCTATGGTGAAGGTGCTAGTTGTGGGGTAGAGTGGGGAAACCTTTTAGCAATAATTTACTTTTAAATATGTAATCAGAATTAAAATTAAATTTTTAAAAAGCTTACCATCCCACTAAAATAAACTAGTAGCAAAAACTGATCTTTAAACATGCACTCAAGAATCACTCTTGAACCCTCCAAAATACAGATAACCCTCGAAGTACTACTTAAAACAGCCCACTAGCTTCTCCTTCATTTATCTGAAAATTGCCATTGTTGTTATCTCATTCACCATGTCACTGAAGGCTAGGCAGGGAATGAAACAGAAAATGTCTTTGCCCTCATGCAATTCATATCTTGTCCATAAGAGGTTAGATATAAAACGTCAGCTCTGATTCAAGGAGGTAAAAGGAGAGAAGGAGAGATATAAGGTGCTTTGAAGGGGAGTCAGGGATTGATGGAACAAATGAGCTTGGGTGCAAGATAATTTTAAGATCTAAGAAATCCCTGAAAGTTGAACATTTTTTTAAAAAAATGAGTAATATAGAAATAGTCACCTTTTTAGAGAAAGTTTGTATATTTAAGGATATACCATAGCGGGAATTCCACGGAGGTCCAGTAGTTAGGACTCGGCACTTTCACTGCCGGGGCCTGGGTTTGATCCCTGGTCTGGGGACTAAGATCCTGCAAGCCGCAGGGTGAGGCAAAAAAAGAAAAAAAAAAAAGAATATACCATATCAATTCCGTGGTAACTGCACCAGGAAAAATAAGGAAACCTCAGGCTACTGTTTCTGAAAAATTGGACATGGAGTTCGAACACTCTTTTGTCAAACATGGTGGGACTTTTCCTAACCTTAACCCTAACCCTAACTGAATTCTCTTTGGGAGAAAGGCGATAACAACCAAAAGTATTAATATGTCAATCTATTAAGGCTGTTATTTTTTAAAGCCTATGCCAAAATATATTTAATACTGCACCCTTCTTATACCAGCGAGATGAATTCAAATTCACTGTGTACCCTTGCAAATGTGAGATATTATCACAGTGCTTTTGCTCTCAAGCTGTCTATCTGCTGAAGGCATCTGAGCTTCAATCAACAAAAGCAACCTACATTACCATTCATTTGTGTACACCATGCAACGCTGATGGTGTGGCAAGATTTTTACTGCAAAATTTTCATTTATTCGTTTTTTTGTTTTTTAGTTTTTTTTTTTTTTTTTTTTTTTTTGCGGTACGCGGGCCTCTCACTGTTGTGGCCTCTCCCGTTGCAGAGCACAGGCTCCGGACGCGCAGGCTCAGCAGCCATGGCTCACGGGCCCAGCCGCTCCGCGGCACATGGGATCGTCCCGGACCAGGGCACGAACCTGTGTCCCCTGCATCGGCAGGCGGACTCTCAACCACTGCACCACCAGGGTAGCCCCATTTATTCGTTTTTATTTTTTATTTGTTTGTTTAGCAGTTGTGGAGTACTGCAATGTGTCCGGCACTGTTCACAGGCTGGAGATACGGGGTGGCCAGCACAAAACTCACGTTCAGAGAGGAGGAAACAAATGATCAACAAGTCAACAAGTAAATACCCCCAACATCTTCAGAGACAGATAACCACTATAAATAAAATACAACACAGAGAATGAAGGTGTTAATTTCAATGGCGGGGTTTGAGAAAAAAACTCAGAGCATTGGGTCATCCCATAATGTCACTTGGCCTGGTAACATCCCTGATAGGTTCCATGACCTTGTCCTGAGAATGTCTCTTTTTTTTTTTCACCTAGTAAGCAGTTTGACAAATTATCATTTTATACACATGGTCCAATATAGAAATCATTTTCTTATCCTGTTCTCTGGACTTCTCTGAGAGTCTGAACTGCTGACTCTCAAGATGCTTTCATCTAGATTTTATTTTTGCCACATTCTTTACCTATGCAGCAATCTCCTGATTTTCGACCCAGCTCACAGGTGATTTGATTCTTGCAAAATCCCTTTTGGCACTTAACTTGTCCAATGAACGGGAACTGTATTCCTGTAGGGCTGCAAGGAACTGTATTTTGAATGACAGTCTAATATTCTCTTAATGCACAGTGGATAAGTGTATTTTCTACTGCTTTGCTTTGCTCGTTCAGAACCCTCTCAAACTTTACACATGGCATTCGGACCTTCCCAGCATACAGGATGACATGACTTCAAGTCTTATTGAACTTTAATCCCCAAAGCACTTGAAAGCATTTGAAAATCCATTTTACTATCTAAATAAATTTTATTTTACCCTTGTGGGTTTTATAACATTAATTTTAGGTTTAATTAAAAACAAAGAAATTCTAAAAATGATTTTCGCTGGTTGCTGTTTTTATGCAATTACTCTAACCTAATAAAGAGCTGGTTTTTTGAAACTTTGGAAAACAATGAGACTGCTGCATAAATAACTTTCTACACAAAAGATGCTAAATAAAAAGGCAATTCAGAGCCTATACGCTACAGTACACCACAAGTGCCTGGGCAGCGGCCAAGCACTGCCCCCGGGGCATGTCATCTGCTAATGGGCTTCCTAACCCCAAATTCTTCTCTGTGGTTCCACCAGGAAAGTAGCCATGATTTCATTTAGGTCCCTCTGTTGTGTCTTTGCCACAAAGTATAGTCTTTTTCCCATCTGGGGTTCCTTTCAAAATGCAAGCCCCTACACACTTTCTTTTTACAAGTTGGATCTCAGGTCTGAAACGCTATCTCCTGCTGTGTTGAACGTCTGTTCAGAATCTTACTATTTATTTTTCTTTCCCCACGTGCTTTCCCACTGGTTATTTCCCACACCAAAATTACCTGACAAAATGGGGTTAGCAAAATTAGTTTGCATACTTTGAACGCCCAGGTCTTTTACATTTTATGATATCCCACACAAAGAGGATAGCATTCTGTGCGTATCTATGCAAATCCTCCTGTCATTTGTTGAAAGAAGAAATGGAGGGATGGATGCCTCCTTTTTGTAACTCCCATAAGTGACATTCAACAGATGTGACCTCTATTAAATAAAATGTTTGGACTCCATCAACTTATATGATTAACAGAAGTTAATCTATAAGAAGTTAAAGGGGTTTAGGAGTGACTAGATTAATTATGCCTGGTTATCCATAGAGCTGGAAAAGGGGAAGCCAAGTGAGCAGGGAGACAAAGTATTTTAAACAAAGTTATGTTGAACAAAGATAAATTAGACTGGTTTTACATCACAAGAAAATCCTCAAAAGTGCTTTAAGCAGAGTGATAGGAAGTACAAGAACAAGAAAGGAAATTATGGGTCTTTTAAAAAAACAAAAGTAAACCAAGCCATCAAAATGTTGCTCGGGGATAATGGTAAGTCAGTTACACAGTCACAGCCCTGGGAAAACAAAACAACCCTAGAAATCACTGAAACTGTTATTAATCAGGAAAAGATAATTCTTTTTACAAAACAAAACAAAATTCCTTAAATAGAAAATACTCACCATCAACATAGTCCTCTCATTTGTGACATCAAAGATGCAGAGTAGCTAAGAGGATGAGAGGATTCTAACAGCCTTTGGCCCCTATGGGTACCCCACCTGCAAAGCAAGACAAGGAGAATCTTCACTCTACTTGAGCTTTCTTTTATAATTCATGAACACCAAATGTAAGAATTAGATTCAATGTGAATAACATCAGGTAAACCAGATCAATTTTTTACTCCTAATCTGTGCCTAAAAATACATTTTAGGGCTTCCCTGGTGGCGCGGTGGTTGAGAGTCCGCCTGCCGATGCAAGGGACGCGGGTTCGTGCCCCGGTCAGGGAAGATCCCACATGCCGCGGAGCGGCTGGGCCCGTGAGCCATGGCCGCTGAGCCTGCACGTCCGGAGCCTGTGCTCCGCAACGGGAGAGGCCACAGCAGTGAGAGGCCCGCGTACCGCAAAAAAAAAAACCAAAAAAAAAAACCCATTTTAAATGTGCTCATCATTTTAAAAAAACTATTATTATTAGAACGAATTTACACCCTAAATATCCAAACCTGACGGTGGAGTGTCAACCAGGAATTCCAAAGGCAATGCCGGGTACCCTTTGTTCATTACCTGACAGTGAAGGACACATTGTATTGGGGTCTCACATTCACCCCTGCAGGAAAAGCTGTGCTTCAAACCCCAATTTCCATGGGATGAGTGGCTCCCCTGGCCCAGCAGAAGATGTTACAACTTTCCACAGGTTCCCTAAGTCTCCTGAGCTAACCTGTAACAGCAGCATCCAACCCGCTAGTAGCTGAGTCCAAAATGTTTAGTCTTCCACCATAAGGGAAATATACATATATCATAAACTTACCAAAGCATCATTAGTTATTCCAGCCATGAGCTTTGATCAGGTCCCTACAGGTGCACCCCACAGTACCTTCCCTCAGGCCTAGGATATGAGTCCCTTAATCTTATTCAAGAGTTTCTCTGACACAAGGAGAACCAGCGTGATAGGAATTGTAGGGTAAACTAATGGGACAGTTCTTGGCCATAGGGAGATAGAAGCCAATGGGCAAATAATTCCTCCCTTTTTTTTTTTTTCTTTGAGCAGATGATCCCGAGACATGTGTTACTTGGATTCTCAGACTGTTCCATAGTATTGAGCAACTTATTAGCCATAGCAGGGACCAAGTGGATAACTCACCCAGGGTCATTTCCCCTCCTCCTTCTATGTATCTCTCTGCTTGTCCTTTGTCCTGCCCCTATGGGATCACTCCAAAATACGCTACTCAAAGAAATTTTTGAAGCTGTGCTTTCAGGGGATCCCAGGCCAGGACAGCCACTGGTAGGGCCATCCTCTGCTTACACTATAAGAAGTAGAGTAGCAGGATACAAACTACCGTGAGTCCAGCTGCACTGCCAGGCCCTGGAACGCTTCTCTACAGAATGATGAGAGAATGGAGGTGTATGCCACCTCTTGTCAACCTTTGACTTGCAAGTTTCCCGAATAAAACCTACACTGGGGACCTCCCTGGCAAGCCAGTGGTTAAGACTTCACCTTCCAATGCAGGGGGTGCAGGTAGGATCCCCGGTCGGGGAGCTGAGATCCCACATGCCTCATGGCCAAAAAACCAAAACATAAAAATCAGAGGCAATATTGTAACAAATTCAATAAAGACTTTAAAAAAGAATGGTCCACATCAAAAAAATATTTAAAAACAAAACAAATGAAACAAACAAAAAAACCCTACACTGTGTGTGGTTGTATGATTTGTCCTCACTTCACCCTCCTCACGTCCTTGTCACAATGACAGTTATAGAAAATATTCCAACAAGTCGTTTTTGTTTTTCCAAGGCTTTTAACTAAAGTTGTGTAGGTCTCCAGAAAGGTGCACAGATGAACATGTAAAAGGGTTTGCATATGAATGCATTTGCAGACTGCTCTCGGGGTTGGTTGGTTTGAAGATGACTTTTCGTTTCAACACTCAGTGAAATGAACTATTAAAGTCACTGGAGATGGTGTGTTCATTATTAAATCCCTAAAATGTCTGTAGGCCACATGTTGCTAACTCTTTCATCTTTAACACAGTTCACATTTATCATAAACTTACCAAATGAGATAATATATAAAGTACATAGCACAATGTGAAGCCCACGATAAGCCTTCGTTAAATTTTGGTTTCCTTCCCTTACTACCACAGTAATTCACATTTCCTTTCTCCTGCTCTGTGGAAATGAACTGAAAAAATGGAACTTCCTAAATATGACAAATGTTTAGAAGTTTGCGTTACATTTTTGGCACTGCCATTAATGTCAGTGAGCTTCTCCAGAAACCTGTATTGATGTCATTTTAATATTTCAAATAGTTCATTTGGCAAACATAAACAGCCTCAGTGGGTTTGATTCTGTGGCCTTTTGCCTGGATAATGGATGTAAAACTAGGTCTTAACTGAATTTTCTTGTTCTTCTGCTCTGGGTTCTTAAAATTCAGAAAAGCACATCAGAAAAAACGAAACCGCTAAAGGTCCCTGTCATAGTCACTATAATCTTCAGGGACCAGGAATGCCTTGGGTCGCAAATTCCTTAGAAACTGCCTGTCACTTTCTTCTTTCCTTCAACTTGTCACTCATCACCCAGGAGCTGTCTTCTCTGCCAAAATCTGCCAGCAGCTGGAGATATAAACCTTTGCTCTGAGGCTTTAAACCTGGATGGTGTGTGGATTTATTTCCTCTTCTGCCTCTCCTTTCCTGGAACCTCATTTGTTTGCTCGCTCTGTAAATGGTCTATGTACATTGTCATGTCCTGAGGTCATGTGTGATATTTCATCAGTTGATTCTCCTGGACGCACTCTGGAATATACAGGACCACGGAGAAGTCTTCTTGTAATTTCTGCTTAGAACGTCATTTCACATCTAAGATGGTATCTACCGCTTGACTTCTAGCATTCCTTTAAAAGCAACTTTTCTGTCTGGGGAGATATTTCAAGATTGAATAAATGTCTTCAGGAGGCTCACTGGACCTTCACTCTTATCTGTGAAAAGGACATGGATTATCTCCTTTACGGTGCAAACCATTTTTTTATAATGACGCCAGCTCTAGCTCTTTAATGGAAAAAAATGGGAGTTATCATTTTAAATGAAGTTATTTAGAATATGTTCATTTCTAAAACTGGAATATCCACAGTGAGGTTTCTGTTCCATAATAATGATCTCAATACATGACCAGAACGAGACCTCAGCATTGTGGTTACTCCCGAAAGCCATATTCTTTAGGAAGTCTTTGGAGCCCAACAGAATATCATTTTCAATAAATCATCTTATTCTTTGCAGTGTATATGAATATCGGCTGCTTGTTATAGTTAATTTTCTGATGACATGTTTCACTATCTGTATTTCCCCATGAATTGTATTATTTAATAGAAGAAAATACACCTCACACATTTAACATTTATAGCTTTGAGTGTATACCGGAGCCTTTTAAATGAATTATTGATTTGATTAATTTGGTTTGGTCTTAGTGACACAATTTGTAATGTCAATACAAAATGGAACAATTTTCCAAACTGAATTTTTAACAGATCTTTTCAATCCCCAAAATTGAATCTAATCAACACCTTAATTAGTTTTAGGGTTCCTGTACTGCTAATCATTAGTTCATATATAAAATGGCATTGCGTACAAAAAGCACAGATTTTTCTATCTCAAAGAGTATCTACCAAAATGTATCCTAGGAACAGACTCATTTATGGGTGATTGTTAAAAATCAGTGCAGATTACTTGGCCCCATTCCAAACATTTTGATCAGAATCCCTGGAGCTAGAAGGCAGGAATTTGCATTTTTAATAAGCTCCCTTGTTGGTTCTTCAAGATACTCAAGTATGAGAGCCACACATCTAAAAGCTTACATAAAATAAATTTAAAACTTGACTTTGGTGGTAGCAAGCTGTCAATTTGTTTTCCACACCGAATCTGCTACACTGAGGTACTCCACAAGTTGAGAATCAGCACTTTTTTTTGCAAAGTAAGACTCTCCCATTTGCTAAAGTAAATAATAGCAAAATTAAGCATGAGCTATAAATTGCACTAAATGCTGATAACTTGAAATCTCCAAAATGGAATAAATTACTGACCATTGCACTTTAAATGGACATTAAGAGTGTTCCAAATTACCAAATGTTTTGTCATTTTGATAAATCGGTTTTAATTTTTTATCATACTATATTTAAGTATCCTCCTGTAGCATGCGCCAGAAAGTTCCATTAGGCATTCTCAATTGCATTTATTTTCTTTAATGTATAAACTCTATAAACTAAAGATAGTTTGGAGAACCCAGTGGCCAACTCCACCGCACTGCTGGGAATTGTGCCCCCCTGGGTTTGGGGCTGTGTTTACACTATGAACCCCAGGAAAAAAAATATGAAAGTGCAAGAGGAACATAAGTTAGAACGTTATTATTCTTTGATTTGATTTTACAAACATTTACTCATGAATACAAAGAGAAAAATGAAAATGGCCCCTGCTCAAAACAAAACGATTTGATGAGGAATGAAATTTGCTCCACTTTATGCAAAAACGGGAGGTGGGGGGCTTATAATAAAGACACTTAAGTCCTGAGAGTCTAAGTGAGTATAATTAACTCCTTGGCACGGTGAGATAGCCTCTCCCTGCATGTGGTTCATTGCCAGTAAAGGACATGCCTGGAGCTGCTGGCCAAGAAGAATTACAGGCATTTGCTGTTACTTTAAAATATTCATGTTTCAGCTACAACACCACATATTTTCAATTGACAGATATAGAAAAAAAAACTTTTTTTTTCCACCCTTTCCTGGCATAAGAACCCTACGTCATTAACTCTTTCCTTTAACAAAACTGGTAGGTTTCATTATAATTATGGATTTAGGGCACTCAGTATTTTGAAATCAACCAACCCTATGAGTTGTTTTTTTTTTTTTAATTTGGAGAATATATTTACTCACTTAGATCTGCTTGATGCAATTTAATGCACTTTGATTGAAAACCAAACAGAATGATGAAAACCATGGCAATGGTGGATGAAACAGCCCATTCAGGCACCCTCCCCGCTAACCTGGAAGTCAAAAATGCACAAAAACCAGCCATCAGAACTTTGAAGACTTTCAAGACCTTCAAAACAGCCTGCTGATGATAGGATCCTAAAAACAAAGCATGTGTTCCGGCTGTAAAAGAAAGATGACAATACAGAAGTTACACACACCTAAGCAAAAATCATTTTTAAATTTGCTCTTCTTTCATTTCTCTTCCCATTGAAAGGAATTTCCTTCCTTTTTTGCAGAAAACCTGGAATAGTTGCACAAGAGCCAGATTTAACATACCCCTTAGACTCAGCATTAAGGATGAAAAGAATAAAGTTTGTAAATGGCTCTTCTGTTAGATCGTCAGTGCATCATTATTGATACTGGGTGCTTTGTGTATCAAGAACCAGAAAGCAAAGATCACTGCTTGCTGCATGAACTGTATATGTAAAGAATGGGCCTGTGTATACATGTCCATGCCACTCTCTCACTTTGTCACAGCTTACCCTTCCCCCTCCCCATATCCTCAAATCCATCCTCTAGTAGGTCTTTGTCTTTATTCCCGTCTTACCCCAGGATCTTCATGAACTTTTTTCTTTTTTTCTTAGATTCCATATATATGTGTTAGCATATGGTATTTGTTTTTCTGACTGACTTCACTCTGTATGACAGACTCTAGGTCCATCCACCTCACTACAAATAACTCAATTTCATTTCTTTTTATGGCTGAGTAATATTCCATTGTATATATGTGCCACATCTTCTTTATCCATTCATCCGATGACGGACACTTACCAAAAGTAAAATAGATAGCTAGTGGGAAGCAGCCGCATAGCACAGGGAGATCAGCTCAGTGCTTTGTGACCACCTAGAGGGGTGGGATAGGGACAGTGGGAGGGAGGGAGACGCAAGAGGGAAGAGATATGGGGATACATGCATATGTATAGCTGATTCACTTTGTTATAAAGCAGAAACTAACACACCATTGTAAAGCAATTATACTCCAATAAAGATGTTAAAAAAAAAAAAGAATGGGTCTGTGATTGACAATCCAATATTGTCCCTTAAGTCAGTATATAAGGACAATATTCCACTATTTTCTTTAAACTCTCTATCTTGTTCTCTGAATTTATTCCCTTCAACCAATGCTTCAGGCCAGTTTCCTGGGACCTTTGATCTAAATGCCTCTACAAAAACCACCTCTCTGCCACCACCAAATCTCATCATACAAAACAACCAACAGCAGATACATAACCATTTTGTCACTGTGACTCAGAAGCCAGCACAGTGCCTTCCGCATGGCAGGTGCTTGCTATCTGCAAGTTGAATTGAAATTAAATATCTTCTTCCTGCAGAAACCTGCTGCATTAAACTATTACACTATTATAACTATTATAAATTCTACAATCCACTTTACCATAGCACAGATCCTTTGTCAGGCTGGTTTATGATATTCTATTAGACCTTTAGCAAAATTCATATTTATTATGGATGGTTTTGTGACTAAGCCATACTTAATAGCGTGCTCCATAAAGTGAAAATACTAGGCATGGGCATTCAAGAAGTGTTACATTTGTTTTCTAAACTCACATGGTTATGACTTCCTTTCAGTAAAGTACCACATGATTTAAATTCAAAATGTGATATTGGTCACTTAGAGCAAACAACTTAATAATAATGATTGACCTGACATTTCAGTAGAACTTAGTTTTCAAGGCTTCACATGGATTACCTCCTTTGAAGTTCATAATGGCCACTTATATACAACGCTAACATCATCTCCATTTAATGAGGAAGTCGAATATTCTAATGGATGATGCAGTAACTATATATTCATCTATCTGTGCAAACTGAAAGGGAAGTGTACACTTTAAAAATTGTTCTCTGAATTTATCTTTATTTTAACTAAATATGACACTCCATTCTTCATAAGAGCTTTGTTGTGTTTTCCTAAAGAGAGAGGATTCCTATCTGAAACATTCAAAAATGATGTGCGTACTGCACTTCTTTACTCCATTACTTACAAATAGTTGGTCTATATTAATTTTTGAATGTAGACAAAATAATATGAAACACTTACTGACAAGATCTGTGGTAATAGTTAGCCCAGGTTTTGCCCTTTGGAAGATTCACAAACACTGGAATTCAAGGACATGTTTTTAAAAGGGGAAAGGGGTATGAGTTCTGTGAAAAGTTTTAAATTTTAGATTTGCATTTCAGTGGCTATCTTTAAAAATCATTTTTCAGGTTTTAAACACTTAACTCCTTCTTTGAAGGAAAAATTTAAAGCTTACGTTTTAGTCAGCTCAGCTGTCTTAACAAAATACCACAGGCTGGGTGGCTTAAACAACAGAAATTTATTTTCTCATAGTTCTGGAAACTAGAAGTCTAAAATTAAGGTGCTGGCCCATTGGATTTCTGCTAAGAGGTCTCCTTACTTGCAACCGGCCTTCTCCCTGTGGTGTCTTTTACTGTAACTAAACATATTGGATGAGGGCTCCACCCTTAAGACCTCATTTAATTAACCTCAGTTACTTCCTTAGAGGTTTTATCTCCAAATACAGTCACACTGGAGGTTGGAGCTTCAATACACGAATTTGGGGGAGGATACAAATTTTCAGTCCATAATGGCGTCTTTCATAGAACATGACTTTAGGTGTTGAAATAGTGTTTCTCAAAATGGAGAATCTCACACGATTTTTTCCTCTAATAAGGCTTTGTATATTATTTAAGTTTGATAAAAATTGGATTATTGTACTGATGTATTCAAGATATAAATTATAGCATGGTGGTTAAGAACACTTAGAATAAGCCTATCAGGTTTTGAATCCTAGCCCCATTCCTTCCCATACATTATGGACAACTTACCTAATTATTTTGCCTCAGTTTCATCATCTATAAAATAATAATAGAAATAATCCATATTTAAGATCATTTCAGGGATTAAATGTAATAATCCTTAAAAGATTTAGCAAAGTACCTTGGCACTTATTATAAGCACATAATGCATGTTCCTAATACTTTTATCAAAATGATCCTAATACTTGTCCTAAAACCACAGCACCAGATTTGCAGTACACAGGCATGATCACGTCAGTTGGTCACACTTTTAATTTTACTTTTTCTCTAACATATTCACTCTCCATTGACTCTCCGTTGGAAATTATTCTCCATCAATTCCATCCATAGGTTGGTTCTCTTAAATAATGGCTCCTCTTGGTAGATGAAGGCATTTCGTATCCATTTAAGTATATTCTGCCCCAAGATATTCTTTTGGTTTTGAAATCTGGCTTTTCAGACATATCCACATCAAGGATGATTGGACATTTTATCAAGGGCTTATGGAATGACTTGAAAATTGCCCAATCTATTATGAAGGAGGAAAAATAGGCTGCAACACATGAAAACCCCACTGGCTTTGGCATCATGTGAAGTAGCCTTGCTATTTGAGGGTCTTAGTACAATGTTGTAGGTATTCAGTAAGGATATTCAAATGCTGGCTACATTCAGGGATTACTGAGCATATTCTCCCAATTTAAATGTTGAGAATGACTTTGTGTAGTAACCACACCTTAGTCTAAATGTTTTAATCAGTGCTTTGTTTAGCCTATGGGTATTCTTAGCAAATCAAGGGCATCCATAGCACAATTCTTTGATTCTTGAGTCTCCTTTCTCGAACCATGGATCTATCTACTCATCTCCCTTAGAGTTTTCTTCTTCTGCCTCTTAGCTATCTCTATTCTATGAAAAGAAATGGGTCATATCTGGTAGGGTAGCTTTGATGTAGTTGTAGAAATGAGTCCAGTGGGTATATGGGGACGATTATACTAATGCTTATGCAATGTTGAATTTTATACTAATGCTTATGCAATGTTGAATTTTATCTTCTCTCTATGATGTTGCTATTGCCTAGAAGATAGGAAGAAGTGTGATTTCTCCTTGATGCACTGCATGCCTAATGCTGACAATTTTTTTTTTTTCTAACACTTTCTCTAATTTTCATGTCAAAATCTTATAGGAAATGCTGTCAATATTTTCTCCTGTGGCACGGTTTCCCAACCACACTCAGTTCAAGGCAGTCTGGCATGCAAATGTGCAGTGCAACATGCACCCCAAGGCTCCATCAGATGAAAGAGACCATCGAGCATGGAAGGATATCTTAAGCATATCTAGTTGTTATGCCTGGATTTCTGTGTTCATTCAATCTAGTCAGGTAACTTAGGAGATTTTAAAATTAGAAGAATATTTTGAATTTCTTTAACTTTGTGGAAATTACCTCTTAGATTTTTGGTGATCTGAGCAGACCAAGGATATCCATTATAAACCTTCTCTTGTATTTCTTTTCATGAATCTCCCTTTCTCTATCCTATTCTTTCCATTGAACCCTCTCTCTTTCTTCTTCAGAGTTCCCCAGTCTTTCTAGCATCCTGCTCTGGAGACACTGTTAAATGTCAGAGATCTTTGTTCAAGTTTCCCTTCCATCCTTCATTGGCATATGACCTTGGTTAAATTATTCAGTGTTGTTAGAACTTGGTTGTCTCATCCATGAAAGGAGAATATTTTATTTGCCTAAACACAACACCAAATGAATTCTTGGTCTCTCTTCACTCTAAAATATTTCAGTGATCTCTTTCTACATAGTGATTCTCTACTTTCAGGCATCCTTGCTCTAGTGGATTTATGTTTTTATTTTCATCATCTCCTTCTCCAAACACCTGATGACCTCATCTTTAATAAAATTGCATTGAACACTTTTATACAAAGATTAGATACTCCTTAAAGAGATGTGAGAAATTGTTTCTTCCTCCAGAAAGGCCTATACTCTACTTGAAGGTAAACTTTAAGCATTTTTTAAAAGATAAATATCAATACAAAGTTGCATATGATTTATCCCAATTACTGATATAGCAATAGATGCCTTCAGAGGCTAGGCCGAAAATAGAAGCCTTCCAGAGGAAGTGGGATATGAGTTAGGCATATAAAGCATGGAATGACCTAAAGAAATAGAAACCATGGGTGTGTGCCTGGCTGGGAAAACAACCACAGCAAAGGTCAGCAGCAGAAGGGTAGGAGTTCTTTGCTGGTTTGGCTGGAGTGTCATGTTTATAGGAAGGTGATGGAGATGCACTATTTAACAGGTTATACCTGGGTATCCAACCCAGTTGCCACTAACCACATATGGCTATATAAATTTAAAATTTAACTACTTAAAATTAAATAAAATTTAAAATTCACTCCCTGGGTCATATTAGCCATACTTCAATTGCTCAATAGGTGCATGCGACTAATGGCTACCATACTGGACACTGCAGATGGAGAACAGTTTCATCACCACAGAAAGTCCCATTGAACAGTGTCATATCATACTTAAAATACCTATTCTTTTATTTGTACACAGGCAGCTTTTCTTCCTTATGAGCAGTGATGACTCTTCACCCTCAGAAGAAATCCTTCATTATAGTTGTAAAGCAGTGCAAAGGAATTTTCAATTGCTTTTAAAGGTCTCAAACCTGTATTTGTAAAGGTTCTTTTTGAGATGTCTGCCTTATACATATCCTATCTTTGAAAAGTCTCTTGGTCCTTGTTCCCCCAAAGAGTGGACCAAGGATATGCTTGCCTTACAGGATGTTTTGCATCCACTCTTCCATTGTTTTAGGGAATAGGAATGGATATCTGGCCCCTTTCCATCATATTAACTCTCCAAGGGATTTGGCATTGGGACAGTTAGACATATGACCATTGGTGGGGGCTCTGGATCTGGGAATGTACAGCTGTTAGGCTAGCCCACCAATTCCCAATTTCTACAGAGATAAAAAGGAAGACAGAAAATAGAAGCATTTCTTAACCTGAGCCCAAGTAGTGATGATCCAGGGATAAAATTCAAGGAGCTCATGAACTTGGAAGGAAAAAAATTAGATTGATTTTCACTAGCCTCTAGCTATAATATGAATTTAGGCAAAACAGCAGTAATATTAGCAGTAACTATGATTTTATTTCCAGTAAAACTTACAAATATCAGAACCCTAAAAAATTTATACATATTTTGGAATTATGGTAGTTATTGACACACTGCCAGATCTTCTAACTGACTATATTGTAAAGAAACATATATAGTAATACATTGCAAACATTTAAATTAAACAAATAAAATTTAAAATTAATATTTTATAAGCATGTTTTAATATATTTCATTTCCTGTCTAATCCTATATAATGTATTTTATACATTGGAATCATTTTCTGAGAAGGATTCCATAGTTTTTTTCAAAGGTCCAAGGGCATCGATAGCACAAAAATGGCCAGTAACCCTTATTCACATAGTGAGGGAAAATGAGGTAGATATTAGAAAGGAGCAGAGATGAGAGCCCCTACACCTCTGGAGAGAAGATCCTGATGAATTTCTATTTTTGTTTTCAATATGGTCCCCATTTTCTTGCAGCTGGTCTGAATCCAACTTTAAGATGCCTTTATACCACCAGTGTTAACTGACATCATAATTAGCCCAGTCATTTCATTGCTGTCCAAAGAACATGTTTATCAAGAGACGAATCCATTCAGGTAAAGCCAGGTACAGATTAGACTTCCAAGCCATTATAGCCCTTCCAGGACTAAAGAGTAAATCATCACTTTTTTTTTTTTTTTTTTTGGCACGCGGGCCTCTCACTGTTGTGGCCTCTCCCGTTGTGGAGCACAGGCTCCGGACCGCGCAGGCTCAGCGGCCATGGCTCACGGGCCCAGCCGCTCCGGGGCATGTGGGATCTTCCCGGACCGGGGAACGAACGCGTGTCCCCTGCATCGGCAGGCAGGCTGTCAACCACTGCGCCACCAGGGAAGCCCAAATCGTCACTCCTTAAGTAACCCCATCTCTTTTTAGACCAGTTCCTTGGGCTATAAAAACAACTCTCCAGAGAAAATAAATGCACTGGAGTAGCCTGAAGACCAAGGTCCATTATGTTTGTTGAAATGCAGAGCTACTCCAAGCTTCCCTGATATTTTGTACCAAACAAGCCTATAGAAGTTGATTGAATTTTATAGACTTCCTTCCTTGTTTTATATACATCATTATTCCTCTGTTCTCCTTAAACCATTACCTTTGCCTTTTCTTTTCAGGCTAGTACAGAATCTCACCTCCTTTTTCTATGAACAAAAATGTATTGTGATATTTTTCTATTCACTCATAAATATTCACTTAAATTTTTATTTCTCATCTAAAATAACCCAGTCATCAGTTGCCCAATACTTACACTGTAGTCCAAAAGGCATTCGAATTTACAAATGAGTCAGAGTTGACTACCTAGATCTCTGGACAAAAGCCACCTTCAAAAAATTAGGACAGAAGAAATGAGAAGGCGGCGGGGACGATTCAAATTTTTATTTTCACGTACTTAAATATTTAATTCCACTTTCCTATATTAGTGCTTACTTCCCAGTAAGGTGTGCACCAGCCTAAATTAACCTGTCACATACCTTCTGTTAGAGCTGGCACAGCAAGGTAGGACTTGGACTGCCTGTACCTCCCATAATAAGCACCTCTGCTCTCTTTTCTCTCTTCTTCCAGAAAACTGAAAACACCGCTGGAGGCTCTCCTTATTCAGGATTCAGCTTAATTTCTATTGAGCCCAGAAAAGATGGGTTTAAACTCTGACAGTTTAGGCAAAGTGTGGAGATGCACACCTGATCATACTTACTTTATGGCCAGCTACAGTAGAATTAGGGTTCACAAGCTTGCCTTTTAAACAAGAAAATCTGCATCCTTTATACCACGGTGTTAGTAAGTTTAATTTGTGACGTTCAAGACTCTAAGGACATTGTGTTTGTGTCGAATAGATCAAGAAAATTGTAGGGAGGGGAGAACGTGGAGGAGGAAGAGTGTGGAGTGTAGAGGAAGGAGGAGAGAAGACGCACAGCCATAGAGCAAGGGTGTTGATTGTCTGGGAGGTGAGAGATAAGGCACAAGATAAGATTGAGAAGGGATGTGGATAGGTAACCTTGTTTAGTTTGCAAGTTTACCCAAGGCTTTGTTGGCAGAGCATGTATACTATTGCATAAGAAATGAATTACTAATTTAGGATATTGCCATCCTGCGCCAAGATAATCCTGCTCTCCACCTGGGAAAAGGAAAGGAAGGAGCATGAATTCAGAATCCAGCTCTGCGTTATTCACCACTAAATCTGCAGCACGGGGCTTAGGACTTAGCGTGTTGTTGGTGCTCAGATATTGACTAAATCAAGACCAGATGCCAGTTTTAATTTTTTCCTCTTTGCTTCTTTGACTCTAGAACACAGTGTAATGAGGGAGATAGTCTGTATCAGGGGTCATGGAACTATGGCTCCTGAGCCAAATGCATTTGCGTTTGTTTCAAAAAAGTTTAATTGAAACACAGCCAAAAAAAAAAAAAGAAAAGAAAGAAACACAGCCATGCTCATTTGTTTACATATTGTTTGTGACTGCTTTCATACTACAATTTGCATATTGAGTATTTGTGACAAAGACCATCTGGCCCCCAGAGGTGAAAACATTTACTATCTGGCTCTTTACCAAAAATGTATGCTGAATCTGGGTCTGTATTAAGGGATGGGCGTGTCTCTTTCAAGTTAAAATAGTTTGGGAATTTAAAGAATTTTTGGATGCTTCAGGGCAGTGTTTAAAGAACAAGAGGAAGGCTCTAGTTCTCACTAAAGGATCTAGAAAATGGGGACCAAGGAGGACTTAGTGTGTGTGTAGGGAGGAGGGTGGAGGCACGGAAATCAAGATGTTAATTTGTCAAAGCAAACCTCTTTCTGATATTTCTTAGCAACAACGCTGGTTGACCTGTTCTCCACAAAGTCCGGACATTTTCACTTTCCTTACGGATTAAGAGAAAAACACTACCAGAACACTAAAAAGAAAGATCCTTAGCTAAAACTGAGTAATGGGTGCAGGCAAGTACTCTCTGATTTAACTAAGCTGTCCTAAAAGAATTGAGCCCATGCTCCAGCCTACTTTGCAATGCATAGACTTTACAATCAATAGGCTCTGATAAGAAGGTGGAAAAATGAAATTTTGTAGCCTTCGGTTTCCCAAATTCAGACAGTGAGTGACAGATCCAGAAATATATCTTAGGAGCTTCTTAATCTGCTCCGTTTTTTTTTTTTTTCTTTCCTCCAAGTGCCAAAAATACTAAGCATGGCTATGTTTAGAAGTCATGCTAACTTCAACCATTTAGGTACACTGCTTGTCTGTTATGACATTATAATGTAGCACAATTATTAATACCATGAAGGATGTATCCATTAATTTGCCAATGGTTTTATTTTCCACTTCTATGGACAAGCTCAGGTAATACGCAGAGTAGAAAGGACATCACTCTTAAAGTCAAAGACCACCATTAAAGTCATAATTCTTTCATTGACTCATGTGTGATCTTCGTAAACTAACTTCTTTTAGTTTTAGTTTCATCATCTATAAAATGAGGGTAACCATAACCAATTCACAAGGGTTGCTGTGGGTATTAGAGAAGATGATATAAGAGATGACAGATACGTGGTTACCGATATTTTGCTCTTGGAGTCCGGTGGGCCATTCCTCCTAAAACAAAGAAGAGAAAAAATATATATTTCCTGTGAATTGGTAGACATTAGTTGGAAATATTCCCCTGCCTTCTTCTCTCTCCCACCCACCATCATTCATTCACCTACCATTAGCTAGAAACACTCCCAGAGTGGAGAAGGGCTACATGGTGAGGAAACAGTCCAATCCCTCTCTACCCAAAGCCACTCACCACTGCAGGAGATCCTGACTTAGATTTTTTAAAAAGTTGAATACATGAAAGACTATATTTTACAAATGATTGTCAGCCTATCCTTAGACAATCAATGTCAACATGGACGTGCTGATCTAAAGAAAGGGCAATGGCTTTAGAGGGGATATGAAGGGGTGACTTTGAAATGAGCATATCTTAAAATAAAGCCTCTTGAAAAGTCTTAGTGGTATACTTTATTTATTCTGGCAGCAGTTTTTAGGTTCCAGGTGTTGTTGTTGTTATTGTTTTAATGTAAAAACTACAGTGATACTGAATAGTATTTTTATAAAGTAGGACTTCTATAAATAACTTCTAATAACAAAACCCAAGTCATTTTATGAAATGAAATAATATGAAAGTCACATATTAACTTTCAACTTTTTAGAGGAGAATTTCAAAACTTGATATCTTAAGGGTTATACACATTTCAGATTTAAACTAGTAGAAATATTTCTGCAAGTAGTCAACCCTGTTAATTTCCACTTAAAGCCCAATTATTCAAGAATGTTATAGATGACTATGAGTCTTTGGGGAAAAAAATCAGCAAGACTTTAAGTGCCCATTAGCTAAAGCGAAAGGATAGTGAAACACCTAGAAAAGTGCATGTGGTATCTATCCATGTGAATACTAAATTAACTTACCATACCAGCTCTGCTAGGAGAAAATATTAACAAAACACTTCCTGTGGCATAAAAAAAGATTGAAGGTCTAAAACATAAAAGCTGTTAGGCTACCTTATTTGTCAAATAAAGATACATTTAAAAATATTTACTGAATGTTAACTAAATACCAAAGGATTACAAGAAAGGTATATTTAAAAATATTTACTGAATGTTAACTAAATACCAAAGGATTACTTAAAATGTCTATGCTATTGAGAAGTATCCATTCTATAACAGGATAAGTAGCTATTATATTACATAAGTCTTTAATGGTAGTGTCCTTAATAAGCAGCCAGAAACTTTTAACACAAAGAATAAAGGACGATTTAATACCAATCAATCAAAAATACATATTTAGCACCCATCAAGTTCAAGAACTGTTCTTGGAACTCTAGGCAGATTTAACAAAATGAATAAAAAAATTTTCTGCCCCTCAAGATTCATACAATCTGTTGGGAGGGTAGAAGAAAGAAAGAAAGAAAGAAAGAAAGAAAGAAAGAAAGAAAGAAAGAAAGAAAGAAAGAAAGAAAGAAAGAGAGAGAGAGAGAGAGAAAGAAAGAAAGAGAGAGAGAGAGAAAGAGGGAGAGAGGGAGGGAGGGAGGGAGAGAGGGGGAATGAGGGAGGGAGGGGGAAGGGAGGGAGGGAGGGAGGAAAGAAGGAAGGAAGGAAAGAAAGAAGGAATTTGATATATATATAACTATATAGCTATATAGCATATATATATATAACTATATAACTATATAGCATATATATATATATATATATATATATATGACACTATAAGGATGTAAAAATAACTGCTGACATTTTCTGGGTACTCACTACAGTCCAGACCAAGGACTGAACCAATTACTAATCATCTTATTTAACCTTTTCAGGAATCTTTGTGTGAAGGTTTATTATAATTCCTGTTTTATAATGATTAGAGACATCAAATATCTACCTCAAAGTCACCCACATCGGAAACACAGAACGAGGATTCAAGTCCAGATCTATTAGCATTTCAGCATTTTAGAAATGGTAAAAGCCCTTTTAACATTTCAGAAATTCAGTGGAGTGATTGACTATGGGTTCTACAAACCAGTGCCTGGTTTTGAATTGTAGCTTTTTCCATTCCTTGCTTGGTGACCTGGGGCAAATGTTTTGACCTCTAATAATAGTAATGGATTTCAGATGGCTAGAGGTGAGATCGGAGAGGAGAGGCATGGGCACAGCAGTGGAGACAGGAGGAATATATGTTCCAGGGATGCTGGCTGGAACAAAGACTAGATCCTTCAGACCCATGGGAACTAAGGGAGAAAACAGATTGTGGTGGATCTTAAATGGAAAGGCATGGGATTCTCATTTCATCCTGTTAGCAATTGGGAACCACTAGAAGTTGAAAAGAAAAGTTTGAATTAACACATTCTGTATTACTTTTCTATGATTAAGCCTGAACAAAAATATTACCCTCAAACTTTCTGAGTCTGTGTCTTGAGGGGTTTATTTTAAATACTTCAACATAATACAAGGCAAATATGGATGTGTTTATTGCATATTTCTATCTAGTATTAATTCAGGGTGGGTGTTAAAATACCTAGCGAATAAAGTAGTCTTTCAAAAACAATAAAGTAGGGCTTCCCTGCTGGCGCAGTGGTTGAGAGTCCACCCGCCGGTGCAGGGGACACGGGTTCGTGCCCCGGTCCGGGAAGATCCCACATGCCGCAGAGCGGCTGCGCCCGTGAGCCATGGCCGCTGAGCCTGCGCGCCCGGAGCCTGTGCTCCGCAACGGGAGAGGCCACAACAGTGGGAGGCCCGCGTACCACAAAAAAACAAACAAAAAAAAACCAATGAAGTATACCCAAGCTTTCTTCACACACCGTGCCTTCCTTAACCCCCAGCAAATGAGATGGGAGGAAAGTATCAAAAGATGTAAATTAAGAGCATAATCTTACTGAATTACTTGTTCTTCTAAACTACTTGTTATTTTTTAAACTACCTAATTTGAATAATAGTAGACATATGCAGACAATCTTTGGCAGGCAGCTCAGTATCCCAAGAAATATATTTTCCATGTTATCCTATATATAGCAGTTAAGTAAATACATTTTTGCTTCTCTCATGAGACTGGCCTTTGTAAAGTAACTCAATGTATTTAGGTTGTGAGAAAACAAACTGTCTATATTCTCATGGTTTTCACATCATTCATCCTTCAGGGGTCTTTTTTTTAGCTATTAAAAAATGCCGGTTGTCTCTCTAAATTCTATACACAACCTAATGTAGGGGATTAAAATGCTAACTTCTATCAAAGATTTGAAGAAAACACGTAGACTACTATGATCTGGCCTTTTATTATTTTTTTAGTTTAATTTTTATTTTATATTGGGGTATAGTTGATTTACAATGTCATGTTAATTTCAGGTGTACAGCAAAGTGGTTCAGTTATACATATACATATATCCATTCTTTTTCAGATTCTTTTCCCATATAGGTTATTACAGAATATTGAGTAGAGTTCCCTGTGCTATACAGTAGGTCCTTGTTGATTATCTGATCTGGTCTTTTAAGTGTGCAAAGTATTAGATACTGTTTACTAAAGTCATTTCTGAAAAATAATCTTGTCTCACTTTCCTTCTCAAAGGTTTAAAGTGTTCTGATTGTTTGTTTAATTTTATATCACTTCAGTAAAGTTTGATTAGAACTTCAAAATTCTCAACACTGTGAGTTGAGGAAAACGCTACATATCTTACAGACTGACAATGTAAGGCCTGGAGACATTTTATGATTTTCATTCCTAGGGAGCAATAGAATCTCAAGAATCTCACCCCTTCTCCTGTTTGCCTTATCATCTTTCTTCTGAAATCCTACTAAAAAAAAAATTTTTAGAGTAAAAAACCCTAATGCTGAATTAAGGAAAAGTTTCCCACGTTATGTTTATATTTGTTTTTATATGGCGGCAGGGGGTGGGTGTTCCATGATTCAGTAAGTTTGGAAAAGGTTTCTTCACAGCAAAACAAAGCTTTTCACATATTTTGGTACATTTTGGAATCTAAACAGTGAGGAAATAGTGGTAGAATTTTTTAACCTATTTTACCACAGGATTCCCTTTCCCAGGCCCCCTAGCAGGACCAGTGTTACAAGGAATGCGCTTTGTTAAGTGCTGAGGTGACACCATAAGGGGCCCCTCCATTTTCTCTCAGGGAGGGGGTCCAACTTGAGGACTTGAGGGAGCGCTGGCTTCTTGAATTGATATTCTTTTGAATAGGATCTGTGGTAACCCAAGGAACAGCTGCCTGTGAACGAGTGGAATCTTTCCCTTCCAGTTTTTGACACAGAGCGCCATCCATACCTCAGGCCTCGCTCCGGCCTCCTCACTTGACCGTGCTCTGAATGACTTCAGAAACTCCCATCACCTGCAGAGTCAGTGCTTGTGAAAGGGGCGCAGCAGTTACTGCAATTAATCAGGGGAAGGGTCATGCAGGCAACGTCCCAGAGCCTGTCTCCTTGGCGATTTTGTGGGCCTTTCAGGTGAGCAGAGGCCACTGAACTCCCTTTCTGAATCCTCTACCAGCATTTTAATTGGGATTTAGTTCCGGAAGAAGAGAGGAGGCATCTTACAAACTGTGTCTTAAAAGGGAAGAAAAAAACTTTGACATCTCAGGTACTTAGGAATGAAAAAGGCAGTTAGATACAGACTCTTCCACGTTGCTGTATTTTGCTAGCAATGCTGCTTCACCAATTTGGCTTTAATTTCCCCAATACTAAAATGAAATAATATATCATTTATGGCTTCATCTCATGCTGTGAGGATTTAATGAGGTAATAATAGGTAATAATATCTGTTACAATTTAAGTTTCACCACCCCACAAGTTTATGTCTTCCGGCAAGTCCCGTAACCTCTCTGGAGCTCAGTTTCCTGCAAAATGGTGACAATCGTGCTTTCCCAAGATGCCTTTTAAGGTGGTGGTGAGGACCTAATAAAGATAAAAGTTCTTTAAAAATGATATATTATTGTACACCCTTGAGAAATGCTTTAAAATCCAAAGACATTTTAAAAAACTCAAAACACGTATTTTTAAAAAGCAAAAGAAAATCCTTTACAGTATTTATGGG
This sequence comes from Delphinapterus leucas, assembly GCF_059928025.1. Taxonomy (NCBI): domain Eukaryota; kingdom Metazoa; phylum Chordata; class Mammalia; order Artiodactyla; family Monodontidae; genus Delphinapterus; species Delphinapterus leucas. Next base: position 28,462,527 of record NC_143132.1, read on the forward strand.
ACTAATTCAAGTCATTTTAGCTGATCTTTTGTAGAGTTTAGGTCTGTGTCATTTTCAAATAGGAAATAAAGTTTTTAAAATATATTTCAATAGGCGCTTTGGGGTATAATGTGAGCCTCCATCAATTATTAAAACAAAAATATGCTTGTGTATATATAGAGACATAATTGTTTCCTTAAGCTCTCATTTCTTGATTCTTTTCATTTTCTGTTTGTTGAAAGCATTCACCTAAAGATGTTGTAACAGTGAGGGATAATATCCCTGTACCTTCATAATTGGGTCACTGGTTATGGAACCCAACAGAAACCACTTCTCTCAGTCACGCTGAAATGTTCTTGGTTGTCCGTGCCCCACACCCCACCCCAGCTTCTCCATTCCTGCACGCAGTGGTTAATGTTCTTCTCTGGCGATGCACCTCCCCTTCTTTCTGTTACTTTGCTGGTGGTGTGCCTCAGACTTGATGACCACAGGCCCTCTGCTCCTCTTACTTTTTCTTGAGATGTCGCCTGCATTCCACTTCTAGCTCTGATACGGCTTTGACCCTAAGACAGTATCCCAGCATCAACCACTGAATCAGAGACTCTGAACAGACTTGATGGTGGAGGATGGTGGTGGATGGGGGAAGGGGTGGCCTCATGGGTCACAGGTATCAAGTGAAGAGAGGTGTATTCATTTCCTACAGCTGCTGTAACAAACTACCACAAACTTAGTGACTTATAACAACATACATTTATTCTCTTACAGTTCTGGAGGTAAGAAGTCTGTAATAGGTCTTATGGAGCTAAAATCGAGGTGGTGGCAGAACTGCGTTCTTTCTAAAGGTTCTAAGGGAGACTTTTCCAGCTTCTATAGGCTGCCCACATTCCCTGGATCCTGGCTGTGTCACATTTCTGCTTCTGTCAACAGCTCTCCTTCTCTGACTTGCCTACGTCCCTCTTTCACTCATAAGGACACTTGTAATTACATTGGGTTCACCCAGAAAATCCAGGATAATCCTCAACTTAAGTCGCATTAACAATGGCCCTTTTGCCATGTAAGGTAACACAGTCACAGGTTCTAGGAATGAGAATGAGGACGTCTTGGAGGAGGAACCACATTACTCTGCCTACCGCAACAGAGAAAGAACTAAAAGTAGGAAAAGAGAAGTCAGGACCTCAGGATGCAAGCAACCCCAGAAGAGACAGCAGAACTGACACCATCTGAATGAGTTTTTCCTCCTGGGGTGCCTAGCTGCTGCTCTCCCAGTCCTGCCTCGCCTTGTACGCTGTGATCTCATCCTCTTTTCTCCACTGAACGGAAACTGTTCTGAAGTTCATCTCAAAGATCATAAGCTAATCTAGGCTAATATGCTCTTCAGGCTGGGCTGCATTACCACCAAGACTGTCTCTACAAGAGGATGCCCCACTTTTATTGACCTCACCACTTAGTGAGTTAACTGTTGAGAATTTGTGGCCAGATAGAAAAGAGCAGAGACCCCACTGGGAAGATGTTTTGCTGAGAGATCCTCTCCCAGTCACTCCAAGCAAGGAGTTGCTTTAATCGTCTTCCTCTCATGTAGGTCTGGCTCTAGAGACAAAATTCCTCTTCCTACTGAGCAGAAAGATACTCCCAAGCTTTTTTTTTTTTTTTTTGATTACTGCTGTCTCATATATTCATTACAAAAATTGTTCTCCTTGAGGTCATCTAGTGATTTAAGAATCACCAAAACTTTAGCCAGAACACTTGAATCAGAACATGAAAAATGAGGCTGTTCTTATCAACTTCTCACATACATTAAATGATCCAGTTACAGAAATGTATCAGTATTAGACAAATACCATGTGATCTCACTTATATGTGGAATCTAAGAAAAAAAAAATCATAGATACTGAGAACTGATTGGTTGGTGGTTGCCAGAGGCGGAGTTTGGGGGATTGGTGAAATGGGTGAACGGGGGTCTAAAGGCACAAATTTCCAATTATAAAATAAATAAGTCATTGGGATGTAATGTACAGCATGTGACTATAGTTAATAATACTTGATTGTCTATTTGAAAGTTGTTAAGAGAATAGATCTTAAAAGTTCTCATCACAAGGAAAAAAACTGGGGGAAAATAAAAAAGATATGTATTTATACTCTACTATACAGTACAATACTACCTTAACATCTAGGGTCTTTCACATGACCTCTGGCCATGTTGCTCCCTCTGAAGCAATGCCTTTTCACCTGGCTGACTTTGACTCTTCTTTCTTTTTTTCAATTCAAAAGAATCACTGTCTCAGGGAAAACTTCCTTGACTTCCCTGTTCTGGGAGCTTAGATTAGCTCTGATGTTATCTGTGCTATCCTGGCACACACATTACTATTTGCATGTCAACCTTTCACTAGACTGTGGAGTCCCAAAGGCAAGTCGTGCACTTCAGTTCATCCTGAGATCCTCATAGGTGTTTCATAATGGGTTGATGAACAGATAGAAAAGCCCTCCCAGAGCTGGTGAGCTGCAGCAGTAGACAGCTAAAGAGGTGAGGCAACACATACGGTAGCACTGAGAACCTGGGACGAGCACCAGAGAGTAAGGAGAATTCCAAAAGTGATAGGAGAAGACGGGCAGACCTGAGAGATAGCTATCTTCCCTTTACCTTTGCCTTAAAATATTTTAATGTGATACTACCTGTATTAAACTCCTTGCTATCTCCTCCATCCAAGCACCCACCAAATACCTGGCATACAGTAGGACTTAATATGTGTTTAATAATTGACTGATTACCTAGTTCTGTCTCAGTATGACACAAGAGGCAAAGCCTAAGTCAAGAATTTTACAGGGACTTCCCTGGCAGTCCAGTGGTTCAGATTCCGTGCTTCCACTGCAGGGAGCGCGGATTCGATCCATGGTCAGGGAGCTAAGATCCACATGCTGCGTGGGATGCAGCCAAAAAAATAATAATTATAATTATAAAAATCTAAAAGTTACATTATTCTAAGGCTATTTAATCAGAATGACATATAGAGAATGAACATGTATTGGCTTCCTACAGTGAGGAGACTCCTGTAGTAACTGTTCAGCATCAATAATAGAGGGATAAAAGAGATAAAATCTGCCCTTAAGCTTTGCACTGTTAACCGAGGAAACAGGAAAAATGTATGCAGTAAAGATGATGCAACAATATATACTAAAAGTTATTCTGACCTTAAGGATATGGGGAAATTGCCCAACTGACCCCCTGGAGTCTAATTCAGACCATGGCAAACTGGCTCATAGGAAGAAGAGATGTCATAGTTTCCTTCCCCAAATCCATTCAAATTTCCCTCATTGGATAATACTCATGAAGTACAGCTCATGCAGTTGTTCCAGAGATGAACTCATCTTCCCTATTAAAGGGTGGTCCCATGAGAGAGCAAAGCTTAGGAATTTTGTTCAATGGATGTGACAAGGCAGCCTACCAGCATACAGTTCCTGTTATTGTTGATGGCTGTCTTGCAACTATGGAAAAGCCAGCCTACATATGAAGCCAACACAAAGGAGGCAGAAGCAGGAAAATCACAAAGAAATGGAACAAGTATTCTATTTAAACTATACCTGAAGGCTTCTCTCAGTATACTACTACTCCACTTATCTTTTAGCCAGTTTGAGTTGGTACCAAAAGTATCCTGATAGGTACAGGAAGGAGTATCTATGCCCCAACCTCATACGTCCTCTAGTTGATTTATTATACAGGAATGCGTAGGGAACTTTTGAAGACCCCATACCACTGAAAATATTAAAATCATGTGTCCATAAGAAGAAATACAACATATGGAAGAGACAGTAACATTGGCATAGGACACTAAATATGAATACTGCTGAAACGCAAGAGAGACGAAGACTACCAAATTCAGATAAAATATAGAGGAGAAAAACCACTCCTCTACAAGAATAGTCTGAGGATTGAAAGTGATCCCTGTCTGGTAATTGATGAAGAACTCAAAATGTAATCCCATCCTCCCTGGAGAGGACAGGAGTAGTTAAGGATTAAGGAAGGTTGAATTGTTTCTCTGTATTACTCAATCTGTGATCATCTCTGACAGGATAAATGTAGAATTTTTACTAAAGAATTACTTTTCATTGAAAGCAAATATGATTCACTAGCATAAATATAAAAAAAGAAATAACAGGTGGTGAATACAACTCAAGACATTAAATTTCCATGAGTCACTGAAGCCAGATGGCATGTATTTGAGAATTCTGAAGAAATTTAAGATCAAAGCATTTTTAGATACTAACAATATGGGCAATTTATCATATAAAACAACTATCAGAGTCAGGGAGATTGCCAAATGTATTATATGACACTATTAGGAGAAGCACAAATTGTTCAGTCAATTCAATTAAATGCAATGAAACCTAACAAATTTATTGGCCACCACCAAGTGCAAAGCACTGTTCTGGGCACTGGGCATTCAAAGGTGTTTATGACAAGGTCACGTCCTTCATAATCTCACAATGGAGATTATGAAGATTGTCCTTCATAATCTCACAGTGTCAGTAGTAGCCAAAGATACATAAAGTCACACATATTTAATGATTTTATAAAGAGAACAATATTTAAAGAATTCTCAAATAGAATTTCTTTTTTCCATTTGAAGGTGAGTTGGTCAGGAATCAGATATAGGAAACTGAAACCATGCCAGCTAGGCTAAGAAGAGAAGATTTTGGTGCTTTAAGAACTGTGGAAAAGGAATTCCCTGGCGGTCCAGTGGTTAGGACTCTGCACTTTCACTGCCAAGGGCCTGGGTTCCACCTCTGGTTGGGGAACTGAGATCCTGCAAACTGCGTGGCATGGCCAAAAAAAAAGAGGAATTGTGGAAAGACTAGAGGAATAGGCTTTACACTGAATAGGCCTTACACTGAGTTCCTAGGGACAATACTCTGGAACTACATCCATAGGAGACACTGCCTCTGTCCTAATCAGGAGACTGGAGAAGAAGGAGGCTGCTAGCTCCGGAACCACCATGCCACCTCTTCTTCTACAACCTCTGCCAGCAAAATGAGTGCCCTTGACACTGCCTTTCAACACTGTCAGGCTAAAGACTGGACACTGGAAACTCTACTGCAGCTGCCACAGAAGAAACAAACACCCAAGGTCACGCTTACCAGTGGCAACAGCTGAAGTAACAGGAGCGTGGTATCCGCCTTGGGATGTCCACCTCCACCTTCCAAATCTCAGGAGTGGATATGTGATGGGTAGCCACGGTGGGGTGGGGAGCTGGGAAATGTAGGTCTTGAGCAGTACTGCATCATAGTAGCATAGGATATAGGACAGCAGGTCACACTGAAACTGGGTGAAATGGAGGCTGAGTGAGGCAACCCCCAGTCTCTGCCACAGATGCTTGTGTATCTCCCTCCCTATTTACAACCTAGTCTTTCCCAACCCACTCCCACCCGCAAACCCACCCCAAAGCAACTCCTGTTCTTGCTTTTCCTGCTTGTTATCTTCGCTATCCGCCCAACTGACCCAATAAAACAAAAGCCTTGGAGTCAACATCAGCCCCTCCCTCATTCACTGGACAATCAATCAAATTGTCAATAAATCATGTTACTTCTATCTCAGATGCCACTGCCTTAGTTCTGGCCCTCTTCACCTTTTAAACAGATTATTATTGTTTCCTTACTAGTAATCTAACAGGTTCTTCCCTTAAAAAGAAATCTTCCATGTCTCCTGACTTCCAGAATTATCTTTCTAAAGTCAAATCTCATCATGTCACCCCTTTGTATGAAACCCTTCAAAGGTTCCCAATTTCCTATACAAGAATGTCCAAGCTTCCTGGCAGGACAATTCAGAATCCTCCCCAATTGGACACAGCCTATGTCTTCAACCTCTCTCTTTCCAGTGCTATATCCCTTTTTACCTCTGCCTAGTAACTCTATACTTCTCACCAGTCCCCAAGTACACCAGATACAGTTCTGATTTTGTTCCCCTACATTTGCTGTTTTTTCCATCCTGGAGTATACTTTCCCACAGTAAATAAACTTCTATTCATTCTTCAAAACCCAGCATAAATGTTACTTTTGCAAAACTTTCCCAAGCAGAGTTTGTCTTTCTCTCCTCTTCACTGCTATCCCATGTTTCTCACACTGCTGTTCAAACGTGTTTCAAAGTAGATAGATTTTTCTCACACTGCATGCCTTCCACCTAACTGAGAGTGCATTTAAGTCAGGAACAGTGTCATCCAGATTCATGCTCCTTCCCTATCTCAAATCTACCACAGGAGCTGGCACATCAGAAGACTCAATAAATATTTATTGAGTGACCAGGTGAAGAAAATATAAAAGCATTTATTAAAAAAAAAAACTTTTAAAAATAAAAGAGCATTCAAAGACTTAAAAATATATCAACCTATTATGATATAATAACATTCCTCTTCTCTTACCTGAGTCCAAGAGAAAAATGAAAAGATGTTAAGGGAATAGGTGTAGTGTTCTTTTTAAGATCTGCTCAGTCTCTAAAAGATATAAATTTGGCAGCCTGACATGAAAGAGTCAAGATGAGCACATAGGACTTTCTTGAAGGCAGCATTCACTTTCTACCCAGAGTGAGCCAGCAAAATCACAGAAGCCTATGTACAGTTTTCCTTGGACTGTATATATGTTTAGAGTATAGTAGCTGGATAGCTCTAGGGAAAGTTATTGACTTTCATGTAAACCCAAAAGAAAGAAAATCTGCTCAAATCCAGAGGGAACTTGTTAAGTCAGAGAACAACTAGGCTTCTCTTGTAACAATTCAAGTAATTATGAGAAAATTATAACCTGTAAATATGACACGGAGCACCGTGGACCGACATTTGGTCCTCACAGGAAAAACAGCAATGGAGTTTGATTGAATGTTATTCTTAAAAGTATTAATGTTAGAGCATAGTTTCTCAAAGTGTGTGCTAGGGAACATACACTTTGTAGTTAAAAGAGTCTGGAAAATGAGCCTAGTATATGGTCTTTTTAGAACATCATAAAGACGATAGACACAGCAAGCCTCTGAGAAGTCTCATTGAAGTTGTTCTATATTTACTGTTTCTCAAACATGTTTGGCTACCCTTGTTTTCTTTGAAATACCCAGCAGAACTAGTGCTCAGCAATGATGTATGGAATGCAGAAATTAAGGAACTTACAGTTGGTAGTCTCGTGATAAGAATTAAGTGATTAGGCTGGAGTAGCCCTCTGACTCGTGAAAAAAAGGAGGAATGATACAAACCCTAGTGCACTTAGAATGATGATCCCTCTCTGTGGTGGCTCTCAAGAAGATATGTGCACCTCCTAATCCTTGGGACCTGTGAATATTACATAATATGGCAAAAGAGTGAGTATTGCCTTATATGGCAAAAGATGTAATGAAGAACCATAGAGGAGGAGCTTATCCTAGATTATAAATATAATTGTATATATCTTTATAAGCCAGACACACAGGTGAGAAACAGAAGCAGAGATGCGAGTAGCAGGGTAGGCATGGGAAGCTGGAAGGGGACTCGATTCTTCCCCAGAGCCCCTGGAGGGAGTGTGCCCTGCGAAACCCTTGGATTTCAGACTTCTGGCCTCCCGAATGTGAGAGAATAAATTTCTGTTGTTTTTAAGCCACCAAGTTTGCAGTAATTTGTTATAGCAGCCGCAGGAAACTAATACACCCCAGTTGAGCACCTCTCTGACTGAGGCACTAAGCAATGTTCACCAGCCTCCACAATGTTCCCGAATGTAAGGGATGAGCTTGCCACTTCTACCTCTGGCATCCCAATTTTGTTAAATAACCTGCCATAGCCCTTCTTGAACCTATTTATATATAATTGCCCATATAATATCTTGAGGCAATGAGTTTCATAAATTTACTACCCACTGTGACCGGCATCTTGGTGTATGGAGTTTTTTATGGCACGGTACATTTTCATGATGAATCCATTTGCCCCTTTTTTCACCTCTTGCTTAACACTTCTATCATTAGCTTAAATATATGTGGGAGACAACTGAACTCCGCTAAAGAGGACAAAGGTCAGAGAGGAGAGCTTGAAGCAGGGAGACCATATTCATGAGACATGTAAAAACAGCTCCTTCTGAAGTTGGCGGTGTCTGTGGAAAGTGCCCTGTGTAGAGGGCTGAGGTTCCTGCTGGGGGCACTAGTAGAGGACCTTGAGGCAAATATTCATCCTTGGGACATTTTAAGAGGAGGTGACCCAGAGGCAAATCATGCAGAAATACAGAAGTTAAACCCAGCACGGGAATCTGCCTCTGCCAGATAACAAGACACATTTTCTTTGGGCTTTTAATAGGAAAATGAGCATGTCCTATTTCCTGTTGATTGGATCAACAGTGCATAATCTTGATGAGCCTGGTGGAAAGATCTTAAGGATGAAGCCTAGAGACATGACTTATTGCTTTTTTTTGACACTGGCATTCCATCTGCCACCAAGAGTCCAATTAAAAGAAAAAAAAAATAATTTACTATAAAGAATTGGAATTTGCAGTCTGCGTGTTTAAATGCTAATAGATATTATAAACAGAGCTTATGAAACTTTGGTTACTTAACATTAGTTAAACCTTACTTAAGATTCTAGAACATTTATTCTCAAACTTTAGGCAGTAAGTCAAAAGTGAAGGGTTCCCTATCCCCAGTTTTTCCTGAGTCTATAGGTGCAGGGAAAGTAAGGATGATGGGAAGAATGCCATGCGCTGAGAAATGTTTCAGAATGTGTGTGCGTGTGTGTGCGTGTTAAATTTTAACAGTGTAGTGGTCAGCCCCCGCCTCCCCTTTTATACATGCTACAGTTTGCATTGGGGGTAAGACAGGAGGCAGAAGAATACAGATATATTCATATATATATATATATATATATATACACACACACATATAAAGAGGGAGAGAGATTCAAACACCTGGTACCGATGTCTACAGTTACTAAAACATTAAATACATAATTCTGCTCAAATTATCATCTTAACTATCTTGAAAACAATTGTATAACACACTCAAATGATGTCTCTTTGGTAAATCTTTATACTCTTGAAAGAGATTTATAAACTTAAAAGGAATAAAAATAATTGTTAACATTTAGTGAGGACGTCCTGTGTTCCAAGTGCTTTATGCATATAATGGGTTTAATTCTCACAAGAACCCATGAGGTAGATGCCATGTTTACCGCTCTTTTATAGATGAAGAAACAGAGGCCTGTTCCCAAGGTCACACCAGTACTGAGAAGTAGAATAAGTATTTGAATTCAAACAGACTGTATCTTTTAAACATTTGCTTTCCATATTTTCATTTATTGAAGTTTAAGCCCTTGTATATGATTGTGTCATTGAAGAAATTCTACATAGCTATTTTATTTTTCTGTGATTTAGAACATCAATTCCCTCTTTTTCCATCTACCAAGTTTGGATCACTAAATAGAACTGTTTTGAAACTCTAAAGTAAAAGAAAACAATTGGCGCATTTTCTACATCAAGGCTTCCAGGAAGTTAAATACCCAAAACCCCTTCATCCCATGCAAGATGGATGGTCGGGGTGCATTCTAGAATGCCACAAATTCCGTCTTTTCTAGGTCCTTTTAATAATCCCCTACCGAACACAGAGCACTAAGCAATCTCTTCTCACAATTACAACAGCAGGGACCCAAACTGCATGGCCATAAACAGCTTTAAGACCACCCATCTTTTTCATTAGCAAGAAGGGATAATACCTCTCTTATGGATGTAAAAACACATTCACATTAAACTGCCCTTCACAGAATTACTGATTCAACTCCTGAAATTTTTTCTGATTGTTTTCTCACTTTTAAAAACTTAGATCGCCTTCTACTTGAAGTCTTTTGTTTGTTTGTTTGTTTTTTCCACAGTGACAGTGCAGAGGAGTGATCTTATTTTCATGGTAATAAAAACAGGGCTTCTCATGAAGGCAAAGCTGCTAAGTGTTGATTATGATGCCCTCCCTTCCCTACACTCCACTTCTATTTCTTACTATATGTTTCTGTTTTATCTTCTCTAGGCCAGTTCCCTATATTAAAGCCACTGTTGGGCCTCTCTCTCTTTTTACTCCTGATCACAACTTTAATACAGTTTCTATAAGCATCACACCCTTTGAACAACAGCCACTTAACTTCTTTTGGAATAGGGAATAGGGACTCCACAGGTTCAGGACCCACACTTCCCAGAATAAGGGTATTCACTGCTTCCTGACAGTTCCAGGTCTACACGAAGAAAAAACGGCAAGAAATCCAAGGCCTCCAAAGGACACATGAGTCCCTTTCTGCCTGGAGGAACATCAGTGTGGGAATACAAACAATTGAGATAATGACCCCGTCATCAAAACCTTTTGGATTCAATCAGGAGGGAAAATCATGCAGGGAGAATGGATGACAAAGCCAACCGTTAAGAGGATAAATTCCAACCCCCTCCACCTTTTTATATAAGTCCTTTGGGATATGAGCCTCCCAGCCTCTGAAACCTCCTCTCCAACTAATCCTGACCTGCGGGACTGCATTCTCAAGCGCATCAAGATCCTTCTTGCTTCTCCACCTTGGTACCTATACCTCCTTCCACGTGGAAAGTCAGTCCTTCTTTGTCGGCCTGACAAGCTCCTTCTTCCCCACTTCAGATTTAACTCTGTCACTTCTTCTGGTGAGTTCTCCTTATTTACTCAAGGCAGTTCTGCACATTTTACCATTTATCTCTTTGCTCCAAATACATCCATAGAGGCAGGCAGGAACTATGGTTTTATTGTCTCTAGCACTTAGCTGTGGAGTCGGATCCCTACTAAGTGCTTAATAAGGCTTAGGTGTTTGAGTGGCCAGGAGCATAGCAGAGTAATTAAGTGGTTATGTTCTGCTATTAGACAAATCTGTGTTCACATCCAGCCCTGATACTTACTATCCAGGTGACCTTATGAAATTTCCTTAAGCTTCAGTTTTTCCTCTATAAAATGAATATACTATCTATCTTAGAGGCTTATTGCTATGATAAAAAGTGATATGTGAGGAAATGCAGTAAGACTTGGAAAACAGTTGTTACTAGTATTGTCATTATTACTAAGAATAGCTTAAATATAATAGAGTAAAATTTCGTATATCCATGTTGAGGATATAATGACTAGAAGAGCAATGGATCAGATGTAGGTAAACCCCAGCAAAGTTTCTGGAGGAAGGGGCCTTTAAAATTTAAAGGTGTTAATGAAAACAGAAGTCATAGGCTGGAGAAAAAAAATACTGCAGGAAGAAACAATGATACCAGGAGCAGATAAATAACACTCAAGTATATGGAAGGAGGTTGACAAAATAACGATGCTGAGACATAATGGTGGTAAGATGTTGAACAACAGGCAGAGTCACCAAGATGGGACATGGATCCCAGTGAGAGCTCTTGAGTCATGAAATAAAGTGAGTATTGGAAATTTTTCATGCAGTTGTATCTAAGATCTTTTTGAAGCAGAAAGAGACTTGAAGGCAGAGAGAACAAATAAAAAAGACTGCGGTAAACCAGGAAGTCCATGTGGATACAAGAGGGCTGTCCCTTACATCATGCTAATGAGCTGATGCTAAATGAGTTCACTTTGGCAATTTTTTTGGAGTGTTATTTACACTTGCTGACGAAAAGCCACTTATTGACTGAACTTGAAGCAACCAGAGAAACAGCTTTACTTGAGAAGCCTAGAAGTGAGTTAATGGCCAGTCCCCAAAGGGAGAAGAGTCAGCACTTTTCAAGCATTTGCTGATCAAGACTTTTGCATATCTGAGCTCCTGCACATCAAACAGGACTTCCCACTGGGTTTGCTTACCCCTTTAACTAAGTCCTTGAATTTAAGGACAGGAGAAGTTCCTGTAAGTGGAGAATTACAAATAGTCAGAAGTTGCATTCAGAGCAATATAGCTGTTCTTCCTATTAGAAAATGACGCAGCTGGAGTGTTATTAATTGAGCAAAGATACTGCCCACCTGGAGCCTAGTGATCTTCACCCAGGGGTTGTAAAATCTGTAGGTATCAGAATTCATTTGTGAAGTGCCTCATGACTGTCCTGAAAGATTGGGATCCAAAGGTGAAAAGTCTCTTCACAAAGAGGTCAGATCACTAAGGTCAGTATGCTCAGGATTGGGTCACAAGGGTCAGAATGCCCTGCCAACAAGACTTCAACCAGAGTGTAGAACTGGAAGAAACCTGTGGGTGAGGGTGAAGCAAGAGAAAGATAAATAGGCTTATCTGCCAGGGTTAAAGAAATATGGGCCATGAAATCTGGCAAACCTAACTGTGTTTGGAAACAGACTTGTAAATTTAAATTGGGTTAATAAGAATTTGACATGTTTCAGAGCAAGCAAAGTGTGCTTGTCTCCATATAAGGCCCAAGGTGTCAATTTCATTGCTTGTTGCATACAGTCAAGACCTAACCCACTAGTGCGTTAACCCACATTTTCTGTGTGTTGTGCTTAGAAGTGATTATATTCTTTAGAAGTTGGATCTGAAAATGATGACATTAAGATTCAAGTGCCGACAGTTTCCTAGCACTGTATTCCATATATTTGCAGAGACCAAAATGAGGCATTAATTACTTAAGGCATTATCTTTAAATATGTATCGGATGCATTTTAAACAGTTTTTGTCTCAAATTTTAACTACTACTTTTCTAGAAAAAAATGTGTCTCAACTTTAGGTCTAGTTTATTTCATTTCATATTTTTATTCTGAAATTTATAACACAAATAGATTTGACAAAGCCAATCATTTGGAATCAGTCATTAACAAAATAGCCAAATGGAGGTTTACAATAAAAAATATTAGATATGTACCATGTTATTTTTTTTAAATACATTGGTGAAAGATAGCCATTATTATGAAAACTTACATTTTAGGATGATTTGTAATTCACAGAACATTTTAAAATGTTACTGCATTTGATGGCCACTAGACACAATATACCATATATAAGTAATCAAGTTAATTGTGAGATATTTTTGGTATTAAATGGCAGCTGGACATATTAAAGACAATGGGCCATATTTCCATTTTTGGCATGTGATTTCAATTAGCTCAAATAAGATTATGTATTTCATCCCATGTGAACCGTATCAAAAATAAATTCATATGACTTAATATTATTAAAATGTTATCATCTTTGGCTTCCTTCTTCTCTGGAATGTACCAGGCACCATGCAGAATGTGGAAAGTTTACATAATACAGAACAACAATATAAATTTTGAGACATAATTCTGCTGTCTTTTCAAGATATACTGCAGTAGGACTAACAACTATACATCTCAACTTTAGCAAGATCCAATTTTCCCTTCTAAACCAAAGAGTCACTCCCAAGATTCCGACTTTCATTTTGTAAAATTATTCCATTAAAAATACGCAAGAAACACCAAGACTGTAAAATAACAAAAATGTGTGACTATAGACAAAATTGTTGTCTTATAATGAAGTGATGCTTCATTGATCACTTTCAAAGTGTACATTCTGATTTGTAGATGACTTCCAACGTAATATATTGAGTACTGAGAGCTGCCTGTGATGGTTAATTTAGTATTGTACAATAAGAAGAAGAGTTGACATTTGTAAGGGCAAATTCATACTTGATGAGATAGTCCTGAAGATGATGTTCTTATCGTGACAGTCCCTTCTCCAAATGGCTCGGAAGGACCCTAAAACCTGGGCTGTTATCCTAAGAAACATGTTTAAAATACTTCACTTTAACCAGACTCTGAGGTTTTCTTGGAGTAAAACCAGGCATTTGATATGTACCCCAGGTAATTATTTCACATACAAGATCAAAGTTTTATACTTCTTGCTTGACTTCCAAAATAGGGCACAATTGGTGTTCAAAGCATACTTGTTTATTTGAAAAATAGTGTTAAGGTCATTTCCTCCCATAGATGCTATTATTGCTAGTTAATTCTATTAACCATTAGTAAAGATCTTTCCCTGTAAGATTAGCTAATTTTCATATTCATGAGAATTTCCCTCATTTTTATAAAAGCTAAAAATTCAGAGGAAGTGTCATGAGGTAAGACAACAACTTCAATTTAATGTGTTTTATAAAGTCTCTTACTCTCCCCTCCATCCCTTCTAGGGATTTAATGTGGAAGGAAAACGTTATAGCACGTTCTCAATCCAATGGTTAAATTATGAACTCTAGACTAAAAATACCTGTGTTCAAATTTGGGCTCCACCAACTTGAACAAGTTATTCAAACTTTCTAAAATTCTTTACCTATAAAGTAGAGAATACAGAATATATCTCATAGGTATCTGTGAGAACTAAATGAGATAATGTTTCCAAAATGACTGGCCCTTAGTAAGTATTCAGTAAACATTAACTATTATTTCATTATTACTTATAACTTGTCCTCACCCATTTCCCCACCTAAGAACTTAAGAAAAATAAATCACAGTCTATTCAAATGTCTGAGAGAAAATGTAATAGATACCTCAGACTCTATCTTCACTCTCATTAACCCAGTGTGAAAACCAGAGCGGGGCATAGTTTATCAGACCAAAGATTAGACTTATATATTCCAGCTTTTCCCATATTTCACCTTTTTCCTCTTCTTTAGTATACCCTTTTCTCATATTTTGTTCGCCCTGGCCCAATTTGCTGTTAGAGATAAATCACTCGTACATGAATGGTCCCAGCCATTCCCCTCGTCCTGCTTGCTAAAGAGGATTTGCCATTGCTCTCTTAGTTTCTTCCCATCCCTGGCTGTCTACTGAGAATCTTCCTTTGCCAGATTGGTTCCTCTGATCATCTGTGATGCAAACTCAAAAGGAAAGTGGTGGGAATAAAAAAGAAACAAAAATCCAACCAAACAACCACAAAAGAAATAGTACTCAGACTGGGTCAGGGGAAAGAGTCTCAGAGAGTTTTGGAATTAAGAAGCATGGGAGCAACTACAGTGTGTGAAACAAGAACAGAAAGGGATTTAAAAGGCAATGCATTGGGCCTGTGTTCTCTTTGTGGCATTCTAGAAAAAGAAGGAGAGAAGTTTAGTTATTTGGAAATAATATTTTGGTTCCAAGTCTATAACTCTGAGACTGGACCACATGACCCATGGCTTTATAACCATTACCTAAGTTAAGTGCATGACTAAGATTTATTATAAAGTGTGGGAAGAAAATTTTCAGATACAAATAGTTATAGTAGTGTACTAGGACAATTCCTGGTACTCACTGTTGGCTAAATACCTTTAGGCACTGGGCTCCACCAAGCAACAATCAATGCATCTGTTCAATCAGTCTTAAACAGCTGCATTTGTTGCAGGAAAAGAAAGTGGAGCATGAGAGGAAGGTCACGTCCCAGGTCTCAGGTAATTCCCTGGGACAGCCACCAAGTGTAGGTTCTTGGCTTCGTGTAGGAAAGAATTCAAGAACAAGCCATAATAAAGTGAAAGAAGGTTTATTCAGGGAGATACACACTCCATAGACAGAGTGTGTGCCATCTAAGAAGGCAAGAGGCACCAGGGTACCGGATTGTCAGTTTTTACGGGGGTGAGTAATTTCATAGGCTAATGAGTAGGAGGAGTATTCCAGCTATTTTGGGGAAGGGGTGGGGATTTCTAGGAATTGGGCCAATGCCCATTTTTTGGCCTTTTATGGTCAGCCTCAGAACTGTCATGGTGCCTGTGAGTATGTCATTTAGTTTGTTGATGTATTACAATGAGTGTATACTGAGGCTCAAGGTCTAGTGGAAATTGACTCATCCGCCATCTTGGACCTAGTTGGTTCCAACCAGTTTATGTCATGTCCTCAATTGCTGTCTTTTTTTTTTTTTTTGCGGTACGCGGGCCTCTCACTGTTGTGGCCTCTCCCATTGAGGAGCACAGGCTCTGGACGCGCAGGCTCAGCAGCCACGGCTCACGGGCCCAGCTGCTCCACGACATGTGGGATCTTCCCAGACGGGGGCACAAACCCGTGTCCACTGCATCGGCAGGCAGACTCTCAACCACTGTGCCACCAGGGAAGCCCGGCTGTCATTCTTTTAAAGGTTGTGCCCTGCCCTCTTCCTGCCTCACGTTCATTGAGTAACATTATCCATCTGCATTGTAATTTTCCTACACATTTAAAAATACTTAATATTTCTCTTTCTTGCTTTATATTTTAGCCCACAGGTTTCTGCTTCTCTGTCTTCAAGATAATCTTTAAATCCATGAACACTTTTGGGAAGGGAATATTTTTGTTACCGAACACAAGTTCATGTGCCCAACACACAGTGAGGCCAAAGAAAGCTAAACGCTGGAATTTGGAGCAGAGAAAGGTTTATTGCAAGGCCAAGCAAGGAGAATGTGCAGTCCCTGCTCAAAAAAAAAAAAAAAAAAAAAACCAGAAGTCCCTGATAGTTTTTTGGGGACGAGTTTTTACAGACAAAATCTGGGATGAGGGCTGCAAGGTGTGTGACTGTCTTCTGACTTGTTGGTTGTGAGGTAACAGGGTGGTGCTCCAGGAATCTTGTACCCGGTCTGAAGTTACCATCCTTCACCTGGGTGGGGGCCTTAGTTCCTGCAGAAGAATTCAAAGATACTGTTATGTATATTCCTTGAGGAGGAACCAAGATGCTGCCCCATGATTGTACTATTGTTTCTTGACTGCTTCTCCCTTGTTTCTGCATTCCCTCCCTTTCCTGATTAACTGTTTGAATCCACCCTTTGGAACTCAGGGAAGGTCAAGGAGACTGAATGAGACCTATTTCCTACAAACAAGAAGCAGGGACATGGAAAGGATTTGTACTGGGGAGGGTTCCACAGAGTCCTGCTCTGTTTCATTTTCCCACAGCAGCCATCATTAGCCTTTGCAGTCTTGAGAATGAATGGTCCCTAAGAAACAAACACAAAGTATAGATGCATTATTATCTTAATTCCAGACTGGACTTCTTCCCTTCCTCCTTTTAGTGCTTTCTCCACAAATCCTGCAGCTTATCAACCTAAAAACAAATTTGATTGTCAAATTGTAGCAGAATATGACACTTAGGCATAATGATTATTTTGAGCTAAAGACAATTAAGAAAAAGCTCTCTACCCTCCCCCTATTTGTCTAAGCAGGACATAAATTTGTCAAGGTGTCTCCCCTCCCCTCTCTACCAGAAAGACAGAAGTTAATCACCAGAGACAACTCTAGACCCTTACCAGTCTAAAGGCAGCACCAGAGAAACCTATGTAACAAATTTTTACTAAATAACCCTTATCTTCCATTAGTTTCCCCCATATATTTATCTTCAGAACTTGCCCCCCAGATACTCAATGTCCTTTTCCTCTGTCTTACCATTTCTCTAAAAATTTATTATTCTTTTCTTAAGGTGACATATAAGCCCAAGTTCTAATCACCCTTTATGTGTTAGTCATCACTGGGTACTTCTATGTGTATGTACTATGCACATGTTAAAAACTTCTGTTTGTTATTCTCTTATTGATCGGCTTTTGTGAGTCTGATTTACAAGGCATCAGCCAATGAACCTAAGATAAGTAGAAGGAAAACAGTTTTCCTCCCCCAGATTACCATGCTCATGCTTTAAAATGTCTGTTGACTTCTTAAATATCTACAGAATAAAATCCCATCTCCATAGATGGCTCTTCCAAACTGAGCCCCAACCTGTTTCTCCAACCACTCCTTTCCAAAACATTCTCTACTGGTCCACACAAAAGCTTTTCCCTACTGCCTGAAGACAATTTACCCAGGATATGGGTAGGATATTCTCTTATATGTATTGTTTTCTCTTTCTACAATACCCTTCCCTGGGAAAACTTGTACCTCTAACTAAACATTTTTTGACTCAGGTTATATCTCACCTCTTCGTTGTGGCTTTTCCTTAACTTCTGCAGATAATACTGGTACTCCTGAAGTACTATTATTTTTTTAACCTCCTTTAACCATGACAAAAACAAAAGATAAAACTCTTATAAACCTCATGTTACAAGTAATAAATTGGGAGCTATAGAATTTAAATAATTTCTTTGAGGGCAAAACTGGCAAATTTGCCACCATTGTCTTAACAGCCAAGCAGTTGCTCCTTCTCTGTGCCCCTGTAAATTTCTAGTCATCCCTCTATTACAGTCCTTAGCAGGTAGTACTGAAAATATTTGTCTCAGTGTGTCTCCTCTGCATTTCTAACTGGATTTTTTTCCTGAGTTTAACGTTTCTATAGCCCCAGGACTTGGTATGGTTCTTGGTATTCAAATGTCTCCTGAGTAAATGAAACAATTTGTCAATGAAATTTTGTTTTTAGTTTAAGAAAGAAAGGGAGCATGAGCTAACTTTTAACAAGCTTTATACAATTTACCAGACATTGTGCTAGATTCTACAAAGCTCATTCAAATTTATTTAATGAGTTTTATCAAAACTCTCTGTTTTTATCAAAGCTGATTTATATTACAGAAAATATAACAACTTTATAGCACTTTAACCAAATGAAGTAAATCTTCTAAACATTCAGGAATTAGGTTCTTGCTGAAGACTTATTATGAGATTTGTTGAAGAGACATTTCTTACGTATTAATAAAGAAAAAAAAATCAGTGGAAACCAACTCAGAATCAAAGCAAAAGAGTTAAACACATCTAATTTGTTCTTTTTCCACAGATTTAAACCCAGCAGTCTTTGCATCTCTTTTATTCATGTACTTGGCAGTAAACAGTCTCTCCATTCTGCTGTGTGTTCTGTTTTATTTTAGGCTCTTTGGTGGCAAGTAGCAGACCATCTAAACCCAGCTTAAGCAAAAAGGAGATTTTGATATAGGAATTGAAGAGTGTCTCATCAACTCCACACCTTTAAAGGGATTAGAATCATTAATAAAAGCTGTTAGAAACCCTGGCAGTGACTCTCAATCTCTCTCTCCCTCTATCTCTGTCTCTCTCTCTCAAAACTTCTCTCAACCTTTCTGTACATAGTCTCTCATCTCTATGATTCTCTTTGCCTGTTTCCATCATTCTTCTTTGCTATCTGTTTCTGTTTCTACATGGTGGGAGATGGGTAGCTGTCCAACATCTAAGGACTTTTTTCACGTTGTACGTCTCTAGCCATGTTTAGAGATGAACTAGATGACTCTGAGTATCAATTCCTTGGAGAAGGAATTTGATTGGCTCAGCGTGATCAGGTGTAAACTCTGGGCAATTCAATAGTAGTAGTCAAAGTCTACTACTTTTACAATAGACAAAGGTCTTGCAACAAACAAAGAGAAGCTAGAGATATGTAGGGGTGAATTTCTCAGAGAAGTGGGGAGGAGTGTCAATTGAGCAGATACCCCAATAATTGTCCATTTCACACATATTCTTATCCATATTTTTCCTTACATTTAAGCCAGTCAGAGTGTCTGTATGTTACATTTTTATTAGATATTCAAAACACAATATTGAGGAGTCGATTTCTCAATGAATTTGTGGTAGATTCAATCCTAAAAATTTAGACCATTATTTCCTAGGCACTATAAAATCATTACAGATGATTGAATCCACACCTTACCTGATTGTTATATAATTATCTCCACTTTTCCAAATAGAGAGATGCTTTCAGCTCAATGTAACTAAAACTAAAGAAAATCAGCAGAGGGAATGTCTTTTCTTATTACGTTATAGTCATGTTTGTGTTATAACAGAACGGTTAAATGAAAGGGACATACCCATATCACTGCAGGACCAAATTAGCAAATTGAATAGTTTTGGTGTGTTCACAGAATAACTGATTAGACCATGTAACCTCGAGAGAGGAGTCTCCAATACACAGAAACGCCACATTGGAGGAGCCGCTGATCTAAGGATGTGATTGGACATGGATGAATGGGTAAATCAGAAAATGCTTACCAAATTCTTCCCTAATATTGCCTAGTGCAAAATAATTAGCCTCCAGCCTTTAAAGACAGAAATAACATTTATTGACTCATTGTTTTTTAATATAAATACATTTGTAAAAATAAAATCACTCTCAAAATTTGCCAAGTTTCCTTTTTTCTTAAGACAACCCCTCAAAAGTAGCTGACCAAAAACTCCTGTGACTAGGCAATAAACTGAGTGTACACATTCATCTTCTTGTTCTTCCAAAATGCCATTGAAATGACAATAAAAGTGTTCAAAAGAGAATAAATTGATAACAACATCATAAAAGGAGGTGATGGAGGGTAAGAGGGTGGACAGAGAAGAAAATGAAAGCAGATGGGGGTCACAAGGAAGCGCACCCCTAGGATGGAGGAAATCATACACTCAACAGAATGTACACTCACTGAAGAATGTGTCAATCCAGGGAAGGCCCTTCTTCTAGGAGAAAATATGGAGAAACTCTAAGCTAAGAACCAGCAAATTAAAGAGAAGGAATGGGCAGTGGAACTGTGTCAGACAGGGTCCAACTGGGAAAACAAAAACCTTTATAGGTATCCCAAACCAGAAGAAACCAATCACTATAGAGAATGTGTTATCTTGATGATGGGGAGAACTGGGGATGCCCAAGGACTTGACGTGGTGATGCAACCCAAAGATTAGCAAAAGCAGTAGGCTTCTATCACCCCTAAGGGCTAGAGGGACCAAATTAGTGTTACCAGAGCTCAAAGTCACAGCTGTTCAGCAGCAGATGAAACAATGGTAAGCCTGCCCACTAGAACCTGAGACCACAGAGGAAAGGATGGATTGGCAGGAGAGGTATGGAGGAAACACTACACTTCTTGAAATGCTGCCCAGGACACTGCTGCTGCCTGGGACACAAGACAGGGAGAAATACCCTGGCTTCTCTCTTCTTGCCTCACTCCAGTCTTCTCCCTGTGCTTCCCATTGGCTGAACCTGGCCAATTGTCAAGGGAAGCTGAGAAATAAGGTTTCTGCTCCATGGAGCAAGGCACACAGAGGTTGGGCTTACATCTGAGATTATACAGCCATAGGACAATCAAGTGACAGTTGTCAGGAAAATACTTTCTATGGAAACTAACTCTGACAAGAGAGAACTAGGGTCTTCGGTGGGAGTTACTCCCCTAATTCTCATTACTTTTTTTTCCTAGGAGTGGGAAGGAGAAGGTCTGCCTGCCTACCCCTCTCCTCTACACAGTAAAGTGCATCTGCTGTTCTTTACACATGCAGTTCCTGGCAGAGAAAACCCATCCCTGTTATTTACACTCATTAATGGAGTCTTTTATTCACAACATTAAGTAGACAACAAAAGAAAGTCATTCACTTGAGGAAAACTAGAGGGTCAAAAAAAATAATAAGATGAACAAACAGAACAAGTGATACCAGAGAACACAAATAATTTACTAAACAGAATTATAATTAGTCTCTTCAGAGACATTCAAAAGTATGTTACACACAGGGCTTCCCTGGTGGCACAGTGGTTAAGAATCTGCCTGCTAATGCAGGAGACATGGGCTTGAGCCCTGGTCCAGGAAGCTCCCACGTGCCACAGAACAACTAAGCCCATGCGCCACAACTACTGAGCCCATGCACCACAACTAATGAAACCCATGCACCTAGAGCCCATGCTCCACAACAAGAGAAGCCACCACAATGAGAAGCCCATGCACCGCAAGAAAGAGTAGCCTCCACTCGCTACAAATAGAGAAAGCCCACACGCAGCAATGAAGACCCAATGCAGCCAAAAGTAAATAAGTTAAATTAATTAATTAAAAAAAATGTTGTCCACAAAAAAAATTTCACATTCAGGAAGAAATTACTGTGGAAAAGGAGCAATTAGAAAATGAGCATTCTTGGAAATTAGATATGACTGGCAAATTTTTAGAAATGTATTAAAGTGCTGTAATATGAGTGAAAATGATCTTAATCGAGAACATAAAGCCAGACCCCTAAAGATTAAGTATATATGTTAAAGGATAAACTGACCACATTACAATTTACAAGACTTTATTTGGGCACACACTGATTCAAGCTGGGCAGCACCAGACAGAAAGGAGTTAAGAATACTCCAGTGACAAGCTGGGGAAAGGTTTTTATAGAGAAGACAGAAAAGCAGAACAAAAAATTATTTGATTGGCTATACCTTAAGGAATTACCTTATTTGGGAAAGCCTAGTTGGATGTTTGTCATTAACTGTCCTCAAGTTTCCTTTTCTCAGATTCGAAAGCATTGACTCTGGCTTAGGTTTTGGTTTGTTTACAGAGGCCACCAAGGTGTTAAAACCACTCAGCCTAATGGCCTTGTTTAACTAAATATACATGTAATTAATATATATAACTTTATATATAAATTTATATATGTATAAAATATATTTACATAAACATAAAAGAAAATTTTAATATATATAAAATATAATTATAACTTTAATATAGGATACTTTATATTATATATATTTAATATATCATTACTTTAATATATATATTAAAGAAAAATTAAGAGACATGGAGAATTCATCAGGAGTGTCCATATCCCTATCTGAAAGTCCCAAAAAAGAAAAAAAAAAAAATAGAAACACAAATTCAGCAGGAGAAAATGGAAGAAGTCAGAGGGGAACAAGGAGGAGCAAAGTCATGGGAGTTAAAGAAATGCCCAAATGCCAACTGGGTACATGATAAGAAATTCATATCTAGACACCAACAAGAACTAGATATCTCCTTTAGAGTTCTCAGTCTGAGGGTAACAAAAATGTGAGGGTATAAAATAAAGACATTTTTGAACACACAATGAATTATCTTTACTTACCACTTCTTTAAAAAAATTGTGGTTTCTCTTCAAACCAACAAAAAAGGCATTGAAGAAAGAGAAGCCATAAGATCTAAGAAAGAGTGTACCCAAGAGTAGTAGGCTCTGTGGCATGTGAGAAGAAAAATGGTCAAAACTGAAACGCAAATATTGAGGGTTCTAACCACAATGTTTTCAAGAACAAATGGATTAACCTCCACATATAGTAAACTTAAAAGGCAGGATTATCCTGAGGCTAAAATAAAAGCCTAAGCTGCTTCTTCCAAAAAAGACAATTAAAAGAAGATTGGAAACTCATGAAGAAGCAAAGACTTACATGAGGAAGCATTGACCAAATATGAAGAAAAGTGCAAGGTGGGATGATTTTGAGCTCCTCGTGGTGTGGAAGGAAAGAGAGCTCCATGACTTCCACTCTTGGAATGTCACTTGTCACCTGGACAAGGTTTAGTGAAGTAGGATTATAATATTCTCCCTAGTTCTATGGTGATTAATAATTACTGTAATTATAATATTGAAAACATTTATTGGTTCTGAATTTTAGAATATAAAATATAGATAAAGGGTTAAATATACACTTAATTTTAATGGTAAGAGAAGGAAGCTGAAAGGAGGGTGAATGAAAAAGACACTGGAGACCGCTTTACCATCACCTCCATCTGGAAGATACAATATCTGGATTCCATATTCTATCTTCTACTAATCAAATAACCTTGTGGATGACAGGGTCTTGGTGGCCCGGCTGGGTGTCAGGCCTGTGCCTCTGAGGTGGGAGAGCCGAGTTCAGGACATTGGTCCACCAGAGACCTCCTGGCTCCACATAATATCAAACGGTGAAAGCTCTAGCAGAGATCTCCACCTCAACTCTAAGACCCAGCTCCACTCAACGACGAGCAAGCTACAGTGCTGCACACCTTATGTCAAACAATTAGCAAGACAGGAACACAGCCACACCCATTAGCAGAAAGGCTGCCTAAAATCATAATAAGGTCACAGACACCCCAAAACACACCACCGGACGTCGTCATACCCACCAGAAAGACAAGATCCATCTTCACCCACCAAAGTAGAGGCACTAGTCCGCTCCACCAGGAAACCTACACAGCCCACTGAATCAACATTAGCCACTGGGGGCAGACACCAAAAACAATGGGAACTATGAACCTGCACAGCCTGTGAAAAGGAGACCCCAAACACAGTAAGTTAAGCAAAATGAGAAGACAGAGAAACACACAGCAGATGAAGGAGCAAGGTAAAAAAAAAAAACCAGTACAAATAAATGAAGAGGAAATAGGCAGTCTACCTGAAAAAGAATTCAGACTAATGATAGTAAACATGATCCAAAATCTTGGAAATGAATGGAGAAAATACAAGAAACATTTAACAAAGACCTAGAAGAAATAATGAGCAAACAAACAATGATGAACAACACACAATAAATGAAATTAAAAATTCTCTAGAAGGAATCAATAGCAGAATAATTGAGGCAGAAGAACGGATAAGTGACCTGGAAGATAAAATAGTGAAAATAACTTCCGCAGAGCAGAATAAAGGAAAAAGAATGAAAAGAATTGAGGACAGTCTCACAGACCTCTGGGACAACATTAAACACAACGACATTCAAAATATAGGGGTCCCAGAAGAAGAGAAAAAGAGAGGGACTGAGAAAATATTTGAAGAGACTATATTTGAAAACTTCCCTAATATGGGAAAGGAAATAGTCAAACAAGTCCAGGAAGTGCATAGAGTCCAATACAGGATAAATCCAAGGAGAAACATGCCAAGACACATATTAATCAAACTATCAAAAATTAAATACAAAGAAAAAATATTAAAAGCAGCAAGGGAAAAACACAAAGTAACATAGAAGGGAATCCCCATAAGGTTGACAGCTGATCTTTCAGCAGTAACTACAAGCCAGAAAAGAGTGGCGGGACACATTTAAAATGATGAAAGGGAAAAATCTACAACCAAGATTACTCTACCCAGCAACGATCTCATTCAGATATGATGAAGGAATTTAAACCTTAACAGACAAGCAAAAGCTAAGAGAATTCAGCACCACCAAACCAGCTTTACAACAAATGCTAACTTCTCTAGGGAGGAAACACAAGAGAAGGAAAAGACCTACAATAGCAAAACCCAAAACAATTAACAAAATAGTAATAGGAACATACATATTGATAATTACCTTAAATGTAAATGCATTAAATGCTCAAACCAAAAGACATAGACTGGCTGAATGGATACAGAAACAAGACCTGTATATATGCTGTCTACAAGAGACCCACTTCAGACCTAGGAACACATACAGACTGAAAGTGAGGGGTTGGAAAAAGATATTCGATGCAAATGGAAATCAAAAGAAAGCTGGAGTAGCAATTCTCATATCAGACAAAATAGACTTTAAAATAAAGACTCTGACAAGAAACAAAGAAGGACACTATGTAATGATCAAGGGATCAATCCAAGAAGAAGATAAAACAATTGTAAATATTTATGCACCCAACATAGGAACACCTCAATACATAAGGCAAATGCTAACAGCCATAAAGGGGGAAATCGACAGTAACACAATCATAGTAGGGGACTTTAACACCCCACTTTCACCAATGGACAGATCATCCAAAATGAAAATATATAAGGAAGCACAAGCTTTAAATGATACATTAAACAAGATAGACTTAATTGATATTTATAGGACATTCCTTTCAAAAACAACAGAATACACTTTCTTCTCAAGTGCTCATGGAACATTCTCCAGGATAGATCATATCTTGGCTCACAAATCAAGCCTTGGTAAATTTAAGAATATTGAAATCATATCAAGTATCTTTTCCAACCACAATGCTATGAGACTAGATATCAATTACAGAAAAAAATCTGTAAAAAATACAAATACATGGAGGCTAAACAATACACTAGTAAAGAACTAAGAGGTCACTGAAGAAATCAAAGAGGAAACCAAAAAATACCTAGAAACAAATGATAATGAAAACACGACAACCCAAAACCTATGGGATGCAGAAAAAGCAGTTCTAAGAGGGAAGTTTATAGCAATACAACCTTACCACAAGAAACAAGAAACATCTCAAATAAACAATGTAAGCTTCCACCTAAAGCAATTAGAGAAAGAAGACGAACAACAAAAAAAAAAAAACAAAATTAGCAGAAGAAATCATAAAGATCAGATCAGAAATAAATGAAAAAAAGAAATGAAGGGAAAAATAGCAAAGATCAATAAAAGTTAAAGCTGGTCCTTTGAGAAGATAAACAAAACTGATAAACCATTAGCCAGACTCATCAAGAAAAAAAGGGAGAATACTCAAATCAGTAGAATTAGAAATGAAAAAGGAGAAGTAACAACTGACACTGCAGAAATACAAAGGATCATGAGAGATTACTACAAGCAACTATATGCTAATAAAATGGACAACCTGCAAGAAATGGACAAATTTTTAGAAAAGCTCAAACTTCTGAGACTGAACCAGGAATAAATAGAAAATAGAAACAGACCAACCACAAGCACCGAAATTCAAACTGTGATTGAAAATCTTCCAACAAACAAAAGCCCAGGACCAGATGGCTTCACAGCCAAACTCTATAAAACAGTTAGAGAAGAGCTAACACCTACCCTTCTCAAACTCTCCCAAGATATAGCAGAGGAAGGAACACTCCCAAACTCATTCTACGAGGTCACCATCACCCTGACACCAAAACCAGACAAAGATGTCACAAAGAAAGAAAACTACAGGCCTATATCACTGATGAACATAGATGTAAAACTCCTCAACAAATACTAGCAAACAGGATCCAGCAGCACACTAAAAGGATCATACACCATGATCAAGTGATGTTTATCCAAGGAATGCAAGGATTCTTCAATATACACAAATCAATCAATGTGATACACCATATTAACAAATTGAAGGAGAAAAACCATATGATCATCTCAATAGATGCAGAAAAAGCTTTTGACAAAATTCAACACCCATTTATGATAAAAACCCTCCAGAAAGTAGGCACAGAGGGAACTTACCTCAACATAATAAAGGCAATATATGACAAATCCACAGTCAATATCGTTCTCAATGGTCAAAAACTGAAACCATTTCCTCTAGGATCAGGGACAAGACAAGGGTGTCCACTCTCACCGCTATTATTCAAAATAGTTTTGGAAGTTTTAACCACAGCAATCAGAGAAGAAAAAGAAAAAAAAAGGAATCCAAATCAGAAAAGAAGAAGTAAAGCAGTCACTGTTTGCAGATGACATGATACTATACATAGAGAATCCTAAAGATGCTACCAGAAAACTACTAGAGCTAATCAATGAATTTGGTAAAGTAGCAGGATACAAAATTAACGCACAGAAATCTCTTGCAGTCCTATGCACTAATGATGAAAAATCTGAAAGAGAAATTAAGGAAACACTCCCATTTACCACTACAACAAAAAGAATAAGATACCTAGGAATAAACCTACCTAAGGAGACAGAAGACCTGTATGCAGAAAGCTATAAGACACTGATGAAAGAAATTAAAGGTGATACAAACAGATGGAGAGATATACCATGTTCTTGGATTGGAAGAATCAACATTTTGAAAATGACTATACTACCCAAAGCAATCTACAGATTCAATGCAATCCCTATCAAGTTACTCATGGCATTTTTCACAGAACTAGAACAAAAAAGTTCACAATTTGTATGGAAACACAAAAGACCCCGAATAGCCAAAGCAAACTTGAGAAGGAAAAACAAAGTTGGAGGAATTAGGCTCCTGGACTTCAGACTGTACTACAAAGCTACAGTAATCAAGACAATATGGTACTGGCACAAAAACAGAAATATAGATCAATGGAACAGGATAGAAAGCCCAGAGATAAACCCATGCACATAAGGTCACCTTATTTTTGATAAAGGAGGCAAGAATATACAATGGAGAAAAGACAGCCTCTTCAATAAGTGGTGCTGGGAAAACTGGACAGCTACATGTAAAAGAATGAAATTAGAACACTCCCTAACACCATACTCAAAAATAAACTCAAAATGCATTAAAGAACTAAATGTAAGGCCAGACACTATAAAACTCTCAGAGGAACACATAGGCAGAACACTCTGTGACATAAATCACAGGAAGATCCTTTTTGACTCACCTCCTAGAGAAATGGAAATAAAAACAAAAATAAACAAATGGGACCTAATGAAACTTAAAAGCTTTTGCAGAACAAAGGAAACCCTAAACAAGATGAAAACACAACACTCAGAATGGGAGAAAATATTTGCAAATGAAGCAAGTGACAAAGGATTCATTTCCAAAATTTACAAGCAGCTCATTCAGCTCCATATCAAAAAAATAAACAACCCAATCCAAAAATGGGCAGAAGACCTAAATAGACATTTCTCCAAAGAAGATAAACAGATTGCCAGAAAACACATGAAATGATGCTCAACATCACTAATCGTTAGAGAAATACAAATCAAAACTACAATGAACTATCACCTCACATCAGTCAGAATGGCCATCATCAAAAAATCTACGAACAATACATGCTGGAGAGGGTGTGGAGAAAAGGAAACCCTCTTGCACTGTTGGTGGGAATGTAAATTGATACAGCCACTATCGAGAATAGTACGGAGGTTCCTTAAAAAATCTAAAAATAAAGCTACCATATGACCCAGCAATCCCACTATTGGGCATATACCCTGAGAAAACCATAATTCAAAAAGAGACATGCACCACAATGTTCATTGCAGCTCTATTTACAACAGCCAGGACATTTAAGCAACCTAAGTGTCCATCGACAGAAGAATAGATAAAGAAGATGTGGTACATATACACAATGGAATTTACTCAGCCAGAAAAAGAAATGAAATTGAGTTATTTGTAGTGGGGTAGATGAACCTAGAGTCTGTCATACATAGTGAAGTAAGTCAGAAAGAGAAAAACAAATACCATATGCTAACACATACACATGGAATCTAAAAAAAAAAAAAAAAAAATTGGTTCTGAAGAACCTAGGGGCAGGACAGGAATAAAGATGCAGACCTAGAGAATGGACTTGAGGACACGGGGAGGGGGAAGGGTAAGCTGGGACGAAGTGAGAGATTGGCATGGACTTATATATACTACCAAACGTTAAATAGATAGCTAGTGGGAAGCAGCTGCATAGCACAGGGAGATCAGCTCAGTGCTTTGTGACCACCTAGAGGGGTGGGATAGGGAGGGTGGGAGGGAGATGCAAGAGGAAGGAGATATGGGGATGTATGTATATGTATAACTGATTTACTTTGTTATAAAGCAGGAACTAACACACCATTGTGAAGCAATTATACTCCAATAAAGATGTAAAAGAATAAATTAAATAAATAAATTATAATGGTAATACACAATTTAAATAGTATGAATCTGGTCAATGTAAAAATAATGGCACAGCTAACAGAGCCAAGTAAATATCAGGAAAAGGAGGAGGAAAGACATGGAGAAGAACTAATTTTCTTATCTTAATAATGGGACATAAGGAGCTAATGAATGTCAACTTTGATGAATAAACACAAAGTCTGGTAATGACGTGACTTATCAAAACTTAAGGGGGTGGAAATCAACCAGAAATAAAGAGAGAGTATAGCAGCACACTCATCACCCTCCATGTGAAAAAGTAGAGAGAGATTCTAAGTTGTAAATTTGGTGAGTTACAATTGTTAAACGTGGGTGTTAATGTAAAATTGAGGTATGAATGTATGGTTTAGTGCAGGAATTGCAAATTGGTAGCCCACAAGCTAATTCTGCAAAAGAGATCTTTTTTTGGCTTATTGCCTATATAATGTTTATAAAAATGAAAAAAACTTAACCAAAGCATTCATATTTCCAGTGTTTCGTGGAAGAAGCATCTAGCAACACTGAAGTTGCATTCCTGCATGGGAACAATTGGCCAGAGCTGACAAACAGGTTTCCCATAGATGGAGCCTGTGCTATGCTGTTGGCCACATTCCCCAATCCTGGGCCTGTGTTCCTTATGCCCTGCTTTATTTGTTTACTTTACCGCTTTTCCTCTGTAAGATTGGAGTTTATGATCTCATTGAGAGTTATGAAGTTAAACATCAGAAGAACCACATGTAGTTCAAAATTGGTACCTCTGGGGAAATGGGATCAAGGGTGTGGGAAGAGTGTGGTTTGGGAGACAATACTCTTTCATTTCTACCCTTCAGTACTGTTTGAATCAGCCCTTTTGTTTTTATGCCTGTCTATTCTATGTATGTCTATGTCTATGTTTATGGCTCTAGCCTGGTCACAAACTGATTCAGAGATAAAGCTCAGGAAGGAATAAAGAGACCCTTCTAATAGAAGTGTCAAATACCAGTTGGAAGATGGCTTTCAAGGCAATGGTTCAGTGCCAGGGGTCCATGGATGCTAAAAAAATAATAAAACAAAAAGTCAGAACAACTTATCTGCTGGTGAATGTAATATTGATATAATGTTTCTCTGCTCCTGCTTGTGGCCAACTGTTAACATTTCCCACCCTTCCTGGCTGGATGTTGCAATCAAGTGACTAGACTCTAGCAGACAAGATGTGGGCAGATGTGATATAAGTCAATCCCAAACTTGGCCCATAAATCCTTCCCAAGCAACCTTTCATATTTCTTTCCCTCCCTCAGCAATTTGGAAGCCAAGTGTTCTAGATACCTTAGCTGCAAGACAGAGGGTGCCTATCTCTCCCATATTGGACTGTGATGTGAGCAAGAAATGAGCCTTTGTTGTGAGATTTGGGGATTGTCTGTTCCAGCACTTATTGTTAATTACCTAAAACAGTGGCTCTCAAACTTAGCATGTTTCAAAATCACCAGGAGGGCTTGTTGAAACACAAATTGCTCACAGGTGATTTAATATTAAGTCTCCTGCATACCAGCATTGAAGCCATGCTTATTGTAACTTGACTGTGCTGAAATGAAGATGTAGGAAGAATGGGTGATGCCAGATTTCCAAGATGTAACCTAAGGGTGCATTTATCATCACTGAGGTGACTACAAGCAGTCCAGAAAGTGATGACTTCAAGTTACCTTGAAGGATAATTTCAATTGCAGCATGATTATCATCTTCTGGGAAACCAGAGGGCGGACAGATCAGCCTCCTCTGAGGTCACCCCTGTTGAGAAAAATCGTGGGTCAGACTGCAGGTGAAAGTATAGGAGAGAAAACAACCAGACACTGCAAACAATGGTTCAGTGCCATCGTGGGAAAGTCATGTCATGGAGTCATGATAAGTAGCACTATCTCACACCTATATGTCGATCTCTAACAGTTTTAAATAGGAACTCTTCATTTCTGAATAGAAGCAATAATAAAAATTTAACTGCCAGAGGAAGGAAAATACCCAATAGGAATCCCACAATTTTATGTCAAGAGCATTGGCAGAAAAAGAATGCATTTCTAAAGACTGAGGAGTGACAGACCCAACTCTAGAGGTTAAAAGCAGCTATTAGACAAAATTCAATTTTCTTCTTTTCTCTTTTCAGGTATGAAAAATGTGCATCTATGTAGTAGGTCTTTCTACAGTATTTTTCACAACAGTGATTTTACCATATTGCCAAATTTGTCCCTGTTCTTTTTAGAAAAGGTAGTTTTGTATCCTCTTCAATAACTTCATATCCTTCTCATACCCTCTACCACCAGCCACACAAACTAGTCTTTCTTTTTATATATAAAGATATAAAACATTTTCATTTTACGGTTTAACTTACTAATATTTAATTTGTTAAATGTCTCACCATAATATGATAATAAATTACCCATGTTTTCCAGAAACTTCTTCTATTTCATTTGTTTCTCTTAGTTTTTTTTGCATAGATCAAATCATAGAAAGTCCTGCTTGAACATTGCTATTAATATTCCTGAGCAGAACTTTGTTACTTCTAGTTATTGAGAGTCAAATGAGAATGGTCTGATTATCCTATTTGATTTTTCCTATTCTACTTGCAATCCAATGGGATATTCACTCTTGACATTATTAACTTTTCACATTTAAATTTCAATCCTCATTTATAAGCCATCTGTTGTCCTTAACTCTATAGGTCAAAAAATAAATTTAGATTTTTCTTGACCCTCTTGAGGAAATTTGAATGCAGGAAATGAAGAACTAAAATGAATTTTATACAGTTTTGTTGTTCAGAATTTTTTAATATTTCAAATTACTAAGGAAAAGGTAGCCTTTAATTCTATTTTATTCATATTTTTTTTTTAAATTTTTTTAAAAATTTGTTTATCTATTTATTTATTTTTGGTTGTGTTGGGTCTTCATTGCTGAGCGCAGGCTTTCTCTAGTTGCGGTGAGCGGGGGTTACTCATTGTTGAAGTGCGCAGGCTTCTCATTGAGGTGGCTTCTCTTGTTGAGGGGTATGGGCTCTAGGCGTGCAGGCTTCAGTAGTTGTAGCATGTGGGTTCAGTAGTTGTGTCTCACGGGCTGTAGAGCACAGGCTCAGTAGTTGTGGCGCACGGGCTTAGTTGCTCTGCAGCATGTAGGATCTTCCTGGACCCGGGATCGAACCCATATCCCCTGCATTGGCAGGCGGATTCTCATCCACTGCGCCACCAGGGAAGTCCCTCATATTGTTTTTACAATAGATATTATTAACTACCGATTATTTACAAAGCATTGTGCTAGGTGCTGAGGAAGACTCAAACATCAAAAAGACATGATCTCCTCTGTCTTCATAGAACTTAGAAGTAAGGTGAATTAATAAGTAGTTATGGTCCTGATAGTTGTTTAAAAAAGAGACAAGAGGTCCTAAATGGAGTCACTTGTGCTAAGTCCACATCACCAAATCAGAACTTAATACCTAACTTAGAGTTTCCCCCTCTCCCAGGAGTGGAATATTAAACTAGTCAATCTGAAATGACCTGGTCAGCACAAGTGAGGTAATATTTCTGATAAACTCCTGCCATCTGCTAAAGGAAGGTGACCTTGCCACAAATAATCTACTCTTTGCTAGTAACTTCCACCCACTTCTGCCTATAAAAGTCTTTCAGCTCCTCAGAGATCCTTTCTATTTGCTAGATGGAACGCTGCCCAATTGTGGATCATTGAAAAAAACCCAAAAAGATCTTTAAAGTTTACTCAGTTGATTTTGTTTTATAACATAGTAAATGTTAAGTTCCTTAAGAAAAATAGAACTTAAAAGCTACATATCAGAAGATAGATTATTTGGAAGAGGAATCAGTGACAGTTTCATGGCCATCTGGACTAGTTCTTGAAGAAGTATAGGATATTGATTATAGAGAAGGCAAGTGGAGTTGGGAGGAGGCGGTACTCTACAGAGCATTTCAGGGGTGGAATAACTTTGGAGGATGGTTATAGACAGTGGAGGGTATCATTAGTGATAAGGCTGACAAAAGGCAAATGGGTACCAAATTATAAAAGTCTACGTGTAACATTCAGGAGTTTGGAGTTTACCTCGTGGTCCTTAAGGGTGTGACAGATGAGCAAAAGAACGATAGTTTTGTTTTAAGAAGACTGCCTGGTCACAGGAGTGTACAAATAAATTAAGGAAAGTCTGAAAATCAGATTTATGAGCTATTGATGGGAGAGAAATTGTGTGGGTCAAGCCGAAGGAGAAATCCAAGGTAACTCTGAAGTTGAGAGGCTAATTAACTGGGTGAATGATCACTCTCTATGCAGCAAAAAGGAAGTCAGAAGGAACAGCTTATTTGGGGAAACATGTTGCTACAGACTTGTTAAGTTAAAAATGCCGCTGGGATACAGGAGGGGAAATACAGAGCAGGCAAATGCAAAGATGGAGCTGAAGCTCAAAAGAGGGCTGGGTATTGTTAAAGATTTTGAAAATGGTTAAAGCCTTGGGGGGTGACTGAAATCAAGTGAAAGAGTCTGGGGGTAGAAATGTAGAAAGCTAATAATTATTCAGCGCTAGCGTCACCCAAATTACTTCATTCACACTAAACTCAAACACTAAAACTGACACAGCTCCCAGAACTTCCGTGATAGAGAGAATCGTCAACAACAACGTCAAATGTTACAGAAAGAGAGAAAATCTATACAAGTAGTCTTTTGTATTTCCTCAGGTCAAATGTAGATTTGGCAGTTAGCTAGGTCATCTGACAGAGTCAGAAATCAGACTGGATAACTCCTAACTCCCCCAATCCACCTGGAGTCTGAATCATTCATTTGGATTTTCTAGAATTGACCGCACTGTGTTGTAACACTGTATCTTCTGGCTAACAGTATGCTCCTTAAGGGTAGGGCTTTGGCCTTACAGATGCTTGGCCCTTAAAGGAAGCTTAATACTCTTTTGTTAAATATAGTAGTTGAATGAAAATAGGCCTCAGTTTTATATAGATCCTCAACCATTTGCAGGAGTAATTAGGAATAAAAGAGAACCAAGGATTCAGTATAACATGTGTTCCACGGCCAGTAGAATGCTAGTGAAGAGAGGGCTACCAATGATAAAGTTGATTTAGAAGCCCTAGGATTGAACAGTAAGGCAGTCTTCCCATTGCTACCAGAAGGACATGCTTCATGGATTAATTAACTATTATTCTCAATTTACAAATGAGTTTGCAGAGACAGGTTAAGTCACTTCTAGAAGACCATATTGTGTCAGCAGGAGATCAGAGCCTGAAGGAACTGGCTTAGCACAGAGCTCCTAGTCTGTAACCTAACAGAGAGATTCCAAACTTCCCTGAAACTTCACGTCTTCGATGATGTGGTATGAAGTTTTTCCCTGAGGTTGTTTTACATGAGCCACTCAGGGGAAACATGCACTTTTTTCCTTTTTTTTGCAGTGCACGGGCCTCTCACTGCTGTGGCCTCTCCCGTTGCGGAGCACAGGCTCCGGACATGCAGGCTCAGCAGCCATGGCTCACGGGCCCAGCCGCTCCACGGCATGTGGGATGTTCCCGGACCGGGGCACGAACCTGTGTCCCCTGCATCGGCAGACGGACTCTCAACCACTGTGCCACCAGGGAAGCCCGAAACGTGCACTTTCAAGTGACACAGAATTACCAATGCCACTATTATCTTTTTCAAAATCATATGGGGCTTTCTTTATTAAAGATAAAGTGGAAATTCTTCTTGATAGGAAGGTAAAACATATCCTACCTCCACCCTCCCCAGAAATAAACATTCACTGCATAATGAACAAATATGGGACAAACATATTTACTTATGTTTTATCCAGCACCTTTAAAATGATTAAATGGATCCTTACCTTCCCTTGTCAGAAGTATATTAGGTATTGGTTTAAAAGGTTCATTTCTTCAATACAACCAGGAATAAGCTGAGTTGAAGTTACAATTTCTTTTTTGATCTCACTGCAATCTTGAAACAGGGCAGGGAAGAGTTAACCTGAGGCCCAGACAGTCTCCTGCAAATCAGCAATGAGTGAGAGCTGCAGCTGAATGTCAATAACTCCTGTGAACTTGGGTAACCCAGCTGAGCCCCTGCTTGCCAGAGCTGGAGGAGGTAATCAGCTTGACCCGTGTGACCTTCCTGAGGCTGTGCTCTGTCCTGCATCTAGAAGCTTCTTTGCATAGGACTCCTACATGCTGCCCCATTGAACCCCTTTGAGAAGAACTGAACCTGAGTCAGCCTTAAGAGGAAACAAAATATAAATTAGTCAATGCTTGTTACAGGTTGCACAATATAGTAGGTGATTTTAAAAAAAAAAATTAGTGGCAACACATCCTGGAAACCTCAAAAAGATTTCCAAGAACAGCTATGACAACTGCCTTTCCAGCATTGAAGTTTATATAAGAGTTCTGTCAGCACTTCACAGTTTCTCTGTGGAGCTGTGTTTCATCAAATGCTTTCAGCTTTCTGGTTTTGCTAAATTGATTTATCACTGTTTTATTGTTTACTTGTCACTATTTTCATTGCATAGTCTCAAGGATGCCATACACAGAGTTTACATCATATATTAATAGCATACTTCCTGGACTTCCCTGGTGGCACAGTGGTTAAGAATCCACCTGCCAGTGCAGGGGACATAGATTCGAGCCGTGGTCTGGGAAGATCCCACATGTCCCAGAGCAAATAAGACCGAGTGCCACAACTACTGAGCCTGCACTCTAGAGCCCACGAGCCACAAGTACTGAGCCCGCATGCCACAGCTACTGAAGCCTGCACACCTAGAACCTGTGCTCCGCAACAAGAGAAATCACCACAGTGAGAAGCGCACGCACCGCAACAAAGAGTAATCCCTGCTCGCCGCAACTAGAGAAAGCCTGTGTGCAGCAGTGAAGACCCAACGTAGCCAAAAAATAAAAACAAATAAATAAAATTAAAAATAAAAAAGAGCATATTTCCTAAGATTTTCATTGAATTTTGAAAAAGGACTCCATGTTATTCTGTTCAATAAAAGAAACTTGAACAATAATTTAAACTCCTGTCTATCTGTGTCTAAATGCACGGTTATTAAAAGAATGTTATTCATGAACAGAGAGTGTGAATGCTAATTCTGCTGTTTAATTCCACAACTTACATAACCAAGTAGAGCACAGCCAACAGTACTTCCCATAAAAGTAAGGAAGAGTGATTTGAATAATCAAGATTACCTACTATGCAAATCCATAAATAAGTACCATAACAAATATACAGCTTATATTCCTGAGAAAATGGGGTTTAAATGTAACAAAAGGATTCAACTTCATTATACCCATAGTGGTGCTCAAGGACTCCAAACTCAAAGGTACATTATTCCATCCAGGAGCTCAAGGCTTCATTCCTACCCTAAAGCAAATTAACCCCCAGGTATATTTATTATGCGTGTTCAGTCTTTAGTATGAAGGAATTCTTTATCATGACTAATGGCTTCTGCCTGGAAAAAAAATTATTTATATAGTGTAATTTTCCTTGAGTTTTATAATAATAATTTTTAAAATCCTCATTTAACAAATTGCTCCATAAAAGGTGAATTCTTTATCAAATGTCATCAGCCACCATCATTACTTTGAAGATTAAAGAAACAAAGGAGGGCTTCCCTGGTGGCGCAGTGGTTGAGAGTCCGCCTGCCGATGCAGGGGACACGGGTTCGTGCCCCGGCCCAGGAAAATCCCACATGCCGCGGAGCGGCTGGGCCCGTGAGCCATGGCTGCTGAGCCTGCGCGTCTGGAGCCTGTGCTCCGCAACGGGAGAGGCCACAGCAGTGAGAGGCCCACGTACTGCAAAGAAAGAAAGAAAGAAAGAAAGAAAGAAAGAAAGGAGATGCAGCTTCAGTGTGGGCAAAGTTGGAAATCACAATTTGGGATCAAATACTATAAAATACTGTCTAACCTTCTTTGGACAAGCACACATGGTTAGACTACAGAAAAAAAACAAAACATAAAAGCCCTGCTAACAAGTCTATATTAAGCTTAACGTTATACTCTCAACTTGCTCCTAAGAGAAATAACACTATTATGAACTCTAAGATGAGCTGAGGTAATAGATGGTAATGATTACTTGAGGGAGATGACACCTATATATTTGACCACAACTGTCAAACATACACACACAGAAAGGCCACATAACGACTGCACTTTACCCAGACTGTCCCATTTCTGGTTCAAGCATCTTGTAACTGACAGCTTGAACATCTCTGAACAAATATCTTAAGAGCACAACTCCCAAAGAAGGTTGATTTTTCAAAACACATGCCACGTGCCCAAGTAAATCACGTACAAAGATTGGGCTTTAACAACCAAGTTAAGCTCATAAAATATATTTTTCTTGCTGATTTTTAAAAGCCCATTAAGATTGGATCACATGATAACTAGTCATTTTAGCAAAGTCTAAATTTATACAGAGAGTTCACCTCTAGAAAGTGTCACATGTTTGTTTTGTCTCTAGAACATTTTTACAAAAATTTGTAGAATCAACCTCTGTGAAAGTAAATATAAAGAGCAAATCTCCTTAATCTAATCAGATCGCATTATAACAGCACAGAAGAATTTTACTGCTTTGAGAATGTCTCCTTTTTTGCTTCCCTGTCCTGCACCACCAACACCTCCGTCCACACTTCCCTGAAGGGAGAAGAGCTTTGTCAAAAGATTTCCTGGTAAATCAAAAGCACTTTGTGAATAGTAATAGTGTGCATGGCACCAAAATGAGACCTAGTTATGCAGTGTTCTCCAAAATGAGTCCCTGCTGGCTCGGGTCAAATCAAATGCCTCATGCCTGAAATGAATGAGGGGGCTTCCTAAATTGCTCCAGTAACTAGGTCAAGCTAAACAAATACACTTAAGTTTTGCATAACTCCATATTTCTGCAGTCAAAATATAATTTGCACAGATTAGCTGCCCAAATGTACTTTTGGAGCTATCGTTACTGAGGTTACGAAATGACCGTGTGTTATGCACTAGGTCCTGGGAAGACTGATAGCTCTCCCACTTCACAGACACTTTTAAGGTCCGTATTTGATGGAGAGCAGACTCTGTGTCAGACCCTATGATAAGTAAAGGGAAAGAAAGCCAATGAAGATACATGCTTAATCTAAAGGAGTTTCTACTCCAGCAGGAGAAAAGAACAAGGAATAGTTTTAATACCATAACAGAACCATGAGTCAAGTTCTAGGAGTGCCCAGAGCTGGGGGAAATCATCGGTTCTGTCTGAGCCACTAAACAAAGACTTCTCAGCAGAGGCAAACTGAGACCTTCAAGGGTGACCTTGAATAGGACGCTGGACTGGAGACACAACATACCACTTGAGATGCACATTCCAGTGTGCAGCCCATGCTGAAAGTACTAGGGCTTATCCTAGGTAAAAGGGGAGAACAAAAAAGACTAGAAGCTTGGGCAACCAATTTTTTAAATGTGTTTAATGTGAAAGATTCCAAACATTCATAAAAGGGAAAAGAATAATAAATAATTCCTCAAATGCCTGTCACCTAGATTTAATGATTCTCAAAATTTGGGTACATTTGTTTCATCTCCCTTGTTTTCTTTTCTTTTTTTCTTTTCTTCCTGAGTTTTTAAAAAAGTATACCTCAGGGGCTTCCCTGGTGGCACAGTGGTTGAGAGTCCGCCTGCCAATGCAGGGGACACGAGTTCGTGCTCCAGTCCGGGAAGATCCCGCATGCCGCGGAGCGGCTGGGCCCGTGAGCCATGGCTGCTGAGCCTGCGCGTCCGGAGCCTGTGCTCTGCAACGGGAGAGGCCACAACAGTGAGGGGTCGGCGTACCGCAAAAAAAAAAAAGTATACCTCAGGCGTATATCAGTTCATCTCTCCTGACTTCATTATGTATCTCTAAAAAAATGGGCATTGTCTTACCCTAATCACAATGCCATTATCACAAACAAAATTGATGTTAATTAAGTACCATCTAATCGTTAGCCATATTAAATTTCTCCATTATTTCAGAACTATCTTTTTACGTGGTTAGTTTATTAGATTGGCAACAGATTTTCTTTTTAAAGCCCAAATGCCATCCTGTGGAGTTGGGTAGTATCTCATAGGCAGTGAGAGTCCTGGAGGACCCAGATTATATCTAAATCCTTGTTGAATAGCCCTGTACCTAGAACAGTGCCCAGCTCAGAATTAACCCTAAATAAATGTTTGCTGAATTGCACTGACCTGAACTGAGTAAAGCTTTTAAGTTGAGTGCCATTTCATCAGTGTTCAGTTTTAATATAACTCTAGTGGCTCTAGGGTAGACATTGGAAGGCCTGATCTAACAGAGAGTTTGTATGCTCAAGGAGCCTGTAATATATGAGATCAGCATTGCAGATGTCAAAGACCACAAACCATAAACTGTAACTCTATAAAACAGAAATTACCGGTTTATAGATTTACTGAAATGACAAACCTTTGAGCCTTCTGGAACATGGGGAAAGGGCCATACTTACCTTTGAATATCTGAATAGACTAATATCTGAATAGACTACTATCAAAGAGAGATCTTTTTCAACTGGGCTAAAATGTCTCTTCTAATGACTAAAGAATTGTTTTTGAAATATTTGTTTCAACAATGTTCTGGATGAGTTATTCTTGAAGAAGCCTGTGTCTTCTCAGTACCTAAGAAAAGAAACCACTGAAGGAGAGAGAAGGATCCAGGAAGAATAGTACTTATTACCCGGCAAAGTTTCAGCGCCTTACAATTTGAGATGCACTTATAGGTTTCTTATCTCACCGCTTTTCTTTGTTATTCACGATTGGTGAAACGTGTAGGGCAAATATTATTACCTACCTTTAACAGGTAAGTAAATCGAGGTCCAGAGTAAGTGACTGCCATTTTCAAAGTCTGGAAGCTAGTTATTAGTGGTGGCAAGATTTGAGTTCAGGTGTCTAGATACCAAGAACAGCACCAGTGTTTTTATGTTTCTACCGTTTCCTTGATTTTTATTTTCCATTCTTAGCATTGTCTTGGTTCCATTTGCCCTGTGGCACCAAATCTCCTGTGGAAAAGAAACTGGAAAGCAATGAATGTTCCCTGTCCTTGTGGGTGGGTTAAGTAAATAAAATTCAAGCTGTTTGAAGTATCCTCAAGAGCTGTCAGGCCCTTCTTCCTATTATTTTTATAGATTCTTCAGGCTCCATTATTATTTTTGAAGCTTTCTTCCAAGAAATAAACAGAATCCTATTTTGCTCATAGAGTAAACTTCTTCTAATAGAAATTCGTGATCCAAAATGATTTGAAATATTTGTTATGTAATTGGTGTATATATATGTATGTCAATTGGTATACATATACACATATATGTTTTATCAAGCACCATTTCAAAAGTGTTTTGTATTCAATTTGTTCATAGTATCCATAATACATTTATTGTATGAATATATAATCAGACATTAATACTGCTTGAATTTTGACCACATTAAATTTTAGTAGGAAAATCTTTATAATATCAGGTTATGGTGTTAAAATAAAATGCACAGGGCAACAATTAGTTCTGGTTCAATCATTCCACAGCAAATTACCTTCAGTCAATTATTATGAATAAATGTATATGGTTCTTGCATTATTAATATACACGCTACAAGTTCTGCATTTAGCTTTCTATTGTTGTTCCTTGTATGATAACCTTTTTGTTCAGCTTGTGGTCTTATTTCCAGTACTACCTGTGTTTCCAATTTCTTTTCTCATTTTTCCCTTAAACCATTTCATTATAAAAAGTTGTTTCTAATTTTTGAAAATGAAATTGTTTCGTACAAGTGCCCTTAGAAAAGATTGTATAGTAGTCAAGTGTCATAATTTCTAAAACCTCAAGAAATTAGTGTAAGATATGAATGAAGATTATTTTGGATTTTCTTTTCTCAAAAGCCCCAGAAATTTAACTGTAAGATCGATTGTTTCCACTTATAAGCCAAGTCTACTTATAGGGGCTATATTTGGTTCCAAAATCTTATTGCAGAATCTTTTGATTGAGATCACACTCTGTCTTTTCACACAGTGATTTCTCAGAACACTCCGCTGAGATAGGTGCTAATTTCCATCCTTCTTTATTTCCTACAAGTGGAATAAGAGTGAGAACGTTCAACCAGCTCCTTTTTCTTTTAAATTAACTTGTAGCGCTTTGAACACTCTTGGAAATGAAGGAAATGCATCCACCTAGATGAGGGAATTGTACAGATTTACAAGCCTGAAGTTTTGGTCTTTATTTTCTTACTGTTTTTGTAAACGGTTAGTACAAGGGGAGATGTCATTGTCACTGAAAATATTTCTTAAAGAAAGAGGAAGAATAGATGCTGTTAAACTTATTGGAGTTGTTGCATTTCAAAACAGCAGAAAAGGAATTTTTAGAATAGTGGAATTAAGCTATACACAGCATGGGTGTTATAGACGATGCATGGGAGTTCACTGGTGAGATTTAGGCAGCAGCAAGCTTGCTTTACCAAAACATGGTATTCAGGAGGGATGCTGAGAGCTTTGCAGTGACTCTGTCTTAACTCTTTTTGTCTTCACCACAGTGTTGAGCTGAGGGCCTTGTAGAAAATAGGTGTTTAATTAAAGACTTGCTACATGAATGCATGCATGGACCTG
Source organism: Delphinapterus leucas (assembly GCF_059928025.1). Lineage (NCBI taxonomy): Eukaryota > Metazoa > Chordata > Mammalia > Artiodactyla > Monodontidae > Delphinapterus > Delphinapterus leucas. Next base: position 28,504,071 of record NC_143132.1, read on the forward strand.
GTTGATTCTGAAAGAAAATTCACATTCGTATGACACGGTATGTCCCAGAAGCCCTTAATTTCAATCCCCATCACCTCGAGACCTCTAGAAGGAAGCCAGGGTGATCTTTCTAAAGTGCAAATCTGGTCATGACATTCTTCTAGCTAATCACCTTCAGTGGCTCCCATGTACCCACAGGAATAAATCCAAATTTCATAGCCAGACATGGAAAAGTCCCTGCCCCTGCCTCAGATTCCAGGTTTATCTCTTCCTCTCACTCTTCTACCCCTTCCCCTCCACCTCACAATAAATTAGATGTATCAGTCTGCTTTCTCTTTCTGTGTCATCATTCATACTCTTCAAGTCCCTAGCTAATCACTACCTGTCTTTTAGTATCAGTTCAAAGGTTACCTCCTCTGAGAAGCTCTCTCCTGTGTCCCGGTTGTCTCTGTGTCTGGTCTGGGCTCTCAGTACTTTCTGGCATAGGTAAGTAGGGTTTGCTGTCCTAGGTCTCCCTGAACTGCTCTCAGAAGAACCCGCATTATTTTCACCTTTAAATCCAAGGCACTCAACATCAATGTGCCAGGTACACAGTAGGCACTGAAACATGTTGGGGGCAAAAATTAGGGGAAAAGGGAGAGAAAAAAAATGAATGGTGGGAAGGAATGGGAAGAGAAGGAAAAGGAAGAGGAAAATAAGTTAGTATTGGTTCAGACCATTTTTCTAGGCTCTGTAAAGCCAGAAATGAGCTCTAAAAAGAAAACAATGTTCAACATTACAGAAAACAACAACAACAAAAACCTGCTAAGCATGGAATATTTTAAAGAATTAGCTTTTATATTTTGTAACTTGTTCATAAGGCTTAATAGCAATAATTTTGAATCGATTCCTCTTGAACGATTACATGATTTAAAAAACAAAAGCAGTAATTTTCTTATTAAAGCCTACGCTTTGAAATAGAAGGCATAATTATTTCCAAGTTTATTTGATTCCAACATTGAGATGAAAACCCAATTCAGAAATAACAAAATTCTCACTCTCTAATATTTTGTTGAAACACCAAGTAAAAAGTTAATTATTTTGCAGTTTTTGATGTGTTTTGGGGTCATGAGATAAGTCTATTTTATTCCTCTTTACCACGGACTGGAGGCTTTTTTTTTTTTTTTTAATATTTATTTATTTATTTATGGCTGTGTTGGGTCTTCGTTTCTGTGTGAGGGCTTTCTCCAGTTGTGGCAAGCAGGGGCCACTCTTCATCGCGGTGCGCGGGCCTCTCACTGTCACAGCCTCTCCCGTTGTGGAGCACAGGCTCCAGACGCACAGGCACAGTAGTTGTGGCTCACGGGCCTAGTTGCTCCGCGGCATGTGGAATCTTCCCAGACCAGGCTCGAACCTGTGTCCCCTGCATTGGCAGGCAGATTCCCAATCACTGCACCACCAGGGAAGCCCTGGAGGCTTTTAACTATTTATGGATTTCATGGATCAGCAGCTGGACTAAACCGAACCACTCCAAGGAGTATGGAATTTTAATAGAAGTGGGGCTTTCTTTAAACATGGTTTCCTTTAAAGAGAACTTAAGATATGTTTGAATATCTTTATTTATAATATGCAAATATGCAATCAATTGGAGAAAAATACAAATAACTAGTCATGCTAATTATAAAATCTTACACTGCAATATAAATTCTTAAGTAAAAAAAAAAGAGATCAGTGCCGGGGATGGGGAGAGAAGGACATGCAAATCACAGAAAACTACCAAGGACTACCAATAGGTGATTCTTTTTGCTCTCACACACACTCCCCACCCCTTTCCAAATGGCCTAGATTATCAGGGACCTCAACAAACAAACACACTGTACAGGGCAGAGAAGATTGGAGTTTGCCTCCAAACGTGAAAGTAAAAATAAAATATCTTGCATTGATGGTTCATCTGTGACAGCCTTGCTTTACTTGTAACAATAATCTTCACCCCTCTGCAACCTTTCCGCTTATAAACATTGAGCCTCTCAGCTGGGAAATCTGCCTATCTCTCAGATCAAGAAACCCTGTCCAAGACCATCCAGTCCAAGGCCATTCAGTACAGAACAGTAAGTCTGAAGCAAAAAACTGAGAACCCAGGCACTGGATTCCCAGTTGGTCAGACCACTAGACCACATTGCACCATCAGAGCAAAGACAAACATGACGGTTGCTCCAGGGCAGTCTTTGTTTGTTTACGAATGTGTTTGCAGCCTTTCTGAAGCCCTGTTGTCCTAATTTCTTTTTCCTGTTTGCAACTTGTAAGCATTTCTGTCTTCCTTTCCCCTTACCTAACTTATTTATATCATAGCTTTTGCTCTTTCGTTTGAAATGGATTCTAGGAGCAACTAAAGAATAAAATGGAATAAAATGACAAGTTCTAGGTTGTCTGGAAGCATATTTATGTCAGGGTATTGGTGCATATCTTACTATAGATAATATTAAGGAAATGCATCAGCACCAAAGAATATTTTACAAAAAAATAAAAAGTGCTTTGAGCACAAAACAATTTCAGACTCTTCCCGCATGATTTGAGTCAAAGAGTCTGAAGATGGTGAGGAAGTGATGGAAGTTAGATAGATAATCAATTGATTAGGCTCCTTTCAACCTGAATGCGAGGGTGAATTTGTCCAAACTTACGTTGTAAATAAAACCTTACATTTTCAAAATGTCTATTTAAAAACACAGGGTATGTCAAGAATCAGGTAAGATAGATTCACAGTCAATGTGCAGTTTTAAAACGCATAATTAGACAAAACGAAGAGCCTAGAAATAAAGTAGGAGAAACATTTAACACATCATGATTGCTAACACTTGAGGGAAAGCAGGCTCGTCTAGAGGAGGTCATGAAGGTAGACCAACTGCTGTTGAACTTCTAAAGTGAACCCTAACCATCAGGAAGATTTTAAGGTTAGAGACACTAGTTTTATTTTTATATAATTTCACTTAACTTTATTCCTTGATATAGGATTATAGGTTTGTCCTAACACTATCATTAAAAGCCATGGTCAGGTCAATATTTGGCTCACAAATGTAATGAATATACAGTATTTCTATCAGAAATCAAGAACATATTCTTATAGAGGCAAAATTGTTTCTTCTAGTCTGTAAAGTTTATAGCATTTTTCTCTCTAATTCTCTTTTGGTTTCTAAAGTCTGCTTCTCTTGAATTCAGACTCTGTGTTTCCAGACTTGAACCCAGGAGTGAGAGAGGAGAGCTGCCCCGTCATCAGAACATCCACCTGGTCACCAGGCCAAACTGGCCCTACAGTAGGCAACAAACCCAGACCCCTGAGGCTTTGCCCTTGTGTGTCTGAGATCAGACAGCTTCAGCCTGAGCTGCCTGGGAGCAGCCAGCCACAGTGACCTCTTGTAAGGAGGCTGGCTGTGAGCCCTGACCCCTGGGTAGGGCTGGAGTACTGTAGTCATGCCCATTGCCTAATCCTTTGGACTCCAGTGGAACCTAAAAGAAGCAAGGATGGGATGACTCTTACCTCCAAAAGGGGTGTGGAAGGAAGAGGGAAGCCACCAAATAGCCCTCGGGTGATGGAGGTTCCCGGCTTCCATGTCTTCCCTCTTGAGAGAATCAAGACGCTTTTGCTCTTACAGATGGTTAATAAGATGATAGAATCTTTGGAACTGGAAACGAACCGCCAGCCTGTTAGTTTGCCTAAGAGAAAAGAATTTAATTAAGAGCTAAACCAGGCTGGATAGGAGAGGAAAAGGGCTCTCTTAGGAGCCCTAGGAAAGGCAAAAATGAAAAGCCAGTGTTCCTAAGGCAATTTGGGAAACCAGTGTTTCCTGTGACACACCCTGGCTTTTATCAAATTACCAACTTACTTCATCGTAGTGGCGCATTGTCTCAAGGGGTTTGGAAGAGAAAAGGGAGCAATCTGATGGCTTACTTACTCCATGACAGGCTTTGTTTGCTTGTTCATGTTTCCTGATCGTCTCCTAGAATATTTTCCAGATATTTGGCTCTTAGATATAGTTTCCTGGAGAGAAGTCCCAACAATTGCACATAAAAGGAATCACATAAAACTCTGTGAACGTTAACTATCATAGAATATTATTTTGAGTCCTCTTGTCCCTGGTGCCTGGAAGCCAGGTAACTACACAATTATGAGCATAAGTTCCCTCAGCCAAATTATCCAGGTCATGGCCTTCCAGAATGAACACACCTGGAAAAAGCAGTTAGTAAAGCTCTGAGTTTTCAGTACACGTGAAGAAAACCAAAGGGCAGCACTGTTTCCCTAACAGCATCCCCTGATGGCTTCCCACAGCCCTTGATCAAATTCTCAGAGGTAGGTACCCAGCCTAACTCTCGGATTTCTCACATTTCCTGGAGGAAGCTAGTGCTATACGAAATAAAAGAGGAAGAAAATTCACTCATTCATACTCCTGAATCAAAAACCTAAAGAAGGGGGCTTCCCTGGTGGCGCAGTGGTTGAGAGTCCACCTGCCGATGCAGGGGATGAGGGTTCGTGCCCCGGTCCGGGAGGACCCCACATGCCGCGGAGTGGCTGGGCCCGTGAGCCATGGCCGCTGAGCCTGTGCTCCGCAACAGGAGAGGCCACAACAGTGAGAAGCCCACGTACAGCAAAACAAACAAACAAACAAACAAAAAACCTAAAGAAGGAGGAAGCCTTTACAAGTTAGCAGCCATCCTTTCCTTCTCCCTCCTCCTTCTACCTTTGGCTTTTTTTTTCTCTCTCTTTTTTTTTTTTTTTTTTCTGGTGGGGAGGGCTGTACCTCAGCTCCATTCTGAAATAAAAGATTGAATAGGAGGATCTGGTACTTTTTCATTTCCTTCATAGAATAAAATGGCATGAAGAGCCCTTAGAGACCGATTAACTGCTTGATTGAGTGATTCATTATTCATTCAGCCATTCAGCAGGTATTTGTTTAGGGCCTGCTTTGTAACAGGCACCATGCAAAGGCTGAGAAGTGCAAAGACAAAAGGATATGAGTTTTTACCCTGGAGAAGCTCATGGTCCAGTAATAGAGACAGTCACGAAAACAAATGTTTTGGGTATGAATCATGGCTCACAAACTGAAATGTGTGTGTGTTACATGTTATTTGTCTTTATTTTCTTGAAAGGAGATTAAATGCTACTCTAAGCTCTCATCCTGCAGGGCATCTGGGAAGTTCAATCTCAGTCATTACTGAGGGTCCTTTCCTGCTTTGCTCCTGTGTCATGCAAAGGTTCTGTGATCTTTCATAGCCCAGAGCATGTGAGGAGACGCTCTAAAATCTGGGGTCCACATCGGCTATTCCGGGATGCCTGTGGTCCAAGCCCTGCTGGTTCCTTGAGGTCTGGAAGCCCCACTACTTCCATGACACACATGGGCCGGTGGTTCCTCGTGAACACGGGAGCCTGATGCCTAAAACCAGTTTCCTAGATAAATGGATAGCTCTCCCCACACGCTGTAGTCCTGCTACTTTGCAGGGCTCCACTAAGAGTCTGGGTCTGCCTGGGTCCTGCTGCCCATAGGACCCACCCAACTCCACTCTCTTCCTTGCCTGGGAGGATAATCTCCTCTATCTCCCTCTTCTGTATTTCCTCTGCCCCCAACGCAACAGAATCTGCTCCAGGAGTTACCATATTGAGGGAATGAGTACAAATTAATATCTCACTAATTATTCTGCCCCTAGACCCCAACAGCAAGTGTCTCCTCAACTGTTGTGCATGGGTGACTCATGAGCCTCACCGTAGTCCCAGCCCAGTGTCAGGATATATGCTTGAATAAGTGTTGTAGAAAAGGCACAACTACCTATGGGATTTTGGGGACTCAGAGAGGCTGACACTTCTTCCGGTCATGAGGTGTGGGGAGATATTCATAATGTGCATAGGGCGTGGGGGATGGGCATCGGGGGTCAAGAGAAGAGAATGTAGGAAACAGAGGGGTGAAAGAGCCTTTGTGTTCCAGGGAATACGAAAATCCTCCTATGGTATGTGTACGTGTATAAGTGTGTGTGTGTATGTGTGTGTGTGTGTGTGTGTGTGTGTGTGTGTGTGTGTGGTAGGGCCTGATGACAAGAGATGAGGCTAGAAGAGAGATTGGAGCTAAATTCTGAAGGGACTTTTAATAAATTTGGGGGATTTCCAAGGTGAATTTCTAAGGTAAACAGTTTAATATCATTGTCTACACTATAGTATCGAGGGGAATCCATGGACCTTAGAGTCTCTTGGATGTAGCTTGAAATCCCAGCTCCATTGTTTTCTTGCCATATGACCCTGGACTAGTTATTTAACCTTTCTGTACCTCAGCTTCTATTATCTGTAAAATGGGCATAGATAACGGTAGCATCTTCAGAATCTTTTTGCAGGAATTGAATAAGACAAGATATGGAAGCATCTGCACAGTTCTGGGCATGGAATTAGTATTAAGTAAACGTTAGCCAGTACTATTATACTTATAAAATTTTCATGTCACTATAGTAATAGCAACTTAGAGAGGTAGACCTCATGTACTGCCGTACCATGCTACAGCTTGTAGAGGCATCCGGGGAGCAAAATTTAAAGTGCTCATTTGACTAAACATGCTGGCAGACATAAGACAATGTGACATAGTGAATAATAATGTCCCCAAAGGTCAAAAGAGATGAACCTCAGGACCACCATGTGGGTCGGGACTTTGACGATTTCACCAAGTTCAAGGCAGTGTCTGGCACCCAGATGCCACCCAAGTCGTTTTGTTTTGAGAGTCTCAAGAGAATATAATACAAATTAAAATGAGCCATCAGAAGAGAGAGAGTGGTGTATTAGTTTCCGAAATCTGCTTGTAACAAAGTACCACAAACCAGGTGGTTTAAAACAACAGATATATATTCTGTCACAGTTCTGGAAGGTAGAAGTTCAAAATCAAGCAGTTAAGAGGGCCATGCTTCCTCTGAAGCTCTGGGTGGAATCCTTCCTTTCCTCTTTCTAGCTTGCCTTTGTGGTCATGTGGTGTTTTCCCTGTATGTCTGTCTCATCTCGTGTCTCTTCTTAAAAGGAGTCCAGTCATCTCGGATTAAGGGCCCACCTACTCCAAGATGACCTCACCTTAATTTACATCTTTATCATGTCTGTAAAAACCATTTCCAAATAAGGTCACATTCGCAGATACCATGGGTTAGGACTTCAGCATATCTTTTTGGAAAACATGATTCAACCTACAAATGGTTTTACGGAGAGATCCCTGGGCTTGGAGCTGTGGTTGTGATAAAGTTACCTCTCAGAAGTCAGGTGTGTTATTTGCAAAATCAGGAATGGTTCTAAAATGCTATGATTATCTGAGCCTGTCTTGATTCTAAAAATGAGATCTATCTAGAGGCAAAACCTGAAGCAACTAATTGAAACCGTGTGTTCAAATCAAAACTGCACTTTGAGGAACTAGGGATTACATAACTAATAACCTAAGACTTTACTGACCCTGGCTGAGTTAGGAAGCAGTGCTTATGAAAGAACGCATTCTGTTTGAACAATTTCTTCAGTCGGGCAGAGGATAGATATTCTTGTGTAACTGGCATTTCCCACCCCTCCCTTAAAGTGTGCTTTGATAAATATATTTGGAAGAAACAACATAAAGTATAAGAAAACAGAAAGTTCAATTTGCTCTCTAAATCTAACCAAACCTAGAGTTTTGAGTACTAAAACGAAACTCTTACTAAACATCCATCCTCCCTTAATTGTAAAACACAGATCACACTGAAGGTCTTCAGTTTACCATCTATATCTGCCCTCCCATCCCCCTTGACTCTCATCCCTGGTTGCAGTATATATATATATATATATATATTAGTAATATATTTTTTGTGTGGTTTTTCTCTATAATACAACTGATGCATGGGTCAGGCCTACAATTGGAGTCTGTGTTCAAAATATGTCACATTGTAAGGTAGTCTCGCCTGTTGATATCCAGCCAACCATTCCCATATCATACCCTCTAATCTTTACACATTTTATGATTTGATTGTATATGTGAATGAGGGGCACCGGCTCTGGTTCCATCTTGGGGTGGCCCAAGGCAACCCACATGTTGGCACTTACTCTGTATCCCCAAGAAGGTTACAAAAGTTTGGTAGGATCTTAAAAGGTGGTTCAAATGGGTAAAGAATTCTATTAGGGGGATCGTATGAGAAGAGACTTTGAGGCTGAAGAATATAGAGCATGTTTGGAGGAAATTGATGTATTTCATTAACGATCTAGTTTTAGATGAGCCTGAAAAAAGGCATACTGGGCCCCTATTAAGGAAGTGCTTTGCATTCAAGGCTGAGGACTTTTAGAATTTATTCAGCAGGCTGCAAGGAGCCACTGAAGGTTTTAGGGAAGGTGGTTAACATAATAGTATGTTTCAGGAAGTTGTGCCTTTAACAACAAAGAAGGTGGGCTGGTGAGGGAGAATCTGCATTTGCAAGGACCACCCCTGAAGCCATTACAAAAGTCAGAGCAAGCGGTGACACCAGCCTACACCAAGGTAATAATGGGAGGTATCAATATCGGAGACAGCACAGGCCCACTGGCATGAAAATGTGATTTCTAGGCTGAGCAAATGGAGGAATGATGTGACCCCACGAATGTGTGAGAAGGCTTGCGTTCTGTTTTGGACATGTTGAGTTTGAGGTGACTTCAGGACAACCCAGGGAAGATGTTCCCTGGGAAACATGAGGTCACTGTCTCTGCTCTGGCATGTTTATAAAGAAGGCTCCCAAGGGCACAGCCTGCAGCTCTGTGTCCTTTGCTGAATTCAGATGTCCTGCGCAGTGTTGACTGAACACATAGTGGTTACCCAGTAAATCCCAGTTAAGATCTTGACATAGCCCCTTTCATCAAACACTCAGCAAAGTCATTAGCAGCCCTACCTACCTATTCAGACATAATGCAAGAGACTTGTAGTTCTAACATTTTTAATGTAGCAACTCTTAACCAGGACTTTCTTCTAAAATCAGCTTTTTACTGAGGAGTGAAAAGTGATGCAGGAATAGTCGTAAGTCACATGCTCCACATATATAAGAAATAGATTTCAGGAGCCTGAACTCCCAGATGCCTACTCTCATCGGGCTACTTTTTTTTTTTCTTTGCCAGTTGATGTATTTACATTATACATTACAGAAGTTTCAAGGACCCTGTCTGAGAAGAATGACCAGAAAAAGGTCTTTTTTTTACCCATAAAATGGGGGAAAAAAGAGAAAGGTTGGTTAGATGCCAAAAGCAATCATGTGTTTTAGAGATTCCCTTGGTTGGCGTGCTCATAAAAATAATTTACAGGGGGAAAGTTGACATGGAGCCACTTTCTGTCCTTACAAGCTGTGCTTTTTTATTTCAGTTGAGAGAGACAAAAATATGAATAGGGCAGAGGTAAAGAAATAACATGACCCACTGACATGTGGATATGCAGTTTCTAAACCGGTTGTCTTGACCGATTTGGGGAAAAAAGAAAACTCATTTGCTTTTCCATTGACTCAGGCAGGAAGGAATCAGGGAAGGCATTCTGTACCGGAAACCAGGACCCCTGGGTTCTAGTTTGGACTGTGCCCCTAAAGAGAAGTTCTGCTTCTAACCTTGGGTAAATCACTTCACCCTCTGCAGGGTGGTAGTTTCAGCTATAATTTTCTCTCCTTCACAAATCACCTTCTCTATTGATTCCCTACTCTTATAGCCCTCTTTAAGTAATCACACAAGAGATATACAAAATACCTATATATTTTTGGATGTTGTGTACTTCCTACTGAGAGAGGCTCCTCTTCTTGTGGCTAATAATGAAAATTACAAGTGGAGAGCCTGGCTCGCTTGTGTCAAGATGATATGAGTAAACTGAAGGTCACTTTCAGTATACTTCACCGTGCCTCCCAGGCACTGCTGATAAGAAAAAGAGAAAAGGACAAAAGACCAAATTAACTTTTAATTTCCCATCCAAGCTACAAACTGACAGAAACAGGGAGATGGGTAGACTGTCTTCTAACATACAATGGAGAATTACGTATTAGGTATCTTATCTGATTTAACTTAACAGAGATAACCAAGCATGCAACTATTTAAATCTATATTTATAGGTAATGTCCCTTGCTCTGAGCACTAATAAATTTTAGTGACACATTTTCATATATAGTATCAGTCCAAAAATCTTTCAGCTCTAAATTAGATGAATAAATAAACAAATCAGGTACATTAACTTTATCATTGGAGTAGTTTTCTTTCCATGCAATCACTTAAGTTATTTACATGCTGATATAAGACAGTACTTGGCATAATGAGTAATAATTTTCTTACCCTCCAAGGTATTAGCTACCAACCCTTCTTCAGTAATTTATTTTGCAATTCTATAGCATCACCGGGAATATCAGTAAAGAACCTGATTTTTTTTTTTAGGTATCTGATTTATTTCATGAAACTGGACCAATTATTATGTCTGGTTAAGCAAGCATTAGCCATACAAGCTACCTAACATAATATGTAGATAATATATATTAACTATGGACAATGAATTAATTTTACAGAGCACCCTACCCGTAAATGAACAGTGAAGCTTAAAGTCAAGTGACTAGCACTTTCAAACAATAGATTTCAAAACAATTTTTGAGTGTAAGCTCTTCTCATATAAACTTTTCATCTTTGCGTAGCATGTTCTAATTCCAGCAATTTTATGCTTGTAAGACACACCCTTGTCTTCCAAAAAGTCCAATTCAGCACTAAAGTTTAAATATATACACAGATTAATTATAACTTGGTTATTTTACAAATTCATTCTTTGTTTCACAGAAGGACAAGTTATCCTGTTGCATTTAAGTATAATCTGATGTCTATAACAGTGATTGATTACTCAGAAGCCTATCTAGTGTATAAAACATGTTTTAACTCTGCTCTAACTTTTTCAACACAGGATTCCTACTTAATAGTGATGCACACCATTCAGGAAAAATGTGCAATACTGGCTTTAGATTTGATAAGGTCTGAAACTGACAAGTGGGTAAGCATCCCTCCAAAATAACAATACTTTGAAGCTACATAATAATTCTATTTTGCCCTAAATCAATGCAGTTTAGGAACTTACAGTGAAACAAAAACTCGAAAGGAAAATAGTACCCTTGAAATCCATAGCACATATAATATATATAGCACACATAACTTGAATACCCAGAGTTTGTCTCCAAATGTCTCCTTTGCATAAGGAATATTAACCACTCAGTAGAAATGGAGGTGATATTAAAAATGAATAGAGAAGTACAGAGAATTAAAAGTATTTTCATTTAAAATTTTAAACAGGCTATCTGGCTTTCTGAAGCATGCAATTTTTAAAAAATAATGTTTTAAAATTTAATTAATGGTAATAGTCCATCGTAGAAAATAACAGGTAAGCAAAAAGAGTAAAATAAATGTCATCTATAATTCCAGAATTACTGATGTACACACTCTCTATTATAGGTTGACTTGTATTCTGCTCCCCCTATTCAATACTGAGGTCTTAATCCCAGTCCCTCAGAATGTGCCCTTATTTGGAGATAGAGCTTTTGCAGAGGTAATCAACTTAAAGTGAGGTCATTAGTGTGGCCCTAATCCAACATGACTGGTGTCCTTATAAATAGGGAATATTTGGACACAATCACGCATAGAGGAAAGACTATGTCAGGAGACACAGGGAGAAGACAGCCCTCTATAAGCCAAGGAGAGAGGCCTGGAACAGACTCTTCCTTCACAGCCCTCAGAAAGAACCAGTCATGCTGACACTTTGATTTTGGACCTCTAGCCTCCAGAACTGAGAGACAATAAACTTCTGTTGTTTAAACCACCCAGTCTGTGGTACTTTGTTATGGCAGCTTAGCAAACTAATACATGCTCCATCTTTCTGCTAAGTGCCTAAACAAATAAAGGTATACACATATACATATATATATGGAAATACATATGTGTACATATTTAATAGGTATCATAATTTATATACTGTTTTGTAACTTTTTTTCATTTTACATATAGGAACATCTCACGCCATCTCAAGATATGATAATAATAGTACTACTACTAATAATAATAATAATGAAAAAGTTAACATGGAATGAGCATTTATTAGGTACTGAGCCCTGTTCTTTATGTCTACTATTAAGTACTTTATGTCTACTATCTTAACCCTTATGATTTCTAGAAGAACATCGTATTTAATGGCTATATTGTATTCTATTATATGGACACATCATAAGGTATTAAAAGTGTACCCCATTACCAAGTATTAGTTTACTCCATTTGGCGGGGGGCTATTAAAAAACACCTCTGCCATGAACATCTTTATATCATGGTCTAAGTGCATACATATTACCTTCTTGGGATAAGGGTTTGTGGGCTTATAAAACTTAAAGGTAATTTGACAAAGTATATATTATATATTTATATAATACATACATATTTTATTTTAAAATATATATACATACAAAATATGCATACATATATATGTACTTGTTTATATGTTATATATATATGTGTGTATATATATATATACAGAGAGAGGGAGAGAGAGAGAGAAATTGTCTGCCAGGATACTATGCTGCTACGTCAATTTTACTAATTTTCGCTCCCACCAGAAATAAGTGAAAGTACCTATTTTCCTTTACCATCTTGCTTTTTTTAAAGCCCAGCCAATTTGTAGGCAAACAATGATATCATATTGCCTTAATCTGGCTGTCTTTGACTCCAAAAAACTTGAACTTTGAAAATGTGTGCTTAGTCCTTCCTATTTTATTTTTTGTGAATGTCTTGTTTCTTTGTTTACTTTTAATCTGAGATCATAGTGAAAGTCTTTCTGCTCTGGATGATTTTTATGATTTCCCAATGTTCCCCCAGCTTAAGAATTAACACCAGCTGATATTTGGTCACCTCCAACCCATAATGCCTCTTGTCCATTGTATGGTCATATTTCTGGCAACATCAATCAAATAGAACACAAATACAAACCAAGAAATAAGCTATAAGGGTTTCTAAGAAAGAAGGAAAACGCAACCATGAAGTTTATGAGCACTGCTCCAAGGGAGACCCTTATAACAGTCGTTTAATTGCATTAGACAATAGACTAGAAGAATGAGAGAGAAAATGGTGACTCAGACGCTGATTCACGTTAAATAAAATACTCCTCCTTCTTGCCTAAAATTTTCTCTCTGCACCACTTCCTTCCTTACCCTCACTGCGTCTTTCCCACTCCCTTCTCCAGGTTTCAAAAGTTACTATAGAGATTTAACTTAAATATGAGTTTTTCTGCACTGCCTTACTAGATTTTCTACCCACCCACTGCTCCTTTTTCATATGCTAATATTGCACCTCACATAAATCTCCTATATGACTCTTTGTTGTAACTTCTCTTAATTATTTGCTCATGATCTGTTTCTGACACTAGACTGTGAACACCCTTGGATCAGAGTGTGCCTTTTGTCTTTGTAGTTTCAGTGTCTGGTCCCAGACAAAGGCTGTCAAGAAGGAAGCACATAACCGTTGACATCACTCCTCCTGAGGGTGTATTTGGATTGAGGGTGAATCCAAATATTTACTTTTATATCTAAGGCTAAATCCTAGGAACTTTTGTTGATCTACAGAGTTAGCTCTTTGGAAGAAAACACATGTACTAACTTAAGCACAATCAAATGATACATGAATCTACATGGACCCCTAAAGGGCTTAGTTACATATCCATGGGTGCATATGTGACAGTTATGACTATCACACATCTCCCTGTCTTCCTGGCCACGGGTTTTTGTTTTTGTTGTTGTTGTTTTTAATCTGCAAAACAAGAGACCTGTGACGTGAACTCTACGGGGATTTTCAGGCCCGAAAGCCTGTGATTCTCATTCTACTTGTGAAGTGTCTTCACTGCTATTTTGAGGGCGGCTTGAGCCTGGGGTCGTTTGTGTCACCGTCTCGGAGTCTCAGAGATAGCATGCTGTTTACATGCAGCAGTGCGGCCCTGCCTCTGATAGCTGATCCTATCAGGCTGGGTTATTTCCAGCTGTCTTCAGAAGCAGACAGCTGCAGTGTCCAAATGCGCCTGCTTCACCACTGGAGAGGGTAGGCAGTAGTCACACTCCTTGTAGGGCTCTTGGACTGCCAAACAAATGCTTGGGTGAGTTCGACCTCACAGGCACAGAAAGCCAACCCGTAAAAGCTAACCTGGATCCAGGGCTATTTCACATTTTCACTAGGTTTGAAAATTTCTTCAGCAGCCTGTTAGGGCCAGAATTGAGAGAGAGCAAATGAGCCTAAAGAAATTGAGGAAATGGTACAAATTCACAATCTGCTAACGATGATAATAACAATATTTGTAAGCATGTAAGTTTACAGGTGTAGTAGATTTTTTTTTTTTTTTGGTAAATATGTAGATATTGTAGGTAGTGATGGTTCAAAATGATATCACAAGGAGCTGAAAAAAGAGAGCTTGAAAGACTCAGTATTTGGGGGCATAACTGTGTACGTACCTCTCTCTATAGTACTAGATAGATACTTCCAAGATTTAGGTACTTTTCTCAGTACCAAAACTGGAGCAGAAAAATGAAAACTTAGTTGTTAAAAGAGAGTGATAGCAATAGTTGAAAATGGTAAATAAGACTTATTCATCATATTAGCAACATGACTTTTACTTACTAGGAAGCTCCAGTATGCATGTTAACTTAACTTGATACTGTTTATTAAAAAAATGCTCATGATGACCATTTTGAAGATGGAATCCAGACCTCTTCTCTGCCCTCAGCAAAGCTGTGTACCACATAGTTAAAGAGCCATTGCTGCCACCCTAACCAGATACTGAGTCTCTGGGACCAAAAGGAGCCTAGAGTCCATTTCTTCCTGCCTGGACATCTCCTCTTTTGTGCCACACTGCAGCTGGACTTGTTTGCAAAGAGAGTGATGTGATTTAACTGAAATGACCTTATTTTCCAAAGGGATATCGACAGCTCCCTGAGAGGAACAAATTTCCCTGATTTAAGTTAAATTCAGAAGGATAACAGACTCAAGTCTAAGTCACTTCGCCTCTTTTACCTGGTTTCCCCTTAACAAAAGAATTTGAAGGGCTTAGCTTCTTGTAGCTGCCCCAAGACACCAAAAAATTTCTTTATGTAAATTCTAGCAATACACCAATTTCAATTATACAAATTATTTTTATTAGGGTGTAATTGAATTATAATATTATATTAGTTTCAGGTGTACAACATAATGGTTTCATATTTGTATATATTGCCAAGTAATCTCCACAAGAAGCCTGGTTAACATCCATACACATTATTTTAAACGGTTCTTTGTGATGTGCAAAGAATTAGGTTTGGTATGGCAGAGGAGTCGAAGGTTCCAGAAGACTCTTCAATAGAGAAGTCATCCACTACTTACCTTGCTAAGAAGAAAAAGACTTACTTTGGTTAAAATGCAGGCAACATTATTAAATAAAACTGACCACAAATATGAAACCCAAGTCTCTGGAAGTTTCTCTAAAGTTTTATTAGGTAAATCTGAATAGCCTTGAATTTTCATAATAAGGTCCAGAAAGCAAAAAGATAATGATATAGCTCCACTGAATTTTTTTTTTTCATATTCTTGGGCAATATTTAATTTTACAAGGTCAGAAATAATGGGAAACTAACACATTACGAAGAGATGAAGTCCTCGTTTTTCAATAACAACTTGTATTAGGTATATAAGCTAATGAAGTAGTCTTACTTGATTATAAATGATTGCAGAATATGTTGTAATAACAACCACACCATCATTTTAATATGTTTGCCAAGTACCATGAAGCTTCTATCAAATGTCTTTCCAGCCTAAAATTGTTGGGAAAATGTAGTTATTTTTGGAGACTCTTGAGAAACATTTTTTTCTCATGTGCTAGTTTTCTAGAGTTTTGAGAAAACTTTAAGGCACTTGTTATGGGAAATTACTAAGATGGGAGAGACACCACAGTTCCATACTGTCCTTTCTGCTTTTAAAAATCTCTCTATCACAGTGCTGTTCACACTAGGGCAAACAAATTTCGTCACTTGAAATGCAAAGGTATTTTTCTCCTTGAACATTGACCTTGACATTTCCTGGCTTTCCTATAACAAAATATAGGTGATAAGTGACAGGGCAAGGAGGATCCCAACCCAGGCAATTGGCTTCAGGGTCTGAATGCATAGCCACTATATCGGTCAGCCTCATCTGTACAATTAACAAAAACTACAGGGATTCAGCTATCTATGTGTATGTGGCGGTGTGTTTAATATTAAAGATTCTAAGGTCATTTTTTCCTAAGAAACAGACTGCCACTTTGCTACCTTATAACTTACTGCTAAAATTGAAAATCCAGGAGCCATATTTTAGCTGACTTAATGGCATTAAAGTGCTGTTTCACCTGGGAAAACTGAAAACTTGAACTGTATTTGAAATAAAAATATAAGGTAGGCACAGCTTGAAACTTTAAAGGACAATCAATTGTCTCCAGTTTTTTTTTTTTAAATTTTCAAGCTTACAGTAAAACTGAGAGAATAGTATATGAAGTAGCCATAGAAACTTCATTGAGATTTATCATTGCTAATATTTTGTCACATTTGATTTCAATATTTTTTCTTTTGCTCAAGTATTTGTAAGTGAATCACAGCTCTCATGACATATAACCCTAAATATTTAACTGTACATCACTGAAAAACAAGGCCAACTTCCCACTTTCTCCCTTAATTTGCAATATACCTATATTATTATCACTTTTAAGAAAATTATAAGAATTATAATTCCTTAATACCATCTAATAGTTAAGCCATATTCAAATTGTGAAAAATATATATTTTACAGCCATTTTGTTCAAGCCAGGGTCAAAACAAGGTCCAGTTATTGAATTTACTTGTTATAATTCAAGTCTTTTTTTCTAATTTATTTTTGAAGTTGCTTCATTGGACTTCTATAAAGTCCTTTTAAATATTCCTTAAAATAAGTGAGTGATTTTTTGAAATCCAAAAGCAAAGAATGGCATTTGGAGTTGATATCTTTTTAGAGAAACTAAAATAAAAGATAACCCTCTATCTTTTAATGATCTTGTAGACATCCTTGCCAATTGTCTAGTACAATGACTTGCCCACCTCTTACCATGGTCTCATCTTTTCCAGCCCATGTGTCAGAAGGAAAACAATGAAAAAAGTTAAACCTTAGAAATTCAGAGGTGAAAGCTCAGAAATGTTGGAGATCAACCAGCATAACCACCACCTTTTTTTTTAAAAAATAAATTTATTTATTTAATTATTTACTTTTGGGCTGCATTTGGTCTTTGTTGCTGCGCACAAGCTTTCTCTAGCTGCGGCGAACGGGGGCTACTCTTCATTGCAGTGCCCAGGCTTCTCATTGCGGTGGTTTCTCTTGTTGCGGAGCATGGGCTCTAAGCGCACGGGCTTCAGTAGTTGTGGCACACATGCTCAGTAGTTGTGGCTCACGGGCCCAGCCACTCCGCGGCATGTGGGATCTTCCCAGACCAGGGCTCTAACTCATGTCTCCTGCATTGGCAGGCAGACTCTCAACCACTGCGCCACCACGGAAATCTAACCACCTCCTTTAACGCATTAGAAAACCAAGTTCCGAGGTGAAGTAAACTGCCCTCAGCCACAACTACATATTAGCAGAAAATGAAACTAGAACAAAAGTCCAATCCTTTTTCCAGTAACACCACCATAGAAGAAGATCATATTACCTGGCCTCTGTCCTTCTAAAAGATTGCAGAACAAATGACTTTTCAGATCCTATGCTCTGGAACCAAAGTCAATAAGGCTATTACTGACATTCCAATTTGCATCAGTGACAGCTCATTTTATCAAACAAGTCTTCAGTTTAACCCCAAAGACCCAGTTCAAATCTGTGGACGTGAGGTCAAAGGTTTGTACTGAGTCTTTCGTGCTTAGCTGAACGCCTGATTAAGCCATGTGCAGGACAGGATGGACAATGGCTCTCAGTAGAACCTTGCAAACTCAGCCAGTCACAGGCTTAAGGAGATCCAATGCAACAACATTTTCTCAGTCTGATTTTAAGCCCAGCTTTTCTTTTGTCATTGAGGAAATCTCTCTCCTCTTTCCATGTGTTTCTGCGGCTGTCCTGAACTGCCAATCATGACTTGCCTCCATCCGAAAGGGAATTATAATCAGACTTGGGTAGTCATGGAACCCCAATCCCCTATTTACAGTGATTTACAGGGTGCATGTGTGTGACCCAAGCACAGCACAGCCAAGCCAAACACTCATGCAATTCGATAAATGGGAGTAAGACTTCAAATATATATATGTATATCTTTCTTTCTTTTGGCTCATACCCTGTAAGGGCATGGGCTTGACAACCTTTCCTGCCACATGGCGAGAACCTGAGGTCAATGCTTAATGAAAAAGTGACCCATGCAGATCTGAGATGTAGAATGAGAGACCCCTGACAACGCCACATGGGCCTACTTGGAATTCTGTTAGGTAAGCTAATAAATGCACTTTTTGCTGTTGATAGATGCTGTTATATTTCTGTCATTTACATCCAAAAGAGTCTTTATGAGTACAAAGTTCTGATCTGCAGAGAATCATGAAGCCCTGAGGTTTTCAGAACATCTAAAGATAGTGATTTGTACCTTGCCACACTATTTCTAATTTTGAAAGCAGAAGTTATACATGCACAGGGGTCCTCTACCCACTAGTGACCAATCAGAAATAAAATTTGTGTTTTTCCTTTTTTTAGAGAGAGAAGTGCCAGAGACTACATAGTTTAGACCAAGATTAAAAAAAAAAAAAAAAAATCACCTTAGAGCCACAGACTGTAGCCTGATTTAGAAAGGTAGAAATATGGTATCTTGGATTTACTTGAGAAGCTCCCTTAGAAGGGTATATCGTCTTGGCTACATCACTGAGAGTTGCCTCTTGAGAAAGGGGGGGTGTATGACAAATCTGGATTGTGTGGGGAAAAAGGTCAAGGTCAGCTACTCCTCCCTTGGGTAGGTCACTGAGGAGGCGGAGGGATGGGAGACCAAGGCCCAGGAACTAGTATACATGAGGACTGGATCTGCCCCAGCCCCTGGGAACTAGCTTGTACTTGGAAACTGTCTGTATCTGTATAACAGCAATTTCCGGTGTTATGAACCAGAAATGAACCACCTTTGGCCAACCTCACAACTGAAGAAGTGGAATGGCTGCAGTATTCTGGACTACCAATCACTGTTGCAAATGTGTAGGGTGGTCTTCAACAGTGAGAAGCAGGTCTTCAAGAGTGTATGGCCTCAAATGAAGCAAACACTGGGCTCTCTTTGCTTGATTCTGGGCAGAACTGCTACAAGATATTTAGTGCAAGTTTTTGTGTGCACACGGTTACAATCCCAAGGGAGGCAATTATAGTTTATAAACCAGAAGAGGGAAATAACAAATCATTTGTTCTTACCCATAGGCGGTAGATACCTATAAGGATCTATATATAGGGAAGACACCATACTGCTTCTACATTCCCATCACAATGGGTTAATTTTACGTAGAAGCTAAGTTGTGAAATTCTCTTGACAATTGCTTTACATATTCCTCTTCTCTTACCTAAGTTTCTGTCCCATAGCCTGTGTCCTTTTTAATTTATCAGGTGTCTTTCACAATCTGTAACAGATTCTTATCGTCTAGTCTTACCCTTTTGTTATGCTACCTACCAGAAATGTTTATTAGGTTGCCCCAGTGAGCTCAATCTTTCTTCAGCCATCACTGTCAGGCTCCCTAACAGAGATTTCTGCTGTCACCCACTGGGATCTTGCTTCACCCTGTATTCTGAATTTTCTGGAAACATTATTTTTGGTTTCAACATAGGTAATTAATCATGCACATTTATGACCTTCAATCTCCAAGAAGGCTTCAGGAAATACCAAATGAGAGACTTCATGGATGAGTAGGCAAAATGCCAGCTCAGAGGTGGGGATACTTGATACTCCAGTATTTCTAGCTCTAAGACATATTGCCTGCACCTGTGTACAGAGACATTTAAGTGCTCTGCTTAGGGGGGAAGGTAAGAAACAGAAGAAATTTTAGAACTCTTCTTTCCCCAGCCTAGCTCCTCCAACTATCTTCAATCTTTTTAATCCCATCCCTCAGGGTCATTCCTTTGCCTCTTTACTATCTACTACAGCCTGAAAGTTGGCTCAGCCTAGAAGTGTTATTGGGCAGAAAAATCTTAATAGGGTGGATGGTAATGGTAGAAAGGTGGTTGGAAAATATATTACTGGGGTGGGTTGGGGATAGGAGCTGAAATCTGGGAGGGGTTTCATTACTCTAGTAACAGAAACACAGAGGGAATGAGTGAGAAAAACCAAAATCATAATTCGTTATGAATTCACATTCTAACTTGGTCCAATAGTTGTCTCCAAAGTAACTGTATTACAGGATTTGACCTCATGATTCTATTTTTTTCTTATATAAATTATGAAAGTAATGCCTGTTCCTTGTAACAAAATCAAGTAAAACAGAAGTCTAAAGGATGTAAAACCTCCCAAATCTGATTCTCTGGAAGAAAAAATGGTTTATAATTCAGTAATTTAAAAAAATTTTTAGACTTGCAAGTATTTTCTTTATATACTTGCATCATTTTCAACGTATGATACAAACATGCAAATGGTTCCTTTCTGAAAAAAAACCTGTTTCATTCTTTTGCATAAATGGGATAATAATAAACATACTCTTCAACATATTTTTTACTCTTATTCAAACATGGACACTATGATTGTTGGTTTTGAGGTATATAGATTTGAACTTTAATGGGTAACTCTCTGCAGATTATTATTTATAAAAGAGTCAATATTTAATTAATTTGTTCAAGAAGCAGTGAGTAAAAAGCCTGATATCTGTTCTTATGGAGATTAAGTTCTATTAGGAAAATAAAGCCAAAACAAATAAATATGTAAACTAGAAAAATATCAGACAGCAATAACTACTATTCAAATAATGAAAATAATGGTGCTGTGATAGAGTGACTGGGTAGCTACTTTAGATTTTTATGGCATCTCTTTAAAGTCTTATCCACCAGGAAAAATAAAGGGATGAGTTTTTTATTATAATTTTTGTACAACTAATTTTTCAGAATTCAAATATACCTTCCAAATGCTAATAGCTGGGGGTATAAATTCTAGCAGGCCAGTTATTTCTGAGTCAATAACTATGAGTTTGATTGACCTTGGCAGTATTACAGGGCCATATTTTTACATGGCTGAACTGTTCTTGAACACTTACTACAATGTACTAGGTACAAATCGTCTTTTATTCAGCACCAGGCATACGTGTCTTATCTTCCCACCAATTCTCCCCCAACACCTATTCTTTTATTATTTTTATAAAAGAAAAACTATTATAAGATAGATAAAGAAAACCCATCCCCATTGGCTTTTTTCTTTCGGCCTGCCCTCTCTTTATGTTACGTTAGAGTTGAAATATTGCATTCATGGACTTCTGGTTTATTCTTTTTTCTTCTTTTTTGGTTTATTCTTAAGATGGATTTTATTTGTGAGTTTACCTCATTGTTTTGTGGTTCCAATATCTCATAGAATACCTCTTTTTATTTTCATCAGAAGAAGGACAAGAACTAAGAAAGAGGTGTGGTTCTATCAGCAATTCACCTAGGAAAAATTCCAATCTTTTTTCTGAACTGTTCTACAAAGAAATTGCAGTCATCACAAAAGAGACTGAAACTGCAGTCAATTCTTAACTATCAAAATATTTCCAAGAAAATATAATTTTTGAATAAAGGAGTAATACCCAGTCCCATGAAAGCAATCCTTCTTTTATCTCCATGTGGAAGCATAGTGTGGGAGGGCTCTTCCCAAGCTCCAAGATTCTGTGACCTCCCTTAACTCTAAATGTCTTACTTAAAGAGAGGAAGTTAATGGGTGAAAAGTACAGTTGTTTACTACAACAAAGAGCTTTTTAAAAAATTCTCAACATCTTTTATCCTTTCTTCCTTGATATATTCCCATGATGATTTTTTCCCATCATTTAAAATAAAATTGTATGGGTAATTACAATTTTTGTGTAAAATGTTAATGTACTACATGGAAGTAATCTAAATGTGCCATATTAGGAAAATGATTTAATCATGATGAAGTATTTCCTGTAATAACCGTCTGAATGTGAAATGTTCATAATGTTTCTTTGCCATTTTCATATTTTCCTAGATTCAGGATAAGTATTTATCAAAATTAAACGGCATTGACAAGTTTTGGTCTCCACCAAATTGTGAGCTCCCTGAAAGGAGTCCATGTGCATCTTTGTGACTCCCTAGTATCTGTGTAATGGGTTTAGCAGTGATATCACAAAGATTATTTGTATTCTGAACTCTTGTTAAGTGTTAAGCACTGCACTAAATGCCTTTTATTTTATTTTCTCTTATTTCACTTTTTTTTTTTTTTTTTTTTGGCATGGCTTATGGGTTCCCTGACCAAGGATTAAACCCAGGCTACTGCAGTGAAAGCACCAGGTCCTAACCACTGAACCACCAGGAAATTCCCCTAAATGCCTCTGAAACACTAGCCTACTTCAATAATCAGAACAACCTTAAGAGTTTACAGATGAGAAAATTTAAGCTCAAGAGGTTAAATAACTTGCCCCAAGTCACACAGTCAATAAGTGTTACAGCCAGGAGCTAACTTGGGTCTGGGTGACTGCTATATTTTTGCTTTTAACTAGCATATTGAACTGCTACTTAGAAATAAAGATGACAAAGAGTTTTCTATAGAGTCTGGCAGAAAAACACTGAAGATGTTGTTGGTGGTGCTAGTATAAGCTTCATTATCATGATGCCAAGGAATATGAAAAAATTCCTGCCCTCAAGTACATTAAAATGTGGTAGGGAGTATTAGATAGTTACTAAATGACTGTAATGCAAGATAGAATAAGCAAAGTATCATAAGGCAAGTACAAATACATGTATTAGGGAGGTGGCCTACCGAACAATGGACAGAGTTTCAATGCTTAGGAGATGAAAGGATGTCACTCCAGGTGGACAGAACATCGTGAACAAAGGCAATGAGATTGGAACCTACAGGGTGTGTACAGTGATCAATGAGGAATTTAATGACTGGAGCGTGACGAGGTGTAGGAGAGCAAGGAAAGAAAAGACTGGAAAGGTAGATTAATCTACTTAATTGTACTATCATCCAGTAGAACTTGAACTTTCTAGAACTTGTTGACAAGAGAGCTCATCAAAATACCATGAAGAAATCTAAAATCATTTTGTCTACTGGACTTCCCTGATCTAGCAATTCTGCAACCTTGACTAAAGAAAATGAAGTCAATATGACTCACCAGCCCCATCCTGCTCTCCTCCAATATATTTTTCACACTAGAGTCTGTGTAAACCTCTTAAAATTCAAATCCGATTATGCTGCATTTTTCTTAACTAACTGGATGAGTTTCTCATTTCCCAAATTCACATGCTCACCTCTTCAGCCACCTGTCTTACAGGACTCCATCTTTAAGAGGTTCCAGCCAGGGCTTCCCTGGTGGTGCAGTGGTTGAGAGTCCGCCTGCTGATGCAGGGGACACGGGTTCGTGCCCTGGTCCGGGAAGATCCCACATGCCACGGAGGCCGCTGAGACTGCGCGTCCGAGCCTGTGCTCCACAACGAGAGAGGCCACAACAGTAAAAAAAAAAGAGGTTCCAGCCATACCAAACTTCTCTCTGCTTCTGAGATGCGATTTCTTCTGGGCAGCACGCTTTTCCCTCACACCTCCATCCCTGTCTCTCAGGTCCCAACATAGTTGGCCTTCTTCTGTGTTCCCATGGTCTGCTTCGTAGACCCCACCCTGCAGAGCTGTCTTATGCCACTTGTTGCATACCTCTATTTGTGTACTTGCCGCAATATTTTGTTACGTTAAATTTCAGAGGTTTTTTTCTTATTTATTCTTACATTCCCAGTTTCTGAAGCAAAGTAGGCACGCAGTAGGTATTCATTGAGTAAATGAATGGAGGGATGATGGATTGGCATTCCCCCGTGGACAGACTTAGTTTGCAAGTCATAGAACCGAGAAATTTCCTGTTGTTCTTAGATGGTGAGATTTTCAGCATCTATATGGATAGCTCAAGTCTCTTCCTCCTCTATTCAATCTCTGAGATGGTTGTCAAGATAATTTCTCTGTATCCTTAATCCATCCAGGTGACCGTAATATGCTCCAACAATTAGAGTATTTGTTTTCTATCCTTTTTACTTCAAATATTCTCAAAGCTGCTTTCCCCACAGCTTGTGGATTTATAAAGAATTCTTTTTGGAGAAGTATACTTTCCCACCTCTTTACTGAAAGCCTGTGTCCCATCCCATTATGTTTTAAGATTATATTCCCTGCTCTGTTTTCTCCCAAGAATTACTGGAAATCACTCAAACTACTTTTCTTGGAAAGTACGATTGTAGTCCTTTTATAGGAATGAGTTTCCATTTCTTTTCAGAGTTCCATCCAAGCCAATATGTAGTTATCCTCAGAATGCAGTGCAAAAAACTTGGGGAAGCAGCTGTGCAATCCATTGTAACCAAACTGCATGCTATACACTCTATCATTTTATATATTATTTATATGCTCTGATCAAAAAGTGATTTTACACAACTAATTTCATAATTTAAAATAATGATTCTTACTTAAGAATGACTTAATTCAATTCATTAAGAATTAAATTTGGTATAATCTCTTTACAAAGATATTTTCCTCACTAGTTAAAACTTTATCTTCATTAGATTTTATTCTCTAATAATGTTTCTCCCTGGCATTCAAGAAGTTCAGGAGGGTTTTGTTTTGTTTTTATTGAGGTGTAGTTGGTTTAGAATATTATATTATTTCAGATGTACCACATAGCGATTCAAAATTTTTATAGATTATACTCCATTTAAAGTTAGAAAATATTGGCTATATTACCTGTGCTTTACAATATAACCTTGTTGCTTATTTACTTTATACATAGTAGTTTGTACCTCTTAATCCCCTTTCCCTGTTTTGCCCCTCCCCACGTCTTTCTCTCCACTGGTAATCACTAGTTTGCTCTCTGTATCTGTGAGTCTGTTTCTTTTTTGTTATATTCAATAGTTCAGTTTATTTTTTAGATTCCACGTGTAAGTGATAACATACAGTATTTGTCTTTCTCTATCTGACATATTTCACTAAGCATAATACCCTCCAGGTCCATCCATGTTGCTACAAATGGCAAATATTTTTTCCTTTCTATGGTTGAGTAGTATTCAGTTGTATATATATATATATTTTATATATATATATATATATATATATACTACTTATTCTTTACCTATTCTTCTGTTGATGGACACTTAGATTGCCTCCATATCTTGGTTACTGTTCTGCTATGAACATTGGGATGCATATAACTTTTCAAATGAGTGTTTTTGTTTTCTCTGAACATATGCCCAGGAGTGGAATTGCTGAATCATATGGTAGTTCTATTTTTAGTTTTTTGAGGCCCTTCCATACTGTTTTCCACAGTGGCTAAACCAAGTTACACTCCCACCAACAGTGTACAAGGGTTCCCTTTTCTCCATATCCTTGCCAACATTTGTTATTTGTGGTCTTTTTGATGATAGCCATTCTGACAAGTGTGAGGTGATATCTCATTGTCATTTTGATTTGCAAAAAAAAACTATGATTAGTGATGCTGAGCATCTTTTCATGTGCCATCTGTATGTCTTCTTTGGAAAAAAGTCTATTCAGGTCTTCTGCCCATTTTTAAATCAGGTTGTTTGTTTTTTGATGAGTTTTAAGAGCTATTTATGTATTTTGGATATTAACCCCTTATAAGCCATGTAATTTTCAAATATTTTCTCCTGTTCAGTAGGTTATCTTTTCATTTTGTCAATGGTTTCCTTTGCTGTGCAAAAGCTTTTAAGTTTAATTAGGTCTCATTTGTTTATTTTTGCTTTTGTTTCCTCTGCCTTAGGAGACAGATCTAAAAAGTGTTGCTATGATTTATATCAAAGGATGTTCTGCTTATGTTTTCTTCTAGGAGTTTTATGATTTCCAGTCTTACATTTAGGCCTTTAAACCATTTTGAGTTTATTTTTGTATATGGTGTAAGAAAGTGTTCTAACTTCATTTTTTTATGCGTAGCTGTCCAGTTTTTCTAGCACCACTTATTGAAGAGACATTGTATATTCTTGCCTACTTTGTCATAGATTAATTGACCATAAATGTGTGTGTTTATTTCTGGGTTCTACATTCTGTTCCACTGATCTATGTGCCTGTTTTTGTGCCAGTATCATAATACTTTGATTACTATAGCTTTGTAGGATAGTCTGAAGTCATAGAACATGACTTCTCCAGCTCTGTTCTTCTTTCTCAAGATTGTTTTGGCTATTCAGGGTCTTTTGTATTTGCCTACAAATTTTAAAAAACTTTGTTCTAGCTCTGTGAAAACTGACATTGATACTTTAATAGGGATTGCATTGAATCTGTAGATTGCCTTGGGTGGTATAATCATTTACAATTTACATTAACAATATTAATTCTTCCAGTTCATGAACACAGTGTGTCTTTCTGTTTATGTCATCTTCAGTTTCTTTCATCAATGTCTTATAGTTTTATGAGTACAGGTCTTTTGCCTCCCTAGGTAGTTTATTCCTAGGTATTTTATTCTTTTTGATGCAACTATAAATGGGATTTTTTCCTTATTTTCTCTTTCTCATAGTTCATTGTTAATGCATAGAAATGCAAGAGATTTCTGTGTATTAACTTTTATTCTGCAACTTTACCAAATTCATTGATAAGCTCTGGTCGTTTTTTGGTGGCATCTTCAGGATTTTCTATTGATAATATCACATCACCTGCAAACAGTGATGGTTTTACTTCTTCCTTTCCAATTTGGATTCCTTTTATTTCTTTTTCTTGCTTGATTACTGTGCTGAGACTCCCAATACTATGTTGAATAAAAGTGGCAAAAATGGGCATCTTTGACTTCTTCCTGATCTTAGAGGAAATGCTTTCAGCTTTTCACAATTGAGTATGATGTTAGCTGTGGGTTTGTCATATGTGACCTTTATTATGTTGAGGTATGCTCCCTTTATGTCTACATTCTGGAGAGATTTTATCATAAATGGGTGTTAAATTTTGTCGAAAACTTTTCTGCATCTACTGAGAAGATCATATGGTTTTATTCTTCAATTTGTGATGTGGTGTATCACACTGATTGATTTGCAGACATTGAAAAATACTTGCATCCCTGGGATAAATCCCACTTGATCATGGTGTATGATCCTTTTAATGTATTATTAGATTTGGTTTGCTAACGTATTTTGTTGAAGATTTTTGTATCTATGTTCATCAGTGATATTGGCCTGTAATTTTTTGTGTGTGTGATAGCTTTGTCTGGTTTTGGTATCAGGGTGATGCTGGCCTCATAGAATGAATTCAGAAGTGTTCCATCCTCTGCAATTTTTTGGAAGAGTTTCAGAAGCATAAGTGTTAAATCTTCTCTAAATGTTTGGTAGAATTCACTTGTGGAGCCATCTGGTCCTGGACTTCTGTGTTGGGAGTTTTAAAATTACCAATTCAATTTCATTACTGGTATTCGGTCTGTTCATATTTTATATTTCTTCCTGGTTCAGTCTTGGGAGTTTGTGCCTTTCTAAGAATTTGTCCATTTCTTCTAGGTTGTCCATTTTATTGGCATATAGCTGTTCATAGCAGTCTCTTATGATCCTTTGTATTTCTGTGGTGTCAGTTTTAACTTTTGCTTTTTCATTTCTGATCTTATTTTTTTTGTGGTGAGTCTGGCTAAAGGCTTATCAATTTTGTTTACCTTTTCAAAGAATCAGCTTTTAGTTTCATTGATCTTTTCTTTTTTGTTGTTGTTGTTTCTATTTCATTTATTTCTACTCTGATCTTTATGATTTCTTTCTACTAACTTTGGGTTTTGTTTGTTCTTCTCTTTCTAGTTCTTTTAGGTGTAATGTTAGGTTGTTTATTTGAGATTTTTCTTGTTTCCTAAGGTAAACTTATACAGTTATAAACTTCCCTCTTCAAACTGCTTTTGCTGAATCACATAGATTTTGGATCATTGTGTTTTAGTTTTCATTTGTCTATTTTTTTAAAATTTCTTCAGTGATCCATTGTTTGTTTAGCAGCATACTGTTTAGCATATTGTGTTTTTTGAAGTTTTTTTCTTGTAGGTGATTTCCAGCCTCATGGTGTTTTTGCCAGAAAAGATACTAGATGTGTTTTCAATTTTCTTAAATTTACCGAGGCTTGTTTTGTGGTCTAGCATGTGATCTATCCCAGAGGATGTTCCATGTGCGTTTGAAAAGAATGTGTATTCTGCTGTTTTTGGAAGGAATGTGCTATATATTTCTATTAAGTCTATCTGGCCTAAGGTGTAGTTTAAGGCCAGTGTTTCCTTATTAATTTTTCTGTCAGATGATCTGTCCATTGATGTAATGGGATATTAAATTCCCCTATTATTATTGTGTTACTGTCCTTATGTGGGCCATGTGGGTCCTTCAGTTGTGTTGGGCTAACTACAGCAGGTGGTCTGACAGGTGGGGCTGGCCTCCAGTTTGGTTGGTTGCCAAGCCCTGCCTTGTGTGGAGGCTGCTGGCCACTGGTTGGTGGGGCAGGGTCATGAGGGCTCCCTGGGGCTAGTGATGGCTCACTGGTAGGCAGAGTTGGGGTCCAGAAGATTCTGGATCTGGTACCTGCTTACCAGTGGGTGGAGCCGGGTCCTGAGGCTCGTGCTG
Organism: Delphinapterus leucas; assembly: GCF_059928025.1. Classification (NCBI taxonomy): domain Eukaryota; kingdom Metazoa; phylum Chordata; class Mammalia; order Artiodactyla; family Monodontidae; genus Delphinapterus; species Delphinapterus leucas. The sequence continues at coordinate 28,532,743 of NC_143132.1, forward strand.
GCACATTGGCTGGCAGAGCTAGGTCTTGGAGTCTGGCTGCAGGGCCCAGGGATCTCAGAGGTGGTATTGGATTGCTGGTGGTTTGGGGTAGTTCCTGAACAGCTAGCTATGGGGGTCCTTGTTGCCCTGAAGCTTGTGTTAGCCTGCTGATGACCAAGGCTGTGGACCAGCTGGGTGCTGGCCTGCTGGTGGTTGGCATGGGTGCAGTCATTGCAGGCTGTGGGGCTGTGGTTGTCCTCGGGCTGGTGATAGGTGAGGCTGGTACTGAAGCTAGATCAGGCTTGGTAGGCATGGCCAGGGCCCAGGGCATGTGGGGCCAGGTCCTGGGCTCTCTGGAGGGCAGGGCCATGGCCAAGGGTGACTGTGGGCTCAGGGGATCTTAAGACAGTCTGTCTGCTCATTGGGAGGGCTAAGTCCCAGCCTAGTTAATTGCTTGGCCTGAGGCATCCCAGTCCTGGTGCCTACAGGCTCGTGGGCAGGGATGGGACTTTGTCCTGAGGCTAAGAGGCTAGAGGGATGATTTTGAAATGGTGCTTGCCAGCACCAGAGTCCACATGGTAGAATGAGTTCCCAACCAGTGTCTAGGTCCCCAGGGTGAGCTCCAGATGCCTTCTATCCCTCCAGGAGACACTCCAAGATCAACAGGTGGGTCTGACCCAGGCTCCTTTCAAATTACTTCTTCTATTCTGGGTCCCAGAGTGTGTGAGATTTTGTGTGCGCCCTTTATGAGTGGAATCTGTCTTTCCCGCAGCCCTCTGGGTCTCCCAAAAGTAAGCCCTGCTGGCCTTCAAAACCAAACATTCTGGGGCTCATCTTCCTGGCACAGGACCCCCAGGCTGGGGAGCCCGATGTGGGGCTCAGACCAGTCGCTTCTTGGGGAGAACCTGTGCAATGGTAATTATTCTCCCATCTATGTGTTGCCCAGTTGAGGGTTTGGGGTCTTGACTATACCACAACTCTGCCCTTCTTACCCATCTCATTGTGGTTTCTTCTTTATCTCTTTAGTTGTAGAAGACCTTTTCTGGTAGGTTCTGGCCTTTTTCATCAATAGTTGTTCTGTAAATAGTTGTAATTTTGGTGTGCCCATGAGAGAAGGTAAGCTAAGTGTCTTTCTACTTCAGTGTCTTGGGAACTCAATCAATTCCAATTGTTTTTAAACTCATATTAATGTATATCTGTAATAGGGAAGCAAGCTGCTGGTCCCTGGTCCTCTTGGGGACCAGGAAATGGGTGAGTTGGGGAAGAGCCCCAGATCTAAGTGCTTAAGTTTTATTTAAGTGACTAAGTATTTATTTAAACTGAATAGGCTACTTAAATCATACAGATATACCCTGTCATCCAGACTATATTTTATATCATTTTAATAATAAAATCTGCTAACATCTGACTGAGATTAGGGTTCTGGAAAAATTATGAAAATAGGTTGAAGCATGGAGATGATAAGGCAATTGTAGAGAACAGGCCACTTCAGAGGAGTGAGGGTGAGTAGGCTTCAGAGGAATGTCTTAAGACATGGAGAGTCAGCAGTCTCTCTGATGCAACTATCATCTTCTAGTATGAGGGTCATCTGAAGGCAAGGCAGGATGGGTGGTGATTCTCAAAGTCCAATAGTTGAGTTTGGGACACAGGGTCCTGTAGCTATAACAGCCTGTGAATTGTTCAGCAACATTCAGAGTGACTCATCAGTCATGCTTCTCTTAAGTAACTTGTTTATTCTTGAGGCCAATTTTACTTGTTCTGAAGAAAGAAAAGATTAACATCTTAAGAACCTAGTGCTAGGATTCATGAGGACATAATCAACTCAGAGATATTCTGAGTCCACATTTGTGTTCTATAATTGTAGAAGATGCATATCAGCAAAATACCTGAATATTAATAGCAACTATGGAGCTCCTTCTTATGCATGTAGGCAGGTAGATATGTCTGTATCCATTAAATGCTTAGTTCCCTACCTATCAAGTCTAACCTTCTTATTTAGAGACTGTGTAGCTCAGCCTTGCAGGTACGGATCTTTTTGTGGCCAACTCACTTTATCTGACAATTTACAAAGAATATACAGGCCCTCTTCCCTGATGAGTACTATGCTTGATGTTAGGTGCTAAACGATTAATTATCTCTTCTAAACAGAATTATTTTTCCTACAGATATATCTCAATTAACAAGAGAATACTTCCAACAATAGTAACATAAAGACTTTGTTACATAACTAAAAAATAAACCTAAGCATGATTGTAAATAAAAATATTTATTGAGTGCCTCTCTGTGCCAGGCACTCTACAGATGTTATTTTGAATTCTTATATCCACACTGCAATATTGATATTATGATTTTCAACTTATAAATGGAGAACCAGGGATTCAGTGAAACTGAACAACTTGTCCAAATCACCCAACTAACTATTAATTGGCTAAATTCTGGTTGGTCCCCAAGTGTGTCAAATTTCAAAACTCCTATTCTTTTCTAGACCATTCTTGCCTGCCTTCTTCCCTGGACCTTGACAGAGTAATAATCTTCCCTTTTCTCCTAAAATCAGGAGGGAACCTGATCCCCAAGAACCTTGGTTAAAATGGAGGATGCTTCTCCTCCTTTCTGTAGATCCTCCCATCAAGTGACATAGACGTCATATGACTATTGTTCAGACATTACTTCCCTCCGTTTTACTCTCTAAGTTGATTTAACTATAGAAGCAGTGGGTATGTTGGCTCTAGTTCAACAGGCCCAAGGCCATCCAAGATTCACTTAGAGGTGAGTCTTATTTCCTCCTCTCCATCCATCCACCCATCCATCCATCTTCAATCAACAAAAATGTTATGCCAGACACTATGCAACATGCTAGAGAAGAAGCAGAGCTGAGTCTAGTAGAGGAGGGGAACATAAGTTTGTGCAATCATAGGGGCATATCTAAGGACTAGTAGAGGTACAAGGAGAAAAGGATCAATTCTGCTTTGTGGGTCAGGGAAAGATTTGCAGAAAAAATGCCTGATCTGACTCAGCAGCGGCCAAAGCACTGAAGAGTCAGGAACTTTCCCTCACCCAGACCAAATTTCCTCAAAGGGCATTTTTTTCCCGTGGATTTGTGAATTGAGGTATCACTGTGCTTTCTTGTCAGCACATCATGGGAGAGAGCACTGGTGGATGGCACTTTTCATCTCTGCGATACCAAGGAGGATCTCTGTTATGTGGAAGTGCACATCTAGGGATTTATCATCACTCTGGGATACAGTGTTAACTCTTCAAAGTGCTCTGTAGTCTTTTGCATGACATCCCGCATGTGTGCTTCAAGAACACAGTCATCACGTTTCTGAAGACTGATGCTCCCACACACGTGTGGTGACATGCCAAGCTCAAATTAAAATTAGTCTGTAGAATGATGGCTTGCCAGGACACAGTGGAAGCAGGCAAGCATTCTGGTGCTTTTTAAAGCAACAGAGCAGAGTAGAATGTGAATCTAGGTGGAGTGGTTGAAAATAGTTGTATGCTTGGCCATTAGCAGCTGTGGCTGCAAATCAAGGACCGATCTCATCTAGGCAGTATACACACGCCCCTCTAACATGCATCATTCTTATCTGGGCTGCACCTACACAGGTCTGATTGGTGACAGAATGATTAGCATTGTTTTCAAACATGAAACAAAGTTATGTATGTGAAGTTGACAGTGGATATTCATAAAATGACTGGACAAGACCATATCCCAAGCTATTCATTCTTTTGAGTACTCTTTTATGTTATGCACAGGATATATTTGACATACGATATAAGAATGGTTTATGTTTTCAGCACTGGTGTTTCAGGCATTATACTGTCACAATTCCTGGGGTCTATGCTTTATGGTCACTGTTTTCCTGATCGATCTCTATTGAATAGAGTCTAAAAATAAACTCAACTTTTAAAAAGTATTGCTCTATGCTTAGATTCCAGCATAGTTAAATTAATGAACCTTCAAAAATGTAAAATTTTAAGAATGTATTTAATCCTGAAGCAATTTTGAAGTTTGATATTTCCATACTGTGGAAAACCACTGTGTAAAATGTGTTTGCCAACTGTTATTGAAACTATTTGCATTAATATCCTTTCAGAGGAGAAGTAGAATATGAAAGGCTAATATTAAGTTTTCAAATGATTTTACTGAGGATCTGATCATTATCACAGCTTCCAAAGAGTGGTCTGAAGTGAGGGTAGCCAGGCCTGAAAGAGCAAAAGAGACACTCTTGGGTTAAGAAATAGTAGAGCTGGTTCCTGTGTCCACTGACTCCCTGAGGGCAGGGGTCAAACCTCTTTTGTTCTTCAATGCACAGCCAACTCCCAGGAGAGGTTTTGGCACAAAGCAAAGGCTTCGTAGACATTTGTCAAAAGGGCGTGTGAGCTAATAGTACATTCAGGAGTCAACCAATAGCCAGAGAAATAGGATCAGTCCGTGTCTGGGGCAAGTACAGTGGAAATGCATAGACCTTAGGGTCAGGATGACCTCTCTGAGCTTCAGTTTCTTTATCTCTAAACCAAGCATGGTACCTTCTTCATAGGGGTGCTATGAGATCAAGCACAATAGACAAATAAAAATGTCTAGAATAATGCTTGACTCCTAGTAACTTATTCTTTAAATGCTGATAATCTCCATGCCTGCCCAGCAATAGATGTGCTTCCCCCTCCCCCAAATCTTAGGCTACATTTTGTATATTCTTTTTATGTCCTGTTTTGGAAAATACATTGAGTGGGACATCAGACTTAGATATTGGTCCCAGCCTAATCACTTAACCTCTGGGCTTTGGTTTTCTCCTCAGTAAAATGAGGGGGTTGGACTCATTCTCTTGACCCCTTCTATCTCCAGATCTTAGCTTTCAAGTCTCCTAATTTTCAGTTAATTCTCATAAGTTAAACGCTTAGAATTATCTAAACTAATAAATACTAAGCACAGGCTTGAGAGACCCACTAATATTTCTATTGTTATCTTCCCACCTTGTTTTAGGTATCTTTGCTATAATTCTGTGAATTTTCCTTACTTTTTTTTTTTTTTTGTGGTACGCGGGCCTCTCACTGTTGTGGCCTCTCCCGTTGCGGAGCACAGGCTCCAGACGCGCAGGCTCAGCGGCCACGGCTCACGGGCCCAGCCGCTCTGCGGCATGTGGGATCTTCCTGGACTGGGGCACGAACCCGTGTCCCCTGCATCGGCAGGCGGACTCTCAACCACTGCGCCACCAGGGAAGCCCTCCTTACATTTTGTAAGTATCAACTACATACAGGGTAAATTTTATTAGAATTATTAAGATTTGGGTTCTGTTTTCTCAAATGCCTTAGCCAACTGAGAGTTAATCTAAGTGAGGCAGATAATCTATGAGTTAATTAATCTCTATGTGTCAGAAAGTAATTCAGTATCTTCTAAGGTCTTATTTTCACTTTAGGGCTATTATTAAATATTGTATTATAACATTGTGAACACGGTGGGAGTAGGTAAGTTTGGGTTAATAAAGTGTATTTTCCAATAGAACTCTGAGCAGACAAATGCTCACTGTAGCAAGTGGAGAATTATAACTGCATGGTAAAACAACAAGAAAAAATCAGGTGATTTATTTTATGACCTAGATATTTTATTTTTTTCCTTAAAGGTTACATATGCACATTTATGGCCATCTTGAACTTCTTCAAGTCTTTTTGAAAGAGCGGTTCTTAAGTGTAGAAAATATTTAAAATTCTTCAGCCTCATCACGGTTCTGAGTTACTGGAATTTTTGTTCAGAGAGGATTGTCAGTCTTCACTCATTAGAAATGCAATGAGAAAAATAAAGCTTCTATTATTAATTCATGGACAGTAAGAGAATTAAATTCTCTTTATGTATTCCTTCTATCTAGTAATGTTTTATTTCTAAGATTAAGTGTGTGACATTGTATGAAAAAGATTGCTGTGCATGATGATTTTAGAAAACTAAATGACTAAAGAAACTTTAAGACTAAAGTTAGTTTTGATAGAATCCATTTTTTTCTCTCTTGGACAGCCTACAAAAAGAGATTCTACTTAAGACAAATATCTCCATATTTTTAAAATAGAATATTTTCTTTCTTACCTAGGAACTGAGCTTATGGATAAAAAGAGCATAGTTGATATAAGACAGAGTGACAAATTATCTGTATATAGTCCATTGAGCACAATCCATGTGGTTTCGGTTGGAAAACTCCTTTTCAAATATAGACTAAAATTATGGTTACTTGATTGAAAGCTTTTTCCCCATTTGACACCAGTTTCAAAGCTTATATATTTTGTTTAATTCCTTCACTAGATATTACATAGTGTCTAGAAGATGCAGCCATTAAGTATGGTCCTCTAATTAGGACTCTTAAAGGCAACACATTTTAGCAATTCTCATCTAGAAATCAGTATTAGAAAAAGGCAACAGAATCATCTAGCAAGTTTCATTTCTTGGATTTTCTTTTGCATTTTGAATATTTCAAAGTTAAAACAGTTTTTGATTGCTTCCTGGAATGAATTTTTGACCTATAATCGAACACAGACATCCACGCTTCGTGGTACTGTAGGTGACCCAAAATGACAGTTATTTTTAAATGATTATGACCTGAAATCATCAGTCTGAATCCATGAATTTGCTCAGGAGTTGGGAGGGGAAATATTGCACTTATACGGGATTGTGGTTTTCTATTTGGGTGGTGTTATTTGAAAATCATTATGGAATTAAGGGACCCAAGTATTTTTGTGGTTCACCGTGGTGTTCCATATCAATATTTCTTCTCTTCAAGATACACTTTAAATAAACTTTCACAAAAATGCTTTCTAGAGATAATTTGTAAATGTTTAATTTTCACCTTCTGCATAATAATGTGTTGTGTTCCTGCCCAGAATTTGAATTTTCCTAAAATTCTGATCCACTGTCATTTCTTTTAAAATTATGAATTGAAAGTAATTCAAATGCTGGAGAAATATTATAGTGCTTCTATTTTAATTTAGGTACTAAAGACTTTATCTTCTGTAACAAGGTTTGCAGAACTTGTCCATGATTTTATTCATTCATTCATTCAGGTCTTGGAGAAACCAGACTGACATATATGCCCATGTAATTGCTGTTCATCTCTTTTAATGAGGTGGTGAATATTATTTTAGTTTCTCATTTCTATCTCAGTGATTTAGAGTTTGGAAAAGATGACTTTAGTCATCATATTAAAAAATGATCATTCTCTTTATTGAGATGAACTTTGAGGTCAAGAGAGCTAAGGTGACTCCCAAAAGTAGCATTCAGCTAAAGAGTTAACCCTAAATAGAGACATATTACTGCAACTTTTAAAATACTATTATCAGGAATCCAGATATGCCCTAGATAATCTTGGTTTCTAATCATCTTTGGGGGATATATTTTCTTTTTAAACTTGGAGCTTCCCTAACCTCATTTTCCCCCGTTAAAAAAAAAAAAAAAAAAAAAAGAAAGAAAAGAAAAAGAAAACAGAAGCTCAAAAAGGTGAAGTAAAGTAGTTTGACCAATGTCAAACAACTGGTAGATGACAGAGCAAGAAAATAACTCTTTTCTCCTGAGCACAGTAAAATTTCATCAATGCATTAGCCCAAGATTTAGAGCTTGGAGCCTGGAGACCAGAGAAGAGATTTTCTACAATTTATTTTTTGATAGAGAAGGAAGCCAGGAATGACCATCAGAAAAGTTTCCTAAGTCAAATTCTCCCTTTTTCTCAGTTGTAATACCTAGCCCAGGGGTCTGGCCCATCCCAGAATTTCTTCCTTCAAGGATGACTCATTTTGTCTTGACTAGCAGAAAATAACGGTGTCTTTGTTCTAGCCAAGTTGCTCTGCAGACACAAAAAGGGGTACTGGAGTAAAATGGGAAGTCTCAAAAGAAGAGAGAATATTATTTGCTAGGTCACTTGTGATAAATCTATCTTCTAAATCCCAAACTGAAATGATCTAGATTGACATGATATTTTCTGAGAAGGGAAATCTTTTATATGAACAGCCTCCAAAAAGTATAACAATTACATCAGTTTAGCTAACTAATCGACTGATGAAAATAATGAAATATCAATAAAGTTGAGGCTGTCCTGAAAAGTACAGAATGTACAGTCACCATAAGCATAAGGGACGATACTAAATGGAAGTAACATGGAGGCGTGTTACTCACAGTGCAGTCCTTGGACTAGCAGTGTTGCTTAGGAGCTTGTTAAAAAACACGGAATCTCAGGCTACAGTCCAGGTTTACAGAATCAGCATGTGCATTTTAACATGATCCCCAGGTGGTTTATAAGCACATTAGAGTTTGAGGAGCATTGATTTAGAACACGAAGAGAAAGGCTGTCTAAGGGAGCCTACAGGGTAGTCATCAGAGGAGGAGAGATGGTCTTACTCTTTTATTTTTCTAGTTCCTTTTTACTCATAATTTTTCAGTCTTCAAGATAGGAGCCCCTTGGGTAGCTGTTCCTGTGACTCATAACATTCATGAAACATTGAAAGTACTGTGTTCTTCAGAGTAGTGTCCCCTGCTCCATCTCTTGATTTTAAACGGTTATTTTATTCCAATTCTCTTGACAACCAAGTGAAGCAGAAAACCACACACACTTTTTACTTTTCTCAAGATTTCTTACCATCAAAAATGTCACTGCAGTCAGTTCTTGATTAAAAAGTACTAAGGAGTACAGAATGGCATTGAGAGGTTCATAAAAAAAACCTTTTAGTCATGATTTTAACCATTCAGGTCACCCTAATCTCTCTCTGCCTTTATAAGGGTTTGTTAATAATTAATAAAATTCACAGATTTTTTTTTTACTTTTGCCTTCTCTCTCTTCTACTATTTACATGTCTAATCCATTTGCTGAAAGATGATGGAACTAATAATGATTAGGAGGATAAGCTGGAATATAAAAGATCCCAGGGCTGGTTAATTGAGAAGAGTTGTTAAATTATTATTGCCACTAATATTTATTGAGTTCACTGTGCAGGCCCTGTGCTGAGGGCTGAGTATTTATTACTGGACTTAAGCTGCATCTTCCTGATTCCACTCAAGACTCACCACAGACTGACATTAGCTCCAATAGGTGGACTGTTGGACAATGCCAGGTTTTCTTTCAGTTCAATAACTTACTATCTAAGGATTTATTTCTTTAGCATCTGTATATCCTTCTACATCTTGAAAACCATGCATATTCGATGCATTTTTTTTCCTAACAGTAAGGGACGCAGATTAATAGCTAATCAAATCCCACAATTAAAAATTTGACATACAAACTTACTGTGCTGTAAACATACATTTTAATTACCTGTCTCATTGCCTTTTACAACAGAGACTTGAGAGCATACATACATATTCCGGAATAAGTATTGGTCTTTGAAAAGTGCAAAATCTATAATTAACGTTGAATATTTTGATTGTACATAACGTGAACTATAATTCTTCTTCTGGAACTCAAAGTCAATGTTTTGTTCTATAAAAAAAAGTCAGAAATTTTTTATTTATCCTGTTATTTAGAAAAAAGTTTAAAATGTTTGAAATTCAAAAACTTTTTAACACATATGCAAATTAAGAGCATTTGAAAACTAATTTTAAGTGGTGGCATTAAGGTGTTAGCTGTAAACCAGATTTATTGTTATTTAGCAATCTTTTTGTTTGATTGTTAACAATATTTCCATTTTCTTACTCATGAGCTAGATTTAAAAACAAATAAAATCAGCTAATGCGTACTGTAGATAGACTATATTTTAAAACAATTTTTAAATAATTTAGATAGTACATCATCTTGGTATCCTGAAAATAAATTCTAGTTTCGTATATATTACATATAATCCAGGAATTGTGAATCATAAAATTTACTACAAAGTTCCAGAGCCACTATCTCCTTTGCTCTTTACTACCAATGAGCCTGAACTAGGTGCCTGGAACTGTCTCAGTTTTAGGACTAAAAGTTCCACATCCTGGAAAGTCCCACCATCCCGGAAACATCTAGAAAACAGGCATCCTGTGTCAACTCTGTGTAAAGTAACTCATGGAAGCCTCCTCCTCTTACTCATTTTCCATCTCCTGAACAACCATATACCAGAGTTCATACCTTGCCTATGTTGGCATAGTGAGCTTTGATTGCTGGCCCCTGAAGAGCTCCAACTCCTTGTAACTTATTCTTACCTGTTCCTTCTCTGCTACCACAACCTGCTTCAACCCTACCCAGTGGTGTTCCCTGCTTCTACCACCCCATGATTTTTCTTCATTCTATGCAATGAGATCAACAAATAACCCAACCAAACAGCACGTCTGAAATTGTTCTGCCAGAGACGTAATGAGTCAAGGTTAGAGCTGATTCCCTTCCATCCCAAAAAAATACTTTTCTCATTTTTAATGTAATTAATTACTAGAGACAATGTTTATATCCCTCCAAAATTCGTATGTTGAAATCTTAACACCTAATGTGATTGTGCCAGGAGGTGGGGTTTTGGGGAAGTGATTAGGTCATGAGAGTGGAGACCTCATTAGGGGGATTAGTACTCTTCTTATAAAAGAGATCCCAGAGAGCACCCTTCCCCTTCTGCCGTGTGAGAACACAGTGAGAAGATGGTCCTCTATGAATAAGGAAGCAGGCTCTCACCAGACACAGAATCTGATGGCACCTTGATCTTGGACTTCTCAGCCTCCAGAACTTGAGAAATAGATTTCTGTTGTTTATAAGCCACCCAGTATATGATAATCTGTTTATAGCAGCCTGAGTGACTAAGACACTAAGTAATAAAATACAGATTTTTACGCACAGAGGAGATTGTCTGCCCCTCACTTTTCAGGAATGCATGCATTCTATATATAAAGACATACCAGTACTTATTCTTTAAAAAGAACAGACATGGGGCTTCCCTGGTGACGCAGTGGTTGAGAGTCCGCCTGCTGATGCAGGGGACACGGGTTCGTGCCCCGGTCCGGGAAGATCCCACATGCCACGGAGTGGCTGGGCCCGTGAGCCACGGCCGCTGAGCCTGCGCGTCCGGAGCCTGTGCTCCGCAACGGGAGAGGCCACAACAGTGAGAGGCCGGCATACCGCAAAAAAAAAAAAAAAGAATAGACATGCAAGACAGGGTTAATCATTGCCTTTTCAAGTTACTTAGGGTGCTGAGTCCTCTCATAGGTTAGGATAATTGTAATCACCATTTATTTGGTGCCTGTGTGTTCTGGTCACATTAGGTTTGTTATTCACATGAACACACTTTGTCCTCATGTTAAGTCAGCCAGTAGATATTATGACATTCGTTTCATAGATGAGGAAAATGAAACTCAAAAATTTGAAGTAACTTTCCCAACTTTCCAGGAAAGTGGAAGAGCCAGAATGTGATGACATGTCTGCACAAAACTCTTGGGTGTGTCTATGATGGGGAAAGCCAAGGGAGGGCAATTTATATAACATGTGCCATTTGACCAAATTATCCTGTTAAATGGTCTTGAAAAGCCTATTGAAAGTGTTGATTGATCTGTTGAAAAGCATTATACCTGGGGAGAACAATCAGCCAAGTAAACAAGATGTTCTGATGAACAATTGCCCTCGCACATAATGATTATTCTTATTTTGAAAGGCAGGTGATGATAATTCTGTAAGAAACCTCATAGTGGTTTATTTTAATTTAACCTCCTCCTGTTTCCTATTTGGAAAACGATATCCTTATTTATCATTCTGGAGCTGTTTGCAGGCCTCTCCTTCTAATGTTTATTACCAGGAATTGTTGTGTGATGGCTGATTGCCCCAAATCAAGGATGGCAAGATAACCTTGCCTTCAGTTAAAACCACTTGGGGGATGGACAGAAGTCAGTACGATAAACCAAAAAGCTAACACCTCATGTATAAATAGTGGCACCATATAGAAGTTCAGTTTGTCTTATTTAAACATAATAAAAATATACTCATTTGTAAAACTCCTAATTACACTAGTGGGAAGGGACCTAGCAAAAGCATTTTTAGAACACGGAACTGCTTTTGTTAACCTAAATTCACTTAGATCTTGGGTAAAATTTTTAATAATTTACTAATTTTACCTATTAGCTGCATTGTAAACCATTATACAAACATAGCACATATTCTTAAGATATCATAAATTGCCAAATGTTTGAACTTGAAAATACATAACCTAGTCCAGCCTGCTTATAGAAACTGAATACAGAGACATTAAGTAGCTATTAAGTGTCAGTGTTTGGGCATTGACTGAGGCATTTTACTCCCAGGCAAATCTTCATTCTAGAAAACCACACTGTAACTCTAAAATGGCAAAATCATCATTTTTACTTAGGTAAAACTTGGTGTCGGTTGGGATAATATTTCATGACAGTGACACATATAATTGTCTTTCCAATAAGTTAGGAAGATCCTTGAAACTAGGAACTGTGTCATATACAGTTTTGACTCCCCACAGTGCTTATTTCATTTCAGTGGTGCTTTGCATATTGTTGATTTGTGAATTTTATCCAACCCCTCCTATGCACATTATCACAGCTAACATTGAAAGGGAATATTAGTCCATGAATGACTTTTTTCTTTCATTAGTCCATAAAAAATATACTCCTACATACACTGGAAATCTAAACTATTTTTTGTTTTATCTGATATCAAACTAGTATTTTGTGATCCTTCACTGAAAAAAAAAATGTTCTCCACTGGTCCTTATATATAGGGTTAAAAACATTTTAAGTTGACTTAATTCTTTGGTTGTTTGAACGTCAACATGATACATGTCCTGGGATACTTTTCCAAAGTATTTTGCAGCCATGACCATAAAATCACTTAAATACGATGGTGTTAAATGAAAAAAAAAACAAAAACATTATTTTCCCCCTTCAGTGGACTATGGAGAGGAACAGAATCCTGAACTATCTACTAATACTTGTTCTTAAATAGTTTATGAACTTTCGGGTTAGCACGTTCCCAAAGCAAATGGAATTGGGAAAGGCATGACTTGACACTTTAGCTGTTACTACCCTCCTGTCAGCTGTCCCTGCAGCCTGAAGTGTCCCAGCAAACAAGAGCCACTCTTTGCTGAAGTCTAGTCACAAACAAGAGCCACTCCAGCCTGGGTGAGGAGGGCAGGAAAAGATTGTGTTACTCGGTGACAGCTGAATCTTTCCAAGAGAATTAGCTACCTAATTTCTCTAATGAAAATGTACCTTAGGAAGAACTACAATCCTGCAGGCTGTGGAACTAAAACCACATTCTCAGAAAAATAGACAAAATGAAAAGGCAGAGGACTATGTACCAGATGAAGGAACATGATAAAACCCCATAAAAGCAATTAAATGAAGTGGAGATAGGCAACCTTCCAGAAAAAGAATTCAGAATAATGATAATGAAAATGATCCATTCTCCTCGGAAAAAGAATGGAGACAAAGATAGAGAAGATGCAAGACATGTTTAATAAAGACCTAGAAGAATTAGAGAACAAACACCTAGAAGAATTAGAGAACAAACACCTAGAAGAATTAAAGAACAAACAAACAGAGATGAACAATAAAATAACTGAAATGAAAAATATACTAGAAGGAATCAATAGCAGAATAACTGATGCACAAGAATGGATAAGTGACCCGGAAGACAGAATGGTGGAATTCACTGCCATGGAACGGTATAAAGAAAAAAGAATGAAAAGAAATGAAGACAGCCTAAGAGACTTCTGGGACAACATTAAATGCACCAACATTTGCATTATAGGGGTCCTAGAAGGAGAAGAGAGAGAGAAAGGACCCAAGAAAATATCTGAAGACATTAGATTATAGTCGAAAACTTCCCTAACATGGGAAAGGAAATAGCCACCCAAGTCCAGGAAGTGCAGAGAGTCCCAGGGAGGATAAACCCAAGGAGAAACATGCTGAGACATACAGTAATCAAATTGACAAAAATTAAAGACAAAGAAAAATTATTGAAAGCAACAAGGCAAAAATGACAAAAAATATACAAGGTAACTCCCATAAGGTGAACAGCTGATTTCTCAGCAGAAACTCTACAAACCAGAAGGGAGTGGTACGATATATTCAAAGTGGTGAAAGGGAAGAACCTACAATGAAGATTACTCTACCCAGCAAGGCTCTCACTCAGATTCAATGGAGAAATCAAAAGCTTTACAGACAAGCAAAAGCTAAGAGAATTCAGCACCACCAAACCAGCTCTACAACAAATGCTAAAGGAATTCTCTAAGTGGGAAATGCAAGGGGAGATAAGGACCTACAAACACAAACCCAAAACAATTAAGAAAATAGTATTAGGAATATACATATTGATAATCACCTTAAATGTGAATGGATTAAAACCTCCAACCAAAAGACGCAGGCTCGCTGAATGGCTACAAAAACAAGTCCCATGTATATTCTGTCTACAAGAGATGCACTTCAGACTTAGGGACACATACAGACTGAAAGTGAGGGGATGGAAACATATTCCATGCAAATGGAAATCAAAAGAAAGCTGGAGTAGCAATACTCATATCAGATAAAATAGACTTTAAAATAAAGATGTTACAAGAGACAAGGAAGAACCAACATAATGATTGAGGGATCAATCCAAGAACAAGATATAACAATTATAAGTATATATGCACCCAACATAGGAGCACCTCAATATATAAGGCAAAAGCTAACAACTATAAAAGAGGAAATCGACAGTAACATAAAAATAGTGGGGGACTTTAACACCACACTTACACCAATGGACAGATCATCCAGACAGAAAACTAATAAGGAAACACAAGCTTTAAACGACACAATTACCAGAGAGATTTAATTGATATTTACAGGACATTCCATCCAAAAAAAGCAGATTACACTTTCTTCTCAAATGCATACAGAACATTCTCCAGGATAGATCACATCTTGGGTCACAAATCAAGCCTCAGTAAATTTGAGAAAACTGAAATCAAGTCAAGCATCTTTTCTGATCACAACACTATGAGACTAGAAATCAGTTACAGGGAAAAAAATGTAAACAACACAAACACATAGAGGCTAAACAATACGTTACCAAATAACCAAGAGATTACTGAAGAAATCAAAGAGGAAATCAAAAAATAGCTAAAGACAAATGACAATGAAAACAAATGATCCGAAACCTAGGGGGTGCAGCAAAAGCAGTTCTAAGAGGGAAGTTTATAGCAATACAATCCTACCTCAAGAAACAAGAAAAATCTCAAATAAACAATCCAACTTTACACCTAAAGGAACTAGAGAAAGAAAAACAAACAAAACCCGAAGCTAGTAAAAGGAAAGAAATCATAAAGATCAGAGAAGAAATAAATAAAAACAAAGAAAACAATAGCAAAGATCAATAAAACTAAAACCTGGTTCTTTGTGAAGATAAAGAAAATTGATAAACCTTTAGCCAGACTCATCAAGAAAAAGAGGGAGAGGACTCAAATCAATAAAATTAGATATGAAAAAGGAGAAGTTACAACAGACACTACAGAAATACAAAGTACCATAAGAGACTACTACAAGCAACTCTAGGAAAATAAAATGGACAACCTGGAAGAAATGGACAAATTCTTAGAAAGGTATAACCTTCCAAGACTGAACCAGGAAGAAATAGAAAATATGAACAGACCAATCACAAGTAATGAAATTGAAACTGATTAAAAATCTTCCAACAAACAGAAGTCCAGGACCAGATGGCTTCACAGGCAAATTCTATCAAACCTTTAGAGAAGAGCTAACACCCATCATTCTCAAACTCTTTCAAAAAATTGCAGAGGAGGGAACACTCCCAAACTCGTTCTACGAGGCCACCATCACCCTGATACCAAAACCAGACAAAGATTCTACAAAAAAAGGAAATTACAGACCAATATCACTGATGAATATAGATGCAAAAATCCTCAACAAAATACTAGCTAACAGAATCCAACTGTACATCAAAAGGGCCATACACCATGATCAAGTGTGGTTTATCCCAGGAATGTAAGAATTCTTCAATATACACAAATTAATCAATGTGATACACCATATTAACAAATTGAAGGATAAAAACTATATGATAATCTTACTAGATGCAGAAAAAGCTTTCAACACCCATTTATGATAAACACTCTCCAGAATGTAGGCAGAGGGGGAACCTACCTCAACATAATAAAGGCCATATATGACAAACCCACAGCCAACATCATTCTCTATGGTGAAAAACTGAAACCATTTCCTCTAAGATCAGGAACAAGACAAGGTTGCCCACTCTCACCACTATTATTCAACATAGTTTTGGAAGTTTTAGCCACAGCAATCAGAGAAGAAAAAAAAATAAAAGGAATCCAAATCAGAAAAGAAGAAGTAAAGCCATCACTGTTTGCAGATGACATGATACTATACATAGAAAATCCTAAAGATGCCACCAGAAAATTACTAGAGCAAATCAATTAATTTGGTAAAGTTTCAGGATACAAAATTAATGCACAGAAATCTCTTGCATTCCTACACTAGCAACAAAAGATCAGAAAGCAAAATTAAGGACACAATCCCATTCACCACTGCAACAAAAAGGATAAAACACCTAGGAATAAACCTACCTAAGGAGGTAAAATACCTGTACTCAGAAAACTATGACACTGATGAAACAAATCAAAGGTGACACAAACAGACGGAGAGATATACCATGTTCTTGGATTGGAAGAATCAATATTGTGAAAATGACTATACTACCCAAAGCAATCTACAGATTCAATGCAATCCCTATCAAATTACCAATGACATTTTTTACAGAATGAGAACAAAAATCTTAAAATTTCTACAGAGACACAAAAGACCCCAAATAGCCAAAGCAATCTTGAGGGGAAAAAATGGAGCTGGAGGAATCAGACACCCTGACTTCAGACTATACTACGAAGTTACAGTAATCAAGAAAATATGGTACTGGCACAAAAACAGAAATATAGATCAATGGAACAGGATAGAAAGCCCAGAGATAAACCCACACACCTATGGTCAACTAATCTATGACAAAGGAGGCAAGGATATACAATGGAGAAAAGACAGTCTCTTCAGTAAGTGGTGCTGGTAAAACTGGACAGCTACATGTAAAAGAATTTAATTAGAACACTCCCTAACACCATACACAAAAATAAACTCAAAATGGATTAAAGACTTAAATGTAAGATCAGACACTATAAAACTCTTGCAGGAAAACATAGGAAGAACCCACTTTGATATAAATCACAGCAAGATCTTTTCTGACCCACCTCCTAGAGTAATGGAAATAAAAACAAAAATAAATGGGACCTAATGAAACTTAAAAGCTTTTGCACAGCAAAGGGAACCATAAAAATGATGAAAAGACAACCCTCAGAATGGGAGAAAATATTTGCAAATGAATCAAGGGACGAAAGATTAATCTCCAAAATATATAAACAGCTCATGCAGCTCAATATTAAAAAAAAACAGTCCAATCAATAAATGGACAGAAGACCTAAATAGACATTCACCAAAGAAGACATACAGATGGCCAAGAGGTACATGAAAAGATGCTCAACATCACTAATTATTAGAGAAATGCAAATCAAAACTACAATGAGGTATCACCTCACACTGATTAGAATGGGCATTATCAGAAAATCTACAAACAGTAAATGCTGGAGAGGGTGTGGAGAAAAGGGAATCCTCTTGCACTGTTGGTGGGAATGTTAATTGATACAGCCACTATGGAGAATAGTACGGAGGTTTCTTCAAAGACTAAAAATAGAATTACCATATGACCCAGCCATCCCACTTCTCATCATATACCCAGAGAAAACCCTAATTCAAAAAGACACATGCACCCCAATGTTCATTGCAGCACTATTTACAATAGCCAGGTCATGGAAGCAACCTAAATATCCAACGACAGATGAATGGATAAAGAAGATGTAGTACATGTATACAATGGAATATTACTCAGCCATAAAAAGGAGCAAAACTGGGTCATTTGCAGAGACGTGGATGGACCTAGAGACTGTCATATGGAGTGAAGTAAGTCAGAAAGAGAAAAACAAATATCATATATTAACGTATATATGTGGAACCCAGCAAAATGGTACAGATGAATTGGTTTGCAAGGCAGAAATAGAGACATGGATGTAGAGAACAAACGTATGGACACCAAGGGGGGAAAGGGGTGGGTGGGGGTGGGTGGAGGGATGAATTGGGAGATTGGGATTGACATATATACACTAATATGTATAAAATAGATAACTAATAAGAACCTGCTGTATAAAAAAATAAATAAAAAATTTAAAGTACCTTTTATATAAAATTGGAAGAGGAATAAAAATGGAAATAGAATTGGTGCTTTTACCAACACTCAACAAGCTTCCTGCTTCTGATGCTAAAGCAATTTTTAAAAAGACATAACTACCTATGCATTCTTTGATCCAGTGGAAGCTTTAAAATTTCTGTGCGTGAGGTTATAAATGCTCAGCCTTCCTTGCTAACTCTGTGTTAAGCATTCCTAGTCCAAACCATAGAAAATGTAACTGCTCTCCAATGGTGTTTCCCGGAAGTAATTTCTTATTTTATTTCTTCCTCCTTTTGTCACTCAGTACCTCACACTGGCCTTCACAGGAAGTCTTACAAATAGGCAACCAGAGTCACCTATAAACTAGATGACATACCATCATGAAACCTCTCACTATCTTCTCTGCTTAAGGATTTGAGAGTTAAACTAGATGACATATAAAGTCTTTCTTGCCCCGGTGTCCTGTGAGATTCAAAGTTTAACTGTTAGAGTTACATACATATTCGCTCTGGCTGTTAAAATCCAATCTGCCCCCCTGCTCGTGATCTTTCTCCTCTCAACATGAGAGATTTGTCACTCTTTCTTCAATATGTCACATTGGATGGGTCTCATGAAGGATCAAGTTATTTTCAACACTTGATGCTGGTACATACAATTAGTGTAACCATATTGATCCACGAATGCAAACGCTATACTGCCCAGTAGAAAGATGGAGTTCTTTCCTTTAAACACTGTTCACCACCAACAATAAAAATACAAACTCCTGACTAATCTTCCAGATAGTACATCCTTATCTTTCTGACTTTGAGAAGTATATTCTCTGTTCCATTTCTTGATCTTGCTCTTTTATACTGCCCTGTATTCTAAGTAGTTTTTTCCATATTTTAGCATCATTGGGAATTTGTTTTAAAACATGTATTTCTTCCAGATTATACCATTACCTGAGTTGGGAGTTATTTTGCATCATTTTGCATCTTCACACTTCAATATACGGGAATTGAAAGGATTTTAGGATTGAGCCTCTAATGAGGCCTTTTCTTCTTTCTTAAAGATACTCCAGGGTGTTATAGGCTCCAGTAGTGGTAATCTCTTATGAAAATTACCTGTAGTTCCCGTCTTCTGAAGGCAACAATTATAGGAGTAAGATCCCCCATCATCTTCTTGTCTTCCCCACAGATTTGAAGATATATTCTTCTATTTATTCTGTTAACATCAAGCTGGGGAATTCTATTAGGTTGTGAGCTGGGAGTATTGACCCAGGAGTGGGGATCTACTCTAATTACTACCTTCTTAGAACAAGAATTGAAGATAATTACTTATCTCATTTTCAATTAAAAACCTTAGCTCTCTCTAGTCCTGTAATACCATAAGGCCTCGTATGGGGCCAGTGGAATCTTATTCTTAACTGCTCTCCGCTCTATCCATCTGCATTTATACTAAATGAAGTGCTTATGGAAATGGGTAAAACTTTAATCTCTTGTTCCTTTATTATTTTGTGTAGAAGTGTTGTGATTAACCTTTGCTAAATAGTGGAATGACAATTCCCTAAGGCCTTTTTTTTCATTTTGGAAGATAGATATTTGCAGTTTCCTCTTTTAAAACAAAAAAATTACCTTTTCTTAATTGTATGGAAAGGACTCTGTCTTCCTCTAGAGCAGAAATATTACCTTTTTAAATTTTAATATCCTCAAGTTCTAGTACACTTCATACTAAACATTCAATAGTAAGAGTGACAAAGGAAATGACGAAGCTGGAATTTGTCAGGATAAAAAAAAAGAAAATATGCTGAAGAAAACCTGTCGCAAACACAGTTGGTCGCCTGTCCAATGTTAATTCAACTCCCCAATTCCAACCACACCAACTTCCTCCTTTCTCCAGATACCTACCTTTCTCTGCAGCCATATACTTAAAGGAAACTCACTCCAACTCCAGGCTCTGGGGTAAGTCCTAACTGGTCTAAGATTAACATGGTGCCAATGCTTTTGTCAATGGTTTAAGCATGGCCATGTGACATATGTCTGGCTAATGAGCCAGACTTCTGCAAGGAAAATTGTTTTCTTCCTGAAAGCTGTACATAGAAAAGGTGGCCCCATTTTTCTGCCCTTGGTCATTGTTCTATCTGGATACGTCATCCAGACCTGGTATGACCATTTTGAACCCTGAGAGGAGCCAGCCATAAGAGAATCTAAGGCACAGAAAAATTCAAAGCTGGTCCCTGACTATACTATGTCTCAGGGCTGCCCAGCCACTGGACTTTTTTGCTACAAGAAGTAATTAATGGTCTTATCATTTAAGCATGTTGAATCAAGGTTTTCTGTTACTTGAAGCTATAATCATCCTGATAAAAAATTATTCTAGGGCTTCCCTGGTGGCGCAGTGGTTGGGAATCCGCCTGCTGATGAAGGGGACATGGGTTCGTGCCCCAGTCCAGGAAGGTCCCACATACCGTGGAGCGGCTGGGCCCGTGAGCCATGGTGGCTGGGCCTGCGCGTCCGGAGCCTGTGCTCCGCAGCGGGAGAGGCCACAGCAGTGAGAGGCCCGCGTACCGCAAAAAAAAAAAAAAAAAATTATTCTATATTTCTTTTTTTTTCTGGAAAGTCTAAAAACAAAACTTTAAACAGTGTATTGAACTTTCCCTTGGGATCTTAGGTCTTGCAGGAAGCTATGAGGAAAAGCAATGTGGGAGGCGGAATTAGGTCATATTTGCATACGTGTAGCAAAAGAGATAACCAAAGTATTTAGTTTAAAATGTCTCACAATTCCAAAAGTTTGGCTTTAAAACACAGCAGCATGAATTCCACTTTTTGCTCCTGATGTTTGTAACTCCTGGTCAAAGACCATGAGAATGTGAAATGACCATGGGTATAAGGAATGATGGGATCTTCCAATCCCCATTGTCCACTGCTATATATGTGTGTATCCCATTCCAGCATGCAGAATCAGGAAGCCTTGCTATGTACACTACAAGGGTAAGCAAGACTTAGATATTTTATTTTTACCTTTTGTTACGGTGTCACTCATACAGGGAGGCTGTCACTGAGTAAACACGCTTCACTTCTCACACGAAGAAAGGAGATCTGTATCACTTTACCTTAAAACACACAGCAGAAAGAACTTGATGCAATTCCATACCTAGTTTTGCAAATCTGCTGGCATGAGGAGTCTCAGTAATGGATTTGGATGTGTCCTAGAGTTTACTGTGCCAATATCAATTGAATTAAGACTTCAAACCTTCTCAGAGAACTTCCCATCCTTCATTTCAAATGAATGCACAGACTGCTTTCAGCTACTGAAGTGCTGGCCCTGAAATGAAAAGTGAATTCCTCTCAACTAAGGTGGATTGCAGAAACCCACAACATCAGATTTGGATCAGGATCCGAACTAAACTTTTTTTTTTTTTTAGTGTAAATAATGATTTCCACTCTTTCCAGAATTTTACAGTGGGCTTGTAGTGGAAAGAGCACTGGATTAGGACAAGCATCTTGGACTCTAGAAGTTTGTTTTGTCCCTGTCACTTTATTCTTGTGTAACTATGCAAATAGTTTTACCTCCTTGAATTTCAGGTTTTTGATTTTTTAAATTTTTATTATTTTTAAAATTTTTGTCCACGCCTTGGGGCACGTGGGATCTTAGTTCCCTGACCAGGGATCAAACCTGAGGCCCCTGCAGTGGAAGCACAGAGTCTTAACCACTGCACAGCCAGGGAAGTCCCTCTGTTTCTTAATTTTTTAAATGACAATAATTGGTTTTGCCAAATAGCTGACCCATCCTGGCACTGGTGGGTGGAATGACATTGTTGACAAAGAAAAACAAGGCATCCTCAGTTCGGAGATGAATTTGCTTCTGGATCAAGAAGTAGAACTGACCAACTGTAAGATCAGAAGGCACCAGATATTTCTTTTTGTCCAGGTCTCCTATCCAAGGTTTGGGAGGCTTTTCTACTCTCACCGGGACCCAATCAGGGTATTTCTTTCGGATCTTCTTGCCCTCAGAGCAGCGCTTCTCAAAAGGATGCTCCTCTTTATATACCAACTTCATCCTACCGGGAACTGGGCTGGACCAGGCTGGGCTGAGGGAACCCCGCGGGGAGGTGACGGCGGCGATGCGCGGACTGAAAACTTTTATGTTTAGAACAATTTGGGTGTGTGAATCTACACTTATCATTGCATAGTTTACGAAAACTACGTATAGATCAAATATTTCCAATGAAAATTTAGCTTCCAAATTGAGATATTCTGTAAATAAAGTACACACTGAATTTTGAAGACTTCGTAGGATAAAAAGAATGCAAAGTAAAAAAAAAAAATCAATATGATAAACACAAAAGTACCATACAAATCCTAGTTATCATTATTATTATTCCATCTCTTATTTTTAAGGAGATTTGAGGACATATCCAAATTGATTGCATTCTGAAGGGCCTGAGATGCCAAACCTGGACCTTGGTGTGAAGATAACCAGGCCTCCATAGAAACCCCCAAGTGTATATTTCCCAAGCATCATTAGATTCATGACCTCTTTTTTTTTTCTTTTAAAGTTGTGTTAATTCATCAAAAATCTATTAAGTTCTTATTACATCTCGATCTAGTTCTAGGCTCTAAGATACGAAGACATGTAAGAAGCTTACAATCTTGTAGGTGAAAGGGCCCAACTAGAAAATATAAATATAAGGCAGTAAGTAGGAAGAAAGTGTATGGAAAGTTAGGACAACTATGGGAAATTAGCGACAATATCTGTTCTAATTTGAGGTTTTTGAATCTCAAATGCTGAGAAAAAATACCATCTCCTTTCTCCCTAATAATCGGTTCTCATAGATCCTCTCAGATTTCTCACTACAGTACAGCCAACTTGAATCCCAGTACAGATTTCCAAGGTTCTACAGGTCCCTCCCACCCCCAGAAGGTTTTAAAACAGATGCAGGAGGAAGCTCACCAACTGATTAATTTTCATCTCAACTTTCATTATGTTGATAGCATTTTTGAGGGCAAAGGACACACCAGAGCCCTCTGAATGCCAAAAGGAGGATGAGGTTGCTGGCTGAGGGTGTTCTGAATAGGTTAGGAGGCTATGGATGAACTCCATCTCTTCCCGCCTGAGATTTCTACAGATAGTGTGTTTTATGAGAGTCTCTAGTTGGAAGAGAAGTTGAGACAAGGAGAAGGTGCCTCATTTGCAAAAATTCTAATCATGGGAATAGGTGAAAGGGAAGAGGTAATAGAATTAAGAATCCTGATTTATAGCTTGCTGAATAACCACTTACAGTTTAAAAACAAATATGTTCTAAATATGTACTCTAAATATGTCATTTTATAATAAGTTGACTTATAATCAAAGCAGAAATAATAGAGTGTTTCTTTTTACCATCCATTCCTGGAGTCTTCGCTAACGTGTGGCTATGGACTTGAAAGTAAATCCAAAGATACGTTTGTCCCATGTGAGCCACTGATGGCATCACAATGGCAAATTCCATGCCCTTACCTTGGAGGTTTATCCACTTTCTGGACCTGAAGTCAGGGACTGAAAACTTGTTTAAATAAAAAAAATTAGACTTGAGAAAAATTAATCAAGCATCTTGGAGATCTCGCAAAGTTTAATCATAGCATAAATAACGCATGAACTTTTACAGAGAGATTATATGACTGGTGACCTTAAAGTAACCTCCTGTGGGACTCAGACCCTTCCTCCCCACACTGGTGTGCCTCCTTCCAGGTTTCAGCCATCATCCTTATGGCCACAATAGGAGGAGAGGAACCATGTGTCCTGGAAACTCAGTGATTGTTCTCTCCTCTGTGGCATTCAGGTTACTATTGCTGTATAATCAGTTATCCCCAAATTTAGCAGCTTCAAATGATTGTTTTGCTCACAATTTTGTGAGTCAGGAATTTGTAAGCTGTTAGCTGGGCAGTTTTTGCTTGGGGTTTCTCATGAAATTGCACTCAGATGTTGATGATGGCTGTAGTCATCTGAAGGCTCCACGGGATTTCCTGCCTAAGATGGTGCGCTCATAGGGCTGGTAGTGGAAGCAAACTGTTGTCTGGAGCTCAGCTGGACTGTTAACCAGAATGTCTACATGGAGCTCTCCAGCAAGGCAGTCTCAGGATCATTGTATTCTTATGTAACATCTCAGGGCTCTAAAAAGTGAATATTCCACCAACAAGGTAAAAGCCACATGGCCTTTTGTGACCTACCCTCACAAATCACACATTACTTCTGCCACAATGTATTGGTTACAGAGAAGGAAAAAGCTCACTCAGATTCAAGGGAGGGGACTTAGATCCCACCTCAGTAGCAAGACTCTAGAGGAATTTATGGAAAAGAAGATATTTTCCATACCTTTGGCCACCTTTGGAAAATACAACGTATCAAAAGTAGTAAAACACTGCTCTGTGTGAATTTCAAGACTGCTTACTATTTCTGCTCTAGAAAGTCCTATGATATTCCCAATGTTGCTTTAGCTCATTTTAAAGATTTTTCTAGTCCTTTTGATGTTTATTTTTTCTCCTTTTTCGGTTATGTCTAAAAGAATCACTTAGTGGAATCCAATTTGCTGGCTTCAGATATAGGTTAGTCTCCATGTAGAGCTGTATTATTAACTTGTAGCAGATACACAGTTTGCTAGAAATGCTTCCTCCCTTCATTTCTCCACTCCCATCAGGTGATCTGCTTGTCTTCACCTGTGACTTGCTTTACTGTGATCAGATTGGGTCTGGGAAGGAATTCTAAAGGTTCTTCACATTGCAGAGCTCCTGACTCACCATCATGCTCATTTTTGACTTTGGTTCCCCATGTCTGTCTCTCAGAGCCCCTGTCTGGATGCAGAAATACTGTAGTTCAGACTGGCCCATAATTTAGTCTCTGGAGTCTTCACTCGTAATTTTGAACCTAAACTTCCTGGGGTGTGCCCCTGTGGGCCTCCTTGGACATCTAGGACTCACCTGTTTCTCCCTCCTTTCATAACGTCCTTGAACTTGATCTCTGGTCTCTGTCCCTATCTTGTGAAACTCTAGTCCTAGATGGATTATTTTAGAAATGGGAGTAGGAAGCCTATTTGTTCATAGTTCTTTCAACAGAGATTTTAAGACCAGAGGTTATCTTAATCTAAGATTGCTTTAGGATAGCAAAGTATTTTGGATCCTCGTGGTTCTCTAGACAGTAAGAAATGCTGATTAAGAGCTTAGTAGTAAGAATTAGATAATCTAAGATCTGAATAATGGGCATGTTACTCCCTGGGTCTCAGTTGTATCGTCTTTAAAATGCATACAACATTAGGATCTACAAATTAGGGTTATAATGAAAAATAAATGAGATAATCAAGCTCTATAACTTGGTCTAGTAACTGCACTTAGTGAATATCCAAATATATAATATTAGTGGTTGTCATCATCATCAAGTAGGAGCTTTACTTTTTAGTTTTGTATATCCAGCACCTACAGCACGACCTCTCATATAGTAAGCCCTCAACATTGAATTAATAAATGTATGTCTGTTGAATCTCTCCAAAGGATAAATTGAATGAAAAATCATAAACTTCTGTCAAAACCAGAATTATTCTGATGGCACATCTAGGTATAAAAAAAGTTATTTCCGCACGATTGATATCATTGAGGTGACTTGGAAAATGTGCTGTGGGACTGGGGAAGCTGAAAGGAAGAAGGCAGATTCAACAGTCGTGGGAGAAGTCCAGCCAGACTCCTGAAGTGCTGTGTCTTGCTACTCGCATATAGGTGGAGGGTATCTGGCCAATCATATTGGATCACCAAAGTTCAATAATACTACAGGGACTGGCAAGAAGAAGCACCGAATGTGGGTGGGCATCCAGGAAGTCTGTCCAGGACCCAATCACAATCAAGGACCAGGTTCTGGAAAATCCCAGAAAAAGGCAGGCAAGGCCTCAGTTCAAACAGACTCCATCTCAGGCTAAGTGCTTAGGCATAAGAGTAGAAGGCATGGGCCCAGAATAGCAAGGGCAACTTGGGAATTAGACTAAAGAATAAGGCTTACAGGTAAACGCTAGATCAGAACGGGACTAGCAGAAAAGTAGAAATACTAAGTCCTAGGAACGTTGAACTAGAGATCAATAAATGTCCCCTGATCAAAATCAAGATTGATTTTAGATCCTGGGGCAGAACTGAGTCTGCAGAGAGAGCCACGTGACCCCAGATATGAGGAAGGAAGATTTGAGGAAACATTGTGTTTTTGAAAGAGATTTTTCTTTCACTTCACATCTGCATCAAATCTCTATAAGAACATCATTTCAAACATTCTCTAGGTGGGAGAATGCATGGTGGTAAAAATTAGGAATAATTTACTTTTGCATTGGTTTTTGGCAGTCCATTCCGTGCATTCCCACAGTAACCTGCATGTGTTTCTCTCTCTCTGCCTCCCTCCCCCTTACACTCTCCCTCTCCTGCTTTACTTATATATAATTCATAATTTACATACCATCTTATTCATTCATTCAAAATATACAATTAAATGATTTTCAGTATCTTCACAGAGTTGTGCAGCCATTGCCACAATAAGTTCTGGAATATTTCCATCACCCCAAAAAGAAACCCCATACCCATTAGCGGTCATTCCTGACTCCATCCCCCCAGCCTCTGACAATCACTATTCTATATTGTTTCTATGGATTTGCATATTCCAGACAACTCATATTGATTGAATCATACAATGCATGATCTTTTGTGACTAGCTTCTTTCACTTAGCATGTTTTCTTTTCATCCATGGTGTAACATGAATCAGGACTTCATTCTTTTTCACGGCTGAATAATATTCCATTGTATAAATATCGTACATGATATTTATCCATCCAACAATTGATGGATATTTGGGTTGTTTCTACTTTTTGGCTACTATGAATAAATAATGCTGTTATGAACATACAAGTTTTTGTGTGGACATATGTTTTCAATTCTCTTTGGTACATAGATAGGAGTACAACAGATATTTCTCTTTAAAATTCATTTTAAACAAACTAAGGTCATTTAAAAATTATTTCAGTAAATATTTGATAATTGCCTCTTCCATCCCAGGTATTCCTTTTTACTCCTAGAGTACAAAAACAAACAAAACAGATAAAGTACCTGCCCTCATGGGATTTACATCTCTCCACACAGCTTTAAGCCGTTGAGAACAAGAACTGTAATTATTTTATTCCCTTTCCAATCCACAGTGCCTAACACATTTCTATACAGTAAGTTAATATAAGAAATTATGTATCCACAACTTATGGGGAAAAACTTAAAACAATAATGTTTAAATAGAATTTGGTTCCTCTCTCACCTACTGAATTGTAGAAACTCCAATCCCTTTCAAATGACTCTAATTTGTTAAGGAAGTTCCCATTTTATGTGTGCTGCTAAATGCAGCTCTCCTGCCTGCTATGAGGCATCTACACTTCCGCCCTCCATCTTGGAACATGGACTTGATGTATGCCAGGCTCCCACTTTGCTATCCTGATGGTGAAAACTGTTGTGGTTTCCTGCTCAGGGCTCTGAGAATCTCTCCTGATTTCCCTCTGATATGTTCCTGCTTCCCTTACTTCTTTCCT
Organism: Delphinapterus leucas; assembly: GCF_059928025.1. Lineage (NCBI taxonomy): Eukaryota > Metazoa > Chordata > Mammalia > Artiodactyla > Monodontidae > Delphinapterus > Delphinapterus leucas. The sequence continues at coordinate 28,560,497 of NC_143132.1, forward strand.
TCTGAATGCCAGCTTGGTCTAAGCTACCTCTTCTAGAGGGAAAAACATCCTGTACTCCACTTGGTTACACACTACAAACACCATATTCTATTACTGGGTATCCATGACCAACCTTTATTCTTACTAGCTCATAGAAATGTTTCTGGCCCTGGAATTTTATTGCTGTTTTCTTTTTTTCCCTGAACACAGGATTGCTGGGTTGGGGAGATCCAACCTGTAGGGCAACCTGATCACCATTCACCAGGCTACTCAAAAGTTTTCTTTCTCTTTTGAGGACAATAAATTATGGAATCAGTTCTGTGCACCTTGAATCTCTGTCTTCTCACAATGAATTCCTCCACTTGCTGGTCTTTAGTTGCTCATGCAAACAGACCCTGGAAGGATCCTCCTTACAAAGTCTCCAGACAACAGCAGAAGATCTGAATTATGAGGATGAACCGCTTAAGCCTCAAACTTTGTTTCTGCTGCAGCAGCATTTACTGTAAAATGCGATTTGACAACATTTTGCTCAGTGTCTCTTCTGACCACCAGCATGTGAGTCTATTTCAATTACCCTTTTGTATTTACGATTTTGAAAATAGATGTAGGAGTAGGCCAATAGTTCAGGTAATTTCAGTGTGACCTGGCAGCACTCTCAATTCAGTGATTTAATTTGTATCTTATGCAAGTCAGTAAAATGCTCTGAAATTCAAGCTCCCCTTTTGTAAGAAGGAGATTATTTACCATGTAGAGTGATAATGATAACAGCTAATGTTTATCGTGTGCTTCTGGGAAGTAGGCAGAATTTTACATCCTCTGTATCTACCAGCTCAAAGACTCTTCACACCAAACTCACGAAATAGTTGCTATTATTGTAAGGTAAAATCATTCTCAATAACATAGTTGGATTATAAAAGAATCATGCTTATTACTTTTAAAGTGAGGCATAGACAGCATTCATTCACTTCACGAAACTTTCTATGTGGTTTTGTAAATCATCAATTGTATAGGTAAGACGTGCTTTCACTAGAAAAAAAATTATATCTTTTTAGCAAACGGGTCCCTTCCATGAATAATCTCCTGCATGTATGATTCAGACCCCACACATTATTTTGACTTCCATTCAGATCCACAATTCTCACTTTTACTCCACAATTAGGAGTAAAATTACTCTCCATTCAGGAGACGGACTTCAGAGCAAAGAGCTCTGAGAGTAGCTGAGAATACCACAGTCTATTAAGGAAGACTGAACTCTTATTTATTTTGAAAAGAGCAAAAACAACAACCCACTAAATCTGGCCCAGAACCACCCAACTTGTCTCAGTTTCCCACCCAGAACTGGACCATTGCTCCTGCTCTGAAGATTGCCCCTTGGAATTTTGGTGAAATAGCACATGGAGATAGTACAAGCCCATTTCAGGGGATTTCTTCCTTTCTTTCTTTACTCTTTGCCATGAGAACTCTGCAGCAGGCACTGGCCTTTTCTTTTCTTTTCTTTCCATACAGCTAGCTGCAGTATTTTCTTCTTGATAGTGAAAAGAGAACCACTTGGTTAGTCATGAACTTTTTCTCATCTGCTTGACTGCATGCGTTGCTAGCTGCTCTGAGATATTTGGCCAGGAATTCAGTTTTGATTAATGAATTCTGTTCTATGGCTGAAGAAAAGATTAACTAATTTGGTAAGAATTATAAGCACAATGTATTTGGGCTTCTTTGCAGGGAGAGGGGGGGTCAGAAGAATTGTTGATAATCATAAATTTTTGCATTAAAATTCTAGCTCATTAAGTAGTCAGCATGGGGGTGTCTGATTGGCTGATTAGATGCAGAGGCAAATCATTTGTTACTTTTTTAGGGAAATTTCCATCAAAGTGGTTCCACCTAGAGAATTTAAATTAATGTATTATTTCAAATCCATGTATATTTATTTCAAATTGAGTTATCCTGTAGAACAAAGGACTTGTTTTTTTCGTCCAGCACAGGCACGGCTTCCAGGGTGGTGATAGAATTGAAAACAGCCCTCTCCAGGTATTAGCTCTCTCCCCCTTTTCCTCTCTGTCTCCCTTCTGCCGCCCCCCTCCCTCTCTTTCTCTCATTTTCTCTCTCACCTCCCAACCAAAATCCTGCATCCTAAAGTTCCAAGTTTGCCGAAGTCAAAAGAGTCTGTGTTAGCATTACTTACAATCTTGCCTGTTGTTTTTTTCTAGATCTTTTGACTTTAGTTAAAGTCATTCAGTCCATACGTAGTTCAATGAAGGAGCCTACATTTAACTCAAACTTCAAAAATAAGAAGAGCTAACCAAAGTGGTTCAAGAGCTTCTTGGAAGGGCCTTGGTCACAAACTTGAGCAGTCGCGATGCTAACTTCAAAAGATGGGCTGGGAAACCAGATGTATCCCTTCATTCCTAGCTAAGATTTCTTCAAAAGGGCTGCGAGTCAGGCCACAGCTGACTTTTGAGAGGGTTCAGAACCATTCCGTCCCCCAGGGAGACTCACTTTTTCCTATCTGCTTACGCCTGAACTAGGATCTTTTCAGAGGCACACAGGAGCTTCCCACCAAGTTTTTGTTTAGAGAGCTGAAAAAGATCACAGTTTGCTAATATCCTGAAGCCTCTGACAACACCCCCCAGGGCCTGAGCCAACACTGCTAGGAAACCACTTAGTACCTCTGCTCCACTTGGAGTCTGGAGGGCAGCTAGTCTACCCAGACCTCACACCCCTGTGTATTTTCAGTCCCTGCCTGGTTTTCAAGTCCCTTTGACCATCTCCCCTCTCCCCTACTCTCAGTCCTACACTTGACTTCTGACTGTCCATTTCTCCCTGCCTTCTTTGGTCGTGGCCTCTGCATTCTCCATTCTATGATACAAAACCCCTCCATTGTAAGCCTCTTCACAAAATGCTCCTGTCCCCTTCTTTCCTTAACTGAAATCTAACAGTCCCCAAGGCCAGCATTTCTCAGGCAGACCTTTTCAGTGAAGAGAAGGTGTGCTAGTATCTCCTCCTCCCCTCATTGAATCTTTTACACTAAACCATTATTCCTCTACGTGTCAAAAGCTGCCCTTTGGGGCTGGTATACACTAGCTATTCACCCTGTTAGTGCCTTTTACTCACCTCCAGTTTGGGCACCTGTACCACATATTTCCTTTTAACTTATCAACTTCTTAACTTCTGCTATTACCCTGAGTAAGTTAAGTATCCATTTAGGTGATCTTTCCGATATGTTTTCCTCACAGTTTCCTTCATTTTTAATTCCCACTCTTCCATTTTCACTCTGCTGGAACTACCCCTCACACATGGCTATGCTATAGTTCTTGAAATCATCCTGAAATACTCCGTTTCTGAAATCTTAAATGCTGATATCCTGCTCATGGACCCAAACGTTTTACCCTTCCAGCTCCCTTCATCTCTTACTCTCACTGTGCCAATTTTGATTTGATACAGGCTTATACCACCTTGACCATTCCATTTTCTGCTAGTCCGTCAGCAGCTTCTTATCAAGCTAGACCTGTTACTTCCTAGAACTTCTGGAGCAGTGCATCTCCCCAGTGGAAACCCAACCCTAGCTCAAGTCAATAATCCATCTCCAATGCCCTAAGAACCAGTTTGCTGCTAGAGAAAAGCACAGCACCACGTGAAATGGTGCCACCTTGGGTTTGTGGTCTCTCTCCTCATTAGGACCTCATGCTGCTTGACAATCATTCAACAGGATCTTACCAATGCCATGTTCCACAAAACCTAGTTCATGCCTTCTCAACACTCTCCCAGGCCTGATTTTGTGCCTTTCACATTGCCATACTTTCCCTCTGAAATGAAAATGAAATAGTTGTAGTGTCCCTATCATTTTCAGGAAAAGATTTTCATATGATGGGGTTGTTCTGAATTGATCTCCCAGGTTTTTATATACTGGCTAACTTAACCCTTCCCATAAGAGAGGACTTTCATTGTCCCTTCCCTGACCAAAATATACCCATGCAAGAAACACACACAGAGAAAAAAAGTATTGAAAAAAATTAAATTTAATTAAAAAAATTTTTTTAAATAAGTACTTTCTACACAGTATCTGAGCAGTTAGGAAAGTTTTGTCAGATTCCTGATACCATAATCCTAAGTTTATCCATTTTTCTGAATATATATGTTTATATATACATATATAAAACAATGCTTTAAACAAATATTTATTAAGCATTTATTATATGCCATTTCCACTAGAAGGTAAGCTCTATAAGGTCAGGGACCTGCATTTCTTTTATTACTATTTTTTATTCCCAGTCCCTAGGGCTTATAACTGTATACACATCCTAATGTTATTTGAATTTTCAGGGCCTTTCATGAAATATTATAGGAGCAAGTCATATACCTTTTTTTGGCATCCTTAGCTATCTCAAGAGGAAAAAAAAATCAAGTAACCATAATTGTAGGTTACTTTCCCTTCCTCTGTGGTCTACATCATCAAGTCAAAAAGTCAGATCTACTGGATAGATAGATCCAATTTTCTAGTGCCCTAGTACCACCTGTTGATCAAACCTAGCTCAAATAATGCAATAGACCTTCTTCTAGAAGACATTGTTCTCTCTGCCAAAAGACTTTGGATCTTTCCTCTTATAACATCCCTTGGCTCCCAGTGAGTCTGAGATTAGCAAGGGTTGTCCAAGACCTTGTAGTTAATAGTCACCAGCAGAATTTTCTTAGGAGGGAAAATTTCCTCTCAACCCTATTCTCTAAGGCAGGGTATTCCAAATGTTATGAATCTCCAAATGTCCCAATGTCCATCATGTAGAGTTTCTGAATGATTTGAAGTTCGACTTTACCTATGGCTGGGATATAATGAGCTATTTGCTACCAAGGTATATAATCATGGTATTGTTCTCATACAGTACCCTGACAGGACTCAGTTTCTCCACAAAGTTATACATGATGGTATATTTCAGAGCATTACCAGTTCATTTGCATTAATTAATAAGAGGTGCAGAAATGTAAGGGCAACTTTTCCATAGCTGACCTCAGCTTACCTCTGAATCTCTCTTTGATCACTAGTGAAAAAAATTCTTTTTTTCAGCCTTCCCTGGTGGCGCAGTGGTTGAGAGTCCGCCTGCCGATGCAAGGGACACGGGTTCGTGCCCTGGTCCGGGAGGATCCCACATGCCGCGGAGTGGCTGGGCCCGTGAGCCATGGCCGCTGAGCTTGCGTGTCTGGAGCCTGTGCTCCGCAACGGAAGAGGCCGCAACAGTGAGAGGCCCGCATACCGGAAAAAAAAAAAAAAGAAAAAAATTTTTTCTCATGCACCTTTAAGGTAGTTTATCCAGTCACATCCTGTTTAAAATATTCTCTTTGAGCTAAAAATACATTTATATTCAGGATTTAAACTTATTCAATTCATAGTTTAATCTCCTTAGGATGGCTGTTCTAACCTCTCGAAAGATTTCTTTGTCCTTTCTTCAGCCTACAGGGGACCAGAGGGACTCATCTAATATCATGATGTCATCTTCGGCGGAGGGGGGAGGGGAATGTAGAGAGAGGTCTGATCTTCATTTCTTCTTCCAGATTCTCATTAGATGGCTGAAATGCCTCCTGCTGCTTGGCTATGGTGGTTAGTTCTTGGCCTCTATCTTTGCTACATTTGCTGCTGCTGCTATAACTATTCTTTCTTGAACTTCTCCCCGGCAAACTAGTCTCTACCTTGGCCTCCAGTCACAAGTCACAAGGACCAAGTCCTTATCTTGAGCCCAACAGCTTGCAGTCCACTGGCCCTCTAGAATTTTATCACCCCCACTAACTTCTGGAGTAACTAGGCTCAGGGCAAGAGTATTATGGAGGCCCACACACCATAATTCTAAATATTATCAAGCAAACGCACTGTTAAATAAAATATATTCTATATTTTTCCCTTGACAAATATACTTTTATAATGACTTAGGTCATTTGAATTTTAAAATGTTGGACTACTTGTAACTCCAGGCTGAAATGTGTTGACAGGAAAGCAAGCCCCGCTTTATAGCCCACTTTCCATTCTCCTCCCACCACTGGCTCCTTTCTCCATGGCCTTTAACACACCTGTGTGGACATCTCAGTCCACATATTTAAGATCCCATCTATACCCCAAAACATCATTCCCCCCGCCACACACAAACACAAATAATCACTTTTTAACCTCCACTCGGCCCTACAGGTGCACACACTGGTGGTACAGCTTACCCTCCAGGGACTAGACACAGGAAGAGACGCGCAAAGCCTGGCTGAAGGCTGAGGACAACCTTAGCAGAATTTCCAGGATCCCGTGGGTCCAGAGTATGGCCTAGACTGGTAGGAGTGGAATGAGCTCTTAGTTGGCAAGACCCTTTGGTCCCAAGGATGTCTAGTCTTGTAGAATAAGACCTGGTCAGAGAAAGGTCAATGTGAACCCCTTGAAAGTATGAGGCCAAGAGCAGGGGTCTAAGGGCAGTACTGTCTCCGTGCTTCAAGAGACCCTCAGGGGTCAGAGATTATTTTAAGGCCCTGCTGTCTGCCTCACACACCATTTCTACTCTGCTGGGGATGCTGGGGCTGATGAGAGGCACTCAAAGTCATCAGTGGAAAATGGGACATATCCTCCTTTAGTGCTGGGGTTCCCAAGCTGCCTAATGGCCTTTACCTGCTCCCATGGGTTCCAAACCTCCGTCATGAGCCAGAGAATCTGCACCAGAATGACATCCTGACTAGCAGTAAATTTTAGTATTTACTGACCTAATTCAAAGAAAATGCATATTTTGAGGTATAGCGAGAACCAACTTTTGCGCTCTGTCCTTACTCTGAAGTTTTTGGCTCACACCACACAGCTAATAATTGGATGGTAGGTTGGAATTCTATGGTCTGGGCATCTCTTATCTATATTGACAGTAGATATCCGATTACGATACAGTGATACCTCACGCTTACAGGTTACATCCCGGCCTTGTATTATTATCTAGGTGCTACCTTTAAGAGGTCAGGTCTAGAATCTGATGAAGCTGTCTCCTTGTCTATTGCCTATTTTATTACTGTGTTCTATTACTATGTCACATCTACCATAGGCCAAAAAAAGAAAAGAGAAAGAATGGAAAAGTAAAAACAACTCCATATGCATTACGAGTCTAAACAGAAGAGAAGAATTACGTTTGTGTGGTCCAAATATTCTGAGCTCAACGAAAAAGAGCTATGGGAATAAAAAGAAAAAAGAAGAATGGGAGGGGGAGAGAGAGGAGTTTCCATATGGCGTGTGAGAAGAGGAGGGGAATTAAGGATTGAGAAGAAAGAAGAGCCTGGCAGTTTAATAACCTTTTCCAGCAACGGATTTATAGAAGTTAGCGGTGCTTCAAGAAAATAAAGTAGTGTGCCTGATGCCTTTTGAAACAGGAGTCTGTTCTCAGCTTTTCATCTTCTGTGCCTCTGTTATATGTAAATTGGCTTCATGGCATATTAGAACTGTGAAGATGATTTAATATGCCAAACTGTGTTATGGATCATTTGTGCAGTTTAAACAGTCACTGAATTGAAACTCAAAACTTTCCTTGCCAAAACACAGGGAACTTTAGGATTAACTCGAATGCAGCACCCCTGTCTGCATAGAGTCACGGCTTTTCTCCATTTATTCCAGGTTCATATCACAAACATTCAGTGTCTTTGTTTGTTTTTAATTGCAAAATTGTGAACGAGACTGGAGTATAAGAATTTTCTTCATGCAGTATTGTCAGTGTAGTCCTGAGGTTTCTTACTATGTCATTTTTGCCTGGTCCTCAGAAACTGAAGTTAAGATGAAATACAGCACCTAACTACATTAACCTTTTTAGGAGCAACCTGACAGAAAACAATTATTCCTAGAGAGCAGGCCCATCAGACTAAGTAAAGTGCCTCTGGTTTCTCTGTGTTATCAGCCACACACATTTATTGAGTGCTCACAACTGAGGAATAAGCAACTCATCATCACCATCACCATCATCACCATCATCGCCATCACCATCATCACCATCATACCATCATCATCACTGTGATTATTTTTAAATTAATTTTCTTTTTAGAAATAACTGTTTTTAGTTACAGAGAAATAACCACACTTTGCCCACCCTTCCCTACAGATGTTTTTGTAAACAGAAAGTGCAACCCCTTTCTGTGGCACTAGCTCAAGTTCTCTATCAAAGGCTGGATCAGTTATGGGAGGGGGAGTTCAAGACAGGAAGTGTTAGACTGTTTCTTTTTCCTCCTTTTCTTACTTACTATACTCCCATAAAGATAAGCTGAAAAATCCCATGCAAATGATTGCAAAAAAACAAAAAAAAAGATTTTGGAATAAACTAAGCTTATTTAATGAGGCGAGTTCTCCCATGTCTCTGCTAAACATGTAATATCATTTGTACATACTCACTCATTACTGTCCCAGTAATTCTAGGATCTTTTATTATACTTCATGGTTTTCCTCTAGGCCCTGAACGCTGACTTTGAACTACCATGCTCACATGAATGAGAGAACCACAGTGATGGGACAGATTTGGGCGATGTATGGGCTGGAACCACAAAGGACTGTTTCTTCTACACCTTCTACACCTTCTACACCTTCATCTCACTGTGCTCACTGGCCACATAGTTCGAGAAGCAGCCAGTAGCTAGTACCAAACATAGACCGTATGAACACATGACCACAACCTGGAGGAAGACGATGACTTTGGCTGGATAGCCGTGAGGTCAATTCAGAGTTTCTCAGGCACAGAAAGTCAGGTCCCAAAGTTGTGCCCATCCCTAGGGTCATTAGCTCATTAGCTGCTCAGGCACTAACGGTGGCAACAATTTTGTCCTAGTGATTTTTCTTGTTTCTTCTGGAGCCATTCTGAATCTTGAAATTGTACCAGCCAGAATATGAAAATTACACATGCAGTCACTCAGGGTGGGGACAGAGGTTGGAAGGGCTTGATCAGCATGGCGCAATGGAACTTTCAGTGCTGATGGGCACGTTCTCTATCTGTGTTCTCCAGTACGGTAGCTGATACTCACATCTGGCTAATGAGCACTTGAAATGTACTAATGGGATTGAGGAACTAAATTTGAAAAGTCATTTAATTAATTTAAATTTACATCACTACATGTGGCTTGTGGCTACTGTATTGGAGAGTCTAGTTCTAGACATCCTCTTTCCTCTTTTTAAATGTTTATTCACCTTTTCACAAATGTCATCTTGCCTTGAACCGTTATAGCTCACTAAATTCTTTCAATGAACAAAACACAGTTAATGCTCCCAAATTTATTTTGGACATACCTCCACTAGGGCACTTCTGCCATATTTTAGCTGCTAGTTAATGAATGAACCATATAAATTGGTTGTATAAAGCTGTTGATAGCTATTGCAAATGGATTCCAACCTGTTTAAACAACATGTCTAGTCTTATTCTGACCGCGTCTTCTGACCTCATCTAAATTCCAAGTTCTGAGTATACTCGGCAGGTCACTTCATTCTGAGTGTGACCTTCGTTACCCAGTCTGGGCTCTGTCCTGTGCTAAAAGATTAGTTCACTCCATTCTCATTAGCACTGATAGGAGTCACTTGTGGAAATCTTCCAAGCACCAATGAAAGACGAAGCCTCCCTGCCTCTCTGGCTTTTAGCTATTCTGTATTGTTAAGGAACCCCTCGTGCAATGTGTCACATCCGACATACTGAAGGAAGTTGTGGGTTCAGGGGGGTAAAGCCAGTCAAATTCTTTGCCCTAAAATTGGGGTAGTCTCTTTGTTCCTTGACTTGACATTTGTACCTGGTATTATCCCTCTAAAAAAGCTTTAATGTTTTCTTGTTCTGAGGCTGCACAGAGTTTCTTCAGCTTTCAGTTAAATGTTAGGCAAAGTGTTGTCATAGCCACTGTAGTCATAAGTATCAATACATAGTATTAAGCAAATGTCCTTTTTGGTTGTGGTGGCAAATCCTGTCAACGTCAACTGAAATTTAAAAATTAGGAAGTGAGGAAATCAAATAATAAACGTAAGTGTTATAGACCTTTCTCTGTGTGATAGATGCAGTTCTTGTTGACCTGATACTTTCATGTTCTAAATGAGTCAAGAATCTGTTCCAGACATCTCTGCTGTCAAACCCTGAGTTACTCAATGCCAAATCAGCACCTTGGAGTGAAGGAGGTCAATCTTTAGAAGCATTCAAATTGTTAGTCCAATAAAGGATTAAAAAATATAACAAAAACATGAAAGAATTACATTCACATTCTCTGAAGGATGGGTTTCTGCCTTGTTCCAGGCCTAGAGCAAAGAATAAACAAAGAAGTAGATGGTTCCCTCTCCCTTTTCAAAGCAGGTCAGCCACCTAACCTTCTGCTTTAACTCTTCATCCCCTTCTTCATCTCAGAAGCCTGATGACTCTCTAACTTCCAAGTTTTCTTTCAGCAGAACTCCTTTCCCCATATTCTTTCTGGGATCAAAACACACTTGGCAAACCTTCAGCATTTCATTCCCCCTAAACCTTTTCTACTATGTTCTTGATCCTTTTCTGGTCAGACTGGAATGAGATCAACTCATGGCAATTTCTGTAGTTGTTTTTTGAAACCATTCCTTTGCCTGATTAAATTATTTTTCCAGATGGTAAATATTATTCCAAGGGTCCTATGGGCAGAAGAAATTACAGACCCATCCATTTAAAATATGAATTCTGTGGACAAACTTTTCATGTTGTTTTGTCAGGCACTGAGTCATTCTTCTCAGTGGATGTTGACCTTTAGGAGAGATCGTGTTGACAGTGAAGGGCAAGAGGTGAGAAGATGGAGGGGTCAAATGTGGCTCTTCCCTACCTTGGTCATCGGGTTAAGGCAGAGTGAAGTAGCTAAAGTTAGTTTCCTTCTAAATTCTCCTTCCTTACCCAATAGAAACTTCCCTTTTCTCCACTTAGCAGCCATTGTCTACAAATATAGAGTTGACTTACCCCCTTAATCCATTTGGGCTGCTGGAACAGAATACCACAGACTGCGTAGCTTACAAAGAACAGAAATTTACTTCTCACCATCCTGGAGGGTGAAAATCTAAGATCAAGGTGCCGTCAGATTTGGTGTCTGGTGAGAAATCCTAGTTCCCACTAGAAATCCTCCTTCTTAGTTCTAGATAGTCATTTTCTCACTGTATCCTCACATGGCAGAAGGAGCAAGGGAACTCTCTGGGGTGTCTTTTCTATGGGCACTAGTTTTATTCATGAGGGCTCTGCTCTCATGCCCTAATCATCTCCCAAAATCCCCACCTCCTAATACCATCACATAGGGGATAAGGTTTCAACTTATGAAATTTGGGGGACACATTCAGTCTATAGCATTCACTTTACTGGGTAGTATAGGGGTCCTGTGAGATTTCTCCCACTTATCACCAACAGGTCATGATTAGCTCTTCCTGCTTACCTTACTCAGCTCTGCCTGCCTTAGGAGGTGGGTAGATATTACCCCATTTATCAGCTGGAAAAAATATTGAGCGTAAGGGACTAACCAATCTTTGATCACCAGGCATAATGCAAATGCTACCCTCTTGGAGCAAGCACTCCTCAGTGAATTCCATGATGTCAAAGAGGTCAGTTCACAAACTAACCTGTGAAGATGCTCTAAAGAAGAGAGCTAGAGGGCATTTGTCTGTTCCAATAGTACCCAAACATTTTACCTATATCTTTGGGAGAATCACACCTTCTGTAGTGAATTTCTTCATTCCCAGGGTTTTTCTTCTCTCCTCTGAGAACATCAGGCCACAAAAGGGAAAGCGTTGCATCATGGTAGAATTGTGGGAGAGAGTTTTCAGGGCAAGCAGGCTTACAGAATCTCACAAGCCATTCTGTATAGGTAGTAAGGCATTCATTTCACCTACACATAGGGTTGCCCTCATCCAAACAGAGATTACTATATCAAAATTGGGGGGCAATAAAAATTGAATAAATCATGTCAATGCAGGCCTCAGGCCTAAGTTATTCAGCTTACTGAGTCAGTTCCATCTGGCTTAATTTTGCATTTAGAAGGTAGTGGACAGTGAAGAGACAAGTCTGAGAGCTTTTCTCATACTATCTACATACGTTGCTCCTTGGAGTTCTTCCAAAAATTCCATAAGTTTGGGGCTCATAGACCCCAAAATGAGTCCAGCAGAATAAGCATGATCGCCACATCATACTGTCAGCACCTTCTCTTTCTCATTGGGTTATCCCATGCCTCTCTGAGTACACACCAGAATATCCCTGGCTTTTCTCTGCTCCTATCTCATTACTTACAAATGGCCAATCTAATTTGCTGTCTCCCAAACACCATGCATTCCTTAGCTATCTCACTGTGTCTGATTAATTTATCTTCATCTTTCCCTAGATTTTATTCATTTGCATTTCCCCTAAAGTTATTTAATTATGTTATCTCCCTATTTAGAGCCTCTTTGTATTGAGGGAAACAGGAAGATGCAGAAGATAACAATGGTTTAGTGATATTACTTGGAGCCTAATTTTTATTCCGTTACTGAATCCCTAGGTAACCTCTGAAAAGTCAGTGAGGTTCTTTCAGCCAAAATTCCTTCACCTTGAAAAAATGGGAAAAGAACAATGTACCCCTTGAGGTGACCACAGGGAATAATTAACAAAGTGAAATTAATAAAGTGAAAGTGATGTGCAAATCAGCATTTTTGAGGATCACAGGAATATGTTTCCTTTCTTGCAAATTAATTGCAGTATGTCTTATTTTGGAACCTGACCATTTCTGTAGGTGGGGTGGGAGAAATCTTTGAATTTGCTGAGTTTGCTTCTTCTTCAATTCTTCGTGTCAATAATGGCCATAAGGAAAGTGATGTTAGCACCTTGTACGAAAGTGTGTTTTTTGTGATTTGTTTCTGCTTTCCTGTGCCTTTGTCCTTCAATTTATGTCTTAATTATAGTCAGAGCTGATTTTATGATTGGAGTATGCTCGAGAAATTTCTACTACTGCCACGAGGTATCTTCCTGATTTAGATATGACAATGACTTAAATCCTCACCAGTAGAAACTTTTTCCTTTAAGTCTCAAAGGCCTTTGGTTCTTTAGTAATTCCCAAACTCAATGATAATACATAAAATATTATCTTTCATATATATGGACAAACACAGACACATCCTTTCACATAACTATTACCTTCCTTACATATGTATAAGTACACACACATGCATATATTAGACAGATAATATTTTATGCATTACTTGTGAGTCACTAATACACACCAAGGCTAGAGAAGCTGAGGAATTAAAAAGAAGGAAAGAGGTCAATAAATAGCTTGCCATGGATTCACTCTTTTAGTTTTGCCATGGATTCACATTATATAGTTTGCCATGGATTCACTCTTTTCTTAAAAACTATGTTTTAATTTAGAATAGATTTAGAGTTCCAGAAAAACTATGAAGATAGTACAGAGTGTTCCTGCATTCTCAATTTCTCCTAACATTTTATGTTAGTATACTTTTTACAATTAATAAACAAATAATGATCCATTATTATTAACTAAGCCCACAGCTAACATCATAATGGTGAAAAGCTAAGAGCTTTTCGTCTAAGATCAGGAATAAGATAAGTGTACATATGCTCAGCACTTTTATATAATATAGTACTAGCAGTCCCAGCCAGAGAAATCAGGCAAGAAAAAGCAATAAAATATACCCAAATCAGAAAAGAAGAAGTAAAATTGTCTCTATTTGCAGATGATATATTTTATATAGAAAAATCCAAAGACTCCACCAAAAAACTGTTTGAACTAATAAACTAATTCAATAAAGTTGCAGGATATAAAATCAATACACAAAAATCAGTTGGGTTTCTATATCCTAAAAACAAATTATTAGAAAGAGAAATCAAGAAAAGATTTCATTTACAAATGCATCAAAAAGAATAAAATACTAAGGAATAAATTTAGCCAAGGAGGTGAAAGGTCTGCATGCTGAAAACTATAAGTCACTGATGAAAGAAACTGAAGACACAAATGAATAGATATTCTGTGCTCATTGATTGAAAGAAATAATACTGTTAAGCTGTCCATATTACCCAAAACTATCTATAGATTCAATGCAATCCCTATCAAAATTCCAATGGCATTTCTCACAGAAATAGAAAAAAAAATCTTAAAATTTGTGTGGGACCACAAATGTCCCTCAATAGCAAAATCAATGTTGAAGAAAAAAGCTGGAACATCACACTTCTGGCTTTAAACTATGTTACAAAGCTATAGTAATCAAAACTGTATTGTATTGGCATAAAAACAGACACATAGATCAATGAAACAGAATAGAGAGCCCAGAAATAAACCTATATCTATAGGGTCAATTAACCTACTACAAAGGAGTTAAGAATACACAATGAGGAAAGGATAGTATCTTCAAAAAATGCTACTGGGAAAACTGGACAGCACATACAAAAGAAAGAAACTAGGCCCCTATCTTACAACATACAATAAAATCAATTCAAAATGGAATAAAGACGAATGAAATTAGAACGCTACCTAACACCACACACAAAAATAAACTCAAAATGGATTAAAGACACAAATGTAAGACAAGACATTATAAAAATCTTAGAGGGAAACATAGGAAAAACACTCTTTGATATAAACCACAGCAAGAATTTTTTTGACCCACCTCCTAGAGCAATGAAAATAAAAACAAAAATAAACAAATGGAACCTAATTAAACTTAGAAGCTTTTGTACAGCAAAGAAAACCATAAACAAGACAAAAAGACAACCCTCAGAATGGGAGAAAATATTTGCAAACGAAGCAACAGACAAAGGATTAATCTCCAAAATATACAAAGAGCTCATGGAGCTCAATATCAATAAAACTAACAACCCAATTAAAAAATGGGCAGAAGACCTAAATAGACATTTCACCAAAGAAGACATACAGATGGCTAAGAGGCACATGAAAAGATGCTCAACATTACTAATTATTAGAGAAATGCAAATCAAAACTACAATGAGGTATCACCTCACACTGGTTAGAATGGGCATCATCAGGAAATCTACAAACAATAAATGCTGGAGACGGTGTGAAGAAAAGGGACTCCTCTTGCACTGTTGGTGGGAATGTAAATTGATACAGCCACTGTGTAGAACAGTGTGGAAGTTCCTTAAAAAACTAAAAATAGAACTACCATATGACCCAGCAATCCCACTACTGGGCATATACCCTGAGAAAAACCGTAATTCAAAAGGACACATGTACCCCAATGTTCATTGCAACACTATTTACAATAGCCAGGGTATGGAAACAACCTAAATGCCCATTGACAGATGAATGGATAAAGAAGATGTGGTACATATATACAGTGGAATATTACTCAGCCATAGAAAGGAACAAAATTGGGTCGTTTGTAGAGATGTGGATGGACCTAGAGTCTGTCATACAGAAGCCAGATAGAGAAAAACAATATCATATATTAATGCATATATGTGGAATCTAGAAAAATGGTACAGATGAACCTATTTGCAGGGCAGGAATAGAGACGTAGATGTAGAGAATGGACATGTGGACATGGGGGTAAGGGGAAAGTGGGAAGAATTGGGAGATTAGGATTGACATATATACACTACCATGTGTAACATAGATAGCTACTGGGAACGTGCTATGAAGCACAGGAAGCTCAGATCGGTGCTCTGTGATGTCCTAGATGGGTGGGATGTGTGATGTTGGGGGAGGGAGGTCCAAGAGGGAGGGGATATAGGTTTACTTATAGCTGATTCACTTCATTGTACAGCAGAAACTAACCTGACATTGTAAAGCAATTATGCTCCAATTAAAAAAAAAAAATGGAATAAAGACGAAGGTAAGACCTGAAGCCATAAAACTCCTAGAAGAAAACATAAGGGGTAAGCTCCTTGACATCAGTCTTGGCAATGATATTTTAGATTTGACATCAAAAGCAAAGGCAGGGGCTTCCCTAGTGGTGCAGTTGTTGAGAGTCCGCCTGCCGATGCAGGGGACACGGTTCGTGCCCCGGTCCGGGAAGATCCCACATGCCACGGAGCGGCTGGGCCCGTGAGCCATGGCCGCTGAGCCTGCACGTCCAGAGCCTGTGCTCTGCAACGGGAGAGGCCACAACAGTGAGAGGCCCGCTTACCACAAAAAGAAAAAAAAAAAATGCATCTTGTTCAACCCTTTCCATCATAATATGTTAAAGGCATTAGGAGTTCATATGTGGAGCTTCTACATTTGTTTCCTCTACTTCTTCATCAGCCACTTAGTATCTCACTTTTTGGTTTCTGACATCCATGCGTCTGTGTCTTTAAACATCTACTGTCACCCAGAGACTCCTTTTCATCTTGCCATTCAGAATACAACAAAGCCCTTTTTCCCTTTCTTCCATTCTGATCATTTATTTTCTCTCCTTGGCTGGTTTTATTTTTTTCCAACCTTTACATGGATTTTGGGTGGAGAAGTGGGTTCAAACCCATGTTTTGTTCTTTATAGGCTCTGTGGCTTTGGACAAGTATCTTCACCTCCCTGAGTTTCAGTACAGTTATCTGTAAAATGGAAATAATATCTACCACCTGGTGTGGTTGCATGGCTTAAAAGCTTTCACATCAGTCAAACATCTATTCTTTTCTTTTTTTTTAATATTTATTTATTTATTTGGCTGTGCTGGGCCTTAGTTGTGGCACGCAGGATCTTTAGTTGGATCTTTAGTTGCGGCATGTGAGATCTAGTTCCCTGACCAGGGATCGAGCCCGGGCCTCCTGCATTTTTGTTCCTGGTTCAGAGCAGGCACTCAGTAAATAAGAACTCAGTTCTAACTCTAACTCAGGGCTCTTTCTGATCCCTTAGTGTTTTGTTTGTATCTCTCTGTCATGGCTGGCTGGGTACATTGTTACTGTTTTCTTCCCACAAGCTCTTTGAGGGCTAGGAATGGAATGTATCTGAATTTATATTTATGCTTTTTTTTTTTTTTTTTGCGGTACGCGGGCCTCTCACTGTTGTAGCCTCTCCCGTTGCAGAGCACAGGCTCCGGACGTGCAGGCTCAGCGGCCATGGCTCACGGGCCCAGCCGCTCCGTGGCATGTGGGATCTTCCCGGACCGGGGCACGAACCCGTGTCCCCTGCATCGGCAGGCGGACTCTCAACCACTGCACCACCAGGGAAGCCCTATTTATGCCTTTTTCTTCAGGTTCAGTGGGGCACAATAAATAGCTGTGAAAATATGAATATATGTAAACATCTACAAATAAATCTCAATTAATATCTGTAACATTGTAAGCTTTGACGGATACCTGCGAAAGGAATGAAACCTGCCGATGACTTTTTCAATTCTATTCTAATATAAAGAAAATATGGGAAAAGAAAATCTTAGCCTGATTTTATGAATCCCAAGCAAGTGATCTCCTAAACTCTAAGCCTTTGGGGCGCTAGTGTATCACTGTGGCCTGTGCTCCTTCCTGAGGTAAAATATCAATCCATGCTCTCACAGGAAGGAGCAACACCCTAACGACCCACTGAGTAACTAGACTACAGTCCTGCCTCCTTGGCACTCAGGGCCGGGAGGGAGGGGGAACGTAAATCACAGGTGGCTGGCACAGGCCAACATGGACTCAAACCCTGTGTCTCTAAACCCTTATCTGAAGCGCTCTATCAAATTACATCTCCCAAACTGCCTGCCCTACTGGGTTTCATTTGGACTCTGTTCATTTCCATAAAGTAAAGAACGAAAAAGCTATGACCATGTAAGGAAAATTGGGGTCAGGACATATGAGGTAGCCCTGGACTAGTAGAAAAAGTGCTGAGAGGAAAGCCAGAGAGATGGACTGTGGTCTTGGTTCTGCAATATATTAACTCTGCACCCCAGGCCAAGCTGCTAACATCTCTGAGTCACAGTTTCCTCATCTGTAAAATGGGGATACTAGTTAACATTTTGCCGCCTTCCCAAGACTCTTGCTAAATCGGGTCAAATAATGGGGACCACTTGCAAAAGGGAGTTTCCCTCTGAGTCCTTCGTAGATAAAAAGAGCAACTAAAGAGACCTTCTCTATACAGAATTGAATTAACACTGGTCTCCTGTCATACGAGGAGAGGATTTACTCGATTCTCAAGGGTAAATCTAGTATTTATTTGATCTCTGACTGTTAGAGAGAGAATTCTTTGACCTGTCTTGAAATTGCCCGCTCTAGTACTTACTTCAAAGGGTCTTAGCTTGATGTGTCTGCTTGGTCCACAGTTCTTCCTTAGAAATAGATTTTTGACCTAGCCTTTCATATGTCCTTATATCAATTGCTATTGCACACATACAAATCCTTGAGAAATTAGCATGGTACCGTTTAAGCTTGCATGTAAAGCATAAGTGTAAGAATCTGGGAAAATAATCTGTCAGTTGTGTGTAATAATCGTCTTAAATAAGCAGTTCGAGGCTTATCTAAAGCTGGCCCCAGCTAAACAAAGAAGGCAGTCAGCAGAGCCTCAGACGCTGAACTCTGCACCCTGGCCGGACCTTGTGCTGGGCAGCCTAGTAACAGGAAGGCAGCAAGACACACTTTGAACTGGGGGTTCTAAGGCTGCGGTTGGGTTAGAGACGGGGTGACAGCTGCACTTTGCAGCCTGAACTTTGTACCTAGACGCAGGGGCATTTAATCTCCATAACAGGCACTTTGTTTCATTACTTATTAACAGCTCCTCCTTGAGTAAAGTTCTTTGTTAATGGAGCTTTAAAATACGATCCCTCTCTCCTTTATTCCTGCCGTGGGGATGGGCATCTGGGCCTCTCAATATCCAGCCTGAACAAGGCTGGTCCTTCCAAGGGGAAGGCCTTACCTCTGTTCAAAACCGGTTTTTGCAGAGGTGCCACTTTGCAATTACTGCTCCAGAGGCCACTCCCTGCTCCCCAGTTTACACTCGGAGAAGGTCACCACGGTCCTGGTGCCATTAAATGTCACACCAGGCAATGACTGGTGTCACTTCACCTTTCCTTACTGTCACACCTCTTTTCTTTTTGCCCATTCTTCTTCTTTGCCCATTTTTTTCCCTCCTCTCCTCATTTCTTTCTGAACATTCAGCCTCTCAGTGGCACTAAATTTAAATAATGGTGACCCCTGTCACATACATCATTTCCCCATCCAGTGTAGCCAAGGCATGTTTTGTTGCAGCTGGAAGTCCAAGCAATTTAGGTACACATTCAAGCATCCTCCTTCCCAAATAAACACATTTGTACTTAACTTCCACACATCAGTATCTGATATTCAGTCAGCCTGAAGCATTAGCTATTTAAAGAGAGGGTCTAGACTCTAGAGAAGGGAACGTGGGTTGTTGGTGAATCAAGCATTAGTTACCATCTATAACATAAATCCTAGTCCTACAGAAAATACTCAGACTTCCATGCCCCCCAACCAAAGAATATACAATGACTATCTCAAATGCTAAGTTTTGTTCACTACTGATCAGGGAACAGGTTCCGGTTTCTGGGGCCTGGGAGGCAGTGACTACAGGCTATTCATTTAATGACTAACAAGGACCAATAAGCCCCCTCAGAAGCTTTGCTTGAGGGCCCCCAAATTAACCTTTCACCACTCGACTACTTTGTTTTGGGAGCAGTTGAGCTTAGCTCAGACAAAACTTCACTCTCTCCTCAATTTTCTTTTTATGTGTAAGAATGCCTGTGTGTCTCGATCTCATTCACCGAAGGGTCAGCCCTGGAGTCAGCCCGGTCTGGACACCATGCATCAAAAACTCCGCGTCCTCCCTGGCCCTCTCTCACACTCCCAGCCACACACACCCCCTCCAGGGTGGCTCAGCCCCACCCACCTATCAGTTTCTGCTCTCAGCCACCAAGTCCATCTGCGCTCAAGCCGGCTGACCAAAATCACTTGGAGAGTCAGAGTCCAAGTTTACCCATCACCGCCTGACTTGCCTCTTTTGTTTTCTCCCAGTTTTTCCCCCTTGCTCGTCCTCCTTTCACTCTCTCTCCCCTTCTCTTTTCTTCTACTTTTCTTCCCTTCATTCTTTTCCTTTTCCTTAATTTGCTCAGATGCACAGTTTCCAAACATTGCTGGAATGTTTGTACACTCTGTACATTGCTGGAAATGTACAGAAGCAGGTCTGGGCTTCTGCGTGTACGTTGCCCTCTTTCACCCCTATTGTATTTTCGCAAGCCTGCCTTGACAAGGGGATGCGACCCAGTCATTTACCCTGTTATCTGGGTTTGGAGTATTTATAAGAAAGGAAGGGAAATTTAAAACAAAGATAAATCCTTTGGAAACATTGAGTCTCCGGCTTTCACGTTGTGTCATCCCTGGATGATCCAGAAACCTTACATATCTCATTTTCTGGACTTGGCTTTCCAGGTACCACCCCTTGTCACAGAAGGGTGGCAGGAGTTTCATGGTCCCCAGGCCAGCCATGTTTTGGGTTCTAAAACTCTGCGCTTTGGGCCCTTGGGGTTTGCTCCCTCCTACAGCATTCTCTTTGCTCACTGCTTTCCTCTTGGAGCACGCCAACCCTCATAGCCGGCTCCCCAAAGGCTCCTCCCAAGGCCCAGGATTAGGGCTGCACCTGCTTGAGATTTAGTCAATCTACAAAACAGTGGGACTCCTCAAGAACGCCTAATTTCCTCTGCCCTGAAAGCAATACAGTTGGGTGCTTCAGCAGCACGCTTAGGACAGCCAGAGCTACAGACCCGGCCTCCGAATTCAGTCCCAATTACCATAAACCAAACACCAACTACTCCAAAGAGCATGGGGCAATTGAACCTTGATTTATTGCCCGCCCCCCCTCACAACTCCACCTGCCTCTCATTCCCAGAATCTCACCACCTGCTCCAGGCAGGAAGGTTTAACAAAGTACAAGCAAATGTTATTATAGCTTACATAGCTGACAGCTATAAGATACAAGATAAAATTAATCTTGATTTTATATTCACTATAATAATTCAAGCTTAAAGGTGAGAAACATGAGATTTATTGAGTTTCTTTTCTTTCTTTCTTTCTTTCTTTTTTTTTTTTTTGAGTAAAGATGAATTCAAGGAAGCAAACATGATTATCCCAGTTTCTGACCAAGACTGAGAATTTACAGATTAATATGAGTTCAGCGTTTTATGAAACTCCCATATAACAACTCCTCCTGTCCAGAGTCTTCGGTCTCTTCTCCCATTGCCCACACATGCTGTACACACACGTGTGCACACAGGCCTACGTGGGAACAGAAGAGAAGAGATGGGGAAAGCAGACACTAATCTCGCCGTAGATTAGAAGGAGCAGCGGACAGGATCAGCTGACGAGCACAAGTCTGTGCACCAGGATCTGTACCAACCTCCTAAAAGACAGCATCATCACTTATATTTTCAATGATCGGTATATTCATCTGGAAAATGAAACCTGAGGGATATAGTCACTGGTTCCCAGACTGGAAAGAAGTGAAGAAAAGGAAACTAGCAAGGACAAAGGCATTTCCACACTGAGAGCAGGAAGGTGATTAAGAGAGGGAAAGTACATCCTCCCGAAAGGATGCTATCGGTTTGCTTTCTCTAAGCCATCATACCAATCTCTCCTGTAATTTCCGGACAAATCCCCTTTCCTCTCATCGTGTTCAGAGTTCTTCTTTGTAGGAAATACACTGATACTTTAACAAAAAACAGGAATGGAGGATGGTGGTAACGTTTGCCTAGTATTAAACTATTTCGACAGAGCACAAAGTTAGAGCAACTAATTACTACTTGACATAATCAATCAGCTCTGGCTCCCTAATTTCTACCCGTAACTTCTGTCTGGTACTAATTTTGCATTTATCTGTGGAATAAATTTAGGTTAATTGCCTTCAGTGATCTAAGACAAGTTGCTCTGGGTGGAGAAAAGAATAACATACCTTTTTAAAATGTTCACCTGGTGGCTGGTTCTCAATACCAGAGCTTGCATGAATGTCTACTTACTGATTATTACCTTTTACATTTCTTACCTATTTCTAAAATAGCATGCCAAAATTATCTGATATGAAAGGGCCAAGGTCATGTATGTTTTCTCCTCCCTAGCTACTTCATCCCTTATGTATTTCAAGCTGCTTTTCCCATCCTTACTTTTAAGCTATGTATCCCCTTTCCCAGGTACTTCTTCCATTTCTGAGTTCTACAAAGGTAGATAATAGCTCTGTTTCCTTCACTGCATCCCTTCCTCATGTCAAGTCCTTGAAATACTTATTTACTGGTTTAACCCTTGAAATAGTTTCACATTTTTCCAAATGTAGGTTTATGTTTTTCATTCATGACTGATAGATGGTGCTTTCCCTGAGATCTGTCCATCCATGTTGCTATGGCCATGGTCCTTTGGTTCAGGCCCCATCTATTATACTCAATAAGGATGCAAATAAGGCAACAAAAATATGAGCTTGGTGTTGTTCTTCTAGTGGGGAGGAAAGAATGAAGAGAAAAGCTGGACCATTGACCTACTTACTCTGCAGAAGCCTCTAAAGGGAGAGAAGAAAGAGAAGAACTCCAGGGCTTTCCTGGTGGTACAGTGGTTGAGAGTCTGCCTGCCAATGCAGGGGACACGGGTTCGTGCCCTGGTCTGGGAAGATCCCACATGCTGCGGAGCGGCTGGGCCCATGAGCCATGGCCGCTGAGCCTGCGCGTCCGGAGCCTGTGCTCCGCAACGGGAGAGGCCACAACAGTGAGAGGCCCGCATACCGGTAAAAAAAAAACAAAAAAAAGAGAGAAGAACTCCAGGGTCCCCAGAAGGAAATAAAAGGAAATTTGCCATTTATTAAGCTGAGCCAGAAATCTGCACAGAACATATAGTGTTTACCAAAATTTTGCCAAGAACCAAGAGATATTCCCTACTCCATTAGGGGACCCAGCTGAACTTATTTTTTCTTCTTTTGTATCAATAGTTGTTTCTTTTATTGTTGAGTAGTATTACATCATATAGCGGTACCACAGGTGAAAGGCATTTAGGTTGTTCTCAGTTTCCAGCCACTGTAAATAAAGCTGGTGTGAACATTTGTGTTCAGAATTTTGTGGGAACGAAAGTTTCTACTTCTCTAGGGTAAATACCCAGTAGTGTGATTACTAGGTCATATGGTTAGTAAATGTATAGCTTTATATACAATTGGCAACTGTTTATGAGAACGACTGTAATATTTTACATTATCACTAGCAATGTATGAGAGATTTGGTTGCTCCATATCTTTTCCAGCACTCGTATCATCAGTATTTTTTTTTATTTTCATCTTCTAATATATATGTGGGGATATCTCATCATAGCTTTAATTTGTATTTCCCTTATGGAGAATGATATTGAGCATTTTTATTGTCTTATTTACCATTCATACATCCTCTTTGTGAAATGTCTATTCAAATATTTTGCCTGTTTTGTTTTTTTTAATGTCTTTTTATTGTGGTAAAAGTCACGTAATATAAAACATACTATTTTATTTATTTTGCGGTACGCAGGCCTCTCACCGCCACGGCCTCTCCCGTTGCGGAGCACAGGCTCCGGACGCGTAGGCTCAGCGGCCATGGCTCACGGGCCCAACCGCTCCGCGGCATGTGGGATCTTCCCTCACCAGGGCACGAACCCGTGTCCCCTGCAACGGCAGGCGGACTCTCAACCACTGCGCCACCAGGGAAGCCCTAAAACATACTATTTTAACCATATTTAACTGTACAGTTCAGTGGCATGAAATACATTTGTGCAACTCTTTATCTTAGCAGTTAAACCCTTCCACAGTTTAGCTCCATATGACCCATCCAAACTTAATGCCCATTTTTATGCATAATATATCCTCCCCTCAAGTCTCCTCATCACAATATTTTTATGTCTGTTCTTCTGCCCTTTTGTGGTGGAAAGTGTAGGTTTTGGAGCTGGGTGGATCTGTGTTTGAGTCCTGGTTCTGTTATTAGCTAGCTGTGACATTGTTGAACCTCAGGTGCTTCCTCTATAAAATGGGGCTAGTGATTCTTTGCAGATTTAATGTAATGTAACGTTGAGGCTTCGAAATATCCATAAAGGACTCGGCATTATAGCTGGCATGCAGGAGACACTCAATGATCTGTTATCATGGCAGCGTTATGTTTAGTATTGAATGTCTTCTCCACCCCTATCATCTTCTAAATTTTACTCATCAATCAACAGTTTAATACTCAAGTTCTCTTTGAAACCCTTTTTCATTCCTGGTTCAAATCATGGATTTATTTTCTTCATATATTTCATACTTGATAATATACTATTTTTTATGGCACAAATCTGATCCTAAGTTCCTTAAATGCAAAAGCCAAATCTTATAGGTCCCTGTTGAGCATGAGCCTTCAATAAATGAGCAGTAATAATTTGTTGAATTTTAACCTGCTCAAAGAGTCTGTACTTATTAAGCTTCTTAAGCTCTAAGGCCATATTTTATAATATTAAGTCACAGCCAGCATGCTAAAAGCTCTTAATTTTAAATAAGTTAAAATTATATGGCATAGAGAATATAATATTGCACTGTAATGGCTGTAATTAACTATTTTTTTAAATACCTGATATATGGACTCACATCTTCTAAGAACTTTGTACGGCCAGAATTAAAGTATGCTGGAAACACACAGTATTCATTTTAACAAAGCAAAAAGCCCTATGATTAACATTAAAAAATGCTTGCTGGGTGTGTTTTCCTCTTAACTTCTCACTGAAATGAAATAACTCAACCGAATGCTCTGAGAGCTGGCCCTCTATAAAAATAACTTGCGGCTTGGTTTTGGTTCAATATACTGATTTACACAGCACATGCAAGATTATAAATTACCTTTGGTAAGACATAGGTGAACAGTTTGAAGTGATGACTACATACACAGTTTAGAGAAGAATCTAGAAATATTTTTATTTCCACTATGGGGATCTTGAGAAAAGTTAAAGGGCAGTGACATGTAAAGTCCAGAAGTTAGATCAGTCTTCTGCCAACTGCTCAAAGATTAGCACACCTTCTTCCCTGAGCTTTACAGGTTTGATCCACACCCAGGAGACATACCCAGTCCTGCCTCTGGGATCTGCCCCAACCAGCTTTCTTCCCCAGTACAGGCTCTAAGTAATTCTTTTGTTCCTCTTTACATGAATCAATTTGTCTCACCATTTCCTGCATTTTTCAGAAGTTACTTCAATAGTTTATTTTTAGGAGCAAGTTGGAAGTTGCCGGTAGTTATTACCTTATCTACAAACTCAGAGTCACAAGCTAAACTGCAAAATTTATCTCCGGTGTCAATCAACCTTCTAATCTATATAACCAAATTCCTATTAATCATTAGGACTATTTCCTTTCTCTCACACGTTTTGAGTTTCCTCAAGTCCTTCACTAACTGTTTGCATATTTTTTTTGCCACAGTTCAAATTCGGAGGGAGATGGTTGATAGGGAGAATTGGAAAGTCTCAAAC
Source organism: Delphinapterus leucas (assembly GCF_059928025.1). NCBI lineage: Eukaryota > Metazoa > Chordata > Mammalia > Artiodactyla > Monodontidae > Delphinapterus > Delphinapterus leucas. The sequence continues at coordinate 28,585,804 of NC_143132.1, forward strand.
TTCTCTGAACTATTATTTTTAAAATCATTTTTAAAAATCTATTGCAGAGACAAGAGAATCCTCAAATTCAATTAATGTAAATAGCTAATAGATTCCAAGTAGTTAACGTTTAGTTAGCAAGTTTTGCTCAGTACCCGCACCCAAGAGTGTTAAGTAATTAGGAAAGTCTCAAGTATACCCTCATGTGATTGGTTTGTCTTGTCCAGTTTGCATGATATCCATTTAAAGAATCTTGCAAATGATAAAAAAAAAATGCTACATGTCTACAGGCATCCTCTAAATCAGGAAATTTCTGTGTCACCAAATCTTTTCTGGGTGAAAAAAAAGGACAATGGTTTGATTCAACCTTTCACTCAACAAGTATTATTCATCCCCTACTGCTCTATGCATGTAAAGCAGTGCATGCTTGGCTCCAGGAGCATCCAGACCAACATAACTCCCTGCACCCGCAGAAGCAGTTGCCACTAGGAAAGGCAACACGCACCTAAACGTAATCATGCACAAGAGAAATGGATAGGGACACTGCACAGTCAGCTTCTGGTCTCAGGTCCATCTTTTTAGGAAAGATATTTAACTTCTATAAATCTCAATGTGTTTTTTTTTTTTCATAAAAATTAAGAACCCAATGAGGCAATCTTTCAAATTTTCTTGAGAGCTGAAATTCTATGATTGTAGGAAGCAGAAAAAAGATACTATATAATAAATGCTAAAATTTTGTTGTATTTACAACTAGAGAATTAGACTAAGGAATTCTAATCCTGGTTTACTATGAATCAAGGAAGGTCAGAAACCCCAAAGCCTGAATGTCCTCATTCTCAGATGGCAGTATCAGATCTGCTGGAAGTCCAATTAAATAGTGAATGTGGTGATGTCCTCTATTACTGCTACTAGGAAGTCAGGACCAGTCCTCACCCCATCATTTTCTATTTTACTGTTACAGTCCTACCACAATGGCTCTTTCTGTCTCTAGAACATAGAAATGCTGATTTCCACCTTAGCTCCTCAAAGATGCCCACCCTTCAGAACCTGTGAATGTGCTGCCTTACACGGCAAAAGAAACTTTGCTGATGTGATTAAACTAAGGATTTTAGATAGGGAGATTATCCTGAATTACCTGGGTGGGCTAAATGTGTAATCACAAGAGCTCTTATAAGTGAAAGAGGGGGTCAGGAGAGTCAAATTCAGAGAGATTTGAAGATGTTACCCTGCTGGTTTTGAAGACAGAGGAGGGGGCCATGAACCAAGGAATGTAGATGGCTTCTAGAAAAGGCAAAGAAATAACATCTCCCCTACAGCTTCTGCAAGGAAAGCTGACCTGCCAATGCCTTAATCTTAGCCCGGTGAAACACATGTTTGTCTTCTGACCTCTAGAACTATAATAAATTTGTATGGTTTTAAGCTGCTAGTTTGTGGCTATTTGTTACAGCAGCCATAGGAAACTAACACAGCCAACTTGTGGTCTTGGTACTAGCTGTTCCCAGTGCCCGGAATGCCCTTTCTCTAGAATCTTTACATGGCTGGCTCCTTTTGTCACTCTTGTCTCAACCGGGGCATTGTCTTCTTTGACCATATAATCTAAGGAGCCACCCAGGCCTTCAGCTAATTCTCTGCATAGTGTGTGTGTCATTTTCCTGGTTTGTTTGTCTTTTGATTGTCTCCCTCTCCATTAGTTTAGCTCCTTGAGAGTAGGAAACCTGTCTGTCTCAGCTGCCACCCCATTTACAGTACTTAGAACAATGCCTGACCTTCGTCAATATTTGTTGAATGTAGGATTTAGGGAACCCAGTAAGGGTTTGGTGGGTCTGAATCTTACAGAAAGTTTCTGGGAAATACACGAAGGAGCCATAACACGTATACTTTCATCACCTTTAGCCTTTGCAAAAGCTATCTATTACCACCCGAATCCCAGCACCTTCCCTCCACTTTGATTCTCTCTCTCTATCTCCACCTGTGTCACAGAGCAAAGTTAAGGAAATATGACAGTGGTCTGGATAGCCCCAGAAAGTAAACTTTGGGATAAGGATGGTGCCTAATAGGTGTAAAGGTGTTTGGGTTCTTAAGGAATAAATGGCACTATACAAATGTTAGAATACTAGAGTTTCCTTAAATTGAAAATTCCATTTTTATGTATCTGTTTGATAACTGTACAACATTGCCACTCCAGCAAAATTCTGTTGCTGCAAAAAGAAGAGCACTTCTCCCCCTCCCTTGAAATTTGTTAAAATGGCATTTCCCTTGTGTTGCATTTCCTTAGACCTGTGCAAAAACATCTCCTCCCAAGATAGAAAGCAATGCACAGCTGTAGCCCTGGGAAGCATAATGCTGTGCTCAGAATATCAGATTTTTAAATCTACCAAAGCTGGAAAAGAGATTAAGAGTTAAGGCTGAAAGTCTGTCTTTAATGTGCTCTATTATGCACCATGCATTACAGTTAATATGTCCCTTCAGATTTTGCTGACCTACTTTTCTGGGCTTACAGATGCAGCAGTACACATTAAGGACAGAGGATCAGCAGTGATTGTGAATTTCCTTGCTGTCTCTGCTTGACCTCACACCCCTAATATTATGGTAATGTTTTGTGTGTGTGGAGGAAAGAGATTGGTGGTGAGAAGATGGTGAGAGAAAGAGAGTGAAAGAAATAATTTTATTTACATGATCACCATAAATATTATAACGTCACAAAAGAGAAGAGAGGTTTTGTAAAAAAGTCCACTATGTATCAACAGTACATCCATTGTTTTGGTCTTTCAATATTTTAGCAATATTTTCTCTTTCATTGGATTTGAAGTTTCCAGTGGAGGTCTTCAGGTTTTTTATTTTATTTTCCCCTTGATCAGAATGTACAGACTGGCAGTTACTGGCCAACGGATGCTTGTACACGTGCTTTACCTGGTAGCACCTTGCTTAATTTTCTTTTTTTAATTGGAACACCTGTAGGTGGACATAGCCACTCTAGTTCCCAGGAGTTTCAAGCACTCACTATTCTCTTACATCTGATTGCTTCACGCATTTACTTTCCAGATTTTCCTATTCCTCAATTCAAGGGACCCTGGTCTATCTATATCTGGCTCATATATGCATCTTGGAACAGCCAACTCTAGATGCCTCCATGTATGAGTGTCAGACTGTTTTCTCTGTTGTTCCCGTCAAGTAATGCTACGACTCACAGATACGGCAACCTTATTTGTCACTACTCAGTCAGGATTTCTTCTGATTTATGAATTTAGGGAGTGGAAAATCTTTCCAATCTAAAAGTTAAATCACAATTAGATATATTAACACCTCGCCTTTTTCTCAGAAAGGATTTAGGATAGCCATTAGATGTAGTTACAGATATCCATGATGAATTATTTTTATTGAAAAGCAGCAAATAACATAAAATCTGGATCATCTTGGAAAATCCTGGCTGTCTCGATACCATGTGCCTGGTATCAGGCATGATCAGATCACATCAGATCAGGTATCAGCATCAGGCATGACAGACCACTGATTTGTGGAATTTGTTAGAAATGCAGTTTTGAAGTAGGAGACAGGTGTTCTATTTGCAAAGCATTCGACACGATTGATAGACATAAGATGTCGCACTGGGCCCAGGAAGACTCTGGGCATCCAGGTAGCAGTAAGCAGCACACACCTGTTTCTAGAGTGAGTCTAACTGGGCGGAGGAGCTCTCAAGAGGTGATTCTCAGTCAGACGTGCAGAATGGAAGGAGAAAAAGCAGGTGGAGAGAGTGGAGCAGGCGTTGAGGCCTGTGTGGTAGCCACCAGCCAGGGCAGAGTCAGCAGTGACTCACGCATCCTCGGGAGGAGAAGAAGAGGTGCTTTCATCAGACTCAGAAAGTCCCAAAGAAAAGCACATCTCCCTGTCTCTGGAGTCCAATTATTTTCTCTGCTTCTCCTCCACATCTAGTTAATTCACTCCCCAGTTCAAAGTTTAGGAAATTGGGGGATATATCTTTGAAGGCAAGCAAGGTCCAAGCCACCAACACCTCTCATCTGACTTTGACTTAAAAAAGAAAAAGAGCATTTTGGCAAAAGTCTATCAGCTGCTCTTCCCTAAGAGCAGCCAGAGATGCTTTCTAAGATACCAAATACAATCACATCACAGGTTTTCTTACACTCCTTCAATGGATTCCCCTTATTCTCATGATATAGCACAATGCTTTGAACCTGCCCTTCAGGATCCCATATGATGACCCGTCTATCCCAAGGTTTCTCAAGCTTGGCTCTGTTGATACTTTTAGCTAGAAAATTCCTGGGGTGTGGAGGGTAGGAAGGGGCTGTCCACTGCCTTGTAGGATGTCTAGCAGCATCCTTGGCCTCTACCTACTAGATGCCAGTAGAACTCCCTACCCACAGATATGACAACCAAAAATATCACCAAACGTTGCCAAACACCTGTTCCTGACTGAGAACAGTTGACCTCTCCAGACCCGGCCCTGACTCCATCCTAATTCTGCACCACTCACCTCATGCCTCCCAATCACCACCACCATCGCCCTCCTCTTCTCCAGCTGTACAGGCTCCCTACCACCTCTTCCGATGCAACCTTCCACCATGTCTTAGTCTTCTCAGGCTGCCATAACAAAAATACCGTAGACTGCCCTGACTCCATCCTAATTCTGCACCACTCACCTCATGCCTCCCAATCACCACCACCATCGCCCTCCTCTTCTCCAGCTGTACAGGCTCCCTACCACCTCTTCCGATGCAACCTTCCACCATGTCTTAGTCTTCTCAGGCTGCCATAACAAAAATACCATAGACTGGGAGGCTTAAACAGCAGATACTTATTTCTCGCAGTTCTGGCGGTTGTAAAGTCCAAGCTCAAGCTGCCAGCCCGGGCTTACAGATGCGGCAGTTCCCCGTGAGGGCTCTCTTCCTGGCTTGCAGATGGCTGTCTTCTTGCTGTGTCCTCACAGGGAGGAGAGAGAGTTCTGAATTCTTTCTCTTCGTATTAGGACACTAATCCCATCACCAGGGCTCCACTGTCATGATCTCATCGAATCTGAATTACCTCCTGAATGCCCCATCTCCATCACATTGAGGGTTAGGGCTTCAAAATGAATTTGCAGGGGTGGGGCACACAAATATTCAGTCCATAACACATCACGTTTCCACTTCCTTGTTTTCTACTGTCCTGCCCCCAACTCTGGACTATCTAATTCCTACTCATCCTTCAAGACAGATCCTTTCTTGATCCTGGTTGTTAGCCTCCCACCCCCAAACATTACCTGCTTTCATAACACATGTCTTTTGCACAGGGCTTATCATCATTGAAATGGGTTCTGTAATTAGTTCTCTCTGTTATTCTTTCTGCGCTGAAACCTTCATCAGCATAGGAGCCATAATTACGTAGCTCACTGTAGTGGCCAGCTCCTAGCACAGTGCCTGATACACAGCAACCACAAATAAATAACGAAAGACAGAAAAAAATAGATGAGGCACTAAATACCAGGATGCTCAGAAAGGGCTGTAACCACAGGTACACCCTGAAGCTGCCCACTTGGGGATTTTCTGTTAGATGGTATTATGGTATAGAATAATGACTGCTGCTCTAATAATAATAGCTAACATTGATTGAGTACTTAATTTATGCCAGGTACCGCATCATATATTTATTATATCAATGAATCCTTAAAATCATTTGATGAGCTAATAGCTATTAGCATCCCCATTTTATGAAGAGGTTAAGTAAATGGTCTAGGGTCACGCAGCTACCAAGTGGCAGGACCAAAATTCACACACCAGAAGTTGAACCTAAAGGCTATTATTCTACACTCCTGTACTGTATTGTCTGCCATGAGTTAGGGAGCAGGGAGTTAGATTTTTAGCCCTTCCTCAGACTGTATGCTAGGAGATTGCTTTCAATATGGCTGAGGTCTGCAGAGTCTCCGTGTCAAGGTCTAGATTCTCAAGCAATCATTCAGGAGCAGAATACCACTTGCCAACTAACTCTGCTCGGTATTGTTTGGAAGATGGGAGCTGGGCAGGTGGACATTAGGGCATAAACAAGGAGACAAGAAAGTTAAAGACCGTCTCCCCAGCATATCACATCCAACTGAAGTTTCATTTTAGTTAACAAACTTCTCTTAAAATGCATAAGCATATTAGTCACTCATACCTCAGTGTGAATGATCTTGAGCCTACAATAAGAAAACGTTCTTCTAATATCCTGTGTGTGTACGTGTGTGTGTGTGTGTGTGTGTGTGTGTGTGTGACTATAACAATTACGGACACTGTGGGCCTCCAGATGAAAGGAATAACTCAGAAAAGAGTTTGGAGAGCCATAAGCTTGGATAAGGTCCCTAAATACTGGGTTGCAGAAAAGTAGGTGGGATTAGGGCACTGGATATGAAGTGGGAAGATGCCAAAAGTAATTGCTACCCATTTGCAATTACTCCCAGAGCCCAGAGGCTGAGAAAAAAATCATCCTAAGGGCTACCTTTGGCACTGGAAACTTGCAATAGAGGTTTCATGAATAATTCACTTTGCCAAAGGAGAAGTCACCATGGTTTGTAGTTCACTTTCCTTCCATTAATTTAATCTATGACTTTCATTTTGTCTGTCTGTGAAAACAAAAGAGATACTAATATTTAGCTATGAGACAGGAAAGTGATTTATTAGGCAGCATTTATAAATCATTATATGTGGCACACTAATAGTTTAGCAAAAGTCTTCTGAAAATAAGATTTTTACTGAGAACAGATTCAGGAGAAAAATAAGCATTCTATACATAGTCGACTGAGTTTTCTCTCTTCTACAGTTAAAATTTCATCTACCCAATTTTGATGCATGTACTCAAGTGCCAGAGAAGGCTCAAAATATAAAGTCCATCTGTCTAATGGAGGTTTGGCCTATCAATCAAATTTGTCATTACTCCATTAAGTTGTTGAGATGACCAGCCTTTTGGAAAATGAGGAAGGTGAGAATGCCATAACAAATTATGGTGAATTAGAGGGATTTGGGTTAATGAACCTATACCAGTAGAAATCCAAGATCCTGTCCCTTGGACTACCTTCAGTGTTGGTAGAAAGAAAATATGCTCTCAAAGGTGAAGCCTTCATCCCTTTGGCATCGTCCTGAGGCACCCGCCTTGGTCACGATGATACTGTCCCAGGGCCCTGGCTATCAACGCCCTCATGAGTAATTACAAACTTGCATAACGGCAAAGTTGAAGGGCTTGGAGTCCTTTCCCTCTGAAAGCAGGACTCAGGCTATGAGTTTAGAGCTTGGTGATATCAAGCTCGTTCTACCACATGGACACAGGCTATTTTTGGGCAAAGCCAACTCCAGTGTCTCACTCCCTACAATGGGAATAGGAGTTGAACTTGGTTGACCCTGGGTGGCCTGGACATCATGGCTTCTCCTGAGAAGTTATTCCAGGCAGTTCAGAAAACAAAGGAATGTTAGAAAAGGTCATGGTGCTGGATAGTCAAAATAAATCTAAAACCTCTCAAGAAAGGGATTTTCACTTCAGCCCAGGAGTGAAGGAGTGAAAATCCTTACTTCTTTTCCTATCCTTTTCTCCCTCTCACAGAAGAATGGAAGAGGGTGGTGAGATAAGTGAAATGGCAAAATTGGTCCTAAGCTTATGCATAATGTAAATCACATACTGATCTATTTAAAAATGTTTAGTTACTATTTTAGTTCTCTGGGAAAGTCCTATGTGTCCCTGCTAAGTCATTGTTTCTAGGACTGAGAGCATCTCGGAGGAAGGGAATTGCATACTTAACTGTGTATGTATAGCTCTCTGCCTGGGTCAGTATTTAATATGTAAATATGAACTATTTTATACCCAATGAGTGAAAGGAAAACTTAATTTCATTTAGGAACATTTTTCTTAAACACATGATTATCAGATATTCATGCAAAGTAGGTGCTATTTTTTCAAAGAAGAAAGTGAGCTATCACTCAATTATTTTTCCTCCTTTCCTTTGGTGAGGTGGAAACGTTATCCTGTACTACTAACCCAGACCACTAACTCACCTTATTCCAGGGGCACATAGGCAGGCAGCCTTTTCCATTCCCATCTGCCACTGCCAGGGAAGGAAATTAGGTGGAATACTAGCTGTCCTTACAAATACATTCTGGAACTCCTGGCTTCTGTGTTCTTTAGTCTGTCCTCTTTCTCTTATCCCTGCTAAAGTAAGGGGGCTAAGGGCTGCAAAGATGACAAGGAAATCTTGAAGATAGGATGATAATGCAGGTTTCTCACTTTTCTTTATTTCTTATATTGTCTGTCTATTGAGGAAAGTAAAACAAAGTTAAGTTCCTATAGTTTTGAAGAACAGTGAAATAATGGTAAGGAACTTTTAAACTTTAATTTGTAACTGCTATTGAGTGACTCAAAGAATATCAGGAATGGCGTGATTATTTCCTAATTGTTTGGAGCCTAATGGATTTTAATTATGACTGAAAACATGCTCAGCAATTTTGTTGCACATATTGTCCTTGTAATGTAGTTAACTGTTATATTTAAAAATTATTGTATCAGTATGTCATTCAACAGACATGCCCTTATGTTGTGTCCTGGACAATGTGAAGCACAGACTGAAATTTGCTATAAAATAAAACATGGTTCTTACTCTCAATAAGCTTAAACTCTGACCCCAGAGAGAAGGCGTGACACGATATCTGCCTCTTACAAACGTTAAAAGAAACATAGTTCTGGGAGTGTTACAGATGTTTTAAAAAAATTTACCTTCTAGTACCATAATAATGGAAAGCTCTTCAGAGTAGATAACATTTATTTTATTTTATTTTATTTTTTATTTTTTTAACATCTTTATTGGAGTATAATTGCTTTACAATGGTGTGTTAATTTCTGCTGTATAACAAAGTGAATCAGCTGTACATATACATATATCCCCATATCTCCTCCCTCCTGCATCTCCCTCCCTCCCACCCTCCCTATCCCACCCCTCTAAGTTGGTCACAAAGCACCGAGCTGATCTCCCTGTGCTATGTGGCTACTTCCCACTAGCTAGCTATTTTACATTTGGTAGTGTATATATGTCCATGCCACTCTCTTACTTTGTCCCAGCTTACCCTTCCCCCTCCTCGTGTCCTCAGTCCTCAAGTCCATTCTCTACATTTGCATCTTTATTCCTCTCTTGCCCCTAGGTTTTTCAGAACCCTTTTTTTTTTTTTTTTTTTAGATTCCATACATATGTGTTAGCATACGGTATTTGTTTTTCTCTTTCTGACTTACTTCACTCCGTATGACAGACTCTAGGTCCATCCACCTCACTACAAATAACTCAATTTTGTTTCTTTTTATGGCTGAGTAATAATCAATTGTATATATGTGCCACATCTTCTTTATCCATTCATCTGTTGATGGACAGTTAGGTTGCTTCCATGTCCCGGCTATTGTAAATAGATCTGCAATTATCATTGTGGTACATGACTCTTTTTGAATTATGGTTTTCTCAGGATATATGCCCAGTAGTGGGATTACTGGGTCATATGGTAGTTCTATTTTTAGTTTTTAAAGGAACCTTCATACTGTTCTCCATAGTGGCTGTGGAAGAGGGTTCCACACCTCTTCCTACCAACAGTGCAAGAGGGTTTCCTTTTCTCCACACCCTCTCCAGCATTTATTGTTTGTAGATTTTTTGATGATGGCCATTATGACTGGTGTGAGGTGATACCTCATTGTAGTTTTGATTTGCATTTCTCTAAAGATTAGTGATGTTGAGCATCGTTTCACGTGTTTGTTGGCCATCTGTATACAGAGTAGATAGCATTTAATACTGAAATATAAAATAATACTTTGTCCACAATTTGCTTTGTGTATGCCTTTTCTCCTCAATTACATCATGATCTTCTTGTGGCTAGACACTGGATATTATACTTGTTTTTTTCTTTTTTTTAATTCCCTATTTTTATTCTCTTAGCAAGGATCAGATTCCTAGGAGGACCTTCATAAATAATTGTTTTTTTAATACTTGCTAAATGGTAAGACAAAAGTCAGAACAAATGCCAAAAATTCCCTCTACCTTTCAGCTAACGATTCCAACAGAGAGATTTTCGATGGAAACCACGAGATGGTAGATCCTCCTATTGCTTGCTTCTGTATTGTCTGTTGGAAAAACTGGATTCTAATTCTCACTTTTCTACTGGTTTAATCCATGAAGTGGATCAGCCTTCAATTATCTCACTCAGAAATCAGCCCACTAGCATCTTGAAGATTTAATAAGTATCATTTCATGTCACAAAAGAGCTGTAAGCTTCTTGAGAAAGACATTATACAAATACAAGATGCCGCTATGACGACCACAACCCGTGTGTGATGTTAAATTCCTTCCTGATGATACTGCAGAGATTTCTTTAGAAGCATGTCATTGCTTTAATTTTTTATTTCACTTTTATGTCTCATCTAGCTCATCTTTTTGAAGTCATTTTCCTCGTTTAAATAGTTTTGTATCATACTTTTTCTCTCAAACTGGTTTTATTTTGATGGATTTAGCTTCCCTGGAGGAAGCTTCATATGGCAAAAGCTAAGAACCATTGAGCTGCTAATAATAATTATCCTCTGCGCTTTCAGAGGCTCTTTTATCTGAGGATATCAAAGTGTTTTTCAAGCCAGTATCTATAATTACCTCCATCATACAAAAAAATCACTGCCAGTGAGGCTGAATGACTTACAGAAGGTTGACAAAAGCAAAATGCAGAACCCAAATTCCCTTCTTCCTTTCTTCTTCCCTGTCTTCCAGACTCCAGGACCCCTTGGCTCTGAGGAGATTCGGAGAAAGGGGGAGCAAGTCTTCATGATCTGTTGCTCTAACAGAGACCTAAAGATGGTGCCCTCTGATGGCTCATAGCCTGAGGATACATGAATACAAATGGCAAAACATCAATTAAGTAGGCAACCAGTGTCAGAGAGGTCACTTTGGGCTAGAAAGGCTAAAAAAGGCTTTGTCAAGTGGAATTTCAGTCAACCGACCCCGGTAAGTGGCTGGTTCTCCTCATGGCCTTGCCTTTGCAGTTTCCTTTCTTGCCTAGAAAAATAAAGTTTATATTTGGTAAAGGGCAGGGCTCTGCTTTTTCCTCAACAGGCCAAGATGAGCGCTAGCAAGATGAATTTCTGGGTTCTCCTTAAGGGTTTCATTTAGGCCCATTGTTCACTGAGATTCAGAATCCTTTAGCAATTGGCTATCCATGCTCGATAACTTTCAGATTTCCTTTCTGGGTTCTGTTTACAGATAGAATGACATATCTCAAACTGACAAAGTTCTTCTAAGAATGGAAAAGTGAATAATGTGAACAGGGTTTGGGGAGCCAGGCATTTCGATTAAACCTGGGGTCTGTGAAGTGGCAGAAGGTCCAGGTCTGATTGATGGCAGAGAGAGCTCTAGGGCCTCCATATTAAATGACGAACCAGAGATCATAAAAGAGATAATGTAACGAAGAGCTCAGCCATCGAGTTATTCTACAAATGGAGTAGGGCGTTTTACATGTGGAGAGAAGGGTCCTGATTGGTATCTGATTATTGCTAATATGTCCCATAGAACCTACTTGGAATAATTGTTTACTATTAATTTCATCAAGAGCGCTGAGACTCTTTATGCATATAATAAAGCTAATTTCTACATTTAATAGAGATGATTTTTTTAACTTAGTGAAATCAGAATCTTATTAAATTTTAGAAGTGAATATAACTTTTATAACTTTAGGTTCTCTTTCTGGGTTCTGTTTCATGATTAAGATGCTCTTATTTCAATCCTCTTAGATTAGATTGAATTCATGATGCTCACCCTTTTTCTCTTAGGCATACTACGATTGTTTTCCAAATATAGCATTTTCACAACAAGCTGTTTCCTACATTCATTTTCATATTTGCTCTCAGCCCTTTAAAGAGCACTAATGGCTGTATCTTCCTGATCAACGAGCAATTGATGATACTTGATTTGAGGGAAATAAAGGCTATTATTGATGAAGCATTTCCTATATAGCTGGTCTTGGGTTAAGCTTCACGCACTGTGTCATTTCATCCCTAAAACAACGATAGACGTTAGTCACTGGTGTTATTTGCATCTTATAGATGAGGAAACAGAGGCTTAAAAAGTTGAAATCATTTGATTGATGCCACACAGCTAGTAAATGTCATTAAAACCCAGGTCCTACAGACTCCAAACCCGCTCTCTTGAAGGCAATTTTAACCTGTTTCGTAACTGATTTTTAAATTTCTAGTTCTATGACCTTCACTGTGTCTAGCTAAGCCATCAAAAACCATGCGCCATTTTATCTGCTCAAACATCTTCGGCCAGCAGGTTGGCATATATGTATTTACATATTCGATCAAACTGGAAACACCAAAGATTGCTAACCCTACGCCTCATGCCTTAATCGGGCCCTAAAGATGCTCTGCATAAGTGTTTCAACCTTAATGGCTATAATGTCCTCTCAAAAAGAGATGACCTTACTAAGGGTCATTTCTTGGTAAATAAAACTCTGCCGCTGTTGACTTTTGATTCATCATCACACTGATATTTAACGTCAGTCCAGCATGCTGGATGAGGCAGCAGTCTTGATCTCTTATAAAGGGAGACAGGTGGCTGGTCACGGTGGACACATTCCCTTTGGCAGAGGTGGGGAACCGCAACTAGTATTTAGCATTTTAATTGAAGTTGGCATTTGCAGAACCACTTTTCTTTTTAATATTCTTTTCAAAGGAGAGGAAACCAAAATAGAAAGTATTATAACCTCTTCCTGTGTCATGTATGTTTCGCTCCTTCACAAGAGGAGACTTCCCTCTTCTTTGACTCAAATATAGCATTCTTGTGGCCCAGGCTGATATTCAGTCGTCAAAACCAATGCAAGCAGGTGTTTGGCATACCAAGGAGAGTAAAGGTTTTTGTCAACTTTTTAAACAACTTCGCCCACAATCACCAACGCTCTCCAAATAGAATCTGCTGACTTCAATGGCAGGGTCAGTATTACAGAGTGACTCACTGCTGGAGAGAGCGAACAAGCTCAACAAAGGCTACTTGTAGATGTAAATGCTGTTTCCTCATTGCTAGTGAAAGCTACATTTTGCACAAAATAGAACTCAAGAGCCTGTGGGTGGGGGTCCCTGCGTCTCAGATATCCCTGGGCCTCAAAAAATACACACACCCTCGAACAACTGTTTCCCTCCCCTTCCTCTCCCAACTCCTAGAGTGCACCAGATGCATTCAGTTCCTCCGTAAAAAATACTCCTGAACTCGATCCAGTCCAGCCCTAACCCACGCCACTTCCCAGAAGCTAGGCTTGCCAAGGTCTCCAGTAACACGCTCACTGCCAAAACGAAATGGCACTTCTCCATCTTGATGCTCCTTGACCTATGTACAGAATTCGACACTGCTGATAACCAATTACACAACTCTCTCTCCTTGGCTTCTGAGCCTCTTTCCTCATTTAGTCTGACTCTCACCTCATCTGCTTTAGAAACCCTTCACCCCCTTTCCCCTAGCTTCCACTGTCCATGGGGTAACCCCCATTGCTTGGCAAGTTAGCTATTTCATCTCAGTTGCCTCACTGATGGCAGAGGCCATGCTTTATTCATGTTGGAACCCCAGTGCCCAGACAGTGCTTGCAAAATAACATGAGCACAAAAATGTTTGCTGAATGAATGCACATATATAAGAAATCAATTTCTGTACTCACCTCTGTCCTGCACATTGCATCTGGCTGTAAGACAAGTTCCATGACCAATTCATATTAAACAGAAATTTATCAGCCGTCTTTAACTTTTCCCATATCCAATATCCATGTGTCGGTAAAGAACACTGATAAATAAGAAAGCTCCCAAATAAAACTCCTCACTGACTCTTGGTTGTTTTTCCATTTCTATTTCCAGTTCCTAATTAAATCTGCTTTCTCAGTCGTGACATTTTCTGAATCTGATTTGCTTTCTTTTCAACTCTTCCGAAGGATTTTTTTACAGAATAAACAAAAAAGTACTCTGTGTTCAATTGGCATTTTGTATAGTAACTACTTGCTCTAATGTATTACAAAGAGCAGCCAATTAATACTTGTTGAGTGATGGCCACACGAACAACTGTCTCATGTATACTGTTTCTCAGTTTGATCATTAATATATTCCAGATACATGAATTAGTGGTTCCCTTGTCTGTTTATTTTGGTCATTTTAATGACCAAATCATATTTTCTCAAGTGATATAGTCCAGGTAAAACAATTTGTTATTTCAGTGAAAAATAAAAATTTGACTCTATCACCTGTTAAGTTTGTTCTATGGTTTATATGTAATCCTTCAACTCCTGTTCGTTTAACCACAGACTCAGGTCCCCAGAATCGCAAGTTACAATATTTCTTTCCTATAAGTCGTCAGTTCTTCTGCCGAAGTTATCTTTTTCACCTGTTGTTTTGTATATGCCAGACTTTTCTGAGGCCATATAATGTTTAAAATTTGTCCTATAAATCATGTGTAAGATCCTCTTGTTCAATTGCAAAGTATTTCATCCTGTTTTTAAAATGCCGTACTAGTCATTTTTCTCTCTTCTTGTATACCCTCTGATTGAACCACATTATGTCTGCTCACTAGCCACTTCCTTTGATTATTTTACTTTATATCTTCTTTCATTTGGAAGGATGGATAGGTGAAGATAGATAGATAGATAGATAGATAGATAGATAAACAAAGTCACTGCTTACAGACATTAAAGAACTGTTCAATATAATCTACTAGCACCAAGAACTTACTTCCTAATAACAGATACTGTCTTTTTATCCCTTCTTGATAAGCACATCTCTTCCACATTTGTAATGAACCAAAGGCATTTATATTTGAACATCGTTGTAAGCGTGGTTTACAAAGCTATCTCTCCTTTTATGTATTTCTCTGTTTTATTGTCATCAGTTTCTGATTGTAAACTCCTAAAAGGAAGAACTGATATTTATTAAACATATCCTAAACAGTTTTCAGCAGAGTAATATGAGGATATAGGCAAGCAAAATATTAGTTATGTCTATTAACCAATTATCATGTATGTATCTGAAATTCTGTAGGTATCTGAAACTCTAGAAATCGATTAATTCTTTCATCTTTCACCCGTATATACATTCAACTTTGCTAGAGGGAATATGTAATGAAAATGGACCCCTTCTATTATTCAGTGGATCTTGTTAGATCAATAGTATTTCCCGTTTAGTAAAATGTAATGTCTCATGATTTTTCATAGCAATCTGTATAATTGGAAGGGATTCGCTTTGATTAACATAGAAGAGTGCTAATTCATATAAGGCATCATAATGAGATATAAGAGAAGCCTGTGTTGATATTTCTAACCCATCTGAGTTTCCAAAACAAATAATTTTAGGAAACTAAAGAGAATACCTTTTCAATCTTCCTGTTGAGATATAAGAGAAGCCTGTGTTGATATTTCTAACCCATCTGAGTTTCCAAAGTAAATAATTTTAGGAAACTAAAGAGAACACCTTTTCAATTTTCCTGTTGCTTATCATTCCTTCTATTTGATTTTTTTAGTTACAAACCGTGTACATTCCAAATTTCTTTCTCTGTGTGTCACAGCTACATTCTTTTGCCTGACATTTTAAATCTTCAGTGAAATATAAATGAGCAACAGCTTCAGGATAACCACAAATTCCCCTTTTGTTTTGCTTTGTCTAAATGTTCTTCTTGAATGCCCAAAGGACTTTCTCTTCCTGCTTGGCGCAGTCCGAAATTAGTTTGAATCACATTATTCTTACATCCAGGGTACCTGCATTATGATTCCAAGGGTAATTTGTGTCCTTTAACCATAGAGTGCTTATCATCAATGCTTCAAGGGACTACAATCTGGCCTTGATCTTGTTCATCTAGGCTGCTCAGGGGTAGAGCTATTCACTGGCAAAATATTGGTTTCATCCCTATGACAACTCGGAAATCTATTTCTCAACCAAGCCAGTGATTTCTAACAGTGTTCTTTTAAATCACATTTACAAGACAGTGCTGATACAAAAGTGTGCATCCATTTTTTCTCCATTAAGTTCAAAACAAGCAATTCTTTTTACCATCTCTCCTTGAACTTCAGTTCTGACCTAAATATTCAGCCCTTGAACGTCAGCTAAAAATCTTGTTCTGCCTCTGTGTTAGTGGGGATTTTTTAAAGTGTGTGTATGTGTGTGTGTGTGTGTGTTTCCTTTTCAATATCTCATTAAAAGATTAAGACACGCTATTATTAGTTGAAATAAATGGGTAAACTTTACCTTGCTTATTGCTCATTCACGCTGTTATCTTCTCCCGGTTAGATTACCCTAATGGCAGATCACTTGGTCTGCCAAAAGGACTGATTATAAACCTTTGTTTTGTGCAAAATTCCCATTGTCCACAGGGTGTGGTGCAGAGACTACTCAGCCACTCCTGAGCTGTCATAACATTAGGATACTTTTTGTGAATAAACAGATCTACTTTAAGAAATTATTTGTGATCCCCAAGTTGGGTTTTGTACCCAACTATTTCTCACGTTTGTTTCTGGGCACTAACCTGGCAACTACCTTCTCAGTTCAAAGTCATTGTCACACATACACTGAAGAGAGTTAACACTCCCCTAAATTCTTTGAAATTCCTGATCAATAGCATCTTGCCTTGAGTTAAATTTGTGTCAACCTCAAACAACCAATTACAATGTGGAAAAAGTTGTCAAAACCTTAATTTCACATCAAGAGCGAAAAAATACATTTCGATGAAGTCTACCTTTTATAGGCTAAATTCAGTCAGAACAGTTTCTATGTGACAACAATGGCTCAAAAATGGAGAGATTTTAATCCAGAATGTGTAAGTGACCACATTACTGTCACATAAGCATTGAGGTGGGGGGTTTCTCAAGACACCAGTCATAGTTCTTACTGCCTTATCAAAGAGCCCGGAAGACTTGAGCTCTAGATCCAGCCTTGATGATCTCTAACTAGATGGATGACACAGGCAAGTCAGCTAACCTCTTTGTGCCTCAGTTTTCTTTTTGTAAGTTTGGAGGTTGGGACCAGGACAGCAACTCTCAGGTCCATCTGGCATAACTCGGGTCAGAACATGGAATTCCAGTCCTGGCACCAGCTACTGCAGGGTTGAAACTCCAGTCTACACCTTCTACCAGGAGCCCTTGGAGCCAGAGGAGTGAGTGGCACAAAAATGTTAGCCTTCAGTTGTGCCAGGAGAAATAGAGAGGTTGAGCACTCCTGGAGCAGATCATCTCCAAGATATCTGAGAGGATATAAATTCTTCCACCTAAAGTGAATCAGTGGAATACAAAAAAATTAACCATATTTTAAGAGAGTGAGATTCTGAAAATTCAACCTGGGGCTATGCTGTATACAAAATAATACAGCTTTAATCAACAAGGACCTACTGTATAGCACAGGGAACTCTACTCAATACTCGGTAATAACCTATATGGGAAAAGAATCTGAAAAAGAATAGATATATGTATATGCATAACTAAATCACTTTGCTGTACACCTGAAACTTCCACAACATTGTAAATCAACTCTACTCCAGTATAAAATAAAAATTAAAAATAATAATAATACAGCTTTAAAGGGATTAGGTTATGGAACTCTGTGAATAAAATGTGTAAGAAATATTGTCACATTGACCACTTTCCCTCAAAGGCAGTAAAATTGTAGAATATCAAGACTGTTCTACTTTTCCAGAACATAGCCACTGACTAGTGAAGCAGCACCCATTTTTGCAAAGGAGGCAGACACGTTTTCCAACAATTAAGATGAATGTGCTTAAAGAAGATGTACATATATTTAATGGAATATAACTCAGCCATGAAAAAGAATGAATGCCATTTGCAGCAACATGGATGGACCTAGAGATTATCATACTAAGTGAAGTAAGTCAGACAGAGAAAGACAAATATATAATATCACTTTTATGTGGAATCTAGAAAAATGATACAAATGAACTTATTTACAAAACAGAAACAGACTCAGAGACTTTGAAAACAAACTTATGGTTACCAAAGGGGGAAAGCGGTGGGGGAGGGATAAATTGGGAGATTGGAGTTAACATATACACACTACTATATATAAAATAGATAATCAACAAGGACCTACTGTATAGCACAGGGAGCTCTATTCAATATTCTGTAATAACCTATATGGGAAAATAATCTGAAAAAGCATAGATATATGTATAACTGAGTCACTTTGCTGTACACCTGAAACTACCAGAACATTGTAAATCAACTATACTCCAATATAAAATAAAAATTTTAAAAATAAAATAAAGTAAAATGCATGTGCTGTGTGAGGTCAAGATTATCTGCGTAGGGGCTGGGGGATCACCTGAGAAGGATATTGAAGCATGGGTAGGAGTCCATTAAGAAAAGAAATGTGGCTTGGGCCATCCAGGAAAAAGCAATAGATTGCACAAAGAATCTGTTGTGTTTGAGAAAAGATGAGAAGTTTCTTGAATCTGGAGAATTAGAAGAATGGGAGACCCTCAAAAAACACTAAAGATATGGGCAGAAAGTAGGTTCCTATGGGATAAAAGGAAATGGACTCCTTGATGATGTTTGTTTTTATGGTATTTATTTTTTAGCTTCACCTATTTTCTTTTTTTATGACTACAGCTGCCTGCTAGAAGAGAGGAGCAAATCAAATGGAGGGTCATTTGGTCTGTGCCTTGATGGGGTTTATTGAACAAGCCTGATGGGTTTAACGTACATGAGGCTGGGAGAGGGTTAGCTGAAGTAGCTAAAAAATGAAGGGAGAACAATTTGGAGTTCTTAGATAAGGAGATCAGGAACAGAGCAATGACGCGAGAACTCAACAAGATAAAAAAAAGCAGGGGCTTCCCTGGTGGTGCAGTGGTTGAGAGTTCGCCTGCCTATGCAGGGGACACGGGTTCGTGCCCCTGTCCGGGAGGATCCCACATGCCACGGAGCGGCAGGGCCCGTGAGCCATGGCCGCTGAGCCTGCACGTCCGGAGCCTGTGCTCCGCAACGGGAGAGGCCACGACAGTGAGAGTCCCACGTACCGCAAAAAAAGAAAAAAAAGAAAAGCGGAGGGAAAAAATGTTCATAAATACGTTAGTATAAGGGAAAATGAGGAGTATTTTAAGAATGATTAACTCTTTGCTCCATTTGAAGTTATTTGTATTGCTAATGTTTAAGTCACTCTTCAGCCTCTTCCCAAAGCTCCAAGTTCATTGAACTTGTATTTACGTGAGAAGGTATTTTAATGTTTGTGAAAATCAAGGGGTGGGCTGAGTTAGTTATATATGACACATGAAGGAGGCAGGGCCCAGAGGCGGAAGTGACTGGAGAATTTAATTTCCACAGGCATGTGTAAAAGTCTTGGGGAGGGTTTTGGTTAACAAGTCATGGAATTGGGGGGACAGGAAGAGTTTTTGCTCATTTTATCTGGAAGTCAAGTGCCAGGGTGGAGGTGGCAGAGGCCGACCTAATCTAACCTCTGCTTATAGTAGGTTTTTCAGTGAGAGAGTGGCATGACCAAATTCACTGTTAGATAATATAGCAGTACAGGAATGAACAGGGACAAAAACAAAAAAGAATGAACAGGGACGATGAAATTGGAGGCAGTGGGATAGTACCTCAAGAGGCAGTGCTGACGCTGAAGCGATAGTAAGTAGCATTTGAAACAAAGGTAGGTGTCAGTAAGCACACCAATGTATCTAGCTGGATAGATCAGGGAAATGGTACTTGCAGGAGGGAATGCAGAGGGGCAGGGTGTATGGGGAGAAGTGATGGTGATGAATTAGATTTAGAATAGAAGCTTTAGACTTTGAAGTGGCTGTGATAGAGTTAAGCACAGGTATCCATTAGGAGATTATGTGTACACCTGGAGAGACTTTGTGTTCAAGAGTACTTGATTTTACTTTTATCTTACCCAAAATGAGGGTACTGGAGGTATTAATATGTTTTGGTTAGCCTCCCAAGTAGAGGACATCTGTTTACCTCGTACCCTTTTCCCTCTTATTGAGTCATGCGGTTCTTTCCCTCTTTCCTTCCTTCTTTCCTCCTTTCTTCCCTCCCCTCCTCTCTCCTACTTCACTCCCTATTCTCTTTCAGCAAACAGTTAATTGAAGAAAACAAAAACTCTGTTGTTTGCAATTTTTTCTAAATCCTTTATAAAAATTATTTTATACATTAATTTCATATGAAATGGCGAAAGCATCTTCTCACATCTAAATTAAATGAGTTGTCACAGTTTTGATATGGTGACATCTGTTGTTACTTCAACTTCTTAGGTTTTATTGTTATTATTAAAAGAAAATCGCTCCTATCATATTTTATAAACATCGTATTTCTTGTATTCTCTGTCTTAAGGGGAAAATTATTCTTAAAGCTATTCCTCTATCGTTATCTATTAACGTTAATTTAATTCTCTAAAACTGTCTTCTCTTTTTCCCATTACTCTTTCTATCTGCTCTTCTTATATGAATTTACACTTTCCCAGGTCTTCTGATTTGAACCCCCCAAATGTAAATGGATGATTAGATCACATCACCAAGCATTTGTGAAGCTTTACTTACTTTTTTGGCTCTGTTATAGTCGTCTCATGGTTGTTATATAAGCACTTCATTAGAATCATTTAAAATTCAATTTATTAAGCCAGCCATTTTTTCATAGTTAGAGCAGAATAGAAAGGCATATTAGAATCATTGTCAGAAGGAGTTGAAATATACAACATAATCATTGTTTCTTCTTTAAATTACAAAAGAATAGGGACCTTATTAACTTGTTTTATTAGAAGTTTTATTGAAAACACTTGAATTAGTAAAAGCCATTAAAAATCATTTAAAATTATCTTTTTAGAAATTAGGAGAATTTTAAAGACATTATTTTGGACCTATGACATATACTTAATGGTAAGATGATAAACACGTGGTAATTATAAAAAGTGTAATGCTTATAAGACATTAATTTCTAATGAAAGGTGCTAAAGTGCTTACAGAAATTGGTGACAGCAATGAGGATTGAATTGTATTGAATAAAAATAAGATATACTACCACTTCACTAATGATTAAATACTTATGGGTGTTACTGTTATCTCCACAGAAAGCTGACTCTTAAACATCATACTTCAATTTACTTTTCAGAAAATTTGTTCGTATAGATGCATTCCAAATATTTCTATTGCTAACAACTTATATTGATTTCTTAAAATCTAAGAGGACCTAGGACCTATTATAATACTTTTATCTCTTCAAATCTCTAATTAAAATGTTCATTATTTAGTTCACACAAAACTAAGACAAAAGACAATTGAGATTAATTATCATCATGCAGATTTTGAGATACACTTATTCTGAAAAAAATTACATTTGAAAATGGTAGTCACTATTTTGAAGTTTTCAAATTATACCGTAAAATATCTAAATTTAAGTAGCATTTGTTTGCATTATATATTTCTTCTGTAGAATTTAAGGTATTTTATTATATACATAATATAAATCAGCAAATACTTATTGAGGCAATAGATACTCACACAATACTCAGAAATAAATTAATGGAAGTTAAAAGGATCCTCAAGAGATTTTCCCCAAGTTTCACATGAAGCCAGTAGTAGAACCGAGAAAAAGAATATATGCAGTATTCCAGTGTAGCGATCACACTATACTTCTAGGACCATACTATTTCAAAAGTTTTATCATATACGTATAAAGATATCCCAAATCCCCTCCTTTGGGGAGAGAATCCTCACCATTTGTTTAGTGGTGAACAAATTCTTCAGAATGCAGGCTAAGGTCTTACAGCTAGTACCTCTTCCGTAAACCTTTCATGATAAGGTCACTGCCATTCAAGCTCACCCTTCTTTCTCCTTTATATATTTTTATGTGTCACTCAGCGCCCTTTCTCTGGCTTGGAAAGCCATCAAGAACTTTTGTTAGGAGACAGTTGCCAGTTCTGTGTAATGAACCAGTCAGCAGGATTCTTGGGGGCCATGAGTATAAGCCTGTCTGTGCCCTTTTTCTCAGACTAAGAATGCCATTACCTCAAAAGCTAGCCATTGGGAAATAGTCTTAACTTTTGACTGGAATTTATACAGCCTCAGAGCCCACCCTTATTCCTGGCTATGCAGACATTGTTTTAACTCTGTAAGTCTATTTTTTATTATGTCTTTTTTTTCATTTTTATTTTGTATTGGAGTATAGTTGATTAACAAGGTTGTGTTAGTTTCAGGTGTACAGCAAAGTGATTCAGTTATACATATACATATATCTATTCTTTTTCAGGTTCTTTTCCCATTTAGGTTATTACAGAGTACTGAGTAGAGTTCCCTGTGCTATACAGTAGGTCCTTGTTGGTTAGCTGTTTTATCTGTGTCTATTGATACTGATCATAGGTTTATCAATACAAGAGAAATCACTGAAAACTCCTTCTTTTCACTTTTGTATTATGTTACCCAGGATGTGGGTACTGGGGTTATTAAAATGTTTTGGTTAGGCTCCCAAGCAGAGGACATGAATTCACAGAGCCTTCAAACACCTCTGTTGTTTCATTTCTCCCCTGTCTCCCTCCCTCAGGATATTATCATATTTGGCAAGATGGGGTTCAATTCCACTTAAAATGATGGAATTCAACAGTCAGCCCGTCTAATGCTTGGAATCTATGCAGTCTTAGAAGCATAGTTAAGTTTAATCAGATATTAGGCCATAAAATTAATAGTTTTACGTTAGGAACTAAAACAGATTTGTGAGTTTCATTTGACATTTTAAGAGCGAGTTAAAATAAATATGTAGTAGAACACCAGGCCCGCTAAACCAAAATATTTAGTGGTCATATTTTATGCTTTATGGTTTTACAATGTTACAAATTGTTATGTTATACATCAATTTTAGTATATTTGCATATTGTATACAATATGATAGGAAACAAAGTAAAGAAAGCAGTGTGGGTATTTGGAATACAGGAAGAAGTGATTATGCCACAAAGTTTACTGCTAATATATTAAAGAAAATGCACATGGCATATGCAGTTCACGCTGTGGTACATCTTTCTGGAGCTCAATCATCCTTCAAAATATAATAGGAAATTTCACATTTTGTACATCAACTTTTCAACAAATAGAATATGCATGTATTCAAGTGGTAACTTGATTTTTTCCTACATAAATAATTGTAAATTTTTAACTTCAGACTCTAAGAATTGATTCTTTAACCCATTGCCTAGCTTTTTCTTTGACTGTCGTGCATATATGGGAGGGGATTTCCCTATTTAAACTTCCCTCTGGACTTCCCTGGTGGTACAGTGGTTAGGAATCCGCCTGCCAATGCAGGGGACATGGGTTTGAGCCCTGATCCAGGAGGATCCCACGTGCTGCGGAGCAACTGAGCCTGTGCGCCACGACAAGAGAAGCCACCACAGTAAGAGGCCCGTGCACTGCAGCGAAGACCCAACGCAGCCAAAAATAAAATAAATAAATTTATTTAAAAAAAAATAAACTTCCCCTTCCTCAGTTTTTCCATTCCCAGTTCTACCTTCAGATACAATGTTTCGCTTCCCTTTGACAGTCTCACATGTTTTAGGAAAAAGAACTGTAAATTTCTGAGGCAAAATAATCCCAAAACTAGATCATTAAACTCCTAAAAGTTTCTTCTTGCCAATTTTGATAAATAAATGAAAATGTGAAGCTAGTTTGTTCTTAACAGTTTTTAGTACAATTCTCAATTCCATGAATCAGTATGTGGCATTCATTCAAACCTCACCAGCCACAGCTTTCTATAGAGGAAAGGGAAATAGTGTTTTCAATTATCCATCGAAATATTAGGCATCCACATCACTGCTTTTCTCCTCAAATATGGTGGAACTCTCAACAGAAACTTCCCTTTTCTACACCTTTACAATTTTCTGGAGCAACACAGACTCTACCTTACATTTTTCTGCATTCTTTGGAGATTTTTTGGTTTATTTTATATTTTACTGTAGTTATGCACAGAATTACCATCTGGGGATCCACAA
Organism: Delphinapterus leucas; assembly: GCF_059928025.1. Taxonomy (NCBI): domain Eukaryota; kingdom Metazoa; phylum Chordata; class Mammalia; order Artiodactyla; family Monodontidae; genus Delphinapterus; species Delphinapterus leucas. The sequence continues at coordinate 28,609,744 of NC_143132.1, forward strand.
TCCTATCAAGCATGACTAAGAAACAGATTAGGAAAGAGATAAAGAAGTATATCTTCACTTTTATGACAGAAAATTTTGGTTTTCCCAACATACAAAGAGGCAGAGTATGGGATTTATAATTCTCTATTTTATAGTAACTATAGAAGGGACACTAATCTTAACTGAGCACTGACCTTGACCTTGTACCAATAGATACTTACATAGCCTTTATTTAATTTAATTCTAACTCTGCAAATATTGAATAGAGAGGGAAATGTTGCCATTTTAATAAATTTCTTCTACTTTACCATTTTAATGATTTCCTTCCATTGTTTTTCTATGAATGATTGTATAATTCTTATGTAGTTCCAATAACTTAGTAATTATATATGTTAACTTTTTTTGGTTTACTCAGCCTAGTAAGTACAACCTACTTCTACATTATTATATTATTGGCATATACATTTTATAACTAAATAATAACCAAATAATCCCTTGGTGTAGAGTGGATATATAATACCATAATTAACTGTTTCTCATATTTTAAATTGTTACTATTGTAGATATTTCTAGAATAAAAATCTTTGTCATAAAATTTCTTTGTTGTTGTTGTTTGTGTTTAGGATTTTTCCTTAGCATAAATTGTCAACATAAAATAAATGGGAAATGGGGCAGTACAAGTGCTAATAAAATAAAAACAGTGATTAAGTTGTACATTTGCATTATAACTTAACAAAAACAATCCTAGAAATAATACTAGTAAAACTATTACTCCGTTACTCTCATACAGTGCTGGTAATATCTTAAAATGGTACAACTCTTTGGAAAAATCTGATGTATAACGTTTTATATCCAATGACCGAACAGCTCATTTCTGGGAGTCTCCCCAAGTAAAATAGTGCAAAAAAGAGAACTGTATCTAGCACAAAAATGATCAGTACAACTTTGTTAATTTATTTATTTGTTCTAATCTTATAATTGAAAATTAGTCTTTTATTATTATAAGAACAATACATATTCATGGTAAACAATTTAAACAACATGTAAGAACAAAACATACCCACCCCCAGTTCCGTTCCCTAGAGGCAACTGCTCCCAACAACTCCTTTCCAACCTTCCAAAATTTCTCTATTCAAATTCATGTGAACGCATATTTCTTTTAGCAAAAGTTTACACCAGACAAATTGTTCTTCAATTTGCTATTTTCACTTACTGTGGTATCTTAGACATCTTTCCATTTCAGTACATACAGACCCAACTCACTCTTTTGAATAGCTAAATAGTTTTCCTTTGCATGGCTGAACCATAATTTATGTATCCAGTACTCATTTTGAGTTGTATGTATTTTTCTCTTAGAAAGAATGTTTCAAAGAACATCCTTGTACATAAATCTTTCCACACTTACAAGAGTAATTATAGGATATTCTTAGCTAAACATGGCTAAATAGAGGGCATATGCATTTTAAATTTAGGTAGAATTTTCCCAATTGTCTTCCAAAATCAATCTACATTCCCACCAAGTGTTTGACAATGCCTGTTTCCTCACATCTTTTATAACACTGTGTATTCTCAAACTTTTAAACTGTTGATAATATAATAACCTTGTTTAATCCACAAGCATTTGTGCTCATTAATGTACCTGAAGACAATTCAGTAGCAGACACACCCCCAGTTACAAAGACATAAGCAATATCACAGGAGACAAAATATATGTCATGGAATCACACAGTCAAAACTTGTGTCTTGAAGAGTTATTAGAAGTGATATGCTTCAAATTTCTCATCTATTATTGAAAATTGACATCTTACTAACTTCGCACAAACACGCATGTGCAGGTACACCTACACACACACACATAAGTAACCTTGGGAATATGACCAACCATTTATGCTCATTTCATAGAAAAGGAGACTGAGATCTAGAAAGAAAAAAGGCTTTCCAATTTCACACAACTACATCCAGACAGAACAAGAGTTTCACACAACTACATCCAGACAGAACAAGAGTTATAACAGGACTCAATGACAGGAACAATATTATTTCCAAGGCAATATGTAAGTATAATGTGGCTTTATATACACTATAATGTAGATCATGGTACAATAAAGCTGGTTGATCTGTCATTTTATTCGTGGAAATCTCTTCTAATGAGTACAATAATAGTTGACATTTACAATGAATAACTGAAAAAAGATTAACTTCTGTTCTCTATAGTTTTAGATTTATGTGTTTAGTGTTGAATGTATTTTGTTCCAATTATTTGAAATTAACCATAGATGTGTGTTAGAACGGAAACCAGAATATGAATTTCCAAAGCAGTTCCCAATTTTCCCAGATGCAAAGGTTTTATTGCAAAACTGCTGAAAGAAGAAAGGGAAGAGGAGAATAAAAAATGAGCCTGGATTGGGTTTGATTTGAACAGGGTACATGCAGCTGTGTGTCCTCTGTATTTCTATGTTTTATCACAACATGAGCATTTTCTTATGTCATTAAATATTCTTTGAAAACTTAATTTTAATGTCTACAAAGAAATTTATTAATTTATTCAATTCCTTTTCAGATTATTTTATTTTTCTATATCATAAATAACACTGCAAAGAACAACTTATATATAACTTTTTGTCTGTATCTCTAATGATTACCTTGGTAAAAATTCATAGAAGTGGGTGTATTGGGTCCAAATATATAAAATTTTAGGAGTCCACACGGCTTTACTGAAAGACTAGTCCCAATGAAAACACCTACCAAGAGTGTATTAATGTGTGCATTTCACCTCACTCCTCCAATATTGAGCATTATCATTACACTGAAAGATTTTTGAAACAGGAAGTATGGGCAATGGTACTATGGATATCCCCACTACACTCTCCTCCCCCATTTTTCTAACTTTATATTTTGTTATTTTACCTTTATATTTAAGTGAATTAAATTTGGTTGGGCATATATGACTAACACATGTAACAATTTGACAACCATTAAGTCTAAACCTGCATGATCCTATAATTATAACGGGAAATCAGTGAAAGAAGGTATCACTTTGACAGAAAGCATCATAGAAGGATTGGTAAAATTCAGGTCGGCAAAGAGGAGGTGAGGCTGCATTTTATAAACAGGAAAAGCACAAAAACCCAGAAGTTCAAATGAGCAAAACACCCTTTAGGAATAACTGTTTTGATCAACTGGATTAAATTAGGGCTGGTTTGATTCTAAAATCTCCTTGGTGGTTTTCTCTTTTCATCTCACTGAAAATGGAACTCACACCTTTTGAGTGGCACTAACCTCCCGTCTCAAAATTATTGAATGACACGTGATCAAGAAAGTGAATGTCGACAAAGTAGGTAAAAATTTTTAATTTTCAAAATTATGTTTCCTCTGGTAGGAGGTCACCTGTTCTCTGCAGATGCTTGGTTTGATTGGGATTCTCATAGCCTGTTTTGCCTGCTGATTTAAAGAAAACCCAGTACACTCATGATTTCCCAACTTGTTTTTCTGCATTCTTATTCAACACACCACTAGGCAGAATCTTCCTTAGGCTACAGAATCTGAGCTGACAGTTTTCAATTTGATGCTTCCAATAAAATGCTTTAGCTAAATATAAGTTTTTTCTCAGTGAACAGAGGGAAGAAAAGTTTTTATAAGCCTGTTTTTAGACATTATGTCTTAATTAGCTGTCTCAAGTATAGAATACCCCCCCATCCATCTGTAAACTAGTATTCGGGTCTGACCACCTCATTATGTGCAAACAGTTAGATCAAAAATGAAAAATAAAAGGCAACCATCTGGATCTCTGATGTAACACCAAAAGTCAGAGTTCTTAAAGCACTCTGTGTTTACATGAGTTTCCTCTTACTTATTTATTCATTCATTTTTGTACTTCTATAGTCTATGTTCAGAAAGGATTTGTGGCTTTGCATAATTGGGCCCCCAACAAGCCTCATTTTGTGCTGAACAACAATAGCCCTTTTCTCACTCCTCAAGGTGCATTAGGATACACAAATGTTCATCACGCCTTTATTTGTAATAGCCCCAAACTGAGAGTAACGCAGATGTCCTTCAGTGAGTTAATGAACTCTGGTATATCCACACAGTGGAATACTACTCAGCAATAAAAAGGAACAAACTATTGATACATTCAAAACCTTGGATAGGTCTCAAGGGCATCCTGATTAGTGAAAAAACCCAATATCCAAAAGGTTGTGTACTGTATGATTCCATTTATACAACATTTTCTAAATGAGAAGATTATAGAGACAGAGGACAGACAGGGAAGAGACACTGAGATGAGGCATTGATGAAGCTCCAAAGAAAAAACAAGAGGGAGGTCCTTTGTGGTGATGGAACACTTATGTACCCTGATTGTGGCGGTGATAACACAAATATTTACATGGGGTCAAGCTGTCTAAAACTACACACACAAATGCTCTCACACACGAACGAGTGTGTACAAAAACTGGTGACAACTGAGTAAGAACTGTAGTCTACTTACTACTATTATACCATTCGACCAAGATCAGTTTTTTGGTTTTGATATTAAACTACAGCCATACAAAAGATTACCATTGGAGGAGACTAGCAGAAGGTTCACAGTACTCTACATATTCCTTTTGCAACTTCCCGTGGGTCTATACTTATAATTTTAAAGTTTAAAAACAATTCATCAGGATCCTCACCCGTGTTTTCCCTTTGCTGGGACCACTAGTGCCCTGCCTTTGATCCTTGGACCCTTAACCATTTGATTCCTGCCAGGAAAGTCTTCCTTAGGTCCCCAGACTAGGTTTGTTTCCCACTGTTATATGTTCTTGTGACACTTCATATTCCTTCTTTGGGCCTAGCACAATGGCTCTTAAATAATTCCATTAGTGTAGCATAGTGTTTAATACCTGCCTTCCCTAGACTATAAATTTTCAAAAGGCACCAAGTTTGCTACTATGTCTTCAGTACTTGATATATTTTTTAAACTGCTGTAGGTGCTTAGTCAATATTTGTTGAAATTAGGAATGAGAATGACACAGCACATGAGCAAGGATTTCTGTAGGTCACAGCTGGGGAGTTTCAGTCTGAGCATGAAGATATCATGGAGAAAGTCAGTCCATAGCTAATAAGTAGCTCATCACATTTTATACAGATGTCTAATACCATAAAGGGTATAAATATTAATGCACACCCTGCAAAACACTCAGTTCCTCTAGAACCAATCAAATGTGCTTATTCAATTATTTTCATCTAATCAAGAAGAACATTTTGACTATTTTCTTTGGCATTGGTAAAATAGAATCTCCATCCCTAGTCTCCATCCTCTGGGGTATTTTCCCAACAAAACATGTTAGAACAAATTCTAATAATGAGGACATTCCTGGTGTTCAGCGGCTTTTAAAGTTGTTACTGCCTCCAGGGCCCAGATGAAACATCAAGGAGACACCTGGCCATTGACACTCTGACACCTCCTTTTCTCAGTCCATCTCCTATTTTCAGGAACCTACCTTCTCTCAACTCAAATGATCTCATTCCTTCATACTGTTTTCTAGCTACTAAATACCCCCCCAGTGTGGCAAGCACACACACACACACACACACACAATTGTCCCTCTTTCCTTTTCCCACATCTTCTCCCCCAGATCTCATTTGCTCACTGTTCAGGTCAACCCGTAAGAGGAAAGAATCTGACTACATTGATTAAAGTAATGAACAAGCATAAATCTCGAAAACAGGGAAGAGAAGAGAATTTTGAACAGAGGAGTGGGTTGTCTAATCCCTCGCAGCATTGCCAGATCTCCCCCATCAGATACCAGAAGAAGAGGGATTGGCTTGAGAACATGACAGCTTATTTATGAAAGTTTTCCAACCCTTAAGTTATAAATCACACGAAAAGTGTAAGAGACATCTGGATATCCAAAATTTTGCTATGCTAACATATGTGTGCTCTGGAAGGAAGCACACAAAACGGCATGTTTGAGACGTTGGTCTTTTTCACAAAATTAGTTCAGAGCTACATAGGAGAACGCTAGTGGCAAAAACCAAATGCCAAACAACACTAGGGAAATACTGGGCAAGGAAATATTTCTAAAGTTCTTATGTAAGAAAACTTGATTTTTATTTCCTTGGTGGTTTGGAGTAGCTAGATGACAGTGACCATTATGTACTATTGCTTTCTCAGACAGCATCATTTTAACATCATAAATTGAGCATTTTGTGATGTTTATTTGACGTGTTTATGAAAATGACACAACATTTTTATTGTCAGTTACTTGAATCATCACTTTAGACTCTGGTAGAACCAGGTAATGTCCAACTTTGGAATAATAACAGTTGATTAGCATGGAAAAGAAAAAAAATCCAAACAATTTTGCTAATTAGAATTTTACACAAAACTTTTTCTCCCAGAATAACAAATTGCCTTTTGTGTTTCATTTCTCACTTGACATTTTTCTTTTAAATGAGAAAAGGAGTACCTGTGAAATTTATTGCCATGTACTGACCCAGAGTGGGAGCAAATTATGGAGACAGGAATAGACTAGGTTTCTCTCTTTTATTCTCTGGTTTAGTTTATATGCAAATTTCTTCACTCCAATTTGAAACCATGTACTATTCAAGTAAATTAATCTCTTTTATAAACCACCCATCTGTCCCTTTTGTTCTTCCTTGAGTCATTTTGGAATTCACTATTGAGAATAAAGTTAATATCTTTAACCTATGTAATAACTCTACATAGGACACATAAAGAAAATGAAAACATCAACATTTGTTCTCCTACATTCATGACACTCATTATCAGAACCAGAAAATTATCACAACAATAGTAAAAATACAGACTCCAACAGACCAATGTGCTCCCAAACCTTTTATTTCCAAATAGGTTGTTTAGACCATTAACGCTTAAAATAGAAATAATGTCCTACCTCATAGTTAGGACCCTCAGGCATTCTGTGAATGTTTATTTAGTCCAGAAGCATGGAAATCATAGTCCAAATGGACTGATTTGTCCAAATGGACAGATGGGTCCAAGGATGAATAAGGAAGGGAAAGGAAGAGAGGATGGAAGAGGAAAAGTTTATTCCCCTCCACGGTACAGACCTGAGCACATTTTTGAAATGACCAAGCTCACCTTTGGCCCCCTCCCACTTCCCTTGTGGCATCCCTTCCTGCCTTTTGGTACCTTTAGTTTTTGGTTTCCAGACACTTGGACCTTTACATTTCCCTAAGACCTGCGTTATAGAAATCTAGACAAACATGTCCCCTTGAACCACGTGTTCCATGGTAAAAATTGACCTATCATCAGACAAAAAGGTCTATTCTTTCAGGTAATATTTGTTCATTATGATATCCTCCACATTTAGACTAATGCCTGGCGTATATTAGGTGGTCAATAAATATTTGTTGAGCGAATAAATGAGTGAGATATAGCTGATATCAACACCATGTGAAGAAGGAATTTCTAAATTAGGGAGAATTATATTTGCATTGGTTTGGAGTCCTTAGTTTTGTTGAAATTCATCCATAATTTGTTTTGCTCTCACTGCAGTGTAGGGAGCTGGTATACAAAGTTATTCAATTATCCATAGTTTAAAGTGAAACCTGGTGGCTTCTTCAAATTATCTTATAATAACAACAATAATAATAACAGGTAACAGGTATAGCACGTGCTGTGATTCAAGCACTTTGCTAAGTGCTTCTCATATCTTAATTTATTTAATCCTCTCATTAACCCTACGGGCATGTACTATTTTATTCCCACTTCAGAGATGAGCAAACTAAGGCAACGTTTTATCAACTTCCCAAAATCACAGAGCTGCCCAGCTTAGTGGGCAGGTTTAAGCCTGAGCTCTTATCTCCTCCACCATCTGTGGGGTAATGGGGTCTCCTTTCCCACTGACCATTATCTATCCCTGATACGAATGCTCCTTAGTGAGAAGGAGTCATCCCAGATAAGTAGGCTGTGTTCTACTTGTCAGAGTCAGTGATGGTGTCACCACTGTGCATTCACAATCCCAATGACAACAGGAGAAGAAAAGAAAGTGGCAGGGTAGTATGCAAAAAGAGCTCTGCCACATTTTTCAGATTTCTCAACATTTCTCTAAACGCTAGATAGAATGAACAATTTCTAGCCTTCAGGATTGATAATTGACATAGGAATTTCTTTTACGTGCTATTTTTCATATTGCAGATTTTCGTATCATCGAAGCAGGCAGCTTGGCATGATGCCTCTAGTTAAGTTTCCTCCTTACCAGGTACATCTCCATTCCTGGACTAACATTGAGAAAACTGGTTTTCAACTTGTAGACTGTCAAAACAAACTCCAAACCTGCATCTTGTATTACCATAAACTTCCAATACTTTTTTTTTTTTTATTTTACTCTGGTCACTGGTATGCTACATGATAAAATAGAATAATAGTTTATAGTGAGATGTCTCCTGAAAATAAAATGATTTAGTTTCAAAAACTAGAAACCATGAATGCTATTTTCCCTTTTTTGCAATAAATTCCTTTATGTTATCTAAATCACCACATATTATCTAAGTTAAATTTTCAATAAAAATGTCAGTGTCCATAACGCTCTTGCTGCCAGTTATGTCTTTTTTTTTTTTCCTTTGGTGTTCTACTTTCTCTATTAAAGAAAAATAGCTATCTACTCAAGCCCGAACAGTTTTCTACTCAACGTATTTTTTTTGCTGTTTAAAAACCACTCATCGTTCATTTTAGAGCTGGGTCTATCTGTTGGTACATTAATTACCGCCAGTGCATGCTACCTAACACTTTTTCAAGTTACAACTCAATTTTGTATCACGCTTTTTCCCGTGAGAGTTTCATGCCAGGTTGCTGATTTTCTTTTTAGAGTTTAATTTTTTTAATGTATGAAATAAATCAATCTGTGGATTTTCTAAATTATCCCAAAAGGCAACAATAGACAAAAAGCAGATTCATAAGAACAATGATGACCTTGTATAATGCTGTGTGAACCCAAGTTCACAGAGTTAAAAAACATAAGAGATTACATAATTCCTCTCTGGATTCAGTACTCACTCTTGAGTTACCCAGATACTAGAGGGATCCTCCTCTTGGGTTGTACAGCCATGTCTCACACATCTTTTTGCCAGTGTAGTATGAAAACCAAAAACTGTCGAGAAACAGAATGAGCCTTTCTCTTTAGCTTTAGAAAATGTAGTGTATAAACTGGAGAAAGTTTACGAAAACACCTGCCAGGATAAAAACAGGAAAGGAAAAGCCATGTTAAGAAAAGGAAAATTGTATCATGCCCCCCGTCCTCTACCTTTTACCTCTTAGAGGCCACTGAATGGACAAAGGGATGTATCTTAAACCTAAAGGCCGGGCTAAGAGGACTTATGGTACCATATGGATATTTGGTATTTAGCTGATGAATTAAATCAGGATAGATATATAATCTAGATGAATCCAGTGACTTTTGGTCAAGATGTTCATCATCTGGAAATTCGCACTATCTTCACTTCACCTGGTTGAAAGGAAAACAATCAAAGAATTAGACCCCTTTATCAAGTGAGATGCCGATATAACGGGTCATTCTATGTTACTCTCTGGACTCATGGATCCTTGAGCCTTTCTTTGATGGTGCTTAGCTGGCAGTGTTTCTGCATCAGTATTCTGTGCATCGATATTTATTGAGCACCCAGTGCAGCAAATGAAGAAGGTGCAGAAAATGAATCTAACGATGGACTAATCACAGTATATGACTTACATGCTTCAGTGGAGGAGCTTAAAAAATAAACCCATGATGAGAGTTTATTTTTCAAGTGTAAGATACAAATTCCTCCCAACTAAGGTGGCTGATTACTCAACATTGTGCTTTTTCACCCTAGAATACTAGGTTGTATGGCCTCTGTTTCAGTGAATGAATCTTTGGTATTGTTTAAATGTTGGATCTGTTTCATGATTAAGCATTGAAATAGCTCTGGCTGACAGTGTCATCTACGGTGAGCGCTATGGTATTTTTTTTTATTATTTAATCAGAAGAGAGATAATGAACCACTTGCTTCTAAACAGGGGTTCCAAAATGAACAGAACTTAAAAATCAAATTGGAAATTTTTGTGTCACTGAAAGTTTAATTTGGAAAAATTTTAACTCAAACAGATACATCAGACCTTTAAATAGGTTTAAGTACTGGATGTTATGACAAGTCACTGAGTTTTTATTGCTGCCCTGTGGGCAAAAGTACCAATCTGTTGGGCTGGACTTTGACCCAGGCCCCTGGGGACTCATATTCCAAACGTTTGACTGTTATATTAAAGTGAGAGATTAGAAGCAAAGCACTGTAAATGAAAATCACATACTGTGAGTGTTGAAGAGACGTTTTTTCTGATGCAATAACTTTTTTAAGGTTTTTTTTTTGTTGGTGGTGTTCATTACTGCTTATGCCATAAAAGTGGGGGAAAAAAATAGTTCCTTTCAAGACAATGAGTAATTCAGCCTCTCACTTTGGAAATCCTGACACTGTCGTGCTGCATTAACACAAATGTCTTAGTACTAAAAACTCAAAAGAGTGCTAAGTGAAATATGAACAGTTTATGGGAATTCATAAATTCTACATTAAATGCGAGAAAACAGGCCAGCTTTTGAATGACAGTGTTTATAATTGTTGACTTGTATACACAATAAATCCTTTATCCCTGTCTTTTGGGTTTTAACTCTTAGACTTAGTTATAAATTGTAGACTGGTCAATTTAGAAATACCCAAAAGATATTTTTCTGACTTTTTTCCCCTTTTCTGTGTTTCTATAGCTAAATCATAACATGGAAAAGATTAATGTGAATAGTCTAATCAAAGATACAGTGCCAAAGCCTTTTTAAACTGATAGCCATAAATTCATTTCATTAGCTTCAGTGTAATTTGTAGAACATGTCCATTGGTATCTTGGGCCAGTCTCCTCAGTATTTGATGTAATGGAAGGAGCTGGACAGATATTTGATCCTGTACAGGCCAGGAACTTAGGCCCACAGCAAGAGATTGCATAATGCATGCAGAAGTTTTGTAAATGGATGCTGCTCTTTGCAAGGTGGGGCTTGGAGATTGTGCCCGGCTCCGACTGGGCCTCAGCCTATGTTTGTTCAAGCTGTATGTGCCTGGAGCAGCCTGCCAAGGGTGTGGGTGGTGGTGAAAGGCAATCCACATTTCACTACACAAGTGTCAGCCCAGAAGATAGGGTGCCTTTTTCCAATTCATCCACCCAGAGCGGCCCCTTTTCTCTGAACTTTCTACCCAGAGGTCAGAAGCGGTGCCGTTAATAATATGCACACACAGATAATCTGCCAGTTGTGACCTTGGCTGTGTCCAAATACCCATTTCCACTAGCAACACAATTCAAAGTGCAGGTCATGAAAATGACAGAAACTTCTCTTTTACATTTAAAATATGGTAAATTATACTTACTTTTGAAAATTAAAATGATTTGTTTACAACATGAGTCTAGTATATATTATCCACATGAAAGAATTCATAACATATAAAAATGTTAACTAAATAAGATTTTGAAACTTTGATAGTTTTAGGTAAGTTTATCATTTGTTATTTTAAAAGATTGCTATTGGGAGATCAGACAAACTATAGAGACAGCTGAAGAATGAAGTCCCCAGAGTCAGGCCTGGGTCATACGCTAGTACCACCACTTGCTGGCTTGCAGCCTTGAGCAAGGAACCTGGCTACCTAAGCTCATTTCCTTATCCAAACATGGAGCTGACTATAGTGCCCACCTCATAGAGATATTGTAAATGTTAAATAAAATAACTCATATAAAGTGCATAGCACAGCAACTGTCAGGCACATAACAAGCACTGAATAAAATGTTGGTTGGGGGAGGGGGAGAGGAAGGCAGGAGGAGGAGGTGACAAGGTTGTAGGCAGGATTTCTAAAATGATCCCCAAAGATGTCTTGCCTTAATCATTAATCCCCAGGATCTTTGGATTTGATGAAATATCACTCCCATGATTATGTTATGTTATAAGGTACAATAGACTCCAGGAATGGGTAATTATCCAGGTGGGCCTGATTGAATCACATGAGCCCCTAAAAGCAGAGAGCTTTCTCCAGCTGGTGGCAGAAGAGGAGACAGGAAAGATTCATAACATGAGAAGAACTCAGTGCCCCATTGCTGGCTCTGAGATGGAGGAGGCCACCCAAGGTGGAATGCAGGGTGATCTCTAAACAATAAGAGCGGCTCCCTGCTGACAGCCAGCAAAGAAATGGTGACCTCAGTCCTCCAACCACAGGAACTAGAGTCTGCCGACAACTTGAATAAGCTTGGAAGTGCATTCTTTCCCAGGGTCTCCATAATACAACCCAGCCAGGCCAACACCTTGATTTCAGCCTTGGGAGACTCTGAACAGGGAGCCCAGCTGAGTCTACCTGGTCTGCTGACCTTGACTACTCTGAGATAATAAGTGGGTGTTGTTAGAAGCTGTTAAGATTGTGGTAATTTGTTCCACTGCAATAGAACACTAATACAGGCAGTCTAAGGACTGGCTTGACTTCCAGAAAGGATTCCTGTTCTAATTGTTAGGGTGTATTTCCAAAATAAAGGACATTTCTGCATTTGCTTGGAGAGAAATCTTGTGGGAGAATTTTAATCAATAATTTGAAGTACTAAAGGGTAACATTTTGATTTTCCTAATAGCATACAAAAATGATTTACTGTAAAGAATCAAGTGTCAACTTTTCTCAAGGTAGATAGTTTGTGCCACAAGAAAAACAAAAAGAAGTAACTTCTAGAAATAATTTTTCGGGACTTCCCTGGTGGTGCAGTGGTTAAGAATCCACCTGCCAATGCAGGGGACATGGGTTCAAGCCCTGGTCTGGGAAGATCCCACATGCCGCAGAGCAACTAAGCCCACGCACCACAACTACTGAGCCTGTGGCACTCTAGAGCCCAAGAGCCACAACTACTGAGCCCACGTGCCACAACCACTGAAGTCCACGTGCCTAGAAGCCCACGTTCCACAAAAGAGAAGCCACCACAATGAGAAGCCTGCGCACCGCAACGAAGAGTAGCCCCGCTCACCACAACTAGAGAAAGCTCACATGCAGCAACGAAGACCCAACAGCCAAAAACTAAATAAATATTTTTAAAATTTAAAAAAATAAAACAAGTACACTGATTTAAAAAAAAAGAAAAAAGAAAGAATTTTTCAAAATAAGTTTTGGAGGTAAAATCTTCACTCTGGATCCCTATGGAGAGAATCAATTCTTTCGAATTTACATATTGCTTAAACTGGTCAAATATGTTAAAAGACAGAGTAGAAAAAAAGTGTCCCAGGATGGCACCTGGGATATTCCTGCTCAAGAGCATCTCAACATAGTGAACAGCTGATACTTTTGGTTTGCCTAGCATTTTTTTCTTTTGTATAACTGCCCATCTTCCCAATGGGTCAGTTCACCCCACACTCTCTCTTCCTCCAGAGGGTTGGCTCTTGCTTTATATTAGCCAATCAGAATACCCCAGACCACACACCACACACCTTCTGTGCCTAAAGATTGGTTCAGAGTTGTTCACGGTACTAAAGGCAGGGGCCAATCAGGAAGAGAGGAAACCAAACGATAAGTACCCCTAGCCTCTCTGGATAAAGATTGACTTACCCACATAAAAACATCAAATTCTTGATGTTCCCACCACTGCTTTATCAAACTTGTAGTCTCTTCTTTGTTTTTCTTCCCATAGGTGGCTTTTTAGGTTTTCACTAAGCAGTTACCTTCTTTTGAGGTTGGGAAAGGACAAGAGAAAGAGAAAATGTATAATTTTTGCACTGGCATCTTTGGGAGGTGGGTAGTTTGGGGAGAGCTAATTTGGGAATTATGTGTGAATATCATGCACAAATATTCCTGCATCTCATTTCCAAATAATTCAAACTGTTTAGGCTACCCCTTCACTTGCTACATGATGTCTCTTCAAATCACATATATTGCAGGAAGCGAAAGCTTGTGGTTCAGCATCTCTCTGTAGGATGCGATTTGGTCACAAGTGAGGTGACTAGCTAATTTGGCAAATTGCTGTTTGAGCTTATTTTCAGTTGAACTTCTGCTGAGAGGAGAAAGAACAAGCAGGCGAGCAGAGAACATACTATATGCATCACTGAAACTTATTGCTTATCTTTATTGCATTTGAGTAAATGCTCTTTTTTTTGCTGTTGCCAAGTAAGTCATCATATTTTAGTTCTGCACTGAATCCCTCGGCAGGAGATGAGATTTGAATAGATCCAGAGTGCAGGAAATAAAAAGAATGCACATTTTGGCTCAAATGCTTCTTTCTCCATGTTTCTCTCCCACTGCCTGTATTAGTCACTTGCAGAATTCATGCTAATCTGTATGAAACATTTTATAGAAACAATAGTGAGGTTTTATGTTAAAGTTTTTATCTAATTGAAAACATGTATTTATTCTTCTGATAAAAATAATACACGCTCATTGTTAACAAAAAGTACAGAAATGTGTAAGGAAAAGACTAAAATTTACCTGAAGTTCCAGCTCTCAGAAGCTCATTAACATTTCAGTGACCATCATTTAACATCTCTGTTTATAAATAACTACTATATGATATTATTTTAAAATGATCATTGTAATATGATTTTTAAAAATTCCATCAACAACTTTACTTGTATACGTTATTTACCTCTATTCTTTTTCTTTTTGTTTCCTCCTTCCTTCCACATGTTTCTCCTAATCAATTATATGCCAAATGAATTTATTTTCCATATACTTTTCCGCATGTTGCTTTTCCCACCTAGCCACATATTGTTGAAATCTTTCAAAGGCAACTGGGATAAAATCAACGCATTTCTTCTTAATGGTTATGCAATAAAACCCTACTAAAAACATACCACAAGTTATCCAATCATAGCCGTACTTATGAGTATTCAGTTTGTTTCCAGTTTTGTTGCTATCACAGACAATGATGCAATAGACATCTTTATATACTGGTGCTTTTACTTTTATAGACTAGTGTCTCAGAGTAGGATTGTTGATCCATAAGAGTAAATGGGTAAGCATACACAGACATATGTTTGATGTTAATAGATATTGCCAAAGTGCATCCCAAGATAGCATGGACAGTGCACATGTCTACAGCAATGTGTCAGGATGTCCTTTTCCCTACAACCCAACAGGCAACTGGACATAAGACAATCGCAAGCAGTGATAGCTCATTGTTAATTTATTTGCCATTTCCCTGGTAACGACTTAGGTTGACAAAACATATACTTTTCCCTGTATTTACTGGCCACTTAGGTGTAAAATGCCTACTCATTCCCTTTGCCCATTTTTCTCTAGGCTGTCTTTATTTTATATAACCATTAAAAATCACAGCGATGGTTATTTGAAGAGCCCAAATGATACTATGATACGCATGTTTGTCCTTCCTGACGTTACCCTGTTTTCTCATCTCTCCTTACATATGGCAGAGTTGGCCAACTGCTGTCTCTTTAACCATGTTTACTTTCTCTGAGAGTCTTGAAAACCCTCCTACTGGGACAACTTCTTTGGGTGAAAATGATTTATGTGCTCCTTGGCTTTGGAGAATATTGCTATGTACCAATTGTCATGAATAGATTATAAGTCTTTAGATGAAGAAAAGGATTATTTGTGATTGTTTTTATTTATCTATTTATAGTACCACATTAAAAAAAAATCATTTCTTTCCCTAAAGTCCTAGAATAAGCTATAAATACTTCCTTGAAATATTCCCAGCCTGGGCTGGTGGTCTTCGTTGCCGCTATTTGCAAATGTCGTGCGAAGAAGACATTGCATGACCCAGTTCCTTTCATTTATTCCAGGTCATTGGTAACCAGACGAATTCTAGTTGTGTAGAAGGTCTAGTATTTACATAGACATGGATTATGCTTCAGGACTATAGCTTTGTTTGAAAGCATTAGGGCTCTCAGCAAAGTAGATGAAGGCTTGAGGGTTCATAGAAAACAGAAATATGTGTATATTTAGCTCTGTTTGTTCCGGCAAACTTCTGAGTGCAGATCTGGCTATCCTGGCTCCTAGCAATGTGTGGCCAGCTTTTACCTATCCTTGGGATCGTATTTGACTTTTCATTTGTCTATCAGATCCCTCATTCTCATCACTTCATCCAAGACAGGCCTCATATACAGTTCCTTACTAACAGAACTGACAAAGTGGTTGATAAATCTTCTGTCTAAATGGCAGCTCCGAACAATATAGCCAGGACAAGTACATCAGAGCTGGAAATATAATCTGCCCTCTCATTCTCAGTGAGCTCTCATAAAAGGCGGTACACACATATGCTGACAGTGGAGCAACTTGTCAGCAACTTGGAGCTCTGCTCAAGAAATAAAATAAGACTGAGTTTTCTCAGACGGGCTCAGGTATGCCTCTGAGTCAGGGAACAGTCTGCACTCCAGGCGACACATAGCATGTGGCCCCCGAATTGTGGAGCTCTCCTAATTTACTCATAAATCTTGCTTTTCTTGAAGCACTTCTTTCCCTTGAAGGGATCATTTAATTACCATCCTCTGGACTAGCCAACCGAGCTGCAAAACCCTGAAAGCAGCTGGGGGAGCCCTCCTTCCACCACGGTCGTGCAGCCTCAGCGGGTTTTCCTGCCTATGGAAGCAATTTCTGTCAGCCACTTCCTGCCAAAGCACCAAACTGAATGGTGTATGTTGTTTCAGATGCCACTTCATTATCCAGAAGAACAGAAAACTTTCAAGGGAACATTTTCAGAATCTGAAAATTGTCACAAGGCTCTTATGTATAACAAAACAAAAGATCCCACAGGCCCTTTGGGGTTAATCATATCCTTTCCTTGGGAGGGGAAGTTTTTTTTTCTTCTCTAGAGTGGTATGATGTTACTATAGGGAAAGGCACACCATGATTTGCTGTGCAGAAGCAACCAAGAGTTTTCCCTGTTCTAGCCGAGCTCTTGCTGGGTCCCTCCTGAATCAAGGCCTAATACAATTGTTTTTTGTTGTTTTTTGGGTTTTTTTAGATTTTTTTTTTTTTTTGATGTGGACCATTTTTAAAGTCTTTATTGAATTTGTTACAATATTGCTTCTGTTTTATATTTTGGCCTTTTGGCCGCTCTCCAACCAGGGATCGAACCCACAGCCCCTGCATTGGAAGGCGAAGTCTTAACCACTGGACTGCCAGGGAAGTCCCCCTAATACAACTGTCAATGGCAGTGAAATAAAGTCACACTGTCCAGTATTATAGTTAAGCTCATTAGCACCCTACTGCAACCATCTGAGCAACATCTCCTTGCCGCTAAATACAGATAAACAAAGAAAACATTTGCAAATGAATCAGGGTGCTGTGCCTCCATGCTTTTGTCCATATACAGTGTTGACCCAAAGCCGTGTTGTCTACCAAGGAGAGGTAGTCAGCCGGGTCCAGTCCAAGTCTCGTCTCCATTAAAAAGTTGCACCAGTCACTGCTAGGTTTACACATGGCGAAATGTTGTGATTACAGTTTGCAATAAGATGAATCACTGCACCAAACTTAGTCATGAAATAGTAGAGCTAGAAGAGGCTGGTAGACGAGGTCCAAATTTTTTGTCTGTCTCCAGGTTAAGTCAGTGAAACCATCTACAGCTACATTTTCCAAAGCACATTTCATGAAACGCAAGCCAAGCTATGTACTCTGCCAAAAAAAAAAAAAAAAAAAAGAGATGAAGAAAGATTCTGGAAAACGGGAGATTCACCACAAATATTATACTATTAAAAGCTTTATTAGGACCTTCAGTAAAAAATATGATTTAACTTGGTTTAACCTAGTGTTTCTCAAATGGATTTGATCACAGAACATTTTCCATGTAATCCCTCCCTGTTCACACCCCATGAAACCACTGTTACCAAGAAACACACCTTGAATAATGTTGATCAAATGATTACAACAGCCAGAAGATCTCCAGAGAAACTTTTAAACTGCCCTTCAGAGAGCTCTGTCATTCTTTCAGAAACATTCAGCATTCTTCTTGATTTGAAGAGAAAACTTCCTTTTGGTAAGTGGGTCTCTATGAAAAAATGGGAAAAAATCCCTGGGTCCTATTGTTGAGGGGGAAAGATAATTCTTGTTACTCAGCTCCTCACTGTTTCTAAGGTGAAGAACACTCGAGCTCTCCTCCTGGGACAAAGCACTAGAGGAAGACATTTCCTATCTCTGTCTTTGTTACAGCTTTTCTTCTTGGTGAAATTGGGCCAAAATCACCACTCTTGTGTAACCTATTCTCTTGGTTCTCTCTTTCCCTTGAACTGTATGTGAGATAGACTACAGGCACCCATGAACCTGTGGGTTAATTGTCTTGCTTTTAGTCCCAACTCGGTCCTTGATTGTGTCTTGAGTTTAGATTTATCAAGTTGAGTTGTGGAAGTTGAGCGGTCAACAAAGTGTTACAACACCTTACTTGGGTCTCGGGCCCAAGCTACATCCTCCAATACAAAAAACCATGACAGTTTAGGGTAGTAAAGCTCATTCTATCCTTGAATTCTCACCTGATTGCTGTGTCTGTTCTCAATTTGGTTATGGAAATTTGGAAACCAGAAGTGAAGAGGAGGATAATTCATTGGTACCCTCCATTCCCAACACCTATTATCCTTATAACACCCTTTCATCAGTTGAAAATGATTATGAGGTCACCCTGCAGCAATTTTTTCTCCAGCTCAAATAATTCCAAGTTCTTTTCCCTTTTGTTCCCCGTAGGTCCATTTGCCAACACTAATTATTTTTGTTGCTCTTCTCTGGTTCATTTCCAACTTTCCCAATCACTTGGAAAATATAAAGCCCCAAATGGAACAAAGCCTTCTGTGGGCCCGGCTTGGTCTGAGCTTCTAGATGGTTTGCTGACCACCACAGCGTTTTAGGCTTAGTGGTGAATAAGCTTGTTATATTAGCTTTCATAACACTAGACTGCCACCAGTGACCCCACTCTGTGGCTTACTCTAATTTGCACTCCTGAATTATGAGCGTATTTAACGGCCATGATATTATGAGAGCGGCATCAGCTAAGCTTTTCTCACTAAGTATCGATATTGCTCATTTTTTCTAAGTGCTTCCCATGATGTGTTCTTCCTAGTGGATCCTAGTGGGTTTCTTTTTAATTGCAGCTCAAAAATATCAAGTTTGTTTTGTCTTTTCCTTGTGGTTTAGGCTAGGAAGATTTCTCATTCTTTTTAAAACCTCCAGAATATTTGGTCGAACATACAAATGGTCATTATAATCTTGAGTTTGTTATTCAATTCCCACATATTGTATTGTTTTGCTAATGGACACTTAATGTTAAGACCTTTGCATGTATGAAGTAGGGCGCTTTGCAGTTTGCAGATTGCTTTCACAATACATATTCTCCTTTATTCATTCACTAGACGCATATTTATTGACATGTGTCAGGCTTTGTGCTGGGCACTAATGAGATAAAGGTGAATACAACATTAGAACTAACCTCAAGATGCTCACAGTCTAGGGGATGATGGGAACAACAGCAGGGGTAAGTGCACGGGGTAAATGCAGGGAGAGGAGGCAGTGCTTTTTACATGGAATGAGAGGAGGGTTTGCGGGGATGGGAGCATTAGTGAGGTTCACAGGAGAGGGGTGAACCAACAGGCTGCTATGAGGGACCGAAAGGAAAGAAAACTAAAAACAAAAAAAGGGGACAGATTTTGAGGCCTCAAATGCTGAGCATCGACTCAGCATACAAACTCACTAGCTGAGATTTGTTTTATCACCCAGTTTTACAGGTGGCAAATCTGGGGACCAGAGAGACACATGAAGCAAATGTTACAAGAAAGATAAGTTCTAGTCTTTTGACTCCTAGACCAATTCTCTCTCTACGTGAAATGACTATTATAAAAGTGAATTGAAGAATGCAGAATATCTTTCTGATTTTAGTTTCCAAAATTTTTTTCTAAAGTTTATTCCTTATTATAGAAATTAAAATGTGTTTATTGTAGGACATTTGCAAAATAGAAACGAATGAAGAATGAGTTAAAATCATTAGGTAATAACATTTTAACATATTTCCTCTGTCATTTGTATATATAAAAATGCATACATATTTTATAAAATTAGAACTAATATGTATATACCATATTGTATCCTGTTCTTTTCCTTGAACAAAATATATTATGAATATTTTTCTCTTGCAAACAAATATGCTTCCTTACTATGATTTTAAATCATTTTTAGTGAATGATTTTTATTCTATTATTTTTAATGGTTGTGGAATGTTCCATTGTATGAATCTAATGACACTAATTTGTCCATTTCACTATTATTAGGTATTTAAGCAGTTTCTAACAGTTTGTATTATGAACAGCACTGCTGCAAACAACTTGTTCACATTTCTGATTTTTTTTTAGGGTGAGGAATCACTAGGTCAGAAAGTATAATACCTTTTTTAAAATTAATTAATTTATTTATTTATTTTTGGCTGCATTGGGTCTTCATTGCTGTGCACAGGCTTTCTCTAGTTATGGCAAGTGGGGGTTACTCTTCCTTGTGGTGCACAAGCTTCTCATTACAGTGGCTTCTCTTGTTGCAGAGCACTAGGTGTGCGGGCTTCAGTAGCTGTGGGGGCTTCAGTAGCTGTGGCACACAGGCTCAATAGTTGTGGCTCGCAGGCTCTAGAGTGCAGGCTCAGTAGTTGTGGCACATGGGCTTAGTTGCTCCGCGGCATGTGGGATCTTCCCCGGACCAGGGCTCGAACCCGTGTCCCCCGCATTGGCAGGTGGTTTATTAACCACTGCGCCACCAGGGGAGTCCAGAAGGTATAGTGCTTTTAAGGCTCATGACACATATTGGCAAATAGCTCCCATTTGCAATCCCACTAAGAGTGAGAAAAATTCCAGTTTCGCTATCATTGCCAACACTGTGCATAAGATAAACAACTTCTTTTTGCCAACAAATAGCTCTTGTATTTGATTCTTTGCTACCTTTGGAGGACATGTGTCTCAGTGGTAACAGGTTTAAGAATAGTACATTACGGTGCAAAGGGAGTTGGGGAAGGGATGGGGGGGAACTGTGGGATGGGGTGGATGTATATACTTTCCAACCATATTTGCATTCAATGACAGGCCCTTCTATTTCTGGCCATCCTGGGCCACTGTGGGAGATGTCCATCTGGCATAATCATACAGGACCAAGTAAAGTATCTGTGATTCACACCTGGCTTGTGACAAGTGGAGTGTCAGAGCATAAGTCCTCTCCAGTCCTGAGAAGAGGAACACTTGTCATACGGTGTGACCAGACAACAGGAAGTTCTCCTTCAAGGGAGTACTGCACTGCCAGAGGCTAGACACTCAAACAGTACCCTCCCAGCATCGGTGGCTAGCCACCTACTCAGTCCTCCTGGGCAGTTGCCCCCTCCCTTCAAGGGTACTTTCCTGTGACCATCAGTCAGACTTCCCCACCTCCCCCAGCATCCACTAGCCAAGGCTTCTCAGTCCTCACCTCCCAACCCACCCCCATCCCAAAACAAGCACTTTAGTCTCCCCTGGATGACATTTTACAACAGAACTTCACAAAATATTTTTAAGGAGTTTTAAAATTATGGAACATTTGAAACATACAGAAAAGCACGGAGGTTTATATATCAAATACTCTTCTGCTCACCACTCAAATATAACAGAATGATATTTTGCTGAATGTGCTTCCAGTATTGTTTTTTTTTCAAGAGCTAGAATGTTACAGACGTATTGAAGTCCCTTTATACCACCCCCATTCTATTTATTCCCTTCCCTCCCTCCCTCCCTCCTCAGAGATAACCACAGTCTTGAATTTGTGTAGTTCCTTCTATAAGCCAGGGAAGAGTCAAAGGAAACTGCTAATTCTTTTTCCCTTTTTTGGATCAATCAGATTTCTTCTCTTTTAGACAGTTGAAGATAGTAAGTTGAACACCAGAGAGAAAGGAACTACTTGTTTAGAAGAGTTGTTTTCTTACTGATATGTACTGTCATCAAAATGAAATGATATAGGAAGCCCCTTGACTCTGGTCCTGACCAGATGACTATGGTGAAGACAATAGAGCCATAGACATAATAAATATGAAGATCAGGACAGAAGTAGCTGGTTAGGGCAGCAGACTTATCAGAAATGCAAATCTGGAGCAGTCCTAAAGAATGAAATAAATTCTGAATTAAAATGTTAAGTTCAATAATAAATAAATATGTAAATAAAATACGGTCAATATTTTGATAACATATTTTGAGGCTATAAAATCATGTTTCTGAAGACCACTTAATATTGATAAATACAGGGACATGCCCTTTACACATTGTTGAAATTTTTGAAAAGGAATAGAAAAGGAAAAATGATAAGCTGCGTATATAGTATGATCCATATGTATGTACATACATATCCTCAATTGTAAAGAGATAGACATAGATGGATAGATAGATAAGAGATAGGACCCATTTTGTTTGTGTTTGTATGTGTGAGTGTTTGTGTTTGTCTTAGAAACAAGACTAGGATAAAAAGCAAACAAAAATGTTTATGGTTTTGGAGTAATAGGATTACGGTTAATTTTGGTTTTCTTTAATTTTCCCAAATTTTCTAGAACGTTGTACAAGTATTTCTTTATATAGTGTGTGTGTGTGTGTGTGTGTGTGTGTGTGTGTAAGAAAGAAGTGAAGTTAGAGATAGGTCGAACTTAATTCAATAGTAAAGGCAATTTTGCATTCCTTTGGCAATCTGTGAAGAAACCAGCTTACCTGAGAGTTCCATGGTCTTCTGTCAATGAAGCCAGAGAAATTTTGATAAATTTAGATGAAAAGATGCAAAGTGAACCTTTGTCCTGGGTTTATATGAAGGAAGACCTCTTTGTACAATAAAACAGGTTGATTTCATGACTTCAATGATCTTTTCACTGAATCAGGTTGAATAAGTTACCAACATGATCAACTGAACCAAACTGAATCATCAAGATGGGGAAAAAAAGAGATGAAAGTAAAAGTAATTGATCTAATAGCCACATATAAACACAGAAGCAATTTCAGGGTCAAGATAATAATAAAATCAAGTTAAATGCATGTTTTGTAAACATTATTCAAATATGCTTGGGAACAATAATGGATGATCCTGATTTTTCAATACATCAGTTATTCTAATTATTTTCAACTGACTATTTCTAATGCTTGATGGCAGACAATGTGTTTTCATAGTACTCATTCTGCCAGCTTTTGTGGTTTCAATTTCATTTTTTCACTTCTGAGTGGCTGTAGGCTGCCAGTCCCTTCAGAGCATATAGCATCCCTCCTTTCTTCCTTTCTTCCCAAACCACAAGAAATCTCAGCTGGGTCAGTACTGCCATGTTCTCAAAGAGTGTCCTCTGAACAGGAGAGGACTGATTATTCTACATTCCTTTACTTTTATTGCTGTTGAAATAAGTTTTGCTCACAAAATTTCAATTTCTGATAACTTGAAGTGAAAGACTAAGCTAAGACTGAGCGGAAAGAGTTATTCATAAAATGAAACAGGCTGAAAAAGGAATCTCACCTTGGTGGAAAATAAAAATGTCTCCACAGATGGACACACATAAACACATTGTCATCCACTGACATTAACAGGCATTAACGTGCATTACCAAAATCGTAGCATCTTAGGGGTGAAAAGGGAGTTAGACATTATCCAATTTAATTCCCTCCTCATTTTTTAAGATAAGAAAACAAGGGCAAAAAAAAAAAAAAAAAGTGACCTGCTTGGATTGTAGCCAAAGGTTCCTAAATCTCAATCTATTTTTTTAAAAATCTCTTCCAAATAGTTGCATGCAGTCATCCTTTTTGTTCAAGTTGCACCCTGTCTTAATCCTGGGCAGTCGGCACCAAGCAGTGCCATGTCACACAAACCAGCAGGGCTTAGTGGAACAGATGCCTCTCTGAGAGCTCCTCTGACCTGGGGACCTTCTGCCCATCCAGCCCATACTGCAGCTGACCAAGACAATTTAGTCTGGACAGCAGGTGAATCTGATGATGTAAAAAAAAGAGACCACTTAAAATCCAATTGCTTTCAGAATGGCTTTTTTAATAATGGAGTCCACTATAAAATTGGTGATTATTGTATGTCATTATAGGAGGCCAATTTTTATGTGAAAGATCTATTTTGTTGATTAAATGAAATTCTTCTTAGTGCCATTGGGTCACACATAACACATGTCCAGTCAGTTATTTTAGGAGTAGTTGAAGATTTCTCTTTTCACAGTAATAGTTTTTTTGGCAATCAATAGAGCTTTGAAGAAACATTTTTCTTGATAATGACCTAGATCTTTTTTATAGAGAACTTTTCTCCCCCAAGAGGAATAGAGCTGGGTTATGAGGAAGGGTGAGCAGACATGCTTTATTGTAATTTTTCCAGAAAGATCGATGGTTTTGCATTCCAAAATGATAACATAAAACAATAGTTTTTACTAATTTGGAATGACTAAAAACAGGTGTGGGTTTGACTTGACTGGTGTCAAATATAAATATTGATACTAAAGAAATAGCCCATACTTTTCCCAGGAAATCTCATCTCTTTTCATCTTACTTAGATCAATAAAACAAATTTACGCTATATGGTGGTGAATAATCTAGCCAGATAGAAGTCTCAGTATTAAGTATTTGGAGATTTAGTTTCAGGTCTAATTCTGATACACTGATCTACTATGAAACAATCATTTAATTTTTAATTGCTTCACAAATAAAAATTTTAGCTACCAATTGTGTTTATGAAAAAAAGTACATTTACTAAAAAAAGATTTGCTTTTATATATGGTTCTTTGCTTCCAGTTTGTGCGCATATTAAAATAAATAATCCAGAACATCTGTTGACCAGTGTAAATGGCACATATGGACTAAATAAATGATATTTTCTCCCGAATGGGTTGAAAGACTTAACAAGTCTTAACAAGCTTAACAAGCCATTCTTACTGAATGGCTTAACAAGCAACCCCTTTGTTGATATAAAAAATCCTTAAATGGACAATTTGGTTAAATATCTCTGCCAGTCCTGTCTGAGCATCAGCACCCAGTCTCTTCAAGACCCAGGGAACCTTGCTGACCTACCCTTTCCCTCTCCTTCCCATTTTCCAAGCAAGCTACTTGAAGTTGGAGCCAATCTTCATGCCTGGTCCTTAGGGACTGTGGCAGTAGAGGACAGAATTTAAAAGTTAAAGAGTGCCTGTAGGCTGCACTCACTGCCTAGGCAGGAAGGGATAAAACTGTGATAATGGGCAAATTTGTGTGCAGGTGCCCAATCCCAGTGTCACCCAACCCACTGAAGACGGAAGCAGGCCAGGTCTTGTTTCATACCCTCATAACACCATACAAAAAGACGGGAGGCAAATGTTCTGTAACTCTTGGAATTAAAGCTAGAAGGGAGCCACGTCCAATTCTGATCCTTGATAGACTCAGAGACATCAAAAAGCTGCTTTTTCTACACACTGATCCAGTGGATCAGCGATCCCTAAAACAAATCTATTCCCATGTGACTAGGCAGTGCCATGGGGACTCCAAGTTGGGAAATCTGGTAGCACAAACTAGCCATGGGAGACTATCCTGTGCAGCCGCTTCTGCCCATCATGCAAATTTCTGCTCAGCAAGTGCCTTCACTTGGTATATATTCAAAGTCACGTAGATAGAGACATGTATTTAAGGCTCATTAAACCCCATGGCACCCCTTTTGGAAAAGAAGTCTGGGGTTTCCACTCATACACCAACATCTGCCGTAGCCTTAATGAGATTTCATTTTGGGATCCTTACCTATACTTAAACCAGCTCTATGGAGTTTGGTCATCTGACATCATGTGACTCCAAAGTCTGAAAGCTGAATCCTTGACGTGGGAGGATGGCAAATGGAAGAGAGTTTTCTAAACTTTTGAAGGCACTGTGATTCCCACTAAGTGTACCAACAGTTGATTCTATGGATTCTGGGCCAAACCAAATTATAAGTGTTGACATCTTGATATATATCATTGAGATCCTTCCCACCAGCTCCTGATTAAGAATGTTCTAAACGTAATGTGAACAATACCATCTCTGCACTAATACCGGTAGCATATTGAGAAGTTTGGAAATAGAATTCTTAGAACAACACAAATATCACTAATCATGGAAGGAAAGGACAATCAAGAATGTCCAATAGGGGCTTCCCTGGTGGCGCAGTGGTTGCGAGTCCGCCTGCCGATGCAGGGTACACGAGTTCATGCCCCGGTCCGGGAGGATCCCACATGCGGCGGAGCGGCTGGGCCCGTGAGCCATGGCCGCTGAGCCTGCACGTCCAGAGCCTGTGCTCTGCCACGGGAGAGGCCACAACAGTGAGAGGCCTGCGTACTGCAAAAAAAAAAAAAAAAAGAATGTACAATAGTTCCTGTGATTTTCCAGACATAAACAGTGGTGCATGCCCCACGTTTTCACTCTGAACATCCAACTAAAGACCTCCTCAGGAGCTGAAATGGGGGATCTGGCCCATGGCTGAGCCTTCAGCATTCCAACAGTTGAAAGCTCTGACCCTTATCCTAACACCACCTAACTTTCCACCATCGGTGCAGCTAATGCTACAAGAGTATCCTGGCAAGTGAAATCTCAGTGCCCACATCTCTAGAAACCTGGTCCTGCCTGAAATCAACACTGCATATGGGACAGAAAATTCTGGCAATGGATGCCAAATTTGAGGCTGTTCTCCAGGCCAGTGATGACAAGGCATCTAAACACAGCACCCTAGAAAAGCCGAGGCAACCAGAGTAGATAGGTGACATGGGCTATGTTTTTAAATGCTTCAACCTGAACAATGTCTAAATGTCTTGGGCAGTTGGCACCAAGCAGATACCAGGTCACACAGTCCAGCAGAATTAGTAGAACAGACTCCTCACTGAAAACCCCTCTGACCTGGGAACTTTCTCCCCATCCAGACCAAACTGCAACGGACCAAGACGGTTCAGTCTGGACAGAACACAGATGCTTGATCGTGTCAGAGCTTAACCAAGGTACTACCCAAGGTCTTTCCCAAACTTTACAAGATCCTCATTATCCTAGGAAATTGGCAGCATATCCCAGCAGTACTGTTAACAATTGCTCCTTATTTTAGGCATGTCCTGGATCCCAGCCTAAACCCTGATCTATTGCTCCGCTCTTTGTCTATCTGGCTCCATTTTCTAGCTTTGGTATCTGTGACCCTTATCATTTGGCAATTGTTGCTTTGGCGTTTTTGGCCTTAACTTCCTTCTCATTATAGAGAAATGAAGGAAAGAAACAAAAAGCAAAAGTAAGAATCCCACCTTTTCTTTCAGAGATAATCACTGTAAGCATTTTAGTGGTATACCCTTCCAGATGTTTTCCAGGTCTATTACACACACACACATACACACACACACTAATTCTACATATATATATGCCCATATGAGATCATACATGAAAGGTGTGTATCACAGTGACTGGCACACTCTAAACACTCAGTAAACATGAGCTATTGTTATATATCTGATTTGTAACTTTAAACATTGCAGCCTACTAATAAGTCAAGAGGAATATATGATGGTTTTGTTGAAGTAAAGATGTGACACACTTTAGTACCCATTCTATCGTTATCTCATGGCTATTTTACTGAATGAAAAAGATATATACAAGGGCCTCCAGGAGAATTCATTTTAGAATCTGCTGGCTCAAAAACACGTATTGTATCATTGTAAGAACTGAATATAAAAAGTCATTCTTGCTGTCTGGTAGCTGGTACCCTGAGACCATTAGTAACAACAGTATTCTGCTCTGTATATCCGTGTCCTCTGTTTGTGTATTGTCTCTACCCAGGTATCAACTATTTAGCACTCACTGTTGAGCTTGTGCTATTTGATTCACATCCTTAGCTCCTCTGCCACCTGCCTCTTAATCATTTTCCTGCTCATTAACAGCTCCAGTGGGCATAGTCATAAAGGGGAGGCAAAATTCCAATCAATTTATTTGTTATTGTTAATTGTACATATGAAAGGTTTTAGGAGGAAAATGTTGAGTTTAATGATTAAAATGAGATGTTTCAACCATTTCAATTTATTTTTTCTTTTTACTTTTAATTCTTTCACATTTATGAACTCTAATTATGACAAAGCACTGTTTTTTTTTCTTTCGCTACCAAAAAAATATTATCTGCATAAAAGACCACTTGGATGCTTACTGGCCACTCATTCAACATTCCAACATTTATCCCCAAATCTGAGGAATAAAAAGTGAAGAGACAAATACGGTAACAGGTATTGACATGCGATGTTTCAGAATAGAAACCGAAGAAAACAACAACAACAAAACGTAATAATACATAAAACAAAGCCAAGTGGTGTGTGCATGACTCAAGAATGAATACAGAAAGCCCAGATGTAAGATGATTGCTCAGAAGCAAACAATTCCCCCCAAACCAGAGACCGACTGTTTAATATGCTTGCTAAAAGAACTGAGAGAAGAAAGAGAAATGAAAAATATGCAAAGATAGGAAGAAGTAGAATGGATAACTGCAATGGTACCATAGTGGACACATATGGTTTAGTAGGTGCCCAATATCCGTTCATCCTATTTTGATAACTGTTTTCAGTTTATCTTTTTGGGGCTCTGTTCCTCTCCAGTCTCAGTTATTAAGGTCCCTGAGGGGAAAATGCTACCTCGACTCCAGATGTGGCAAGTGATCCAGGACTGGCCAATCAAAGCATCATATTTTCCTGGCAGCAGTAATTTGTTCCCAGTGATCCCATGGCCCAGGTCGGGTCAATCAAAGCCAGTAACACAGATTTGAGACAATTTATATTGTTCTTTTGAGGAATTGTATTTGTCCTTTTCTACTGGACTAGGAATTTGGGGAATTGAAAGTCAAGAGATATTTTCACCACCTTATGTCTGTGAATGAAGATGAGAATGAAGCAGACACACTGGGAGTGGATGGTTGCATCCTGCCAAGAGAACTGAGAGAAATCAAGAGCCACAGGGCATTGGGTCTTGCATAAACTAACCCCACCTGAACCCATTCCTACTCCTGGACTTTCCAGTTACATGAGCTAATCAATTCGAGTTCCTTCTCCTTTACAGCATTTTTGAATTGAGTTTTCATTGTACAGAAGAGTCCTAAATAATATGTTTTACTCATATAATTTACTGAGGGAGAGAAAGATGGTCTCATTATTGTCTAACTAACCAGTATATACAGGTAGGGATCAGGTCTTATAGAGCTAACTTGCCCATACATTCCCTAGGAAGACAACCCAGCTCTGGTGGGTCCATGAGGAGCAGACTCTTCTAATGTGTGATAATAAATGCTAGTATTTTTACATTCAAAAATTTTGAAAATTCCACCCCAGTGTGGAATCTCAGGAAATATCTGGCACTGGCTTACCTAAAATTTTTTAATAGAAAAATATTGACCTGTGAAAAAATGTGGTTTTGAGACTGAATAAAAAAGTGAATAAAGTTGGGGGGGATGGGAAGATGGGATAGTGAAATTTAGAGTAGAAGTGTGGTAAATGCAAAGTTATTTCCATCCCTAATATAATTGAAATCTCCCTGAATCTGGCAGTGTAACTGATGCCTGGAAAACATGGTAAATTTCACTGTGACATTGAAAGTTGCTGAACTGAAACACTTTTCTTCCATCACACTTTGAAATCATCATCCTAGACTTGGACTTCTGGTAAAGTTGAACAAGATCAAAACTCTGAGTCACTTGTGTGATAGCTCGATGCCAGGAAGCAAAGACCACTTCAGAAAAATGGGACAGTGACATCAGTTTGCAGTGGGTCACTAGGTACTATGCAGGGTGGCAATTTTTGTGCACCATCCTGGCAGATGCTTCTTGCATGAAATATGAGACCAGAACTCTAATTCTAGCAATGTTATAAACAAACCTATGCAATTAAAGCCTAGATCATGACTGGAAACAGAGATAAGCTAATAAGATTATGAACCACCTAAATAGATCCTGAAGCCATATGATGACATCATGAAATTTTAGAAGATACAGCTGGCTTCCCGTGATATTTTTGCAGTTGAAAAATATGTAGCATCTGGTCTTTCGCTTATCAATTCTTTGCTGAAGTAGTTGTCATCTTAAGTTTCTTTTTATCATGTAGATGTGTTAAGTTTAAAAATAAAGTTGGAAAATTTTGATAGAGCATTCCATCTAATTTCATGTAAAAAATAAGCAAAAATTAGTTGTGGTTGCATAAGCAAACTTTTTATAAGGATGGGCAGTGCCCTGAGCCTTTGCACTTGCATTAAGCAATTTTGTACTCTTGGAGCACCATTAACCTAGAGAATAACGATGGTCTCTTATGTGGAACATTCAATGATTCATTTGCACGTGCTCTAGGCATAGGGAAGTAGTGTGTTATATTGGGTATAGGTTTCTTTGGTTCAAATCCCAATTTCACCACTTACTAGCTGTGTAACTTTGAACAAGTTATTTAATCTCTCAAGTTTCAGTTTACTCATCTATAAAATAGAAATAATAGGATCTACTATAAAGGACACAATATTTGTGGAGTATTTTGCACCATGTCTGACACCCATAAACCCCAGATTTATTATTAGTCACTCATTTAACAAATATTTATCAAGGTCTAAATATGTGTCAGGCACTGTGCTAATCCCTGGGAATACTTGGCCAAGAAGAAATAGATTCTTAACAACTAACTGGTGTATAGGATCATCTCTGACAAGTTAATTGTCTGACACCAATCTGCTCCATTCGCTGACCCTCTGCCTAGAAGATCCTTGGGAAGCTATGTTTCTGGCATCCAGTTAGAGATGATAAAGCGTTCATCCAGAGAAACAATGTTAAGTGATGAAGTTTAGTAACACCTCTACAACATAAAAGAATGTGTTCTGAAAATATGCAATCACACGCTGTTATCAAAAATGTAATTCTACGTGGGAAGAGCCATGATGTGGGAAGAGGCATGGAAATAATATTCCAGCATCTGAGTCTGTTCCTGATGGACATAGCTGAGGCCAATCTCACTGACCTCTCCTCTGGTTCCACTTCTATTACATCTACTCTGCTTCCTCGCCACTGACCACTGTCACGGCTGCTGGCAACGTTTCCTCTGTCTCGGCTCCTGTCACCCCTGCCATGTGTCATGTCATCTCCATTACACCAACTCCAATGCTGTCCCCACTGACATTGTTTCTAGCTGCTCCCAGATCTGCTCACAGCTGCTCCCTGAGTTCCAGGAGCTCACAGTCTAACAGGGTATGGGGCATTTGGAAATTCGACCATATCCAAGCCTGGATGAAGTAAGTACTAACAAAGAAGTATAAGAAGTACCTTATAGAGAAGGAAAAATTTTACGTATAGTGTGGTATTTGAGCTGACTCTGTCTTTTGATAGAAAATATAAAAGAAAGACCATCTCAGCCTACGGTAATGGCATAAGCCACTGAAAAGGTCATCACTTCGCTGTTCTTTTAACAGTACAAAACCCCAAAACCAATGAAGACTTTCAACACGATGATCCAGCCACTTATATCTTCTGGAAGGGCATAGACAGGTCAGTTCTTTCAAGTATACCTGTGTGAATGACCCTTCTGGTTTTGCAGGGGGCTAGAAGAAGCTGAAACGATAGCTTTTTGTTTTGTTTTTGTTACGTGCCTAATTTACTGCAAGTGGTAGATGTTAACACAAAATCCATCATAATATGTTTTTGTGTGCGTGTGTATTGGGGGATGATGTGTGTGAATATGAATAGACAAACACACACACATTACATTTAAAACAATGATTTAGAAATAAGAGCTAATGCGAATTCTAAAACAATTAGTCTAATTTCTATAAAATAATTGTATACAGTGAAAATATGAATTATTTCTACTGGTATTTGTTACTGGATTTATTTTGTTTCACATGCAAGAAGTTTCGTGTTTTCATTTTCTCTACCATAGGCTAATTCAAAAAGCGTATACACTGTATTTGAATATTAATTACCAACTCTTTTTGTGATGACTTGATTAATACCTATAATCCTCATTACTCACCTGAACTTTATAATCATGGTGCCTTTGATCCATATGATATGTGGAAACAGGACATGACTAAATGAGACAGTTCAGGCTCATGGTGTTCAGATATGTCCATGAGAAACCTTTAATGCCATCACAATAACATTTCTTATCTCTCTTTACCAGAGTAGAACACAATAGAGCATGAGAAATGCATGTGCCTAGGTTTTAACAAAGAGCCCATTACCATATTAGACTTAGCTGGGCTCAGTTAACTCTGAAGGATCAAAATACAGGCTAATGATCCAATGAGTGCACTTTATTGCCAAATGTCGTCCAAATTAAAGAGATTATTGTAGCAAATGTTTCATTACTGTTTGACTTAACAGACAAACCACTATTTTCCCTGCGAGCATGTTTTAATCAAAATGGAGAAGGCAACAGATGCTGTTTGATAGTTTTCAAACCTATACTAAAATTTCTTCCACCATCGAATATATTTCAAGTTCTTTTAAAAGTGAGATTAAGAATGCACCTGCCCAAATTATGTAGCTCGGTTCACTTCAGAGATTTCTCGCTATTTTATGTCAATTCTCTTTCACACATCATTCAAACAGGATTAAATTCTACATGCTTTAAACATACAATGCGTTGAAGTAGTGAGAGTCAGCCTGGCTTCCTGGAAAGATTAATTAAGTGCATCAGCTTTTTCCTGGGCAGAAAGAACCTGTAAATTTGGTTCTTTGATGCAGGATTGAGCTACTCTCCTCCAAAGGGGCTGGAAGAAAAGTGTTGATCACAGGTAAGTCTATCCTAAAAATTAGAATGTCTTGTTCACATCATGTAACTGAAGAAATTTGAAAATGCCTGAACTAGCAAAAAAACCCAAAAAAACAAAAAAGAACCAAAAGACCTTCACTGGCCTATGAAGTGTCTCAAATTCCCACTCTTCAATTCATTCCTTGTGAATTTTCTAAAAGCTCCTCTAAGGAGTTCAACATAATAACCAGCCAACTTATTAACAGGGATTAGTGTATCTGAGCCATTGGTATATCTATGTCCCTGGAAGAGAGCAGGCTTCTAGGAGAATGAATGAAATCAAAGGTTTTCATATTTGTTCAAGAAATGAAACGTCGTGGCAAAGCTTTTTTCATAACAACCTGAAATGTTACTACAGTAAACTAAAAATGGCTATATGTTTTGTGCAAATTCAATACCCTATGAAACAAGATTCGAGTATGGTTAACTGGTAACAGAAACTAGGTTTAACAAAAAAAAAAAAATCAGAAAAATTTTATTTAGAGAATGATCTGACAGCTGATTTTTTCCCATGCAAGTTCGGAAAAGATGACCTTTATTTGATTTTGAAAAGCAGAAAGTCTTGATACATCAGTATTTTTCTAGAGCATAGTCTGTAAACCATTGGATTAAATTTTTGATGGTTAAAGATAAGTGACAGGTAGCAGGTTGAGAATCAGGGGGTAGGTCTATGAATATCCAAGAAGCATGATGATAAGTAGCATGAAGTGGTGAAAAGAGACTTGGTTTATGAATAAAATGTCTCAGTTCTACCAAACATATTACCAACTCTACTCCTTATTAGTCTTCTGTCATTGGGGCAAGTTATTTAAATTTGAGGCACATCCAGTACTTCACTTGTAAAATGTGATGTAATGCCTACCTGACTTAACTTACATAATTATGATGATCTTCAAGAGACAGATGTAATCAATAACACTTTGGAAGTTATCAAGTAACATCATCTGTCTTTGATTCTATGCCACATACCATTGAGTCATCATTTGATGTTTTAACATCTTTGACATTGGGATGTATCTCACAGTCACTGTCTGTGGGTGTCATTTGCCAGTGTATCTACATCAAAACATGCCCAATGGAGGTCAGCAATTTGGAAAAAAAAAATCAGAGATAGTAGTGGAGCACTCTTTTAAGAAATGCTGCATCTCCAAGGCTTCCTGATGACAAAAACGACTAAACTGCATTTTAAAAATACAACACATAGACATCGATGACTGAGTCAAAAAGTGATTCTTTGGAGACAGATTCAATGGGAAAACATTTTAGGAGTATCTTAAAGAATGTATTTTACTTATATTTCACTTTTATCTATACATAAGAGTGATAAAAAGATTTTTTAAATCTATGTATAAACAAGTTTAAAACGGTTCTTCCAATAAAATATAAGATTAAAATTCCATGTTATAAGAAAGCGTTATGTCATTATCTGATTGCAGTCTTCTTTCTTAGTAGTACATACTACAGTTGATGGTGTGTGAGAAAGAAAGTTGGTACATAAATATACAATGTAACTATGAAGTTGTACTAAAATGAGTTAGAAAAAGGGCGTTTATTGGTAACAAAGGTAAGTTTGACACATGTTACAGCTTTGTTTAAGGCTGACCTTGATACCAAGGAAGAGATCATGGAAACAACAACAACTACTACTACAAAGAGACCTGAAAAGTTCTGAGGTGCATGAAAGCCGTCTGGCATTAGAAAAATAAATTTTACCCCATGGGAGGAATCTGAATCTGCTTCTAATGGATCAAGTACCATTCTAGCCCTAAATACTGACACATTGACAATCAGTGAAGCTTCCTGGAAGGGTAACAACATCTGTAAAAAATGACTTGATGACAGGACGTTAGAGTAAAGCAGATTTATCACAGCGAATCAGGGATGACCATATAGGAAAAGATAAAGTATGCTGGTAAATTCATCACTCACGATCGAGTTCAATAGTGACTTCTCAAAGGAAGAAGCCTTTCCTTGAACACCCAGAATATGAACCGACACCTCCTTCCTCCATAACACGTATCTTAACCATATCTTTATTAAAGAATGTATCAAACTAAATATTAGCTGTCTCCTTCTATGGATGTCACAAAACTAGTAACCCTGGTTTGTTCATTTGGTATCAAGAGAACTTGATATAGTGTAACACAGGGTACCTAGTAGGCAATCAGTAAATTATTGGTGAAAGTATGAATATGTTTAATATATTTTGTATGTAAGAATCACACACATTAATTTGTAAGCAGTGTGCAAATAAGATTAACATGCTGTTACAATATTAGAAGTCAATTTTCACAGTGTAAAAGATAATGACCTTACTAGAAACATTGGTTTATTGATCTACTACACCCCATCTTGCCCTTCGAGTTTTATCAGCCCTATTCACAGTCTTGGGAAAGTCAATCCTTTGTACTAAATGAACTTTCCCTCACCTCCATTCATTGGCTCAGGCTGATAGACCAGGGCTGATAGACTTGTCCATGAAAGGAGTGGTCCACTGGCTGGTCTATAGGTAATCAACCTTTCTCTTTGGAGAACTGAACCAATAGACAGTCTGAACAAGTGGAAAACGAAGGCACATTTTTGGTGGAGCACCAGGATCAAGGGCAATGGTCTCCTGAGAACTAGTGGGACAACACTTTCTTGGATTCCATATACGTTACCCCTTGGAACTTCCTTTTTTCTCAAGTTAATTGAATAGGCTTTTCTTCCTTAAAACCAAAAACACTTTTTCCAAGAGTGAGCACATTTTCTGTATCCTAACATGATCATGATATTGTATACTGGCTAGTGTGGTTGACCAACTTTCCAAGAGCTAGAATACTATGAAATATGATTAATGCAAAATTTACCCAAATATAATGATCCTTGGATGAATTATTGTTCATGTTACAACCTAAGATACTTCATGTGCTTCAGAAACTTTGGGTCTTGCACTCTGCTGGATACTTGACTTCACATTCTCTCTTGATTTTGACCCACTTTCAGCTCCAGATAACTTTTTTTCTTACAACCAAACAGTCCTGTTCCTCAGGCATTCATATAAGCTTTGCTAGTGCCCCACTTGGAACCAAGAAGTCCACATGATTAGAATGAAAGAGGGTGGGAGTGGAACTGAGCAGTTACTGATTCATCTGCATAAGGGCATATATATCAAACATTTTTGAAATGTTATTACTGGCTTTAAAATAGAAGGGTAGGCCAACATACAACAACAAAACAGGAAAAGAACCCTAGAGCAAATGGGAAGCATACTGGGTCAACTTAATTCATGCTGTTTATTAATTTTATTATAAATGCTGTTACGATTTTCCTCAAATTTGTTTATTAATTAAACTATAATTAAAACTCAGAAATAATCCTTTCACCTCTAGTAAATACTGCAGAATAACACACTAAACACCACTCTCTCTCTTTCTAGCATGGCTTTCTGGTTACTAGAGACCAGAAAGGTGAATGTTATAGACATTTCTCAGACTCAGGTGAAGCCAGAGTTTCACATATGACTTGGTTTCCACCAACAAGATGCACCTGTGTAAGACAAGAAAGGTAGATATGAACATCATGAGACAGAACTATGGGGCTGTTCTGGCAAGTAAGGGGGTTGAGGAGTTTGGTTCTTCTACAGAACTATGATGGAGGAGCTAGGATTTAGTCTGTATCTTCATTAGTGTTAAGTGACAGACGATGAGTGGAGTTTCCATTTGGCCATCCCATTGTACAGCTGGACACTTCTCCTATGTATCCTCTAAACCTGGTTCCTGGGGCCCAGAAAGGATGTTGTAAATTATCTATTACATTATAATAAACCTTTTTTTGCTTAACCTAGCAAAATTTAATTTTGTTTCCTGAAACCAGGGACCATAACCTATGTAGTACTTGATACCAGAAATGAGATGCTGAAAAGTACAAGTAATACTGATTTAGTAGAAGCAGTTGGGAGTAAGTGGTGAGGGTCTAAATATAATGTGGTGGCCAAATATTTGGTTGATCTGTCACTTGCTTACCTTAAGAAGCAGGATGTTTGCTGACTGAGGCTATAATGTTCAGGGAAATAGTAGAACAAATTCATAGTATTGGTAGGTGGTGGTTCATTTTTGCTATCTTTAGCAAAATCTTAAGAACTAGATGAACTCAGTAGAGGTGGAAAGAAGCAAAGATTTGCTAAGAGAGGCATTCTCTGCCCATGCCCACTAACTACACTGATGGAGAGTCCAGTGATTTAGAACTTGCAATGTTGAACAACTCATCTGCTTTTGTATCTGAACTTGAAGAAGTTTTAAGCTGTAGCCCTGAAACTACAGTCTTAGCAGGAGGTAAGGCTCTTAGTTTGTCATAAAGCAGAAGTGATATTGCTGGCAAGAGATGATGAACTGTATTGCTTCCCCATCCAAGCCTATTATTTCAGATGCTCTCAAGGTAGCCACCATTCATTTAAGGGCCAGGGGGATGGGCAGAGAACAGAGCCCAGTAAATAAAAGATGAGAATTTGCAGGTTCAAAACCATGTCTGGGCAAGTCTTTTGGTCATGGTAGTTTGTACATGGAATAGAATCGAAACAAATCAAGTCTGCTAAGTGTTTGAAGGAATTATCTTCCCAAAGAAACCCCAGACTTGGTCTGCAACAGTCTGTGATTGTTAAAACTTTAAAACAATTCCTGTGCCCCAATATTTCAAATTTCATGAAGTCTCCAAAAAGGGCATCCTTCTCATCGTGCCCACCTTGGATATATTTGTTGAGGAAAATTGACAAGGATGAACCTCCCAGGGGCAGATCCAGGAGCAATAGAGGACAAGGTATGAAGGAGAACATTCAAGAGAAAGAACCAGGAGTTTCCAGTTCGGCCAACAAAGGAACTTCCTGAAATGCTGAGGCAGAGGGTCCTGGTTATTCCTGCTCAGTAGGTTTTGATAATTATAATGGAATGGTAACTAATGTCACCAAATGGACAGGCTTATTGCAATGATCCATTTCTTCTCCATCACTGAAATCTTATGTGTGCTGGTAGCTGAAAACGTGCCTTAGTTAATTGGTTACCAGCCTACAAGAGCCCCATCTGGGCCTCTTAGAGAGGGCTGCATGTCAGTTATCGAAACAACAGTAACAGAAAGAGACTTAGGCCTTGATCCATTGGAGAGGCAGTGAGACTATCTATTTATGAAAACAAAGGTGTGCACGTTGGTTTGGAAAACCAAAGAGGCAGACCATGCCAGAAAATTGTTAATAGCCTAACCTGGAGGTTCTAAACTACATCCACAAATTATTTGATATGTTTCCCTTTAAGATGACTTTCCCCTTACAGGTGGAATTAACTTAGTGACTCACTTCTAATTAATAGAAAAAAGTGAAAGTATCCTGTGTCAATTAGGAAACCAGGTCATAAAGGACACTGTGACCTCATCATTGCTTCCTCCTGGATAGCTTGCTCTGGGGGTAGGTAGCAGCCATATCATCAGGATACTCAAGCTGCTTGTGGAGATGTTTGTGTGGCAAGGACCTGAGGCCTCCAGCCAATAGCCGTGTGAGGACCTGAGGTCTCCTGCCAACAGCCTTGTGAGGGAGTCTTCTTGAAATTGGGCCCTCCACCTCCAGGTGAGCCTTCAGATGACTGCAGACTCTGCCAATATCCTGACTGCAACCACGGGAGAGACCTTGTGTCAAAACAATCCAGCTAAGCTCTTTCTGAATTCTTTACCTACCAGAAACTTTTGAGATTATAGTGTTTCTTGTTTTAAGCTATTAATTTTTGTGATGATTTGTTATTTAGCATGAGACAACTAATATACGCACTCAATATCTAGTCTCATCTTTTTCCTTAGAAACCAAATCCTGATTTTATTTGAGTATTATTTTTAGCTAAAATACTATATACCTCACACTCCCTCTGGTTACATCCAATTAGATGTCAGCAGGAGTTGTTGGATGCT
Organism: Delphinapterus leucas; assembly: GCF_059928025.1. Taxonomy (NCBI): domain Eukaryota; kingdom Metazoa; phylum Chordata; class Mammalia; order Artiodactyla; family Monodontidae; genus Delphinapterus; species Delphinapterus leucas. Next base: position 28,648,379 of record NC_143132.1, read on the forward strand.
CCTTTCAGGAAAACTCCTTTAAAAGGTGGTAGGCCACCGACATTCTTCCTGCCTGGAATGCAGATTTGATGACTGGAACTCCAGTAGGCAACTAACATCATGAGGCAAACTTCAGGATGAAAGCTAAGAGCTAACAATGAGAGAATAGAAGCAATCTGGGTGCAATCATTCTAATAATGATGGTATCATCAAAACAGATCCCAAAATGCATTTGTGACCTTTTTTTACATTGGAGAAAAATCAACTTCTACACTGGTTAGGTCAATTTTAGTTCTTGTTTCTGTTACTAGCAACCAAAAGCAGTTACTAGCTGATGGAAATTGGAATTAGATTTCTTCGATATGTGGCTTTTAGGAAATATAATACACTGAACTACCTAACAGGATAAATCATTTAGCTTTGTAGGAGTAGTTACTACTGTAAATTATTGAGCTTTGTATCTGGTATAAGCCTTTCTGGGACATGAGTGGTATAGGCTGTTTATCCAGAATTCTTTTCCTAGGTCACCTCTGGAATTCTATATTGGCATTGATGGAAGACCACACACACACACACACACACACACACACTCTCTCTCTCTCTTTTAGTACGGTGTGTACACTAAATTACTGACACTTGGGCCGTCCTGAAAAAACTATCCTTCATCCTTACTGTACTGTGTCATTTAAGAATTATAAAGCAGCCAAAGTTAATATCCAACATGTAATTTTCTGGATATATATACACATACACACATATATATGTGTATATATATATATATTATTGAGCAAAAATAATTTTGAATTTTAGCATATTTTAAAACATTTACAGACTTTATATATCGATACAGGTCAAAATTCTTTTTTTTTTCAAAAGGAGAAGCTAGAAAGGTTTTTTATTGTTTATTTTGTTTTTTAAAAAATACATAACAACTTTATTTAGATATAATTCACATACCATACAGCTTACACATTTAAAGTGTAAAATTCAGTGGTTTTTAGTGTATCCACAGAGTTATGAAAACATCATCACAATCAATTTTAGAACACTTTTATCACTCCAAAGAGAAATCCTATTAGCAGTTAATCCCCATTTCTTTCCAAACCCCTCCCCAGCCCTAGGTAATCACTACTGTACTCTATAAGTTTGCATATTATGGATATTTCATATAAATGGAAACATACGGCATGGTCTTTTGTTACTCAGCATAATCTTTTCAAGTTCATTCATGTTGTAACACGTATCAGCAGTTCATTCCCTTTTTATTCCTGAGTAGTATTTCATTATAAGGCTATACCACATTTTGTTTATGCATTCATTAATTGATAGATATTTGGGTTTTTTCCCTTTTCTTGATATTATGAAGGGTACTGGTGTAAACATTAATGTACAAGTTTTTGTGTGGAGAAGTTTTCAATACTCAAGGGTATATAATTAGGAGTAGAATTGCTGGATCATAGGCAACTCTATGTTTGACCTTTTGAGGAATGGCCAGACTTTCTTCCAAAGTGGTTGCAACATTTAAAATGTTCACCAGTAGTGTCTGAGGGTTCCAATTATTCTGTATCCTCGTCAATGCTTGTTCTTAACTATTTTGTTTTTTGTTTTCTTTGATTATAGCTATTCTTAGTGAGTGTGAAGAGGCATTGAATTGTGGTTTTGATTTGCATTTCCCTGATGGTTAATGATATGGAGCATCTTCCCATGTCCTAAATGTATATCTTCTTTGGAGAAATGTCTATTCATATCCTTTGCTCATTAAAAAAAAATGGGTACTAGTCTTTTTATTGTTGAGTTGTAAGTTATTTACATATTCTAGATAGAAGTCTCTTATCAGATATATATATGATTTGCAAATTTTTTGCCTATTCTGTGGGTTGCCCCTGAATTTTCTTGATAGTGTACATTGAAGCACAAAAGGTTTTAATTTGATTTAAGTCTAATATACTTCTTTTTCCTTTTGTCACTTGTGCTTTTGGTGTCATGCCTGAGAAGGCTTTGCCTAACCAAGGTTGTGAAGATTTATTGCTATATTTCCTTCTTAGAGTTTTATAGTTTAGTTCTTACATTTAGGTCTATGATCCATTTTGAGTTAATTTTTGTGTATGGTTCAAAGAAATGGTCAGATTTCCTTTTCTTCTATGTTGACATCCAGTGTCCCAGCCACACTTATTAAAAAGACTATTCTTTCCCCATAGTATTGTGTGAAATCTTGGGTGTGTGTGTGTGTGTGTGTGTGTGTTTGAGGGCGAAGGTAATTTTAATTTGGTTTTGTGGAAAGGTAAACTATATAAGAATTTTATGTTTCTTAAACTAAACAAATCTGAAACAAATTTGTCAGAGTCTATGTCTTTTGAGAGTCAAACAATTGCACAAATGGCAAGCATACATCATGTTTTCTTTATAACTTTCTTCCCCACAGAATCCTTAATAATTTAGGAAAACAGATACAGTCATCCCTTGGTATCTGCAGGGGATTGGTTCCAGGAACCCCCCCCCCAAAACCAAAATCCTTAGATGCTCAAGTCTCTTATATAAAATGGCAGTAGTGTTTACATATAACCTAGGAACATCCTCTCTTATACTTTAGATAATCTCTAGATTACTTACAACAGATAATACAATGTAAATACTATGTAAATAGTTGTAAACACAATGTTAAATGCTGTGTAAATAGTTGTGGGCAAGCGGCAAGTTGAAGTTCTGCTTTTTGAAACTTTCTGGATTTTTTTTTTAAAGAATATTTTCCATCCATGGTTGATTAAATCTGTGGATGTGAAATCTGCAGATATGGAGGGCTGACTGTATGTACTTGGCTTTAGTTGAAGGTTATCTGAGTAAAATCTCTAAAAATTAATAGGATCATGTTTTACCCAGTTGATTTATTATACAGATGTATGTTTGTGAAATCCTGAAACGTTGTAGTCATTTATGACAGGCTGCTTAATGAGATCTACACGACCCATTTCTACATAAAAGGATAGGATTCCATGTAATATTTACACGTACATATTAAGCTGACATATCATCAAAACTGACAGGTTTTCCTTAGCTTCATTGGGATTTCTTGGCTTTTTGGACACCTTAACTATACTAGACATTTTCTTTTTTGGAGAATGAGAAGGCATCGTCCACATTTGCCTTTCATTAAAGTATCTGCCTTTTCCTTGCACACTTTCAGCTGCTTCTATGCAAACATTTTCGGGTTGTTTTTGTTTTTTAAGATCCAGTTTTCAGGATTCATTTTAGTGAATAAATTGAGTGCCCTGGTTTTGCCAGTCCTTGGCACTCATGCTCCACAGAAAGTAAAAGGGCTCCAATCTCATTAGGGAAAACTGCACAGTAACCTGCAGACAGGGTGTCTAAACATCTTCATCTTAGCTCTTCAGACCTTTCTCCGTACTCAGGGTGCTACAGCACATGCTTACTGCTGCAGCTTCAGACGGGTGACTGCCTCAAACAAAGGCTAGGGTGGATTTTATACTCCCTAAGTAAGTGGGCATGGAAGAACTGGAGAGCAAAACCCTGGGCTTCTATAGCCAGGAAGATGCTTGACAGTAACTAGCATAGAAGTAGTTCTGTGATCTAAGGAAGACTTTTTAAAAAAAGTTTATTCAACCCCAAATTTATAGTGTTTTTTTAATGCTGTATGGCCAGTTTACATTTACAGTCCACCACCAGAGTTAACAGAAATAAAAGTAATTGTAACCACAGTATGGTTAATGGAGACACAGTACATAAAATGTAAACTTCACTGATTCTCTAATTGGCACAAAAGCCTAGACAGAAGAAAGTGGTCTCTATAACATAGCAGAGCTAAACACCAGTAATCAACACAAAATTATAGACTTCATAAGATTCAGATTTTCATCTTAAGAAAATTTCATTTGCCCTCTAGAGAGCTGCATTGCCCCATACGGTAGCCACTAGCTACACATGGCTAGTGTAAAAACCTAGGAGTTTTTACACTAGGAGTAAAAAAACCTAGTGTAAAAACCACACTGGATTTTGAAAACTTAGTGTGAATGAAAGAATGTAAACTATTTACTGAATTTTTTTATGTTGTGTATACATTGAAATATTTTTGATACATTGAGTTAAATATATTACTAAAATTAATTTTACCTGCTTCTTTGTATTTCTAAAATATGGCTACTAGAAAATTTAAAAGTACATCTGTAGATCACATTTGTGGCTTGCTTTATATTTTTATTGGACAGTGCTTCTCTAGAGGCTGAGGGACTATAACAGCGTAACTACACTGGAATTCCATCTGTATATATTTCTGTCAGCTGTCATAGTTCATTAGTCACTAGTTCATAGTGTATAAGGTGAGTTCAATACTTCTCAATGTATATTTTTGTTTTCTTCACACCTCACCACTGTTAAACAGTCTTTTCCCTCTCCTGAGAACCTGTTTCCCACTTGGCTACTTGGTAAATTCTAACCGTTTAATAGACAGCTGAAGCATTCTTCTCTCTGTAAAATTTTCTCTGAGCTCCCTTACCCCACACCTGTACTCCAAGTAGAAACAAAGACTTTTCTCGGGACTCATGACAGTATCTTGCCCAATATCTACTGGATATCTACCGTCTACTGTTTGCTGTGCACAGGGATAGGTGCTGGAAGTGTCCATATGTGAACCAGAGGGATACAGACCCTGTGCCCAGAGTGCCTGCATTTAGAATGGGATATAGATAAGTAAACACCCAGTCACCAACTGGTGTGAAAAATGCTATAACGGGAGAGATTCAGGGAGTACATCATAAGCATGCCTCTCCCAGACTACTTCTTTGTGGTGGATAAACATATTGAGCCTGAACTATACGTATCTGACCCCATAGGAACCTGAGTTCATAAAAATAATTTTGTGTTTAAGTATAAAAGCTCAAGGGCATCTTTTTCACATCACAATCAGTTAAAATGAGAGTTGTCTTCAAAATACAATTACTGAATAGGTATTCTTATATTACATATATGCCCCAGTATCCTTGCAATGACTCTCTTAGCCAGGAAACTGAGGTACTGATTTTTTAAAAACAAAGAACAACAAAATAGCCCCAACACAATTAGAATGATTAAGTAAAAATGAGTCCCACGAAAGGTGTGCAACTTACTTAACACTAATGTACTATCAAAAAGAGTTCAGGATTCCAATGACTGGATTTCTGTGGGGTTGAGAAGACAGATGAATAAGGAGGTGTGCAGCTTTATTAAGTCATCTAACATACTGCAGTAGACTTTTTAACACTAGTGCTAAAAGGCGCAGGACCAGTATTCGGCTTGTTGTATTAATTGTGTAATCTTACTTACTTGGAGGTTGTTTATCTACCAACCACAATGACCTAAAACCCACCTAAGAAGCAAAAAGAATGCTTTTCAAAGCAACATTTGAGTAGTCCAAATATCTGTCACAAAGTCTATGCACTAAAGTTCATGTGCCTTTCTCCTTGGTAAGCACATCAGTTCCTTACACGGGACCTATTTAGTTTTACTTTAGACTGAATTGTGACAAGTGAGGCTATCTGGATTCTCAGTCTGCACCAGACTAGAAGCTGCCAATCAGAAGAGGAGGAGAATGTTGGAGACAGGCTCGCTGGCAAAAGAGGGAAAAGTCAACAGATTGTCAGTTAGGGAAGGGGGAGAGAGAGAAACTACAAAAGGCAGAGATAATCAGTCATAGTATCCTGGAGTCCTTCAGGGCAGCGATTTATGGCTTATACACCTCCTGGGAGCATCCCTAACACCTAGGAAGAAGCCTGATAGAGAACAGGAACTTGATGTATTTGTTAAATCCACTAACACCTACTATAATGAATACTTTAAATAAAATTAACCCTGAATTCTCCAGAAAAAGCCAAACAAACTGCTTAAGAAAACAGAAATATTTATAATACATTTCAGAAAATCTTTAACAACAGTTAAAAACGATTTTAAAAAAAGAAGTTTGACTCCTTAAAGGGCCACGCTCCAATTATGCTGACCATCACTTAACTGGAACAGTTGCTTTGCACCAATCCTGGATATATGTTGCGCTACAGAATAGCTGACTTTACTAAGTTGCCTGAAACAGATTTAAAACGGTGCTACATACAAATAATAAGCTATCATATGAGGTTTAAACTATATAAGATGGCAACAGATTGCACAGTTGAATCACTAGGGTGATGTAAAATAATTGTTCTAAAATGCACTATCACCATGAAGCAAAATCTTCCTACCATGTGCCCAGCACTGTGCTAGGGGCTGGATTATTAAGCATTAATTTGAAAAAAATGCTTTCTTTTTTAAGATTGTGAAGGTAACCCCAAACTCTTATTCATGTTTTTAAAGGTTAAATGACATTTTACACGCACAACACAGCCATTACATAACAGGCATAGAATACTTTTTACGACTTGGATAGTTCTTTTTTCTTTTTTTAAGTGCACTAGCAACTCTATTTTCAAATGCTATCGAATTCTTAAGGGTCTGAAAACCTACACGTAAGAATGGAGTGTCTCATCCACTCACTTGTTCTGTGTAATAAGTGTTTGAACACAGGCATGCCATTTCGGAGTTCACAGTGAGGCTAAGCTGTACTTTAGCGTTTTCGTAGCAAGCAAAAACTATTTCAGCAACGGTCCTCATTTCCCCTGGTAATTTTTTTTTTTTTTTTCTTTTCATGGCGAGTTACTAAATGCTAGATGCTAAAGTCAAAAAGAAACCTGACATCTGCGGAGGTGTTGAGGGGGTGTTAATAGTTCTAGTTAGATGTTTGGGGAGCGTTGAGGACAAGATTTTAAAACAGCAAATACAGGGAGAAGGGGGAAATGATGGTTTCGGATGACTCTCTCCTCCCTCCACTTTCTCTCTTCACCAATCCGTATGCCCCCCAGTTTAGAGGCGGGTTCAGCGAGATCAGGCTGCAGGAAACCGGGAGGCTCCTCGGCGCTGCCGCCCCGGCCTCGTGATGTAACTGTTATTTCTTACTCGGAGCCTGAACCGCGGAGAGCTGCCCGAGAAGTGGCAGCCCGGTGCCTTCTGCCTTGTCTTGTAGGGTCAGATTCTTCCCGGGGATGGTGTAGATTCGAGAACTGACTCCGCTGGAGACTTCGCAGTGACAAAGCAGCTGAAGATAAACCCTGCTCCCGGGTCCTCCGCCGTCCGAGGAGCTGAATGGGGCGCTCCTCAGGTCTCCTTCCCAGTTTTCCTCTCGGACTCACTCCGCATTTATCCCTGGCTGCCTCCTACGTGCTGGGCGTGGGGTCAAAGTGACCCGCAGTTAGTGTCCGTGCCCCCCAAGATCAAAGCAAGACACACAGATTACAAGGTGGTGCAAGTTGGGGGTGGGCGAGAAGGAGCCATGGGGACGCGTGTCGTGGGCGAAATGGGAGGAGGGGGACGCCTAGGGCGCCGGCACCCAGGAGGGGACCCGGGGAGTCCCGGCCCCCAGTCTGTGCCCCCCAACACGAGCCTTTGGCCTGTGTCTCGAGATCGGTACCCCCGGGGCCCCGGGAGGAGCTGTCCGGGCGCCTTCGGCCGTGGCGGCGGCTGGACAGAGCCGGGAGCCGCGGGGGACGGCGCGGGCGCGTGGAGCACCCACCTCTCCCCGCCGCCGCGATCCTCCCGCCGCCTCGGGGCCCCGCAGTCCCCGCCCGGCCGACCGGAGGGCGGGCGAGAAGGAAAACCAGCCAACCGAGGGGGCCCCTCAGCTCCCGCGAGCCTCCGGGACCCGGGCGCCTTCCTCCCGCCCCGGTGACAATGGGAAGGAAGGGGAAAAAAGGGTTAAGAAACTTGGCTGAAGAGCTGAATGGCGTGGAGCGGCGAGGGGAGGGACTGGGCCGCGGCGGACTCAGCAGCGGAGGGAGGAGCGCGGCTGCGGGCGGGCGGCGAGCGAGGCGCTCAAAGTCAGCCTCGCAGACATTGCAGCAGAGCCCCGAACTCGGGAGGCGGCGGCGGCGGCGGAGGAGGAGGCGGTGGCCGAGGCGGAGGGACGACCCGGCCCCACGCCCGCCCGCGCGCCCGCACGCCCGCCCGTGGCCTCGCGTCAGCCGCTGCGCTCGGCAGTGCCGGTCGGAGGCAAGAGCTCGCTGGGGCGCCGAGGGAGGACGGGGCGGCGGGGCGCCTTCGCGGAGTGAGCCTGCCGGAGCCCCGGGCTCGGAACCGCGGCGGCCTCGGGTGAGTGGCGGCCGCGGCTGGGGGGCTCGGAGGCGCGGCCGCCCGCGCCGCCGGAAACGGCCGGGAAGCGCGGCCCGCGGCGGCGTTGGCGTTGGCCGGTAGGGCCTCGGGGGCGTCGGGGCGGCGGGGCCGGCGCCGCGGGCGGCGGGAGCGGACGCAGACGGCGGGGTGGGCTCGGTGGCTGGACGAGATGGTGTCGGGGGGGTGGTTTCCGGGGAAATTCCGCCTCTCTTGCTGGGTCCGAATCTCCCCGGGAACTCGGGGGCCCGGGCAGCGGGGCCGCCAAGTTGTGGAGTTGGCCCCCGGCTCACTGGCGCGTCCGTGCCAGTCCTGGGCCGGGGGGCGGCCTCCGGGTGGCCCCTGAGCCGGGCCGGGGCAGGGGGGGGGGCGTGGGCCGGACTCGCGCCCCGCTCGTCTGCCCCCTCGGCCCCGAGCCCCGGGCGCTTCTCGCCGCGCCGCTCCTGCTGCCCCGGGCGTCCTGGGCGGCGCCGGACGCAGCTCCCCGCCTCTCACTCGGGTGCCTCCCAGCTCTGTGGTCGCGGATCCCGGGCCGGGGAAAGTGGGTAAGAAAAGGGACCGCGCTCCCGACCCCCGGAGGACCCCCGGGTCCAGCCCAGCCCGTCGGTACTTGTCCTTCCCCTCCCGAGGGAGAGGCCTCTTCGACCCGAGGCCTCAACCATCACTTTACCCCTGAGCCAGAAACCGGGCTCACATCTAGGGTGAGCTCCGTGCAGGTCCTGGGAGGCTTCTGGAGGCTTGTTTTTCACTCTTGTATCTGTGTCCTCTAATACTACTATGCATGTTGTTGTTTTATGAAGGGTTTGCCTGGAAATATTCTACAAACCGTCATATCCTTTCCAAAGTAGTTTCCAAATTTTAATCAAGAGTTGGTGTTCAGTCTGAAGGAACAAAGGAATCAACTGTGTCTTAGAGGCGAACAAGCTGGGAGTCTGTGACACATGTTGATCTCTGAAGCATTACAGGAGTTTCTACCTTCTATCTCGTTAGGGATTGCAATTGGGTTTTGAAGATAGAAGAACAGAATGATAAGTAGTTTTGCGTTTAAAATTTTTTAATAAAGCATTTTTATTTCGGAAAAGGATTAAGACGTTCTTAGCCACAAGGATTTTTCACTCAGTTGGTGGAACTGAGTTGGAGTTTGTCTCCGGTAATGTAAATGATTAAATGTGAGATTGTGCGGGAAAAACTGTTTCTAGAGGAAGAGAGACCATCCATAGGTGTTCAAAGTGAAAATGGTTGTCCGTTTATAGATGGTGATTGCTGTTTACATTTGGGGGGGTGGAGAGTGGTATTTGTCAGGCAAAGAGGTTTGGTAGTTCATTTCTTTAAAGTTATGAATTGCATTGAACCTGCTTGTTAGTGAATCATGGGTTTAGCAAGTGGGTGGCATCTTCCTGATGTGATTATTCAATGTTTAATCACTAGTTTGGCACCTTTGTTGAAGAGACACTGAAATAAGTGGACTTTTTAAACAAATGCTGCTTCATCTGCCTGGCACCTAAGTGTGGGTTGCTGCCTGGAGTATTTTGAAGTGCTTTTCAGTTTCGAAGTAAGTTGCCCTGGTTTTGCCCAGCAGTTTGGTAATGTAGTTTGAGTTTAGCTGGTTCAGAGGGTAGTGGCTTCATCACCAGTGCTAACTTTTTTCTGCCTGGAATTAGTTCCTAGAGACAAAGAAGTTTCAGTCAATGGAGCAAGCCCCTATCCTGCAGGCTGTAGGATTGTTACTTTAGCCTGTTTCATACACTCTGGTGGGGAAAGACCTCTTTGCATACTTAGCCCTGCAAGTGCCCTAGGAGCATGAGGAAAATACGTATTAAAAACAAACAAAAAAGAGGACTACTCATTGTTGGTTTTACTCCAGTGCGCTCTCTACAGTGCCTTTGAGGTAGTTGAAAACCAGTTTTAATGTCTGGACCCATTTCCTGAATGTGTCTCTAAACTTTTACTAATTTAACACCCTAAAATATTGTAAGGTTGCAATAAAAAGGTGTCTGTAAAAGAGGCTAAAGGCTCCTCTGACTCCTGCAGTTTTTTTGAGAGCAAAACATCATGATAAAAAAATAACCTATACCACCACCTAGAGTCTTGTTTGTTAGTTTATTGCTCCTGAAGTTTGCTTAAATTGACATGTCTCTTGTGGTTCCGATGTAGCCAAAGAATTATTGAGAAATGCTAGCTTTCAAAACGCATTCCAAGAGAACAGTTATTTGTGTAATAAATAGTAAGTGCCAATTTAAATTATCCATGCTACCTTTACAATTGAAAATTATGACATATTAAGTTGAGTGGGCTATTCGCCAAAAGATATTAATTCAAAAGAGTCTAAAACAAGAAATTTTCTGCTTGTGCTCTAGGTAGCTCTCACTGCTTAAAGACTCTAATTCAAAAGAATTTAAAACAAGAAAGTTTCTGCTTGTGCTCCAGGTAGCTCTCATTGCTTAAAGATTCTCTGCATGGTTACCAGAGATTCAAGAAATCTTACAAATTAAATACCATTAGGACTTTTTGAGGTCCAGGTAAAACAAAAGCAATGATCAAATAAAAATATAAGGGAGCATTACAAGTTCAGAAATGCTGGCCACTTTAAAGGTAAGAGAGAATGTAGGCTATAGTAGAGTTGTGGTTCAGAGATGTGAAAAGTAAAATCAACATTAAATAAAGTGGTAATCTGTCTTGCTAGTAGCTTAAACACAGCAAAACAATCTGTTAAATGGGAGACCTTAGGAAGGCAGCTCTGTTGCCATGTGGTTTAGCACATTGTCCGGGTAGGAAGTAACATTCCTTCTTTAAGCAGTGTAACTGGAGACAAAGATGCCTCCAAGATCTTTAATTAAATACCAGTTGAACAGAGAGAACTAGAGCACTGTATTAATTCTGTCAAACATCACTATTTTAGAACATTGAGGACAACTAAAAAATGAATTAACTCATCTGAAAGCAGAGTTTTATGGAAGGTGACAGGTGAGGCAAAATATGTCAATCTAATGGCACAAATAGGGAGATAAGGAGTTATGTCATTCTTGGCTTTCTAGAAAGATGAGAAGGAAGAAGGTTATTATTAATTGTACAGATTCCATTGCAAACCAGTACTAGAAGACAGTGGCATAGAAGTAATTTTACATCAGAGGGGCTTAGGATATATGATGTTAAAGGGATTAGGTATTCAGTTTTAAAATTTTACGATTGTAAGAAACTTAACAGGTCATTTTTAAGCGTTTTGAAAAAGCAATGATAGCTTTGTGTATAAGGTTAAAAAAAATAATTCTGCCCCAAATAAGTTCAAAACAGCTAATTTTTATCAAGAGAAAATTGTTCACTTTAAATTGTGATAGGTTTAGTTTTGCTTTTCAAACTTTAGATTGCCGGATACAGTCAGGTTTTAAAGTGTAGGTGAACAGAGAAGAGGCATTCCAGTTTGTTTGTCTATACCCCACCTCTCTCTCTCCTTATTGCTCTCTTGCTGTCTTGTCCCCTTTTCTAAAATAAGCAGCTTCTACATCTGTGGATGTTTTCTTCCATGAAAACTGCCTTCATTTGTAGCTTCCCTTCTTGGCTGTGCTGGGATGAAGGTTCTTTACTCTTAAGCTTTTTCCATATGCCCCTTCACGTGGCTACACACAGTGAGGGTGGGTTTTGTTTTGGTTGGTTTCATAGTGATTTACTGTTAACATGGATGAAGACTAGAGAAAAAAGCATTTACTGTTCTAACAAAACCCTTTGTACCCGTCTTCCAACTAGAGAAATGTTTTTATGAAAAGCAACTTTTGATTACTATTGAAAAGTCAAAGAAACACTCTGAACAGAATATGGGGCAGGGAGGGGTGGAGGGCTTTCAGGATAATGAGTTTGAATCTGAGAATTAAATTGTTCAAGATGCATTTCCTTAAGTTGCAGTTTTTTGAGGGGACTGTCTTGGGGGAAAATGAGCAAACTCATTCTGTAATATTTAGATTAACACAACAATTAGGGAAATATGACACCAGGATGGTCGCTAGGACTTGAGAAGGTAAAAATCAAGCGTGTCAGATGGTGAAGCAGGCCAATGGAATGGAACTGAGGGTTATATCCAGGGGTTGGAATGAATAAAAAGTAAATGGAGGAGAGAGATCTTGTTTCCATATCCTGGTTGCATCTGGTGCTGAAGCAGGGACATGAATTGCTGATGGTAATGGAGTTCCTTTTATGAGGTCATCAATATTATAAAAATATTGGTGGTTTGAGGGGGAGAAATGACAGGTTCCCCACTTGTGCATGTGTACACTGTTTTTGAATGTCTCTTAAATATATCTAAACTGGAAGGTCAAAATTGGGTACCAGCATAGAACCAGGAGTTAGGGAGTAATAGTTTATTTGGAAGGAAATGAATTAAAAATAGACCACCTTTTCTTTATTCTTTTGAGATGTGGTGTTTTCCAAGGGTCTTATCGAACATGGAAAACAGAGTGCTGAGGTTTGGGTGGTGAACTGGAGAACTCTTTCATAAGATTTCTCATAAAGATAACTTCATGTAAATAACCCCAGAAAGAATGCTTTCTTTAAGCACATTACCTTGTGATTCAAGGGTAGGGGGAAAATTGGGACCAAAGAGACCTCTGAAATCTTAGCAGGGTTTTTTGCAAACTGTAATACAGATACCCATCTGTTGTTTTTTGTTCCTTGACATTTAATGTTCAAATTGAATATTTAGGATTCTAAAAATTAGAGTTTATTTACAATAGAAATTTCCTATTGTTTTGCTACAGGTATGAAGAGTAATTTTAATTTTTCATAATAAGTATAGGTATTGAGATAAGTAGGATGATATACTAATTGTTGTCACTGTTATATTACATACTCTGCATTATGAACCTTAAAATTCAAATTGATCCCTACACTACCTTGCAAATACTACAAATAAAACATGGCATTTTAAGATATCATTACACCTGAAACAGATAATTTTTCTTAAATTCATAAAACATTGAGAACAAGAATGAGGAAAAAGTAAAGATGATACAGTTTACCATTGTTATTAGGATTTTGTTAAAATTAGCACCTTGAACCAAGCTAGAGATAACATTTAGCCTAGAACTCTAGGAGTAATATAATGAGAAGCGGATTTGAAGAATTTAGAAGACTGGCAACTCAGAAATGTAGAAAAAAATTACTCTTTGAAGTTATGGAAAAAAAGGACTCCACTGTATTTACTTAGTAGTACTAAGATTTTTTTTAAAGCTAAACAAGATAGTTATTGAAGATACTGTATGGATAATTACCTGTTAAAGAAATTATAATTTATATGTTTTTTGATTGAAATAAATTCAAGAAGAACTCCAGAATATGTTGAAACTTTGTCTAGGAAGGTGCTTGTGACATCCATCTATCCTCCCCACCTCCCTCCCTCCCCACCTCCCTCCCTCCCTCCTCACCTCCCTCTCTCCCTCCCTCCCCACCTCCCTCCCTCCCTTTCATTCTTCTTTCCTTCCTCTTTCAATAAATAGTGCTGGGGTTAAAAAAAAAAAGGCATTTTGTTAAAACTTGGAAATGGACTTGCTTCTCTGACAGGGTTAATAGTTGTGTTTGAAATTCAAAGCTAGCATGGTTCACTGTCCCCAGTTTTTTAACTTGGTACACCTCGGGGAGTAAAAACTCTAAAAAGCTCTAAACCCATCTTCCCTCTTTAACTTTGTGTCATTCAGCAAAAATATCTTTAAGGATGGAAGAGACCCTTATTTGCCTTAAATTCCAGGTCACTCTGTGACTAAGCCTAGAGTTTCAAGAAATTAAACTAGAAGCTTGCTGGGAATTTGAGTCATCAGCTTAAGATCCCACTGGGACCAGGACAGCTCTGATTGACCTGATGTTGGTGTTTATTCAGAGCTTTGGTGGAAAGGAGCCTCTCAGCCTTGGACTTCTAATTAAGAAAGTCGTTTTTCAGTCTCCTGTTAAATGATAGGGCTACTCCTTGTTTTCAGATCTGTAATTTGCTGATGGATTGAGGATAGCTCAGGAGCTAAGGAGTTTGGAACTTGTGGGTTTTTTTGCAGTCTGCTTTGATTATTTTACTTCTACCTTCTTTACCAGCTATGTGAGGGTACTAGGTAAAAGTAAGGTGATTAGCTTTAGGTAAGAGAAAAGCTAAGCCATGTAGCGGCTAAGCTAGCTTCTTGTTGTTGTGTGCTTTCAATTGTTGAATTTGCCTGTACTGTACATAACATGTGAGCATGTTAAATATGTTACTGCGTTAAAAAAAGATGATAATTTAGCATTGCAATAGTAAGAAAGGAAATTATGTTTATAAGCAATCTTAGAATTAGAATATTACTATAATTGTGGAGATTTAATGACATAATGTGGTTAAGAGAGCCTGACATATAGCAGAACGCAATCAAAGTTTGAGGATTAGAAGTTTAAAAGAAACTTCTGTCTTAAGGAATTTACCTAGAAATAGAGAGATATGAAATGTTTAAGGGATTATAGCTGGTTTTTCAAAAGCATACTTTTTAAGAATTCTTTTTTGATTCCCGAATTTATGAATTTATAGTTATCTACAGTAGAGTGGTAGATTTATACCCTGGAAAAGAAACAAATTAAGGGAAGGAAGGAGGACAGAAGAAGGTGGAGAACCGCAAGAAAAAGTATTTGAAAACATGTGAAACACTTACAAATGAGATATAAGAAACACCCTCAAAATGAAACTAATCACAATTGCAGTTTTTCCCCTAAAGGGAATATTTACACAATGGGTCATATAGGTAGGCTCAGGTCTGATTTTTGAAAAGCATATTTTAAAAAAGTGTTTCTGTTTTGTTATTCCACACATTTTTCTAGCTTAGGTTCTGCTACTAAATCAATGTATGATACTGATGAAAGGAAAGGCCTTTTATGTCTCTGGGCAGCATGTGTAGAATCTGTAGAACAGGGAGGTTAGATTTCATTTCTAAATTCTGAAATTCTGACTATATCAATATATGTTGTTGTTGACAGTAAACAGTAAAGATTTCAAGGTTATAGTTTTGAAAGGAGTAGAGATGATGGGTCAAAACTTGAAATATAAAAAGGTTATTTAGTTACCTGTCTTTTGCCTTTTCCTTTTTTATTGCGGGGAGGAGTAGGGAAAGGAAGAGGATTTGGGGATACCTGCTTTGTGCCAGACATGGTGCTGGCTGCTTTACAGTTCCCCTGTGACATATAGGTATCATTTTCTCTTCTTTACATAGACCTAGTCTGAGAGATGCCTGAGTAACTTGCCTGAGGTCACACAGCTAATTTCATTGATAATAATTTGCTTTTCCACGAGAATATGCCATCTTTTGAAGAGAAAACCAGTCTCTCTCTGATTTTTAGAAAATGATTTAAAAAAAAAAAAAAAAACCTGCTCCCAACCTGAGAGCCGCAGGACTCAAGCAGCATTCACCCAGCCTGGCTTCTCAAAGATCAGTCCCACTGGGAAGGCACCCTGTTTCCAAGCGATGTTTCTGCCGCAGTTGCTGTGAGTTCTCAGAGAGCTGATGTCCTGCTCCTGCACTTGCATAAGGAAGATGTAGTCACCAAGGGCAGCCGTGAAGGCTCCTAGCTCCTGTGAAGTGGACCTCAGAATTGCTACAGTGTTCTTTGAGGCAGAGAAAGCAACTATGTTTCTTGATATAATTCATTTAAAAAGCTTGTCATGGTCTTAATCCAAGTGTTCCCAAGGCAAATTATGTTTGTGCACTTCAGGGAGCAGTTGTGGCAAATTCAGAGCCATAGCTTTTCCTGGTTGAAAAGTTAAATCTCTTGACTGTTACGGTTCTTAACATGATTTTTATTTTTATTGTCCTATGTTCACCCCCAGTAATTTTATTTTAAAGACTGTGCTATGCTAATGAACTAGTCTCTGTAATACGAAGAGGAAATTGACAATGCATTTGTGAATTTATCAGAAGGATGCAGAAATCAAGAGATGAGGAGTATTTGGCTTCATTTTGGGAGTAGACCATGGTCAGGAAAGAAATTTTGGAGTTAGGGAGGTTTGCAGCACATCATGTATTTTAAAGTACACATCAGGCATATTCTTTTATTGTTGGAGCGTGAGAACTGGAGTTATAAACCTCTCCACCTCTTTTTACTTTCCTCATTTAAAATTTATGGAACTTTGAACCAAAAGACTCAAGCTGAGTAGTTCCCTCTACACTAAAAGGTAGTCAAATTGAAACTGTATTGGAGACAAAAGGATGAGTAATAATGCTCATATACATAGTATTTTCTAGTGTGCTTTGGATTTTGAAATGCCAAATAAATGTTGGATAAACAAAAGGGTTTGTATAAAAGCTGCAAAGGAACATTCTTTTATTAAGAAACTATATTGTATCTGGCCAAATAAGAGAGAAACTGTGTAAGTGAACAATCTGGGTAAAAAAATTTTTCTGGAGTTCAGATATGTATTTATATTATTTCCCTAACACATCCATGCCTTTTAAAAAAGTTAATTGAAATAGACTGAATCTGCATGAGGTCAAGGATTGAAGATGGAAGGTGTTTATTATTCACCACCTGGTTCTTTCCCAATATCTGGATGTTTGGTATTATTGAGGCAGAACTCAAAGCAATGCATTGTTCAGTCTGTTAGTAAAATGCTACTCTTACCTGTCTTGGTAATCCTTGACTGACCTGAATCAACGTTATGTTTTCTTCTGTTTTTTTTTTTTTCTTCTTCTTCTTCTTTTGCTTGGGCTTTCACAAACTGAAGTACTTTCATGGAATCCTTAGATATCAGGTTGGAAGGAAATTTGATAGAAGCTATGGAATTTCTGGGTTTAAGTGTGCTTGTTTTAGAGGTACCTTGTCCTACTTCCTCATTTTCAAACAAGTCAGTGTATAGAGGCATCTTACTTAACAGAAGAGCCCATAGGATAGGTAGTTGGTGTGGACTGTGAATCAAATAGTGATAAGTGCTACTATTTCACTTACACACCTTTTTCTTTTCTCTTGATCCTCCTCTATTTTCGTTTCCTTTTTCCCCTGTTTTCCCTTTTGTTCTCTTAATTTCTCACTTGTTCTTTTCTTTTTAACGGCTAGGTATCCATGTGACACAGTAGGGTACATGATTGCTCATCTTCCAACATTTTTGACATTGTTGTTAATTTAAAATTTCCAAAACACTTTTTGTCTGCATCTTACGGAGGAGGACACACTGAGCACCTAAGAATTTAAAACCAACAGCTGGCAACTGGCTAAACCCAGGGTGAGAAATCAAGTCTTGATTTATTTCACACTCTTTTGTGTGTTTGTTTATTTTTGCTAAAGCCATCTCAGAAAGAGGGGCTTTCTGTACCAGGTGTTAAGGAATAGTTAATAACCTTTGGTGATGGATCCAGCAGTATACTAAAGCTGAGCTAACCCCAAGGGAGGACCTCTGATAATCAGGACTGGGCCTCAAGGAGTGGAGTGAGCCGGACTGACCGTATCATCCTTTTTTTTTTTTTTTTTTTTTGTGGTACGCGGGCCTCTCACCGTTGTGGCCTCTCCCGTTGCGGAGCACAGGCACCGGACACGCAGGCTCAGCGGCCATGGCTCACGGGCCCAGCCGCTCCGCGGCATGTGGGATCTTCCCGGACCGGGGCACAAACCCGTGTCCCCTGCATCGGCAGGCGGACTCTCCACCACTGCGCCACCAGGGAAGCCCTCATCCTTGTTTTTTGTAGCCTGTTTCCTTCTCATGCTATTAAAATATGGTCTTCAGGACAGTCTTGTGATTCATTTGATAGTCTAGAACTTGGGGTGTGTTTTCTAGGGTGAGAATTTAAGAAGAGAAGCTTTACAGTACAGATGCGCATCTGTTCATGCATTAGCTTTGTCTCTACGTGTCATATACATTTTTGAGTTCTGTTTAAAATTCAGTAAGGGAACTTTATTTGTCGATTAACAGAGCCAGGTGACTTTAGTTGACTAGTGTGACCAGAACGATCACAGGCCAGCTGCGCTTACCACCGAAGAGTAATATTCTAAAACCATTAGTGGAGGTGGTTGGGTCTGTTGGTTCAGTTGGGAACATAATACAAAGGTTATGGGCCCCACTCTGTATTCTCCTTTGAGAAGGTAGCATATCGGATGCGAGGGCGCTGTGTAGACCAGGGGTGATCAGTGCCCTGAACCAAGTGCACCGAGGTCCACCCCTCTAGAAAGAGAGCAAGAGAGAAGAAACCTAATGGTAGCCGTTGATGTGGGCCACAGACTGACCACATTCCTCACCTTGGTGAAGCAAATTGGAAAGGAATATTCTCACTCATGGGACAGTGGACAAGAGAGTGTAGGTGCTCAGTACAGTCTCCAAACCTCTAACAAGATCAGATTTGTCTCTCACAATTCCTTGTACCCCTGATTGTGATAGTCTCACACTTGTTTAATGTCTGTCCTCCTCAAGAGAGGGTAAGTTGCGTGAATAGGAGCTTATTCATCAGTGTATTGTTGGTGCTGTAGGTGCCTGGCATACAGAAGGTTGTTAAAACATTTGTTGAATTGAACTGTACCAATCCCAACTATTGGTGAAATCTGGCTTTTTTGGGGGTTAGGAATGGGGCCTTTGTGTATTTATACATTAAAAACTGCTAAATATTATGACTAACTTATGCATAATAGCTGCTGTTCTACATTTTTTCTTTGGTCTATTTAAATTAGAACTTCTATAAGAAATAATATTTCTTCCTTGAAATTTATCATCTTCTTTCCAGGCATATTTATTATGAAGGAAAAAGTGAAACTAACCGTTGGTGACATTATAATTACTTGACATTGTTCTGTAATACTAAGTTTCTTCAAAAATACACAATTTAGGGCTTCCCTGGTGGCGCAGTGGTTGAGAGTCCGCCTGCCAATGCAGGGGACACGGGTTCGTGCCCCGGTCCGGGAAGATCCCACATGCCGCGGAGCGGCTGGGCCCGTGAGCCATGGCCGCTGAGCCTGCGCATCCGGAGCCTGTGCTCCGCAACGGGAGAGGCCACAACAGTGAGAGGCCCGCGTACCGCAAAAAAAATAAAAAGTAAAAAATAAAATACACAATTTATAACATATTAGAATGCATGTTCAGAGAAATTTGGGGGGGGCAACATTTAATTTTTTTAAAGAAATGAAACAATATTTCTAGAGCCTTATGGGCAATTTCCTTGGCCTTACTTGCAGTAGTTATAAGGATCCACCAGCTCAGCACATTTAATTGCATTGAATTTGACTGCTTGGGACACTGGAGGCATCTCAGAATCTCATGTTTAGCATTAATTTTGGCGTTCAGTAATCTTAAAAGTTAGAATCAGGAAGGACTTGATGATTCAAAACCTAGTAAATTATAGGCCTTAAGTAGTATATGAAGCCCTTTTGTTATTTTTTAGAATTAGGATTTGCTCTTCACTAGAGGTGAATTTTCTGACTGTTAGAACATTATCACGTTCAACTTGATTAATAATGCTAAGCTGGAAAAGAAAATTATTTTAAAATAGAGCTCAGAAATTTATAGACCAGCAATTAATTTTCAAATGATAAAGAAAATGTGTAGATTATCTGGGACATACATATACAGTACTGAGATTTAACAGATGCTCTTAAAATGACTTTAACCCAGTTTCTTGTGAAGACAAAAGTTTTTACTAAACTTTATGCATGCTTAGAAATAGATGCTTTTTGTAAACAGAAAAAACACCTCTCAGGGCTCACATATTTTTCTATTCACAAGTAAATAGCAGTGAATCACATAAATCATAGTAAAAGAAGATATACAGGCTAATGGACTACTGTCCAAAGTAAAAGAGTAGAAAAATGAGCACATTCACTATTAATGTGGTATATTCTACTTTGTGTTTGCACCAGTGCTGAGCTGCTCTTTCCTTTCAGTTGTTCCCTTGTGTCAGTCAATATGTTGTAGAGTATGTGGATTCTATGCACTAGTATAACTTTCCCACTGTTAAATTCCTCAGTGTCTGAGACCCAAACTTAATTTCTATTTTTATGAGCTGACTTTTGTAATTAAGGCATGATATCTCATTTAAACTAACAATATCATGGACAAGAAAGTCCTACTGTATGGCATAGGGAACTATATTCAATGTCCTGGGATAAACCATAATGGAAAAGAATATAAAAAAGAAAGTGTGTGTGTGTGTGTGTGTGTGTGTGTGTGTGTGTGTAAAAAAAACATATCCTTTGCAGGAAAAAAAGGTGACTGACACTCTGAATCATTAGTTTGCTGCTAGTTGTTCTTGCTGTCAGTGTTTGTTTTCCCTTTGACTGCTCATCCACCTGTGTTATGTTTCATATTGTAAATTCTTGTGTATATTCCTTCTGATGATGCTAAGAAAGTACTATTCTAATAACATAAGCACATTCACTTTGAGTTTTACTTTTGTACACATTCTACTTTTATCCCTTAGAAAGTAGTAAATTCTGTCATTGAAGTTGTTCATCACTGTTTCTTTTGAAAATTGCTATATGTTCCACTTAATGGCATATTATCTTAACCTGTAAGGTTCCAGGTTGCTACAGGCAAAAATGACAGTATTGGTTAATACTGAAAGTAGATTAAAATGGGTCTTTGGGCAGTCAATAAAAGGATAAAATTAAAATCTGACTTTAAATCTTTCAAAAATCTGAAATTAATATGCATTTCCTCACATGAGTCACAGGTAGAAATCCAAATTTTGTTTGATGTTATTAATGTTTGTTTTCACGTGTCATAGTGAGAGTGGTAAAACAGTTTTTTCTAGTTGTATGAAGTAAGTGGAAAGGGGAATAGCACTTGTTACTATATACTAAAATTAAAATTCCCCTGTGATGATAGCATGTTAGTTTGGACTATGTTTGATTTTACTTTACAGTGAATTTTAAACTTTTTTGATTTTATTTTTTGGGATTCTGGTAAATGTTGAAGAACAATCAATTTACATATAGGTGTAAAAAAGATATTTTTAAAGATAACCAGCTTTTTCCATTTGAGGATAAGTAGTAAGTTGTAGTTGCTTTCTGTAGCTTCAGTCATTTGTTCTATTGAATACTTAAATGAAGTATCAGTGAAGAAAGAAATCTGTACTTGCACCTATTGCCTTGGGAGTGTTGCAGAATTTAGCAGTTCTCAGATGGCCATTGTTCCTCTTAAAAAGAAGAAAAGTCATGAGCGGATAGAAAATTTTGGTGTGCGGAGGAAAGGAAATATTACCTCAAAACTCTGTGGACGTGCTCATTTGTTTTGCTTTAGGCCTATTTGTGTAGTAGTGAATTTTAGTGGGTGGTGAAAAGTAATAATGTGTTGAAAATACTAGTATCCTTAACACAGTCCTGGGTGGTTTGACTGTAAATCAGAGACACGATGGAGAATAAAGGATCAGAGCTAGAGATTAGATAGGTTTCAGCGTGGTTCAACTGAAGCTGTGAAATGGGTGAGTCATTTAATGTTTTCTGGCCTCAGTTTGTAAAATAAGGGGGTGAACAAGAATGATCATGTGGTTCTTCTAGACTCTATCAGAATCAGTATCACTTCAAAAGTGAGGTTTTACTGTCACATGCATGGAGTAACAGGGTGCATAGAACTAAGGGCTGTGAGGATGTCCCTCATGATTTTTTGAGCTTGGCATTTAATATTTTACAGCAAAGTTTTTAGTTTAACATAATTGAACTTGTACTAGATAGGGTTAATAGGCTAGAACAAAAGGTCAAAGCATAAGGCATTAGGCTTAATTAAGGGAGAGCAGGAGTGGCAGGGAGTGTGTGACAGCTAAATGGGTTTCCCACAGACTAATGTCGGTTCCCGTGCAACCATGCCTCAACTTAAGAGGGTTATTTTGTGCAAAGGGCAGCAGTGATTAGCAGTTTGACATGCCAGACACTTCTGGCCAATCCCATCTGTTTTAGAGGTTAAAAAAGCACACCTTTATGAGCTGATGGATTGATTTGTGTGCCCGTCTGGTAAAGATTAGAAGTCCAAGGCCAATGCAGTAAATGTCAGTTATAGAATATTGTACTTTCTTCGTTGGCTCATTGTTTTTTAACCGTCAACTGTTTTATAATGGGGGATAACTGCTGTTTATGGAGTCGAGTGCAAGATGGGTGGGGGAACAGGTGAGAGAGGAAGAAAAATATTTCCTAGATGGAACTGTCAATTAACATATTCCATAGCAAGCGTTTCAAATGGAGATATGGACTCCTCTAGATACACTTCATCTTATGGAGTGTTTTTGGTCTGTTCCTTACAGGTTGAGTCATATTGTTCTTTTCTGAGTGTTATCTGAGCAACCTGTCAGTCCAGGATTTAATTTTACCTTGAGAATTGATAAGTTTCTTTATTTAGGTACCTCTTTTTTGGACAAGATAGATCATTTATCTCTGTACCACTGTATATATTTAAACAGTGTGTAGTATTTAGTTCATTGACTTCCTAGGGAGAGGTAAGGAAAAGAAAAGAGAAAATGGAAAGAGGAGCACACACATGCATACTTGCTATGTGGGCAGGATTTACTATGCTCACCTGAGGCTGATGCATGCTGTTAAAATGAAGTGTGTCAGAACCTAAGCTTGGACTTTTTTCTTCAACTTTGAGAGCTGTAAGAGTGATGCCATTAATATAGTTCATTTTCAGTTCACGGTTGTAGCTCATTTAAAGACACACAAAGGCTAGACTGTGATTATAAAAATTGGTTTTAACATATTCTAATATCCAAGGAAAGGATAATTTATGTGTATGAAATAGAACTTTAGATAAATATTGTGATCATAATTAATGAGCTTTAGGAACATAAAGCATTCAGTCTTTTGGATGGACAGAGGGAAGTGTTTGAGAAATAACAAAAGTTATATTTATCAGAAAATTACCGTGAGCCTGAGATCTGAAATCAGATAAAAATGTGACCAAGAACACTGGAAGCAATATTAGAGGATGCTGGTTGGCCCCAGTGCTTTTATCCTTGTCAAGATATGTGAACCATGAATTGCTTGTTACATAGTTATACAGATTATCTATATCATGTTAAAGCCTGAATTACTTCTTATAGAAAGGATTAAAATATCTAAAGAAGATATGGTCACTGAAAGTTATATGTGGATCGTAATAGTAACTAGTACTTTTTAAAATACATGTATACATTTATTTTGCTACTAAGGTATTCCAAAGTGAATTGGCTTAACATGTAGAGAGAAAGTGAGATTTTATTTTATTTCTCATTTAAACAGGACAAAGTGGCATCAGGGTGTTGGAGTTTGTTTAAGAATATAGTACTTAAATATATTTTCATCCTTGTGTTCTTTGTGGAGTATCATCAATTGAAATGATTGGGATCTAATACAGATTTACATGAAAAGAGTCTTGCCCTTCTAGGTAGGGAGAGAAGGTGAAGAAGCATAAATTTTATAATATCATTGCTGCTTTTTCACTAAATCATTTTTAAATTGCAAAAGTTTGGCTTGAGCAGTATAGAAATGCTTTGGTAGTACATTAAATGTGGGAGATGTATCTAATTTAATGGACAGAAACTTCTTAAATGAATCTCCTGGTGATGTTATATTAAACCGAAAAAAATATTTGAGGCTCTACATTTGTACTAATATTACAGACATTTTTAAAGGTCTCTAGATCCTAACCTTTTAATTTCCTTCCCTTTTCTCCAGTAAATTCAAGTGCCAATAACATCTAGTTTGTGTTAGAATTTTACTAAAGGGAAATATTTTGTAGGATTAACTTGTTTTTGTGTGTTATGATATATTCTGAGGTTTTGAGGAATACACATTGTCCCTCGTAATTTATGGTAGTCAGTTTCTGTCAGTCAGTTGTATTTCTTTACTTTTACTAATGTGGTATTATTGGCTTTGAGACGTAAAAGTCTGCTCCTCTAAGCAAATTAGTTGAGTATTTGCTTAGGTTATGAAAAATGAAAGCAGAAATGCTTAGTATACTGAACATCCTGTGTTTGCAGTTCTTGTCCTAAAAATTGTTACAGCTTTATAACCTGAATTTTAGTTGTTAGAAATTTTTATGAAACAATGGAAAAAGTAATAGCCCTATTTCATATTTTGATTTTAAATGCTGTTAAGGCATAGAATTGCCCTTTGCCTCTGTTCAGGGAGATTGATTTTAATAAGAAAACCATAATATATGGTGGACTTATCAAGTACATATTCTTATTATATTTTATATGTATATTTATAAAATCAGTGTGTATATGTATGATATATTTCAGATAGAGATGTTAGAGATGGCTGCACCTGTTGATTGCATTAAGCTTTGGGTGTCTCCTGATGAGGGAGGGAGAAGGTCTGCCCCACTGCCCAAGTGCATCATTCCTCCTCCTTGGTAAATTGCACACATTTTACTTTTTTGTATTCTGTGACCTTGCAGTCAGCGACTTCAGCCCAGAATAGTTTCAAAGTCATGTAAATGAATGCAATTAAGGTATTGCTTATCATCTTACATAGTTCAGATGGAACTTTATTGGATAGAGAGGTTTGTTTGCTTTATGAGGAAGGTCAAAGTAAGGTTAAATTTTATTACATAAAATGATTTGGTAATGTTTTTATTTGGTTGCTGAAAAAGTAGTGCCCTAATAGGAAATGATAAGGCTTTTTTTTTTTTTTTTAATCACTACTAGGTCTCTTCAGGGTTTGTTTGTTTGTTTTTTCTATTTTAAGGCAATGCCAGCTGTCTACTAATAAAATTCTAGGAATATTCTGCCTTAGTTATCATTCTAAGTATTTTTGACTTACACATATAAGTGACATTCCCAGCTGCTGATGGAGGGTAACTTAGGAGCTGCTGATGGTGTGCCTAGAGGGTTTGTGTTAACGTCCAGTTACCATGCCAATTGGTGCAGGATCAGACAGCAGGGCTAGAATCCCAATTCACCTGGGCAGAAAGGAGCCCTGCCACCAGCTGGCTGATTGTCTGTAGGGGTTGGGAGAGTATTGACATAGATACCAGGAGAGTCTTGCTAATGAAGAACTGAGAGAAAGAAGGGAGACGGAGAGGGAGCGAGAATGAGAATTGAGTGTGTGTGTGTGTGTATGTATGAAGTATGAAATTTTTAAAAAGGCGAGTATTCTTCATTGTAGTTGGCTCGTATAACTACCTGCTTCCCTTTGCTGGTATTATTTTTACTTCAGCATGGTATATTAGTTGACAAAGTCTCTCAGATTCGGTGATTCATAGCGCAGACTTTCACTCAGCATCAGCTCTATGCCTTGCACCATGCTAGGTGCTGGAGGATTCAAAGATGAATGCAGGGCTCACAGTCACAGGGAGAATAACAGTAAGCAGGATACAGAGAAAGTGACCCAGAGGCAGAGTGGTTGAACAGCCTGCCTCCCTAGGATGTTAAGGAAGCATCACTCAAAGAAATTTGTAATCTATATATGGTTTTAAGGAGACTGAAGGGCACTGGTAAAATTAAGTGATAATGAAAAATACTTTATTTGGGGAGTTTAAGGTTTAGGTTTATGGATTTATTTGGAGGCTAAGCTATAATCCTTGAGAACCAATCATAGGCTGTGGGATAGGAATTGAGAATTCTAAAAATGTAAACCAGACATAAATGCAGTGGGTGATACGAGTGGAATGCTGCTATGGTGGAATCTCGGAGTTTGCACCATACCTGTCTTATCACCAACTGGTCTCACTGTCCATTGGCCTATTGGTCAATATACAGTTTCCAAGGCCACCACAGTGTTAAAGTGTGGACTCTGGGTCTTGCTGGCCTAAAACTTTTTCACACACTCTTTTGTCCTTAAAAGCATAAACTGTCCACATGTCGATGTCATTCTGTATCTAGGAAGGTTCTAATTCCAAGTTTAACATTTTTTTGTTTCTAATGGTCTAGAAAAAAAAAAAATGAGGTGTTTCAGTTCTTGTGTTGACTACCAAATAATTCTAATACTTTTTCTCCCGGAATCCTTGATCAGAATTCCTCTTGGTCATTGACATTAACTTCTCACACACTTGAGAATTGGTGATATAGTCTTTAATGCAGTGTAAAGACAGATAAGTAGTGTTTTGGTATAAATAATTTTGTAATGCGTATTTTTGATCAGATGTGATCAACAGCTATGCCCAAGGAAAACATGTATAATTAGGAATTTTTTTACTTTCAATACATCTTTTTTTGTCATTTTTTTCAGATTTTGTTTTTCAGTCAGTAGTTAAGGGTTGTTTGTGAAACGTGCTGTTGAAATTCTTTGAGATAAGATGCAACTTGAAGTAACACTTATTTTTATTAATTTTCAGAGAGTGTTTGGATTGTGAGCAATTTAAGCTCTATCCTCAGGATCCATTATTTTAACATCTGGGAGAAACACATCCAGAAGGTATTGTATTTTGTCTCACTGCTCCACTTTTTAAAATGTAGTTAAGCCTTTTCAGTTACAGGAAAGAAAGAATATTATGCCATATTTAATTGTTTGGTTTTCTTAAGTTTCAGATATTGATAAACTAGTTGTTTGACATTTGTAACAGAGGAGAGGGATACATTTCAGTGTTGGTAAATTATGAATTTTGTGTGAGTAAAAGGAATCTGGTTTAGATGGAACCAGTTTTGCCTTTTTTAAACATCTGAGATATTTACATTTTACCTTTTCAGCATAGTACTATTTTAAAGAATGTTTTGATTTGAAAATGAGTTATAAAAAGTTTCTGTTTATCTAAGACCATGTGAAATATACATTAAACATTCAGGCAGTCTTAAAGTTCTTCCTGCCTATGACAGTTCTACCGTCTAGCGTAGGGACCAGCTGCCATCTGTGTTTTCATAGGGCCCACGGACATATTCACCCAGGTCACCTGACTCTGCCTCTGAACATCCATCTGCTAAGTTCCCTCTGCATTATCACGTATGTCTGGGTTGGTGCAGCATAATAATTCATCTGCTCATAGACCCTGAGTCTCAGGACATGTGATGTATTACTAGGAAGGAAGGATATTAAGATTGTCAGTTGAGAAACTTACCTGCTTTGTGTTTCTGTCCTTTACAACCCCAAGATCCCGTGTGGATACACCAGCCGATCTGGCTGAGGTCAGTGGTGAACACAGTTCCCTTCAGCCATGCCCCCGGGTTTCCTTCTTGGTGTCCACCTTGATACCTCCCCCCAAGTCTTGTGTTTGTCTTTTATAAAACTTGGCAGCTGTCTTGCTTGGAGTAGACACAGATGAAGGAAGAATGCATACATACATTTAATAAGATAATATATTTGTTAAAGTTGTAGTGAATAGGTCAACTTCTTTGAGTACCTATTACTCTGTTAACTGGGTAGTCATGATTTATATTCACATGAAATGACACAAAAATCAGTTTTACAAATTTTCTTAAATAATCACTTGTCAAGCACTATGAGTTTCTAGGATTGGATGAATATAGTCTTTTATATTTCCATAGAACATTGTATTGAACTCTGTATGTTCAAGGTTATTCACTATTAGCAAAACAGCATTTTCTCCCTCTTCCTGTCAGAGGGGGTGGGTAAAAGCAAATAAGAAATCTAAATAAACACATTAGGACTGTAAAAGGACTTCTAGTGAACTCCCAAATACTAAATTTAATTTTTATGTATGCTTTATCAATGAAAGAAAGGATATGATCAGAAGCCCTGAATTTTGTGGAATTTAAAGTTATCTTTTTAAACTAAGAATTAACTATTATAATTACATAAAGACATAAACATTCAAATAGTTCATAACTATTAGTTATAGAGAAAATTATTACACTTTTTAAAGCCATTGGGAATTATCCATTTATGAAAATTTATCAGATAATCTGAAAATTAAGAGTAGGTTGAATAGAATTGAACTGATTACTAGTTTTTATAAATAAAAAATGGCAAAGAAATTAAGTTTAGTTGTAGGGTTGAGTAGAGAAATTCTTGTGTAAATTCTGAATAAGAATTGATATTAAGTAATCCTTTTGAAAATAACTCATGGTATGTCAGACCCTTTTTTAAAAAAAAGTTACTTATATTTAAAAAAAAAAAACAAAAACCACTTTACAGAAGTCTAACTTCATGTAGTTAAATTGGCACTCTTACTTGCTAGTTCAGAGATTTTTTACGTAAGCGTACCCTGCGTAACTACACTACACTCTACCCCAGGAGCTTTGTTGGTGTCTTTCCTGGTCAATACTGCCTTCACCCAACAGAAGAACCAGTCTTTGGCATCTTTTATCTTGGATTAGTTTTGCCTGTTACTGAACTTTATACAATTGGAATCATGTAGTATGAACTCTTTCATGTCTGATTTTTTTGATTAACATTATGTCTTTGAGTCATCCATGTGTGTATCATCTCCCTCTCCCCCCACCCAGTCGTATATATTCCATTGTATGATTATACCATCATTTATCCCTTCTACAGTAAATGGACATTGAATACCTTTCCAGTTTGGGGTTAAAATAAGGCTGCTATGACCTTTTTTTTTATCTTTTGATAGAAATAAGCATTCATTTCTGATAAGTATATGCACAGGAATGGAACTGCTATGTGGTGGAGTATATATATGTCTAACTTCAGTAAATAGGTACTTGGAGCACTTATAAGGATATTTAGGAAATGTCAATCAGTGTATCTTTTACTAATGATGGTTCTTATTGTGCAATGGACTTTTCTCCAACTTTACATAAACTCTAAAGTTGTTTTTTAGGAGTTATGAAATTTTCCCATCTGTTAAAATTAAGTTGTCTGTTTTCTGATTCCATTATGATATGCGTTTGGTTCATGAAACTTAGATCTACCCTAACTCTAGTTAAGGGAAATAGGACATAGAACCCTCCTATACATACTTATGACTAAGGAAATACTGAAAATGGATTTTGAAACAAATTAGACATATCATATAATGAAGACTTTTACTTTATTGTTGAATTTTTTGGATACCTCTTTGAATATCTAAAACCGTAGATGCATTTGAGTTTCTGATGGATGTTTCTTGCTACCTTTATCTGTGTTTGTATTACTCTGTTTGGTAATCTAAAGTGAAATTATTCATTCTAGAATGTAAGTACTTGAGAAATTTTGTATTAGTCTTTTTCTCAGTCTTTATTATAGAGAAGAGCTGTTCAATAGAAATATAATGTGAGCTCAAATTTTTAGTTTTCTAGTAGGAATGTTTAAAAAAAGGAAAAAGAAACTAGTGAAGTTAGTACAATATTTTATTTATCCCAACATCTGAAAACTATTATTCCATTGCTTAATTAGTATAACATTATGAGATATTTTACATTCTTTTTTTTTCATACTAAGTTTTTGAAATTCAGGGTGTATTTTTACTTTACAGCCCATCGCAGTTCAGACTAGTCAGTTTTAAAGTACTCGGTAGCCACCTGTGTCTTGCAGACAGCATGGTTATAAAGTTACATCTCGGATTTTTTTAAAGATAGTGCTTTAGTCTAATTCATATGTAGTTAAAATTATCCTAAAAAATGCAATAGAAAGATGCCATGCAGATTCTTATATAGTATGTTTCATTAGGTCTCAAACAGCCTGTTTCCTTCAGTGTTGGAATAAATAACATTGTTTTTTTTGTTTTGCTTTTGGTTGAACATGAGATACAGCAGTTAGCCAGTGTTTACAGGACATTTGTATGAAAAATACATATCTTTAAACTGTAAAATCACAATCTGTAACAACAGATCAACATCGTCCATCTTCCTCGAGGTTATATGCTAGATAGAATTTTAGTTTGTTTTTTCTTTTTTTTTTGAGCATGGCTGGTTTACTTTTAATATGATAAATTGACATATGATGTAACTCCATTATCTTCTGAGTAGAATAGGGCAGCTAAAGAAAGGTTGTATGTATACATATAGATGTACCTATGACTTTTCATTAATGAGGATATTTAAAGTTTACCTAGATTTTGAGAGTTAATGTTTCTTCATGTATATATTTGCCAAGTGAGATGTAGCAAGAGCTGTCAGTTGTCTCAGTGAACTTGGGTCAGATTTTGCTACCAGATTGGTTTGCTTTAAACTTTTTAGTGTTCAGAATTTGGAATGTGAATAAGGAACTACTAGTCTGTGAAAATGGTCATGTGTGGCGGGCTGTCATAAGCGGTAAAGCCCAGTAAGCAATACTGGCCATAATCACATGTGTTAGTGGTTATTTTGGGTTCCTGATATAAGGTAGTTTTTTTATAGCCATTCCCACCAACACGTTTTTTAATAGCACTCCCTCGTCCCTTTTAAATGAAGTCAACTATACTTTTTGACACCCAGTTTTAATAGTACATGGTATTTTTTTAAAAAAGAAAATCAATCCTCTGCTTATAAAAGCCCTTCACTTCAGTTATAGTAAAACTAAAGTTCTTGCATTAGCTGATAAGGCCACGGCATCTTCTTGATGAGGCCTGTGCTGGTGACCACTCCACTCAAAGTGGGAGCTGCATCTCCACTCTCTTTTCATTTTCCACAGCACTTGTCACCTTTAAAATACTATGAATTTTTTAAATTAATTGTTTACTGATTGTTTTCCCCTTCTAGAATGAAAGTGCTCTGAGAGCAGGAATCTTTTTCTGTTGTGTTTGTCACTGATATATCTGAAAGAACCTAGAATAATTCTGGGCATCAATTGGTATGGCCACTATGGAAAACAGTAGAAAGGTTCCTGAAAAATTTAAAAAACTACTATATGATCCAGAAATCCTACTTCTAGATATATATCCAGAGAAAGTGGAATCAGGATCTTGAAGAGATATTTGCATTCTTATTTCTTTGCAGCATTATTTACAATAGCCAAGACATGGAAGCAGCCCACATGTCCATTCACATATAAGTGGATAAAGAAAATGTATCTACATAAAGTGGAATATTATTAACCTTAAAAAAAAAGAAAATCTGTCATTTGTGACAACATGGGTGAACGTAGAGGACATTATCCTAAGAGAAATAAGCCAGATACAAAAGAATAAATACTACATGACCCCACTTATATGAAGAATCTAAAAGAATCACACTCATAGAAGTAGAGAGTAGAATGGTGGTTACCAGGAAGTGTGGGAGGGGGAAACAGAGAGCTGTTGGTCAAAAGGTACAAACTTTCAGTTACTCACATCCTAGAGATCTACTGTACAGAATATTACCTATAGTTAGCAATAGTGTATTTTATACTTAAAAATTTGCTAAGAGTAATGTTAAGTGTTCCTATCACAGAAAAAGAGGGCGGGAGGAAACTTTTGAAGGTGATGTATGTGTTTATGGTATTGATAATGGTGATGGTTTCACAAATGTATACTTAACTCTAAACCCATCCGTTGTATACCTTAAATATGTACAGCTTTTTGTATCTACATCATATCTCAATAAAGTGGTTTAAGAGAACACTGGACATCTAGAAGTAGCTCATAAGTATTCATTGACTAAATATTTATTGAATATATGAAGAAGATACACTATTTTTCACTCCTGAAAATTTGCCTTTATGGACTTTCTGGGGCAGGGAATATTTAAAGGAAGAGAAAACAAAAGTCTTCAATTATATTTGTAATAATACATTTTGATAATTTGAATTAGTTGAAAGTAGTTTATTCATCAAACTGATATGTATATCCCTATTAAAAGTAATATGTAAATATGAGGTTTTCCACAAATAGAGTGTAATATTATGGTCAGGTAATTTATCTTTGGAGTATACATACGTGCATTTTTCCGTTTCGTCATAAAATATTGGTAATCAGTTTGAGAAATATGTTTATAGGAGATATCCTGTGTTTCTGTAAAATATAGAGACATTCATTGTATTTTGGTATCTTAAAATTATATGAATCAGGCAGACCTTGTGGTTTTTAAGAAGTGGTTTCTATATAGTAAAGTATAGGTTATCGTTCCGTTTTATACAGATATTTTCTAATTGTAGTTTTTGAAATTTTCAGTTTGGGGTCATCTACAATAAATGTTTTTAAAATAGCATAAAAATGTAATCAAAGACTTGCAGTATTAAGAAATGGTATTTGCTACTCTAGAATACATTCAAAGCAGATGTTATAAATGTTTATTCCATTACAGGATAGGTAACTTGATGAGATGACTTACGCAAAGTCTTTCCTGCAAGTCTATTTGCAAGGTTTTGGTTTTATATTATGCCTTTATATATTCAGCACATGATAGCAGGCGACCATGTATATGACTATTTCTATAATCATTTTTATTAGAACAGGAAGAATTATGAGATTGATTTCTTTCTTTTTCCACTTCCATCTTCTAAATTCAAGCTTTAGTACTTCATACTTGTTAGACAGTTAGTATAGTAGCTTTCTAACTGGTCTTTTACCTTTTAGTTTTTATTATCCAATATGTTCTACACACTACAGCACAATAAAACTTTCTGAAGAAATAATCATTACCCTGAACACAAAGACCTTTGCCCACAAGATAAAGGCCAAGTCCTGTTTCTACCCAGCTCCTGCATCATATTCCCTTTGCCTAATCCTTGAGCATGTTAATTGCACACTTCTTAAACTGCCACAGTTTTTGCCATCTTCATCTCAGATGTGTTGTGATCTTCTTCTGTCTCTAGTTCTCTTTTACCAAAACACTACCCATCCTGTGATTTGTATGATCACCCTAAAGAAAGGAACACATGCCCTCTTGCACTCTCTCAGTAGTTGATGAGTACCATTCACATGACATTATTTTATTGGTCTTTTCAGCAAGATTGTAAACTTCTGAAGGGAAGGGACCATATCTTTTATAAAATTGTGATTTACAAAGCACACTTGATGCCTCCCATATACAGGGTGATACAGGGTGATAAATTGAAGTGTTGAGGAAAAAAACAACTCCAGGGTGTACCCTGGAGCTTTAGAGACAAACAAAGGATTTAAAAATTCATCCTGTATTCATTGTATATTATGCAAGTTATTTAAACTTATTGTGCAGTAGTTTTTGGAGTTTGTGTGAAGATGAAATGATAGCGTGTATATCAGAAATTTGTAGGTTCCAGAGTTTGATACAAGTGTTCGTGATAATACCCAAACTGTATTTTGTTGTGTATATAAATTTCTTTGGCTTAACTTAATGTGAAATATACAGAATGTTGTTTTAATGTTCCTTGCCTGAATGATGGCAAGATTGATTTAATGTTAGCTGAATGTGTATTCTAATAAATCTCTTTACTGTTCATCTGAAACAAGAACAAAAATCCAGATGCCTTTGGTGAAAGTAATGAGTTACCTTTTTGGACTGCAACAGTTTCAAAGATGAATGAATTTAAAAGTTTTGTTAACTTTCCAAAATTGATCCTTAATTTCTCATACTGAATTACATTGGGGTTAAATACATTTTTTGAAGGGCATCTTTTCACAGATTTCCATAAATTTCTTAAAGGTGACCCCATCCCTGTCAGTTCTATTTCCTAGGAGTATTTAAAACTAAATAGCTTACCTGGCTAGTGCAGGTTTTAAACAGGACT
This sequence comes from Delphinapterus leucas, assembly GCF_059928025.1. NCBI lineage: Eukaryota > Metazoa > Chordata > Mammalia > Artiodactyla > Monodontidae > Delphinapterus > Delphinapterus leucas. The sequence continues at coordinate 28,681,907 of NC_143132.1, forward strand.
GAATTTGCGAAAAGCTTTTTATTTGATTGGGGATAAGTTCTGGTGCTAAGAACAGTATTTTGGAATAGAAGAAGTTTCTGTCTTTCAGAGATTTTTTTCCCCTCAAAAACAAAATCTGAATGTCATGCATACCTGGATGATAGCTGTAAGTTAGCTTAAAGGAAGAGGTAGGTTGAGGTTCAGGGGGAGATGAGTTTCATAAGACCAGCATCTTAAACCAGGAATGCTGTCATCACACATAAAATAGGCCCTGAAGATGTGGGCCTGTTAATGGTCCTCCGTATGATGTTGGTGACACAAAGTGGTAACAGAAACTGAATTTGTAAGGAGGAGGAGGCAATGATTGTGGTGGCTTCTGAGTCTTCCTTACTCGTAACAAAATATGATGTGCAGTTTGGATAACATTCTTTGGATCACTAAAGAGGCTTGGGAAGTTAACCTTATAGGCCGCCCGGATGCTTTTAGGCAGTCAGTATAGAGAACCGTTACTTTATTACCTAGGGTATAAAGTTTAGAAAATATTAAGCCTTTTTTGTTTTTTTTTTTTAAGGCTTGCTTTTACTTTATATTACAGACAAAAATTCTGAAAGAAAGTCTGTGTTTATTCTAATAGAAATAGATATAACCTGACAGTGAAAATTATTAAAGTTACACTGATGAGTGTATTAAAAATATGTGCATGGAGGTTTTGTATTAATACTGAGTTCATGCTAAGCTGCCATTTTCACGGTAATTTCAGGAAATAAGAAATGGATAACATTTTCATTTTATTTAAGTACTCCCATGAGTTTCTATTAAGGGTGAAAACGTCATGACAGTATTTGTTACAAAGTCACATCCAATTTAAACCTAGTCTGGTGACCACAGAATACTATTATTTTAGCTTAAATCTTCTACAAAATAATGTAACGTCTTTTCCTCTTGGTTACTTTAATGTAAAATGAAGATAATCATGCTTTTTTTTTTTTTCCACCAAAATTGTCTGAAATAAATCTATGTGAACTATTTAAGACACTCAAGTTTCAGCATTTAGATTTTTATTCTGATAGGCTTATCACATGATCACTAGTCACTAGCTTATAAGCTTATATTTTAAAAGAAAACATTTATTAGGGATAGGATTCCCATTTTCTCCTGGGAGAAGGCAGAAGTAGTTGTTTTCTTTCTTTGTTTTATTAAAAACAATAATTAACCCAAGGGATATATTTCTCTCTTACCTCTTACGCAGACACTTAAAGAGTTGCCACCATCATGGCCACAGTTCAATATGTGATGAGGAAAATGCTGGTCTTAGAATCGTGAGATTTATATTTGAGCCATAGCTCTCCATGGGGACTGCTTGCAAATTGCTTAACCTGAGCCTCAGTTTCCTGATCTAAAAAAGGAGGATACAACCTACATCACAGGAATAGTCCACACAGTAAATGAGGAAATAAAGTTCGTTGTCACCAATGTAACGTTCTAGAAAGATAACATGTTATTGACAATGTTGTTAATTCTATATTTTTCAAAAGAAATAAGTTTTTGGATGACCACTGTTTACTCAGTAGCACACCCTTCTAAATTAGGATCTTTTCTTACACACATTTTGCATTTTTCTTTCTTTGTTTCTCCCCCACTTTAAGAGTTTTCATAAACTCTGGTCTATACTTTTGAACGCCTTTCAAATTTGAACCAGTTAACATCTGCCACCTACTGACCCAGTTCTCTCCACTTCCTCTAATCCTGCCCTCCACATACACAGTTGCTTGTTTTTGCTGGGTGATTAAACTGGCCATCATTTGATTTTCAAAGATCTAGATTAATACAGGGTTAGAAACAGCAGCTTCTGAATGCATCTGAACTATATGTTTAGCAAGGTGCGTAACAGCCAGTAATAACTTCCCCCCCCAGAGAACAGTTAGTAAAACCCCACATGGACTTGCTTTTTCTTTCATTGTATAGCATTTATAGGTTTTAAAAGTGATTTCTGCTCACATATCCAGATTAAAAACATTTTTTCAGTACGTATGAGTTTGTGAAATAACTCACCCCACATGTAAGTACTTCAAAATGCATGCCCTTAACTACTATTTGAATTTTTATAGGTTTGTACTTTTGCTGACTGCAAGAAGATAAAAGACCTAGCGCCAGTTCTTACTGGGTCAAGATTTATTTTAAAGTATCAACATTTCCTCAGCTTTTTGATACTTAAAAAGTCATACAGATTTTCCTGCAAAGAGGTTTAACAGGCTTTATTCCAGGAAGGAAAATTCAGGATGCTTATGCTGTGGTAGTAACAAAAACAGTGTACAGTTGACCCTTGAACAAGACAGGAGTTGGGTCACCAGCCCCCCACCCTGTGCATTTGAAAATTTGCATATTACTTTTGACTCCCCCCAAACTTAACTACTAATAGCCTACAGTTGACCATAAGCCTTACCGATAAAATAGTCAGTTAACACGTATTTTGTAGTTAAATGCATTATGTACTGTACTCTTACAATAAAGTAAGCTAGGGAAAAGAAAATGTTATTAACATAAGGAAGAGAAAATGCATAGTACTGTGCTGTATTCATCCATATGCTAAGTTTACATCATCTGTTAAGATGAATTGTCTGTCAGTACCTACGTCCGTATTGTCTTACATGATGTAAAACGTTGTAGATGTTGTATGCTTTATGAACATTAGACATCAGACATGAAAAGATCATGTGAAAATTGCATATTTATTTGCAGACATAACAATACATACGTTGATAATGAAGAAGAACAGTGTGGTCACTTTATGGTAGCCTAGTGTAATCAATACAGTTGTTTCACGGCAGCCCAGCCTATACACTAATGAATGAATCCTTATAAAATTTTTATGGCATACCGTATTACACTCATGTTCGGGGAGCATACTGTACAGTAATGTAATTCTTTGAAGGCAAAGTTATAAAACAGAAAATTAACACATTATTAATTTTATGTTAAATATCACTCACCTTATGCCTCTGTAAGGATAGACTAGTATCTACATACATTTTATACATTCATGACATACCTTTTTCTTAATTTTTTGATATTTCTAGTCTAGGTGGTTTGTCTGAAACTGTTTCAAATTGTCACAAATCTCAAAAAAATGTCCAATATATTTATTGAAAAAAATCCACATGTAAGTGGACCCATGTAGTTCCAAACAAGGGTCAACCGTTTTTGGTGAATTTGTTAATAGAAATTGCCAGAAACTAGTCTACCCTAGAAATGTATTTTTATTTAAAGAGGCTAGTGGGGGCAGTAAGGACTCGTATATATATTTGTGTCTTCAGCGTAGCTCTAGGTGCAGAAAATTTGACTGTGATCTAAAACTAGGCTATTAGTTTTTCGTGAAATGATCAGGAGACAAGTTGACCAAGGCAACTGCTTTGCCATGGTAGAGCCTTTATTGGGCAGTGGTCTGTGGAATGCATTGTAGAGGCACACTGACCTGAATCGGAATCATGGTGTACTCCTCACCTGCTGTGTGGCTTTGGGCAGCCCGCTCCACTGCTCTAAGCCTTAGTTTCTTCATCCGTAAAGTCACATAATATCTATCTTATAGGTAACGATTAAAGGAGATAATACATGACTTAACACTGTTGTCAATAACTGGTGTTATTTGCCATCTAGTTAATAAAAGTTAATCATAATAGCTGGGAATTAACCCTCCAAATAGTTGTTTTAAAAACTTGCATTCCATGTTGAGAGTCATTAAAATATAGAAATATATTTGTGGCTTTTAAAAAGTCTTTAGAAAACCATATTCAAGTCAAAGCAGTATTTACAGGTAAGTGGATTGAATTTGACAAGGATTGAGACACTGTGGTGTGTGTGATGGTTTTGAACAAATGTGAATCCTAACTCTGCCACGTACTTAGTGACTGTTGGCTTTGGGCTAGTAATCTTGCCTCCGAAGGCTCAGCATTCCCATCTGGAAAATGGGGATAATTTTATAGGGTTGTTTTGAAAATTAAAGGAATTAAACCGTAGAAAGCACAATGCAGTCCCTGGCACATGGTCTGTAGTAATTTTTAGCTGTTCTTTTTAGTCCACAGATAGATAACTTTTGGACACGGCCTTGAGTACTTGTGGGAAATATAGTTCCTAATTTTTTTTGATTGAATGGTTAATGTTGGAATTTTGGGAGTAAATGGTTTTTTATTTGTATAACATTTAGTTGACTTACATTAAAATAAAATACTACAATGCTCTGAATCTCTTGTAGTAAAAATGGCACCTAGTTTATGTTTTGTAAAAATAGATGTTTACACTGCATCTGCTACGGTCTGAATGTGTGTCTCCTGCAAAATTCATATGTTAGAATACTAACAGCGCTCCCACCCACTCACCCAAGGTGATGGTTTTAGGAGGCGGGGCCTTTGGGAGGTGATTAGGTCATGAAGGAAGAGCCCTCATGAACGGGATTAATGCTTATAAAATGGCTCAAGAGAAATCCCTTTCCCCTTCTACCATGTGAGGTACAGTGAGAAGATGGCTGTCTGTGAACCAGGAAACAGGCTCTCCCCAGGCAATCCGCCCTCACCTTGCTCTTGGACTTCCCAGCCTCCAAAACTGTAATAAATTTGTTGTTTTATAATAGAATACCAGCCCATGGTATTCTATTATAGCACCCTGAATGGCCTACGACAGCATCCATTTTTGTGGTCACTCCATGGCTTTGTGCTTTTAATCCAGTCTTTATTCGTGCATCTGCTTTCCTTCCTGTTTCATTTCCTGTATGTGGAGTGACCCAAAGAAAAAACGAGGTAGAGCAGGAAGAGGCAAAGATTGTACCAGAGGTCAGTAATAGTCAACCCTAGGATGATCAGATGTACTCTCTGCATTAAAGCCCTCAGTTAAGTTGATTCATGGCTACTTTTTGAAGTTTCACCAACACAATAATTTGTATTGCTTTTGTTTACTGTTGTAAAATGTGGTGAGAAGATTTTAAAGGAAATCTCTGCTTTTCTCAACAGCTTTCAATAATTTTATTTAGAGCTGTAATTCATCCAATAATTTTTCAAAATGACAGCTAATAAAAGATTGCTAATTATATAATTACCATATATTATAGGTATAATATTTAGGATAGAGTTAAGTGTATTCTATATAAAGTTAATTTTTTATATCCTCTATTTTGGGCCCAGTATGTCTAGAGTAAGTTATTCAATGGTATAGGGATTTTATCTTATAGGAATTTTCAGTTGATAAGACTTTTATGAGGAGGCATAAAAGGTTTGGTAGGTTGTTATACTGAGAACATGAAGAGTTATTAGTTTTGAATAGCTGTAGTTTGGGCTTTGTTAACGACTAATGGGTTGGCTTTGAGTTAAAAAGCAAAACCTGATGACTCTAAGCCCTTTGACTCAAACTGTAACTGACTGTCAGCCCACCTTCTTTTCCAATCAGGGATGAAGGGGTGCATCTCAAATGAATGAAGGTGTCCACAGCTGCCTTCCAGTGTGTGTTCACACACAAAGGAAGCATAATTATTTTATTTAATTCATCATATGATTTTATTTGGCCTTGGGAACGCCTCACCTCCCTTCTTACCACCTAATTTTCTCTCTCTCCTTCCCTTTCTTCCTTTCTTTGGGTGAGCACTAATAGTTTTGCAGAATCTGGCTAGGCATATAGTGGTTTAGAATATAATTTTATTATTTGAAGTATTTTAAAGCTCTGTATTCGGAATGCCTTTGCTTTGGTTATATGTTTACTTTCAGTTCTTAGTTAAGAACAAACACACTGTTTATACAGTCATTCCTATGATGAAATATGATTCACATTGAGAGATCTTGTTTATTGTCATATGACATGTTCTCTAGGCATGCAGCATAGAAAAGGGAGAAAACATCCCACATCCGTCTTCACTGTAGCTCGACTTAACACATTTCGGGAAACTGAATATTTGAAAAATGTTTCTGTGTTGATTTAAGGTACAAGTAATAGAAGACCTTACTAAAATAGCTTAAACAGTAAGGAGTATATTATGTCTCACTCAACAGGAAATTTAGATTACTGGTCGTTAATTAATTGTCATAATAACGTTATTAAGGACCCACGAGGTATTTTCCATATTTCTTCTCTGCCATCTTGAGTGTTTTGAGAATGTCACTCTTCATGGTTGCAAGATAGCTATTTTTCCATGCCACTTTTTTTTTTGAAGTGGGGAGAAACATTTTCTAGTAAACTTCATTGGCCATAATTGTATCATAGGCCTGTGCCTAAACCCCTTTTTGGCAGAGTAAACATTACTTGCCTTAAGCAGCTTGACCTAATCAATATTCACCTTCTAAGGGTAAGAGGGTGAGTGTTCTGCCAGCCAGTAAGAAAGGGGGAGGCTCTGAGGATAGAGCAGTGAACAGAAGGGGAAAAAACTGCTGCCCCCTTGGAGCTTACATTTTATTGGTGAGATAGACAAAAATATAAAGCAATTCAATTTCATGACCTCTTATTAACAAGTGCTAACTTAAAATTAGAGAAGGGAACATGGAAGGTCTGGGATGGGGTGTGCGTGCAATTTCAGTTTATGTCCAGGGAAGTCTCACCCAGAAGATGCCTTGAGTAAAGGTTGAGTTGGCGTGGGAGCTGATGATGCAGCTCTCTGGGGAGAAGAGTGTTCTAGTTAAACGCCCTGTGGCTGGAGTGGGGTGAATAAGGAAGGATCACAGGAAGTGAGGTCAGAGGGGGAAGCCACTAGACAGTTTTGAGCAGAGGAGTGACCCAGTGTAACATTCTTACATAATCACTTTGGCCATTGTGTTAAATGGACCAAAGGGGTGTTAAAAACAGAAGCAAGGAAACCAGTTAGGAAGCTTTTGTAATAATCGAGGAGAAATGGTGGTGACTAGGATGGGAGCAGTAAGAAATAGTTGGATTCTAAATATTTCTAATGGAAAGCCCACAGAATGTGCTGAGGAATTGGATGTGAGGTGTGAGAAGAGGAGAGGCCTCTAGGATGGCAGCCAGGGTTTGAGGCCTGAACAATTAGAAGAATGGAGTTGATATTATCTGAGATTAGGAAGAACAAGAACTCAGTTATTGACATATTAAATTTGAGATGTCCAATAAACAATTACGTATATATATATTTCTTGAAGACAGATCAATATATATTTTTTAAAAGGATGACTTTGGCCATTAATAACAGGAAAAGGCTTCAAAAATGTATATATATTCAAACAACAGCAATAAGGAGAGAATACAAAAGGGGGAAATAAAAGTGTTATGCGGAGGCAGGACTATTTTACGTTCCATTGAACAAATACAGGGAAACACTGGAACTAATTTTAAAATAGAGTATTCAAAGAAACATTTATACACTGAGCATTTATTTAGTGCCTACTATATTTTAGTTTCAAAAATTGCCTATTAAATATATTTATTCCTTGAGTCAGTACCTCAGTTTTGAAGCCCCAAATCATGTTAAAAATACACATTAAAAAAAGAAATACACCACAAGGACCAATGATACGGATTTAGAGTATGCCTGTTTACTCTGAACATGATGCAATAAGTGATCCTTCTAAAGACGTTCTGCTGTTAACTGTCCAGGTTATCCTCCCACACCCCAACTTCCTCAGTATTGTGCAGCCTATAGCTAATGCACAGGCATACTATTCAGTAGTGATCCAAGTCAGGAGAAAGATCAGTACAGTATACCTTAGGCGAGTTTATCCATATGAACGGCTTTTCTTTTGAAGAGGAATTAGTCCAAGATGTCTTTTAACCAGATTATTGCACTTACTTACATTTAACAAGGATGCCGCACATAGCTACGGTTTTCAATCTGCGTGCATCACATAAAATGCTGAGAAGCACCTTGTAAAGTACCTTTCATATTATAGGTGCTCAAGAGATATTTAGGTAGAAAATTTGATTTAGAGCATTATCATTTCTAATTTATTTAAAAACTTAAAAAAAATATGGGACATGAAGTAATAGGCATCGCTTGATAAAATGTGCCCTATCCATAATGTGAGGTTGTTGAGAAAACGAATTATAATTGTTTTGTCAGATAAAAGTACTGTGTAATAAATACACGAAATTATTTATTGAGCAAAGAAATACTGCTCTTTAAAATGGATTAGGCTTTTCTCATCACACTTTTGGCCAATCATGGTGAATATATGACCTTTGGCCTATATGACCAGTGAGGGAAAATGTGTATATTTAGAGGGGAAATCTATTTGTTCAGAACATGAAGTGTACTGAATTACTTCAGTTTACCTATTTCTCGTGTTAAGTAATTTTTGCAAAATGACCATCTCTCATGAGAGAGTTCTGCAAATTTACAGTAATGAAGCAAGCACTTATGTTAGTTTCATTTGCGACCAAATTGATGGTAGATATGAATTAGACTCATTCTTTGATTGACCAAGCTATAAGTTTGTAATCTACAAATTTGCTTTCAAGTTCTTTAGAGTGTATTTCTTTATATTCTCCTTTGCTTTTGTTTTTTTTAAAAAAAGGAGAGTTTGCAAAATCTGTTGCCCAGCAGTTAGCATTTGTTCATGTGTGCAAATGATTAAGATGCTTACCTAAACAAGGTTCTTGTCAAAGTAAAACTTATAGCAGCTTACTTTTTTATTATGTAAACATGAATGATATAAACAAGGAATATATTTAAATTATGAAGCACCATATCAAAGTGATCTCCCGAGAACCCACCAACCAGCATGGGATCAGGACTTTACTAATAACAGTTACATCTGTCAGCATGTGCCTCTCCTTGCCTATACCTTTACCCTTACTGCCCTCCCTGACCCCCAGCTACCCTTCAATTTTGTGTTAATCATTTACTTTATTTTTATTAACACATGGTTTCTTAAATAATCTGCTGTTTAAGTTTACTTTTTTTTAAGTTTTGTAAAATTGGTAGCATACTGTGTGTAGTCTTCTGAGCCTTTTTTTTTCCATTCATTGTGTTTCTTGGACATTTATTTATATTGTTGAATGTAATTGTAGTTCATTTATTTCACTGCTGAGTAATATTCCATTGTATGAATTTATTTTCTGTCCTGTTGGTGGACATCTGGGTTATTGTTGTTGGGTTTTTGTTTGCTCGTTTTATTCATTTTTGATATATCTATTTTGCTGTATCTGTACATTGATACAGATGTGTCTGTGTATCAGCAATCATTTGTATGTGTACTGGTGTACATGTGCAAGACTTGAGGAGAAATACCTAAGAGTAGAAGCATAGAGAATGTTCAACTGTATGAAATAATGCCAAATTGTTTTCTGAAGTCTTTGGAAGTCTTTTACCTTCCACTAGCAGTGTATCAGAACCCCCTGTTGAGCCAAATCATTGCCAAAACTCAGAATTGTCAGGCTTCTTAACTTCTCCTTATTTAGTGGCTGCAAAATAGCATCTTATTATGGTCTTAATTTGCTTTTCTGTGATTGCTGATGAGGTTGAACATCTTTTCGTGTGATACTCAACATTGGTATTTTTCTTACACAAAATGCTTGTTCATGTCTTTTGTCCATTATGTACTTAAGATCGTACATTAAATGCAGTTATTTTTTTAAATTTAAATTTTTAAAATAACACACAGAGAAGTTGCAAGTACAGTAAAGATACATTTTTTCCCCTGAAGATTTGATTTGATGCTCCATCGCCCCTAGATAAATGAGTGTGTATTTCCTACAAACAAGAACATTATCCTAAAAACCACAATAAAAACCATTAAAATCAAGAAATTAACACTGATGCATTGCTACCATCTAATCCTCAGGTCTCATTCACTTTTCAAAAGTCGTCCCAATAATGTCCTTTATAGTAAAAGGTTCCAATTTAGAATCACGCCTTGCATTTTACTTGTCACATCTCTTTAGTCTTTTTTTCCAATCTGAAACCATTCTTCAGCCTTTGTTTGACTTTCAAGACCTTGGCACTTTTGAAGACTATGTAGGCCAGTTATTTCATAGAATGTCTCTTCCTTTAGGTTTGTCTGCTGTTACCTTAGGAGTAGATGTAGGTTATGAATATTTGGCAGGAATATCACAGATGTTACACTGTCTTCTCATCTTGTAAGGTGGCACCTGGTTTCATTTTGACCTATTACTGTTGAAGTTCACTTGGATTACTTGATTCAGAGGATGTTGGCCAGGTTTCTCTACTGTGAAATTACTCATTTTTCCTCTGTAATTAGTAATTATTTTGTGTGAAGGTGCTTTGGAACTGTAAATATCCCCGTCCTGGTCAAACTCTCATTTAATTGATTAATTTATTTGTATCACTGTGAGCACATGATTCTGTGTTTTATTCAATGAGCTATAATGCATTACTGTTGTTATTTATTTTGATGCTCATCTTACCCTGAGTTAGCCGGTGGGATCCCCTTCAAGTTGGCTTCTGTGTCCTTTTGACATGTCATTCCTCGACCATACTGCTACCTCCAATTTCATTCCCATATTATAGAGTTAAACCACATTTTTTCCCTTTTTTGTACCTCCTCTCTAACAGTGGGAAACTTGCCTATTGTTATCCTAAATTTACTTACTTACTTGCTCAGTCTCCCTCCACCACCCCACAATTCTATTTGAGCTTCAAAGCCACTTATGTGGAAGCCCTCCTCACCCCACTTGGATTCCTACATTGCACAGCACGGTGCATCGTGCGTCTCTTTATGGGCACCCTGATCAGGCGTTGACACCCACCATTGGACCACTGCCATGCAGGGTTCTGCTCACCCTAAACCGCCCTTCCAGAGCTTGGGTGTGGACTCCCACGCCACATTGTCCCCTCCCTCCACCACGGACACTTGCCTCATCCTGCTTGGGCTCTGACTCCCCTTATTAGGGATGCCCCTTTGCATTTTTAATTAAAATGTTATACCACACACACACACACACACACGCACACACGCACACACATACACTCTGGATACCAAAATCTTTTTTGGCAACGTGCTTTGTGGTATTGTAGTTCATCTTTTTCTTTGTTGTATTTGTTGATGAATGGAAGCTTTTAAGTACGATGCAGTTGAAGTTATTAATCATATGCTTTATAGTTAACCCTTTCTATGTCCTGAGAAAACCTTCGCTACTCTGAGTTCATAAAGGTATCTCTTATATTTTGTTTTAAAAATGTTAGAGACTTGATTTCTCTCCTTAAAACTTGAATTCCTCTGGAATTTATTTTTTATATATTATATAGTAGAGATCCAATTTCTTTTTCTCCCCCCAAATGGATAACCAGTTGTTTCACCACTATTGAATAATTCCTCCTTACTTCAGTGATCTGCAATGCAACATTTATTAAATATCATTTTCCTTATGTGTGAAGGTCTGTTTCTTCTCCAGTAGTCAGTTTGTCTCTTTTCCAGGAGCACACTAACTTAATGGGGTAAAGCTTTAAAATAAGTCTCCATATAGGTAGAGCACATTCTGTACAGTATGCTTTTTCTTGCTGGATGGCTTGTCTCTTACGAGCTTTTGCTGTCCCGTTGTAAATTTTAGAATCATAAAACCTTTGGATTTCGATTGGCATTGCGTTCAATGTATTGGTTCAGTTTGAGGAGAATTACCACGTTATAGTATTGAGTCTTTCTATCAGGAACATGGTATGTCATCCCATTTATTTAGGTTGCATTTAATAATGTCTTCCAATATTTTCTCCGTATAGAATTTGCAGTATTTACAAGTTACTTTTGTTCTTTAGACACATTTTCTTGTTGGATGTTTTTTAAATGTTATTTTCTGTTTGTTACTGGTGTGTAAAAACACAGTTGATTTTCGCATGTGATTTATATTTAGTTACAATTAATTGAATACTAAAACCTGTTCAGATGAAATGTCAGACATGCTCAAAAGCAAATAAGTCAGATTAGAAGTGCAGGTTTCTACTCTGAAATTACTTTTGATATTTTAATAATTTCTAGCTAATCATCGTGTTTTTTTAACAGCTTTATTGAGATAATTTACATACCATAAAATTTACCCATTTAAAGTGTTCTTTATAGCCACACGGGTGTGCAGCCAACACCACCACTGAATTTTTGAACGTTTTCATGAACCTAAAAGGCACCCCATACCCATTGGCAGTCACTCCTATCCTCCTCCATCTTCAGCCCTAGGTGATTACTGATCTACTTCCTGTCTCTGAATTCGCCTGTTCTGGACATTTCACATAGATGGAATCATATAACACATGTTTTTTTGTAGCTGGCTTCTTTCACTAAGCATAATAATTTGCAAGATTCATCTATATTGTAGCATATATCAGTAGTTCATTCCTTTTTATGGCTGAATAATATTCCGTTGTATTGAATGTTACCACATTTTTGTTATTCATTGGTTGATAGACACATAGGTTGCGTCTAATTTCTGGCTGTTATGAATAATGTTGTTGTAAGCATGCATATATAGGTTTTTGCGTGGACATAAGTTTTCCCCTCTGTTTATACCTAGCAGTAAGAATTCTGGGTTATATAGTAACTCTATGTTTTAACTTTTTAAGGAGCTGCCAAACTGTTTTCCAAAGAGGCTATGCTATTTTATTTTATGTCTCATCAGCAGTGTGTGAAGGTTTCAGTTTCTCCCTATCCTCCCTAACCTTTGAATTATTCAGTCTTTAAAAAAAATATGTATCTATTCTAGTGGGTGTATATAATGAAATCTCGTAGGTTTATTTGCATTTCTCTGATAGGTCATGACGATGAGCATCTTTCTGTGTATTTACTAAACATTCATGTATCTTTGGTGAAGTCTTCAAATCTTTAGCCTGTTTTTTAAAATTGATTTATCATCTTATTCTTGAGGGCTAAGGCTTTTAATATGCTGGATACCATTTCTTTATCATGTATACATGATAAAGAATATATAGAGAAAATATTTGCAAATATTTTCTCCCATTATGGGACTTGTCTTTTATCTAAATTGTGTCTTTTGGAGAATTTGATGAAGTCCATTTTTTTAATGGATTGAGCTTTTCTTGTCATATTTAAGAAATCTTTCCCTGACCTAAGCTCACGAGATTTTTTTTTTTTTCCCTTATGCTTTCTTCTAGAAGTTTTGTAGTTTTAGTTCTTACAGTTTGAACTATGGTCTATTTTGGGTTACTATTTTTGTATGTTGTGAGGTAAATGTTTATACTTATTTATCAGTTTATTTTTGCATGTGAATATCCAGCTGTTCCTGCACCATTTATTAAAAAGACTTTTTTCCCCATTGAATTGCCATAGCACATTTGTTGAAAATCAAATGACCATGAATGTGAGAATTTATTCTGGGCTATCTATTCTGTTTCATTATCCAAATGTCTATCTCTATGCCAGTATCACACTGTGTTGGTTATTAGAGCTTTATGTAAGTTTTGAAATTAGGTGAAGTCCTGCAACTTTAATCTGCCTTTTCAATATCGTTTGGATATTTTAGGTTCTTTAGACTATCATATATATTTTAGGATCAATTTCTACAAAAAACAGCATGATGGGATTTTGATAGATCAATTTGGGGAGAATTGCCATCTTAACAATACTGAGTCTTCCAGTCCATGAACGTGGAATGGATCTTTGGTTATTTAGACCTTTAATGTCTCTTAACAGTGTTTTGGATTTTAAGTGTATGGCTTTTGCATTTTTAAATTAAATTTATTCATGTCTTTTATTTTTTGCTACTATTGTGAGTGAGGGGAACTTTTAAAATTTCATTTTTGGATTGTTTTTTGCTAGTATATAAAAATGCAATTACTTTTTATACATGGATCTTGTATTCTACAATCTTTCAAAGCTTTCTTAATTTTAATAGCTTTTTTGTTTGTTTGTTTTGTTTTATTTGCTTCCTTAGGATAATCTACGTACAGGATCATGTTGCCTGCAAATAAAGAGTTTTTTAGCTTTTCCAATCTGTATGTCTTTATGTTTCTTGCCTGATTGCACTGAGTAGAATCTCTGGTACAGTGTTGAATAGTAGTGGCTAGAGCCGGTCGTCCTTGCCTTTTCCCCAGTGTTAGAGGGGGAAAGCATTCAGTCTTTCACCAGTAAGTATGGTATCAGTTTTAGGCATGTGTCCCAGAAAGGAAAGATTATTTCACTTTGAAATAATCAACTAATGTAATATACCTTATCCAAAGAATGTAGGACAGAACTGCATGATTATCTCAATAGACACAGACAAAAAAGAAAGGAAGGAAACAGAAAACAAAATGAGTTTAAACAAAAGAGAGAGAGAGAGAAGAAGCTACTTTGTATAAAATGGTGAGGAAAAGCTACTGTGAGGAGATGGGGAAAAGCTGGTATCTAAAAATCCTGGAGGCCTTGAAGTCACACAAAGAATAAAGTGGAGAGTAAGTAGTTCAGCACTAGGGTTTGCACTTATCCTGTTCACTTTGTAATTCCAATACCTAGCACAGTGCCTTGCCCCTATAATTCGTTCTAATATCAAATACATAGTTTAGTATCTTGCTTTCTTGGCAGTCATATTCTGTTCATTGTATCATGTCATTAAATATTCTTTGGAAACATATCTTTTAATGATTACATAATATTCCACAGTATAATTATAAGAAAGTTATTTGAATGTTTTATTATTCATAGACATGCTTCCTTCCTACATGATTTACAACACATCTGGCATATTTCATTGATTTGGATTTAAGGCTAATTTTTCCATTTACTAATAATCTATGATAGTGGTTTATTTTATATTATCTTTTGCTAATTTTTATTTAAGTATTCTTATAATTTATCCTTCCTGTGGTCATATGTTTAGCTCAAAAGGGTTATAATAATGCTTTAATAGAGACCAACCATTAAAACAGTTCTAGAATGTGGCAAAGTATCAGACATAAACTGTGGGCACTGAATATTTTTTCCTCTCTACATGGAAAAATGTAGACTCGTGAACTTTATGTACTATTGCCAGGTGTTTTGCACTACCCAAATTGAGACTATGGTAAGTGAGTAGTACTAGAAAAAAGTCAGGGATTATGTTCCAGAGAACTGCCAAGGCCCTGTCTTGTTTTCAAGTAAAATATACCAGAGTTTGAATTCCACTTTAAGTTCTTACTAGTTTTGTGATTTGGGGTAACTTAAACTCAGTTTCCTCATCTATAAAATGAGGATTATAATCATCATCTCATAGGGTTGTATATAAACGGTTTAGTGCAGTGTTTGTTAATAGTAACTGCCCAGTATATGAGAGCTGTCATTACCTTTTGTTTAAGTTTCTCACTGCCGCGGGAGTGCTGGTAAGAGTGGTAGCAGGAAGGGTTCCTTATGCTTCAAGGCTTTGTCAGCAGATACCAACCAGCTCCTCTGAAGGTATTTACTTTTACTCTTGTCAGGAATTGGTCGTTTCCTTTGGTGAATATGCCTGTTTAGAGACTATTTCTTGTCTGCTCATGTGCCAAAAAAGATACAGCCAAAAAGGTGGTATTTTATTTTATTATTTATTTATTTTTTTGAATTACATTTTGCAACTTTTTGTTTTTTAATTAATTAATTAATTAATTTGGCTGTGTTGGGTCTTCGTTTCTGTGCGAGGGCTTTCTGTAGTTGTGGCAAGTGGGGGCCACTCTTCATCGCGGTGCACGGGCCTCTCCCTATCGTGGCCTCTCTTGTTGCGGAGCACAGGCTCCAGACGCGCAGGCTCAGTAGTTGCAGCTCACGGGCCTAGTTGCTCCGCGGCATGTGGGATCTTCCCAGACCAGGGCTCGAACCCGTGTCCCCTGCATTGACAGGCAGATTCTCAACCACTGCGCCACCAGGGAAGCCCCAGAAGGTGGTATTTTAAAGTAAATTAAGTTAGACCTTTTGACATCAACTTGTAGGTTACTCCTCCCATCATCCATAAATATAGTTATGGTTACTTTCTTTTCCAGCTTGAAAACAAAAGGTAATACATGTTTTTTTCAAGAAGGAAAGAAATGTGACTAAAAATTGAACAATTATAATGTTGACAAGGGGCAAGATGGGGTTGTCTTGGGTATAGATTCTGAGATTGGGGACTGGGAATTTAGGACATTTCCAAGGCCCCTGGCGCATTCTAATAGAAACACTAAATTGATTGTAAATATGGTTATTTTTAAGTTCACGGGTAAAGTACTGCCTTGTAGTTATAGATTATCAGAAGTGATTTTTCCCTACTCTCTCAGAATTCCTATCAGGATTTATAGTCAAGGTTCAATTTGAGTCCAGGATCTATAATTTGGGGCATGACACTTAACCAGCCCTGCACACTGTTTGTTTCTCCTTCATAAAATGGGGTAATGCCTTCTCTGCTTGTTTCACTGAGTTATGAAGATTCAGTGAGGTCATGTCCATGAAGTGCTTTGTAACTGGTAAAGCATATAGCTTACTAATTGTGACTCCAGTTCATCCTGTCAGACCTGCCCTTTTCTCACTATTGTTTGTTAGGTCGCTGGTGAGGGTGACATGATAACCCAGAAATCTGTAATGTGCACTACATCCTAGGAGTGTTCGTTTTATCCATATACTAGGGAGTGGACAGTGGTAGGCTGTTGCTATTTTCATCCTTTAATTTGTTTTATTTATTACAAAAGTAATATGCACTTATTGTAAAGAAACTAGAAGATATAAATCAGGAAAAAGGAAAAGAAAAAATCAGTTCTGCAAAAATAATTACTATATCTATTTTTGTATAATTTTAAAACAAAGATTCAGTTATGCTGAACATAATGTTTCCCGTTTTTATCACTTAATATATAATGTATATTATTCCATGAAACTTAATTACCTTATATAACATTTTAATGGCTATGTAGTACATAATGATATGCTTATAGCTAGATATTTGTACATATCCTCTATTTTTTTTTCCAATTAGGATAAATCCTACACTTGGAATTGCTACAGCAAGGGGTATACAACATTTTAGGAAATATGATTTCTTTTTGCTTCATTGAGATGTAATTGACATATAATAAACTGCATATATTTAAGGCATACAGTTTGATAACTTTTGACGTGTGTGTACCTATGCCCATGAAATCAGCACCACAATTAAGATAATACTCTTTTGTAATCCCATCTTCTTGTACCTTTCCACCCTGCTATCCCCAGGCAACCACTGATCTGTTTATACTCTCCCTGTAGATTAATTTGCATTTATTACATTTTTATGCAAATGGAGTCACACACTATGTATTCCTTTTTGTCTGGGTTCTTGCATCAGCATAATTGTTTTGAAATTCATCCATGTTGTTGTTTATATCAATAATATATCCTTTTTTGTTGCTGAATAGTAAATATTCCGTTGTATGGATATACCATAATTCATTCACTTGTTGATGGGCATTTGAGTTGTTTCCAGTTTTTGGCTATGAAAAATAAAACTGCTTTGGACATTGGTGTACAAGTCTTTCTATGGACATAAAACATTTGATATTTATTACCAAATTTTGTGCTGAGAAGGTTACATAGGTAGTATTTTGAAACAGGCAAAGCTTAATATGAAAGAAACTAGCTATTTTTTTCCTTCCTTTTTAAAAAAATTTTGGAAATATATCCTTGGGAGGATTTAGAATTTTTACATGTAACTTAACTGAATTAGTTTGATAGAAATTTGAAATTAACAAAGGTTAATAAGTGCATCCTAGCAACTATAAACCTTTTTCACAGTTTGTTTTCTTGAAGCATCTACTTTTATCAAGTAAATGTATTATCTAGAAACCAAAAACCTTTTGCTTTCCTTTAGTGATCAATTTATATTTCATAAACAGTCCATATTTTTCTGTCAAATGACTCTGTATTGAACTTGAACAAGAAAAGATACTGAGAAAAGTTTGCAGAACTTCACAAAAGATATTCCAGAATCTGGTGTGGAATTGATGCCAGACTATCTTTTTCCTCTTCTTAAGATACACACTAGATTGAAGGAGGAGTGGGGAATCTGAAGACTCCAAATGGCATCAGAGCTACTTTTCAACAGCCTTCTCAGTTTCCTTTCTCAGAAAGCAGAGACTCAATCCTTGGAGACGGATGGTGAGAATATTTTTCCCTGAGTTCATAAGGCTTAATCATCGTGACTTTAATATATTTCAGACAGTCCTTTCTTAGTTACCAATTAGCTTATAATCACCAGATTTGTATTTTGTGCTTTATCTGTGCAAATTACTTCATTAGGCAGTGTTTTTTGTTTGTTTGTTTGTTTTAAGTGAATAGGTTACACTCTCATAGCTAAGGAACTTACAGGGAAAGAATAAATATAGATAGGTAAATAAAATCAAACAGCAGAAAGAGGTTAAATGCCATGAGAAAAACACAAGCAATATTCTTGAGAATTCACAGGTGTAGATTACTTCTGGAGAGAGGGATTAAGATGTTTGAAAGAATAGCATTTATGTTGATGATGCTTAATTTGTTTTTACCAAAAACAAGGGAAAATGGATAGTTAATAGAGAACCGAAAATAGCAATCTGATTTCAGATAAAAAAGTTAATTATTGTTTGGAGGAAAAATAGAAGGATATTTGGTTATTGTGGGCTTATTATAGTATAAGTCAGTGATTACTTTTTGAATTATATAAAATGGTTACCTCTTACAAGGCAAATGATACTATATCAGCATTTCTGAGAAATGATTTAAAAATCTGATTAAATTATCATAAGTAGGTGGGCAATGCAACAGAAAGAGATGAGTGAGTGGCTAATTCTACTTGGATTAATTTGCTCGTTTTCTGGTATAGCTACAACCTAAATGAATCGGTCAGGTCTTAAGCTCTTGGACCTTATGCTGCTCACGCGTGGGCAGAAGAACTACAAGTAAACTGGGAAAAGCCACAGTATTGATTATTGTGCTCATAATTAGTTGTTTGGAAGAGAGATAGCAGATAGACTATCCTAAATTCATGGTGTCTTAATGGGCCATGATGTTTCAAAAGGGGGATGGCAACTTTGAACCAGATTTGTCCTCTACCTGTAAGGATAATATGGTTGGCACAGTGATAACACTAACTCCTTTTCCTTCACTGTTGTGATTATGTTCAGAAAATCTAGTGATGAAGTTTTTATTTTAATCATTCTACTTCTCATTTTAATTACTCTGCTTATTCTTTCTTGTAATTTCAGCAAGGAAATCTTTAAAACATTATACTTATTAAATAAAAATGCTACAAAACTATTAGTAATTATTGGTTGCTAGTCATTTTTCACATTATCACATATTATTTTTTCCTCTAAATTGAGATTTTAAATCTACCTAACTTTTATTTATAAATATTAAAAGTTCTTTCATTCAGGTATAATTATGTGGTAATGTCTGATAGTCTGAAATCTGCTTTTATATTTGTTGAAACATGGTTGATATTGAACCCCAATTGTCAACTTTTAATTCTGTTAAAATGAAAATTATAATTATGCATATTCTTGTGACCAGCAAGATATAATTCTATCTTGTTTGTTGTTCTTAATTTTCATCACTCTTGTTTTGTGGTAAGCACCAACCACTTTTGACAGTTGGTAAATAAATTGTAGATAGCCAGATGGTAAATATACATAGCCAGTAAATTGTCCTTGAAAAATGATCAAATCTAGATCTTTCTTCCAGATAGAAGATGGATTATTTAGAATACACAGTGAACAACTTTGAAAGCAATTTAAGTTGAATTATTAGTGATTATCTATATCATTTACATTTCAAGATTTTAAAAGTGAATATGTTAAGTGTGTTTTTTCGAAAGTGTGTTTTGTTAAACAGTTTTTCCTTTTGAATGAGGAACCCGTGGTCAAATAAGTTTGGGAGATGTTGCATCATAGTATATAATACCTGTTCACTAGGACTTACATTAGCCGGTGGACTGTCAGTCTCCAAAAGGAGTATCTAGTCCTCTTGGACAGAGATACTGTCCTTCAGATACAGAGTCCAGTACTCTGTCGTATAGCTAGTATACGACAGAGTACAGTTGAAGACTCTGGACTAATATATTTCATAAGGTTTTACTATAGTTTGTTTGTCATACAGCTCCACTTTGAAACCAGTCGTGTTATATTTTTAGGTATAGTGATGTCCTGAATGAGAGGCCAAAGAGGACGACTAGGAAAAAAGGAAAAGGATTTGATTAATTGAATATTGCAAACCATATGAAACATGAAGTGTTTATAAAGCTTCTTAGTATCTTAGACCAAGATTTCCCTTACTCACTTGATAGCTCCCCCTTTTGAAAGAAATAGTCATCCCATCTAAGTCACAAAATAAAATCACCCTTTATTGTACTTTAGAGGACTCCATGTGCTTTCTGTGCTCTGTTCACCTCAGTGTGTAACATTTATTAGCTAATTTTGATAAATATTGATAATACAAAAGTTAATATCTTGGGTAGAATTAGGTAATTGACCATAAATCAGTTTAGTTTAAAACACTTGAATATACTCATTTTCTAAGTGGAGTTTTTTTTTGTTATAGCTCATGGTTTCTCACTGAGAAGAGTGCTTTTTTGTACAATTTTCCCTAGTTCAGTTAAGTTGTTGGTGACTATTTCAACAGATGTCTTAAGTGTTAAAACTTTTATGTCCTATATAGTATCTATATGAAGAGATGAAAATGTGGGCTGGTGAGTTCTAACAGATTGGGTTACCAGGTTGGAAGTGAGGCTAATTGTCAACATGGAAAGTCTTCCCCAAACTTTATATAACACTCCTCAAAGTAAGGTTTTTAATTTAACAAATAATACTTTAAAAAAGGTGTTTAAACTTCTATACAAAGTTTTCAATGAGGACATGGTACTGGTGAAAGCAAGATCAATCCAGAATCTGGGTGAGTCACTGGGGTTGGGGTTAATTGCCGTAAACTAACTTGGCTGCCTCACTGATGTTTCCCTGGATTCGTGGACAACCTGGGCAAGAAAATTTGGGTGTTCGGCTCAAATGAAGCATCGTCAGTTTCCGACATAGCTTCCACCTACTCTTTAGTTTCCTTTCCCATGACCAGCATCTTGGTTCAGAGTTCTTTTCTCATCTGGAGCTCTTATGCTGCTAAGCCTCCATACTGATGTCCTTGCTCCAGTCTCTCACAGGTGCTAGATCTTCCCCAGACTCCAATTTGCTGTGTTACTCCTTTGATCAAAATAATTCAATGATCCCAGTAGCATAATGACCATAGAAAAATAACAGACCTTCTTTAACCAATCCTAATTTACCATTACAATGGGAAACATTTATATAATTAACATTTTTCTGAATTTGATGTCTTTGAAGAATTGATTTTCCATAAGTCTTTTACTTAATACCTTAATTGACATAACTAACATTATTTTGGGAGGAAGATTCCCACTATACCAAGCCTCTGGGTCAACCAAGGTTTTTTTCCCTCTCCCATGAAATGTTTCAAATGAAGTAATTAAAATAATTTTAAAATGTGTTGATTAAAGTGTCAATTCACTTTCTCTTCTTACACAGACCGTAGTCTTTTTTTACTTAAATTAACCGTGTTGAACCTGATAATTTTCCTTGATTCTCTGGTACATTTGCCCTTCAACCACGTGGCCTGTGGTTTGCACATCTGAAATTGGTGTGATTCTAACAGTAGAGCTTATTATGCACTTTATTCAGTTAATTAGACTCTCCCCATTCTAGATTAGAGACCTACTAGTAATTTTCAAACCCTATTTATTTTCTTTTTTGCATTTACTTAATAGAGAGATTGTTGATAGTACAATCTATGCAAGCTTCTAGCTTGAAGCTTTTATCTCCCGCTGTTGCTACTCCCTCATTCCTGCCATCTTGCAGCCTGTCCACTAAGCTTCTCGAAATATTTGTGGTGATGGGCGAGTTTTTGTTTTGTTGTTTTTGCTTCATTATTTTAGTAAATCACTTTTATTGTGTTTTTAAGAAGCTTCTATCTATGGCAGGTGGGAAATTAAGAAACAAACATACAAATTATACATCCAATTCTTTCATCATTAAATTCAAAAGACGTCAAATTACTTTGTCAAATTGTATAAAAGTTTCTAATTACTTGTAATTTGTGTTCTGAAAGTGGATTACCTAAAGTTTCTAGAACATACTATGTACTGCTGTGCTTCCCTGCTGGGACTGATGCTCCTCCCACTGCCTAAAGGATGCTTTTCGCTTCTTTTCAAATTGGCAAAGCCTCACCTTTGTTAGAGCCAGTTCACATGCCACCTCTGTGGAGTGCCTTCACTAAAAAAAGTGTTGCCTGCCTTCTCACCCCATCTTCTTCCCAAGAATTTGCCCTTCCGTGCTTTTTTCCACTTTGTTCATACCTTCTCTTATAGTACTATCTCATTATGTCACTGATTATATTTTTTCCTGACAAGATTGGGTCCACAAAAGGCTAGTTTATCGCTTAATTATCCTTCTCTCCTTAGCTCTCAACACACAGCAGCTTCTTTATAAATATCTGTGGAGTCATTACTTCGTGTAAATTCAGAATAGCACTGACTATGGAAAGATGGGAGATATTTCATATCCCCTGTAGGCTTTTTAAAAGGTCATGCTTTTCTTTTCCCACCAGAGTTTTGGAAGCATTTCTGCACAGAGAACAATGTTTATCTGTCATAGTTATAATGTAAGTTCTTGAGAATCAGGAAGTAGAGATTTCATTTGAAGAGTAAAACCAAGATTGTACTTCTCAAGAAGCACTTCTTTACTGTTGTGGCCCAGCAGCAGTTCTCAAACTTCTTGTCTCAGGACCCTTTCATACTCTTAAAATATTGAGAACCCCAGAGAGTTTTTGTTTATGAGGGTCATATCAGCCGATATTTACCATATTAAAAATTTAAACTGAGAAAAAATTTAAAACACAGAAGTACACAAGGATGCACTCCAGTAGCCATCAACACAGTGCCATACATCCTGTAGCCCCAGACAACTCCACTGTAGAGTTATGAGAGAAAGAGACAAGAAAGCAGATAACAGTTTAGTGTTATGAAAATAGTATTGACCTCACGTTCTTCCTGAATGGATCATGGGTACCCTTGGAGTCCCTGGACCACACTTTGAGAACTGCTGCTTTACAGGAATTCACTTTAATTGCCAACAGAATATTCTGTATTTTTCTTTCAATAATGTTTTAACCCAGCTTTTGTGTTTGTGGGTTAGTATTAATAAATTGCCTTTCTTTTTTATATGTCTGCATGGTCTATCATGTTACCCACTCTTCTATTAATGTCTAGACATAGAATGTGCTGGAACCTATTACCAGTGTTGGCTTGGCAGCTGTAAGAAGGAGATGCTTACTCAAGGAGAAGTAATTTTATTTGTGGATACTCAGTAAGATCATTCCTAGTTATGCCCTGTCAGTACCCTGGCTTTTTTTTTTTTTTTAATTAATTTATCTTTTAACATCTTTATTGGAGTATAATTGCTTTACAGTCGTGTGTTAGTTTCTGCTGTATAACAAAGTGAATCAGCTATATGCATACGTATATCCCCGTATCCCCTCCCTCTTGCATCTCCCTCCCACCCTCCCTATCCCAACCCTCTAGGTGGCCACAAAGCACCAAGCTGATCTCCCTGTGCCATGCGGCTGCTTCCCACTAGCTATCTATTTCACGTTTGGTAGTGTATATATGTCCATGCCACTCTCTCACTTTGTCCCAGCTTACCCTTCCCCCTCCCCGTGTCCTCAAGTCCATTCTCTACATCTGTGTCTTTATTCCTGTCCTGCCCCTAGGTTCATGAGAACCTTTTTTTTTTTTTTTTTAAATTCCATATGTATGTGTTAGCATACAGTATTTGTTTTTCTCTTTCTGACCTGCTTCACTCTGTATGACAGACTCTAGGTCCATCCACCTCACTGCAGATAACTCAATTTTGTTTCTTTTTATGGCTGAGTAATATTCCATTGTATATATGTACCACATCTTCTTTATCCATTCATCTGTCGATGGGCATTTAGGTTGCTTCCACGTCCTGGCTGTTGTAAATAATGCTGCAGTGAAAATTGTGAGTACCCTGGCTTTTAAGTGCTAACCCTTTTTATGACTTGTGAACCTCCAAATACTTCTTCTGTGATGATTCTCTGTACTCCAGAGGGTTTGGAGATTTGGTCATTTTCTTAATTATTTCACAAAGTAAAGTTTGTATCTTTTTAGGGTGAGTTAGAAGTCTTCCCTTGGAAATCTTTTCTTCTGGTCTCCTTTGTTTGACCTTCCCCTCCATTTGCCTCAGCCTGATCCCTGATGCTGGCTCTCCTTTTCCGAAAGTGCTGTCTGCTTTTTGGTAGACAGTTACTTGGCCCTAGTGACCCCTGTTCTTTTTTACTCCCTACCCTCTTACCTTGGCTGATACTCCGTTAAGTTCTTTCTGAGGTCTTAGCAGGACAGTTAGTCTCTTACACTATTTGATGACTCTCTTCAAATTAAAAGGGTACTTACTGGTTCTTCCCCGGAGAGTTTTGGGAATGCATTGTGTGTACCTGTCAGCTGCATGGCAACACCAAGATGGCTGCTCATTCAGACTCTTGTTAATTCACTGACAGTTCAATATTCTGTTTACGCATCATCTTTTTATTGTGTGGTGTCATGGTGTGAGCTGTAGTTTGGGGATTTATCATTATGAGTGATAAACTAGAAGCACAAAGCTGATAGAATGTTGGGGACTTTTTATTCTTTAATTCTGTGTCCTAAACATAGTAGGCAGTCAGTAAATGTTTGCTTAGTTAATTTTATTTTCATTAGTGTTGATGAAACTCTGAGCTCCAACAACGACCTTATGGTTTAAGCCAGGCCTCTCCCTCTTATAGCCAAGGGAGCTATGCCACCACACTGTTCTGAAAAAGTACATGTGGCTGCCTTCTCAGCAGAATCCTTACCCGATACTTAATGAAGATTGCCATTTGAAATATACAAAATTCACATCTCCAACAGGATTCTGATTCTGACTCTTTGTTGAATACCTCCTCAAGAGTTCTTAGTTTTCTTGAAAATTCGTTATGTCATGTTACCACAGTGTTTTACAAACCTGGGCTTGAGTCACCATAATTTTTTTCTTCCTTTTTTGATTTAATGAATGTGCTATTAAAAATACCCTGTTTTGTAACACTATTTATGTGATATAAATTGCTTACTAAATATTTAAACCAGGCTTCATTGTTTTTCAGAGTTGTCTTTTTCTTCAACTCTCCTTCCCCTGCCTTATTTTGACTGTGTTTTCTTCTTTGCACTCATTTGCTTCAATTACTTTTCCCCTCTAAGCCATCAGCAACTCTACAGCTTCCGTTTTTGTTTTTGTCTTTTAACATGCATTTAGTCATACCATTGCCCGTAAACCTTCTACTGCTCACTAGATAAAGGCCAGCTCCTTGGCATGACCTTGATTCAAAGTCCTTGGTCCTGATTGCGTTTTCAGCCTAATCTCTAGTCACATTGGACCACCGCTTCCTGTATCACACTCAGCAATACCCTGCCTTTAGGTGCTGTTTTTGTAACCTAGAGTGACTGCCATTCTCTTCTGCCTACTCATTTTTTTAACCATCATTGACCACCACCTAGGGCACAGACACAGATAAGCTGAAAACTTAGTTACAGCCCACTCTGTTCCTAGAGCACTTTTTACAAACTTCAGCCGTAGCATTTAGCACATAAACTCTGTCTTCTTTTGCACAGTGACTAAAGAAAAATTCACATGTACTGTTCACTCTCATATACCTACTGGGTGTTCCTTCCTACCCCATTTGTATGCCATTTGGGAAGGCATACCTGAACTCAAGTGAGTTTGGTTGCCACTCAGCATAATCTTGAACTCAGTCTATTTTTTTAAATGGGTATAATTTGCAATCTTTTGGACCTTAATACATGGTACACCTTACACTAAATACTCTTTACAACTAATTATGACATGTCTTATATCTGATGATGAGAAACTAACATATCATAAGGTGGAGATACACTGATTTTAAGTTATTGCATTTTAAATATTATAGCTGTTTGTTCCCCTAGATTATTTCTTGAGAGCTGTAGCTACTAAATTAAACTTTAAGGGTATTGCAGGGAAGACTCACACCCTCTGCTGGTATTAATGCCCTCTCTTTTGGCCTGCATTGGAAATACTGTAACATTACAATAAAAAAGTGTCCTGCTGATTGCTTATAATAAGACTGAGATTGCCTTATCTTGTTTTACGTGTGTTCACTTTCACTATTCTGATTTTTCCCCCCTCTTACCAGTGTATTCATCATGCTAGGAGTAAGGAATTTAGTAAGCATATCACGTAATTTTTTTCCCTGTTTTAATTTTAGTAAGCTGTATGCAACATGCATGACGTTTATGACTTAACCAGCTAAAAGCTTATCCTTTTAAAAAAAATGCAAGACATTAATGTTGATGGAAATATACTCTCTTAATGTTAACCTATCACTTGCTGCAAATCTGAAAGATAACGGATAGAATCTTTTACGTCTTCCATTCACTACACAAAAATATGAGCCAGAAAAAAATTCCACCCGAATTCAATGGGAGGGTTTAGTTTTAAGGACTAATAGCGGCCTCATCCGTTGTGATTGCTTGCTTACATAATCTGTTATGAAAGAATGCTTCTAGGTAAACTGTGTCTCCAGAATGCTTGTGATTTGTTCTGTTTTGCTTGGGAAAGGGTTAAGAGGAGACAACATCCTGTCAAAGACCTTGTTTTTAATTTTGCTTCTCACACTGGCACAGATCCTGCTAAGAGCAGCCCAGATTAGTTCGGAAAACCTTTGAAGAGATTTAAGATGTCCTTCAGCCAGTTTGAAGGTTTTTGTCTTGCAAATCCAGTACAAGGGCGCCTGCAGGCATCTCGACCCTTGCTGTGCTGCTGATGCAGCTCAAGGTCACACTAACCCGCCCTGTGACATTCAACAACAACAAAAAATTATGCGGTGAAACTGCTTCAGCGTTCAGCCAGCCAACAACTTCCTTTAGTGAGGAACTGAGGAAGAAGTCTTTTTTTTTTCCCCCTCTTTTTCTTTTTCTGGGGGCTCTGTGAATTTTTGCTGTAGGAAATAATCCTGGATTTCTGGTGTGTGTGATGACAAGGTCATTTCTTAATTAGAACACATGTAAAGAACAAAGCTAAATGGCTTCAAAACAGCTTTGTAGTTGATGGAGAGGATTTAAATTATTTAAAGAGATAGTCACCCGTGTATGATGAAAGCTGAATTCTAAAGGCATTAACTCCTTCATTCCTGTCTATATGCCATTACTTTGAATTCCTTAGTCTGACTTTTAGAAGGTTGCGTTCTAAACTTAAGAAAATTTATAAATGGCCATTTCTTAACAGGGTGAAACATAATTTATAAATCAAATTCTTGGATAAACTTTTAATGGAGAAGTTTTCTCCCCACAATATTTATCTCCTGGAAATTTTATCAAATGGTTTGGTTTAGGAAGTAGGAATCAGAAACTTTTTCTGCTGGCAACTGTGATTTATTTATAATGTGTTGGGGAGGGTTGAATAAAATGCTTCTTTATCACCTCACCTTCTCTGCCTCACTTTTACATTTGTGATTTGGAATTATAGTAAACCACTTTGCCCTGAGCCTTTAGAAAATATAGCACATATCGTTCAGGTTTCTCAACTTTCAAAGAACTGGTGTAAAAAGACACACGTGTTCTTCCTAAGGGGGAAGAAAAGCAGTTTTAGTTTAAAATGGACTTTAAGAAAGTTGTTTGTGAACATAACGTGACTTTTTTGAGGCACAGTGAAACCATGTCCATAAACACTTAATAGCCATATGGGCCTCCCTCTCCTCTGTGGGACCTGTTTCCCCATTTTGTTCCCCCTTTGTTACCTGTGAGTGCTAAGTACCAGACATTAGTTGGAAAGAGTCCAAGTAAATTGGCTTTCTAAGCTTGAGACTTAATGCATATCACCTCTATAGGATTAGAGCAGAATAATCAGAGAAGGTAATTTTATAGTTGATACTTTTCTGTGTGTATCATACATAGAAGCACGTCTTGCAGTTATTCCTTTATACACAAAATCACATCTCACATCGTGTAGAGAAACTTTACTTCAACATTATGATATTAACATACGTTTTCTCAGAATTTGGTTGTTGCTTTCTTAAAGAAGATGTTTCCCTGTACGTGTGACCAGAGTAGATCCAGGGCACATACTTCAGGAAGGTGGATATGATATTTTAAGTGTGATTATTTGAACTGATATTTTGGACTTTGTGGCCAACAGATAACTAAGTTTCAGGGGATAGCCTGATGGATTGTATTAGAAGAACAGTTTAGAATTGACTAGATTTAATATTCTGGAAGATTTTCTCCTGTCAAGAAGCAGTGTATTTGGGTCCTCCATGAAAAGTAAAAAGGTATATACACTTTTAGCTTATGGCTATTTTAAAGGATTTTAGGTTTGCCAGAAGAAAATGCTGGAGGGGAAATCGACATGCAAGGAAATGGGTAGTGCGATTCTGTGCCTCCCTGCCCTTGCATGGAGTCTGGTATGCCCTTATGTCATGTATGACCCAAGCTCACCTGCTAGTAATTTCTAATTTACTGTCCTAATTCATCGATTTGTTATCGCTAATTGTTCTTCATTTACTTCTGTGTAGTTTCCAGTACCTAAAGGGTTGAAAGGTTGCTGTAACTGGCACCCGCAGCTGCTCTTTCTTTTGACAGGGGATAATTTTGCAGCCTATGCTTTGTGTGACAGCTGCCTAATTGGGCATTCTCCCCTTGTAGCAAGGCTGCCTTCTCCAGCCTCCCTGCTGACAAATGGTGGTGGATTATAGATGAGGACACGCTGACCCATACGACCTTGCTGAGGCAGCGGGGAGGGGCCTCCTGCTACTTGAGGGAAGCTTTAGGTCATTTAGAGGACAAGGTCACTAGCCAGGTGGGGAAATGACATGATATCACATGACAGTAGCCTGATGACATGGCCAGTGTGTCAAGGACAAATGCATCAGTCTCGGTTAAACATTATTGCAATACTTCATAGAAGGCTTAGTATTTCTTAATTGTTCTGCTGATTTTTTTTGTTTTTTGTTTTCTTAGAAAAAGGAAGAGGGCAGAATAAGACACATGTATTTTAGCAGTTTAAAGCAGTTGTTTACATGAAAATAGAGCTGGTTTAGAAAGCCTCCTCATAATTTTCTCCAGTCATCCAGAGCGTTTTGTTCTTAATTATTGTTTAGTTTGCAGTCCTTTGACTATCGGTACTTTTCAAGAGTTACTTGAAAATTAAGGCAGGCACATAAAAATGAGGCATTGTTATATTGTTAAAAAATATTTAACAACTTCTGTCATCACCCTACTCAATGATTGGCATACCTTTTCATATTTCGAATAAAAGAAAAGTAAGCCAAGTGAAAATGCTTAATTGAAAGGAACCTCAAAACTCTGCATTAATGAGATCATAAATACCACCATGCTGTCATAATTATAAAATGCTAAAGATGTTTTTTAAGTAATTTTTTGAGACCTGAAAATATTTTTTAAATACCATGGGATTATATTTGATGTAAAAACTAAAAGATAAATGAAGATCTTTTAGATATCTTTTCACTATTGGTAATATACATGTTTTTCTTGGATAAGTGGATTTGAGCTATTATAATACCCTTTTTTAAGTGCAAACTCTTAAGAATCCTTGCTGAGTCTATTAACCCTATATTAATACTTGAAAGAGTAAGTCCATGTAAACTGTATTGGATAGTCCAATTTAGAAAAATGCCTTCTTTTAAAAACAGTGAACAGTTTAATGCAAAAAATATTGTTCATGATTCTTGTTTTCTGGAAAAAAAAAATAATTGTTTTTGGGTACCATTGAATCTAAGCCCTCAGTTCTACGGGAGATAATTTTATGCCCCTGAGGTAAAAAACTATCAGTGGTAAAAGTGTGATGAATTAGTTCACTGAAGTAGACACATCTGTATTTTCATGGTTTGTGCACGGTGTATGAGTGTGTGTGTGTGCATGTGTATGTGTGTGTGTGTTTAATTTTGACCGTGCTGTGCATGTGTTTAGCTGCTCTCAAACTCTGACTCAAGCTTGGTGGAGGTTTAATCCTGTGCCCTTGTACACGTAGACTTGATTAGTAGTTGTGGTTATCTCAGCAGAAGACATACCGCCCTCTTCCTTGTATTGGTCGGGACCTGGGCATTGGGGAGTCAAGGCAAAGGAGAAAGAAAAGAGATTTTCCATTAGTATTCTGTGAAAGCCTTACTGTCTGCAGAACAAATTGATTGCTCCGGTGTACCTGTGCTTGGCACCACTGCTGTGAAAGAAAGGTAGGGTTGTAATCTGTTTTATTGTATTACATATTGTGACACTCCAGGAATATTTAACACGCGCTCTTTCTATGGCAAGTGCTATAAGTCTAAGTTTAAAAAGAAGTAAATGAATGGAAAGTATGCAAGAGCAGTGGGTTACAGCTTTATTTACTTCAGACCATGAGAGTTCATTCGAATAAGCTCATTTTGCTGAAAGCATCGCTGGGAACGTAACCTGATTGATAACAAAACACTATAAAGTGTTCTGAGGCACTAATCTGTTTCACTGCTTGAAACGTGTCAGGCAGAGATGAAATTCAAGCTAGTAATGTACAATTTTAAGCACAAGATGAATGGGAGAAGTCAGGGAGGTGGTTATGAACCTAATTAGTTTAGGAAATGATTTTTAATTATTTTCCAGTACGTTATGTTGTTAAAGGTCCTACATAACGTGATGCAGAGAATAGGAAAGAGATTTTCATTAAAAAAAGAAAAAAAAAAAGGTAGCCACTATACCACCTTAAGCTACATTAAAGAAATTAAGAAATGTATTTAGTTTATTCTTTCACTAGTTTTGTTGTATAAATATTGTACTGTTTGATTCTGCTGTGGGAAAGGAAATTGCAATGTTTCTTCCAGTTTTTTTTTTTTATATTAATTCTGTGAACGTTCTTCGGATAGAGACTTACGGTGTAAAATTTGGGATTTCTTAATATGAATTGAATAAACGTTTTAATATTTCACAAAATGATTGAAGCACCTATGATTGGGGTTTGACCCCTTGCCATTTTCAGGCACTCTTGAGATGTTGTCGTAGCTGCACTCTTCAGGTTATGTGAAAATCTGTACTGTGAGGGTAGAGGAGAAATTCCTCTTGTCCAAGTCTCCTGCCCTGTGTGAACTGCAAGTGCCCTTTGCCTCCTCTGTCCCTGTCCTGATCCTTCGATTTCAATCAGAGCACTTGATTGAGGAGAGAGAGCAAGCAAAATAGTTCACTGATGGAATTAAAGTTGCTTTCCATTGTTTCCTTTTACGTTCTTAAAATCAGTATATAGCTTTACATTTTTTAGATTACATTTCACTCCCATTTAAATGTGTGAGTAATTGTGCATATGCTAATTATACATTGTAAAAACATTCTGATACGGAAGATTGGTGTAATCAGAGGCCATGGATATTGGTCTCGGCTATTCCCAGGCACTTTTGTAGAAAAATGTGTGAATGGAGAAACATTTTTAAGCATTTGTTTTCTTTTGTTGTTGCTGTTTGTTTTTGTTTGTTTTTTTATTCAACAAGTTCTTTAATTTTACCAGTAATCTTGAGAAATAAGGAATGAATATCACTATTTTCATTGTAAAGATGAAAAACATAAAATTAGCTAAATTTCTAAATGGTTATCTAGACTACTTTGATGATTATAAGCATTTGTGAAGTTAACAAAATACGGTTTTCTGACATAAAACATTGATTAAAATTAACTATTTGAGGTCGTGTTATCTATTAAGGAAAAGAGATGTTTTTAAGAACTTTTAAACTCAGTGACAAAATTAAGACTATTAAATGTTTTCAGTTGAATATCAGCCATCAAAATTATTAGTGTTGTACTCTTACCTACTTAGTTTTGTGGGAAGTTTTTTTTTGAAAAAATGTGGATTGAGAAAATGTAGAGGAAAAAATAAACCATAGAACTAAGAATCAGAATATTTTCTTTTCCAGCATAAAAGATGTTCTGAACTCTTTCTAGTTAAAATTTTAGTTTTTAATTTTGTAATTATCTTACAAATTTTGAAAATCCTGTTATCTTTCACCCTTACAAAAGAAGTACATGGAATGTGTATATTTAATATATAAACAACTCAGAATGGGAAGATGATGGAGGAACTACCAAGTAGAGGAAATTTATGTTTATGTTTTCTTTTCTTGGGGTGGTGGTTGTACTTCTTCTTTTTGATGGAGTGGGAGATTGTTCTTTACAGACAAAAGCTGTGTTCTTTATTTGATTGTTTTTTACAGACAAAAGCTGTGTTCTTTATTTACCGAAATAGCCATAGTGCTTGACACTGTACCTGGCACCTAGTATCTGATCAATAAATATTTGTTAGTCAAATGAATAAAGGACACTCAACCACTCTCCCCCCCACACACACACACTTTGTTTTTACTCTTGTCTATTTACATTTCCACTGTTCTCATGGTAGTAGTTTTTAGCATCTGCTTCCCTTCTGAAAGCATTCTAGGTGTTGAAGGAACGGGAATTCAGTGTTTCAGAACCAGAGTAAGAACTGTGTTTGCAGAATTGTTTTTTCAGTCAGAGTAGTTCAGGTGACTGTGCCTCAAATTGTTCTTCCTCTGAACACAGACAAGCACGTGTAGACAGACACGCTTAGAATCCTTCTTCGCCTCACTTTGCGTCCATTCTTTTTTTTTTTTTTTTTTTTTTTGTGGTACGCGGGCCTCTCATTGTTGTGGCCTCTCCCGCTGCGGAGCACAGGCTCCGGACGCGCAGGTTCAGCGGCCATGGCTCACAAGGCCCAGCTGCTCCGCGGTATGTGGGATCTTCCTGGACCGGGGCACGAACCCGTGTACCCTGCATCGGCAGGCGGACCCCCAACCACTGCGCCACCAGGGAAGCCCTGCATCCATTCTTTTTCCTCATATACTGGCCTGCTGTGATGTTGAATTTTTAAAGCAGTGAAATCTATGTCTTCTTAGATTCATTCTGTGAGTCTAGATACATTATGCTTACTAACCAATATCAACAAATTATTTTAAACATCCAAGAAAACTGCACTGTAACTTTAGTAAGAGAGATTTAGATCTTTGGAGGAAATAAACGTTTGGCTTGTTATTATGACTAATACTTTTAAGCCATGAAATGAAAGTCATTCTTGAGGACAACTTTAAATATGTGGGTGATAACTTCTCTCAGCTCAGTTAATGAGCAGATGTTTTTATTGTTAGGTGTTCAACATTAGCTAGGATTAGACCACAGTTTTTGAGTGGTAGAACCTTACAGATCAGTTAATATAAAGAGTATATTTAACACATGAGAAAATTGGCCTTTAGAAAGGTTGGTACTTGGTCACTGTTATAAAACTACTTAGTAACTGAGCTGGGGCCAAAATACAAATTGCCTAGTTTTATAAAAAGTGATCATTTTTTCATATGCTGTCAACTCTGCCTGATTTTATCCTTCTAAAATAATAATTGTTATGTTGATACTAGCCAAATCTTATACCTATAGCCACAGTAATTTTAATTCATAACCAAATGGACTGTAAGTTAAAGCAAACGGACATTAAATCATTATATATATGTTTATGTATACCACTATATATATTTAAAATGATATACTTTCAGTTTAATTTACAGTCTGTTTGGTTATGAATTATACACACACACAATTACTGATTGCTCGCTATGAGTGTGGATCCAGTGTACCCTTCCTTTTCTCTTTTTTTCTTTTTCTACCAGTGTACTCTTACTCCAGAAGAATGACAAAAATATTGCATATCACTTAAGAAATATATTAAAAACTAGGAAAATGTATACAATTATAGTATCTGTATTAGAATACATTTGTGAATTTATTTACAATCTCAAATAATTACACTATAATCCATTAATATTTAATATTTTACAGCAGTGTTTTCTTTAATAGTGTAATCAGGCTGAGCAGAGAAAGTGGGCAGCCAACTGAGACTCTTGCCCAGTACGGACCTCCAAGGAGGGGTACTAGCCAGGCATGGCCCCCTGCAAACATAATTAAACGTTGAATTGCCAAATTCAAGAAGTATTCTAATTCAGATTGCTCATGGAAAGATTAGACTCCAGGGGGTAGAGTTTGGTTTGCAAATACAGTAGGTCCTGGCAGTACATGTCAGATGGGTATCCAAGTTAAAGACGGAGAGGGTCCATCCAAAACGCAGGGCCTGACGAGACTAGACTTGCCTTCATCCAGCTGGGCTGGTTTTATTTCCAATGGAGAAATGAACAAAGAACTAGAGACGCTGTCAGAAAACCAAATTTGACCAAGCATAGGGGCAGTGGGGAGACCAGTGGGCAGTGGAGGTGTGGTTTAGGGACTTGGGTCATGCTCCAAATTAAGTTTACATGAAGCATATAAGTCGTCCGGATGGCAGTAAACTGTTTCCAAGCCTTTACTTCCTATTAGTAGATTAAAATTCACACCTAGCTTTTTGGTTCAACAATTGGACAGAGCAAGGTTTGCAGGCAAACTATTTAACCTCTCTAAACTTCACTTTGCTTCTCTTCAAAATGGGGATTATTATAATATCAACCTCGCTAGGTTAGTATGAAGATTAAATGAGAAGACAATGTGTAGCGCCTGGCCCATTATATATATCTGATAATTATTTATTTGTAGGTGTGCGTGTCTGAGTATAAGATAGTCATGCCCTCTGTGGATGTATATAGCTTTATACCACTGTTAATAAGAGGACTTGTCTAGGTAACCATAATATGATGAAGTAGAGCTGTTCGGGTATCTCAAAATGAATGATACAGTCTTTTCATCTTTTATATGCAGCGTGGTGAAGCCGAGTTTAAACTCTTATTCCTATTTTTTACCTGTTAATTTAGTCTCATATTTCAAACTAAAAAAAAAAAAAAAAAGGGTCTGTAACTTTAATAATATGATTCCCTCTCACAAACTACATATTCTTTGCCTTGATCAGTTATGTGATTTTTATTTGTAGTATTGACTTTATTAAAATATGTATCAAAACCTGTGCATAATTTTCAGTGACCACCTCTCCATCTAACAGTATAAAATGTCTAAGTGAATCATGGACCTCACTTTAGAATTATAGAAAATAATTTGGAAAATGAGAACCCAGAGCAGATAAGGTAAAGTTTAATTTGTTTAAATCTTAGCTAAAAAGTTTTCATTTTCTTCAAGTGCCACTCATAGTTTCTAGACTTTTCCTCCTTTAATTATAGAAATTATTTAGCAATTATAGACTTTTGCAGATCCTTAGGACACTGGGGTGATCTGAGTTTAACAAATGTAAAAGCCAAATAAACAACAGTTAACACAGTACTTTTCTCTGGACTGCACAGAATAGAGGAATATTAGAAATTTCTTACGATTTGATCTCAGCTTAAATAAGATTTTACTTTTTCATTATATCGTACTTGTAATTTTAAGTGAAGTGATTATTTCTTTTGATCTTTATAAGAGCGTATTAATTGAAAATCAGAAGGATTTCTTAAAGTTATACCTTGTAATCATCTTTACTTGGCTTACATGATAAATTTAAGTAATTGTATATATAGTTCCTATGCTTCCAGTTGCTTTTTAGTATTATGTATAGAATTAAGCGGTCAGAGAGAAACTAAGAATATGTATAGACATCCACTTATTCAGCAGAAATTCAGTGTCTCAACTGTGCCTGTAGCAAATAGAATCAAACTAATCCTTGTCCTCCTGGAGCAGTAAGTACGGTGTAACAGTAGAAGACAAGCAGTAAACAAGTGTTAAAAAAACAAAAACAAAAAACAAGGAAAAACAAGCAAAAAGTATTACAGAATGAGAGAAGTCCTAAGACGATTGATCTCCTGGGTGCTCTGCTAGGGAATACATGGGAAGACCCACTTACGAAGGCCGTTGGGAAAGGCTCGTCTTGGGAAGTAACATTTCAGGTGAACTGTGTGAGGGAGGCAAAGCAGCAGCTGTAGGAAGAGCCTTCCGGGAATCAGGACCCACACGTGCACCCCACTGGCTGGAGGGCCGGGAAGAACTGTCTGTTTTGGGATCGAAGGAAGTCTGTGTAGTTAGGGTTATGCTCTCCAGTCTAGTAGCCTGGAGCCACACGTGGCCTGTCCGAATTGAGATGTGCTCTAAGTGTAAACTACCCAGCAATTTAGAAGACGTAGTATGACAAAAAAAAGATGTAAAACATTTTAAGAATTTTCTATTGGTTTCATATTGATACCATAATATTTTAGATATATCGGGTTAAATAAAATATATTCAAATTAATTTTACCTTTCTTTTAAACTTAAAAAAAATACGACTACTAGATAATTTAAAATTACATTTGTAGTTCTCATTACGTTTTGCTGGACAGCGCCTGACTAGGGTATAATGAGCAAGGGGCTAAATGACATGAGATAAGGTTCGTTAGATTCTCTGGAGCCAGATTATGCAGGACCTTGTAGCCTGTAGAGAGGAATTTAGACTATTTGAAGTGAGACAGGAAACCATAATGAGTTTTTAGTCAAAGGGATTTATCTTTTACGAAGAGCATTGGCTACAGTGTGGAGAATGTTTTGGAGGGGACTCAGTTCGGAAGCTAATGCAGTAGTGTACACACACACACACACACACATACACACCGCTAAACCAGTTAACACAACAGTTGTCAGATAATGTTATATAAAAAATAGTATCTCTAATCATCAGTGAGTTTTTCAGTCTTATTTGATGGAGTTTCTTTTTTTTTTTTTTTTAATATATATCCATTTTATTTATTTGTTTTTGGCTGTGTTGGGTCTTCGTTTCTGTGTGCAGGCTTCCTGTAGTTGCGGCGAGCAAGGGCTACTCTTCGTTGCGGTGTGCGGGCTTCTCGTTGCGGTGGCTTCTCTTGTTGCGGAGCACGGGCTCTAGGCTCATGGGCTTCAGTAGTTGTGGCTCGCGGGCTCCGGAGTGCAGGCTCAGTAGTTGTGGCGCATAGGCTTCGTTGCTCCACAGCATGTGGGATCTTCCCGGACCAGGGCTCGAACCCATGTCCCCTGCACTGGCAGACGGATTCGTAACCACTGTGCCACCAGGGAAGCCCTTGATGGAGTTTCTTAAGCTATGGGTGCAGGTATTTGGTTTAGGGTTTACATGTGTAGGAATTCTCTTTCGTCCAGTGTTAATGGAATATTAAAATTCTTACAAAATTAAATTCCTACCAGGCTTCTGAAACACTGGAATTCATGGAAATAGTAATACTTTAAAATCATTTATAGCTTTAAAGGTTTTTAAACGTTTTGACAAACCTGTGACATTTCTTAATATTTTGTGGTTCGAGTAATCGTTTGGTACTTTGATAGAAGCTGTGGACATCACAGGTCCCGCAGGACTGTATAGCCTTTAACCCTCCCAACTGTTCTCTGTGATACAGCTTGTTGTCTCTCTTTTGTAAGTGAAGAAACTTGAGAGACTTAGAGTAATTAAGAAAGGGGCCAAGGTTATAGGGTAGTAAGTGACAGGCTCTAGACTGAAACTTAGATCTCTCAGGTACATGTTGTGATAGCCTCTTATCAGAATGCTCCTTATGTAGTGTGTGTGTATGTATGTATTTTTGTGCATGAATGTGAATTAGATGTGCCATGTTTTATTTCTCTCAGAAGCTGTAATTGTAGTACCACTTTTTAATTTGTATAAAATTGGAATAATGCTTAATCTTTGGCTTTTTAGTGTTATTTATACTACTCTGATGATAAAAGTTCTGGATTATTTTTCATACTACAGAAAAATGCAAGGCATAGCAGTATAGTTCAGTTTTTTCTTTTTTTTTTCTTTTTCCTGAGCTGTTTTTGGTTTTGTACCTTAGAAAGAAATTTATTTGCTACAGAGTCTGCTTCCACTTATGAATACTTAGGGGACACCACACACAATGCTATGTGCTTTGCATGTCTTAGTTCATTAAATCTTTTTTATAGCCCTATTAATTAGGTAACATTATCTCCAGAATCTCAGAAAAATTAAGTTAGTAGGTGAACAAAGATTCAAAACCTGAACTCTTAGCTTAATGTATTTTAGGCATCTTTGAAGTTAAGTATCTTCACAGTATCCCTGTTAATGACCATTTACACTATCAACAATATTTTTCCCTATAAAAATCAAAAGACTTTTGAAATTCAAGTGAAAATGTTTAAGATTTTTAAAAATCATATGTCTTTAACAGAATTGAAATTGATTTGTCTCTTATCACTGACAAGACTGATACTTTTTGGTAAACTAATAGGTTTATTTCTTCTAGTTAATGAAGATAAGAAAAAGAAAGATTAGGTAACACTCAGGGAAGCTCGCTGTGCAGCATAAAAATCTGGCAGTTGCCTTTTTTTTTTTAACTTCATAATATTTTATTTTTTATTTTATTTTACTTTTTTAAACATCTGTATTGGCGTATAATTGCTTTACAATGGTGTGTTAGTTTCTGCTTTATAACAAAGTGAATCAGCTATACATATACATATATCCCCATATCTCCTCCCTCTTGCGTCTCCCTCCCACCCTCCCTATCCCACCTCTCTAGGTGGTCACAAAACACCGAGCTGATCTCCCTGTGCTATGTGGCTGCTTCCCACTAGCTATCTATTTTATATTTGGTAGTAAATGTAAGTCCATGCCACTCTCTCACTTCGTCCCAGCTTACCCTTCGGCCTCCCCGTGTGCTCAAGTCCATTCTCTATGTCTGTGTCTTTATTCCTGTCCTGCCCCTAGGTTCTACGGAACCTTTTTTTTTTAGGTTCCATATATATGTGTTAGCATATGGTATTTGTTTTCCTCTTTCTGACTTACTTCACTCTGTGTGACAGACTCTAGGTCCATCCACCTCACTACAAATAACTCAATTTCATTTCTTTTTATGGCTGAGTAATATTCCATTGTATATCTGTGCCACATCTTCTTTATCCGTTCATCTGTCGATGGACACTTAGGTTGTTTCCATGTCCTGGCTACTGTAAATAGAGCTGCAATGAACACTGTGGTACATGACTCTTTTTGAATTGTGGTTTCCTCAGGGTATATGCCCAGTAGTGGGATTGCTGGGTCGTATGGTAGTTCTATTTTTACGTTTTTAAGGAACCTCCATACTGTTCTCCATAGTGTCTGTATCAATTTACATTCCCACCAACAGTGCAAGAGGGTTCCCTTTTCTCCACACCCTCTCCAGCATATACTGTTTGTAGATTTTTTGATGGTGGCCATTCTGACTAGTGTGAGGTCATACCTCATTGTAGTTTTCATTTGCATTTCTCTGATGATAGTGATGTTGAGCATCCCTTCATGTGTTTGTTGGCAATCTGTACATCTTCTTTGGAGAAATGTCTGTTTAGGTTTTCTGCCCATTTTTATTTTTATTTATTTTTAACATCTTTATTGGAGTATAATTGCTTTACAATGGTGTGTTAGTTTCTGCTTTATAACAAAGTGAATCAGTTATACGTATGTTCCCATATCTCTTACCTCTTGCATCTCCCTCCCTCCCACCCTCCCTATCACACCCCTCTAGGAGGTCACAAAGCACCGAGCTGATTTCCCTGTGCTATGTGGCTGTTTCCCACTAGCTATCTACTTTACGTTTAGTAGTGTATATATGTCCATGTCACCCTCTCACTTTGTCACCGCTTACCCTTCCCCCTCCCCCTGTCCTCAAGTCCATTCTCTAGTAGGTCTGTGTCTTTATTCCCGTCTTACCCGTAGGTTCTTCATGACATTTTTTTTTCTTAGATTCCATATATATGTGTTAGCATACGGTATTTGTCTTTCTCTTTCTGACTTCACTCTCTATGACAGACTCTAGGTCCATCCACCTCATTACAAATAACTCAATTTCGTTTCTTTTTATGGCTGAGTAATATTCCATTGTATATATGTGCCATGTCTTCTTTATCCATTCATCCGATGATGGACACTTAGGTTGCTTCCATCTCCTGGCTATTGTAAATAGAGCTGCAATGAACATTTTGGTACATGACTCTTTTTGAATTATGGTTTTCTCAGGATATACGCCCAGTAGTGGGATTGCTGGGTCATATGGTAGTTCTATTTGTAGTTTTTTTAAGGAACCTCCATACTGTTCTCCATAGTGGCTGAACCAATTCACATTCCCACCAGCAGTGCAAGAGTGTTCCTTTTCTCCACACCCTCTCCAGCATTTATTGTCTCTAGATTTTTTGATGATGGCCATTCTGACCGGTGTGAGATGATATCTCATTGTAGTTTTGAGTTGCGTTTATCTAATGATTAATGACATTGAGCATTCTTTCATGTGTTTGTTGGCAGCCTGTATATCTTCTTTGGAGAAATGTCTGTTTAGGTCTTCTGCCCATTTTTGGATTGGATTGTTTTTTTGTTATTGAGCTGCATGAGCTGCTTGTAAATTTTGGAGATTAATCCTTTGTCAGTTGCTTCATTTGCAAATATTTTCTCCCATTCTGAGGGTTATCTTTTGGTCTTGTGTATGGTTTCCTTTGTTGTGCAAAAGATTTGAAGTTTCATTAGGTCCCATTTGTTTATTTTTGTTTTTATTTCCATTTCTCTAGGAGGTGGGTCAAAAAGGATCTTGCTGTGATTATGTCATAGAGTGTTCTGCCTATGTTTTCCTCTAAGAGTTTGATGGTGTCTGGCCTTACATTTAGGTCTTTAATCCATTTTGAGCTTATTTTTGTGTATGGTGTTAGGGAGTGTTCTAATCTCATACTTTTACATCCACCTGTCCAGTTTTCCCAGCACCACTTATTGAAGAGGCTGTCCTTTCTCCACTGTACATTCCTGCCTCCTTTATCAAAGATAAGGTGACCATATGTGTGTGCGTTTATCTCTGGGCTTTCTATCCTGTTCCGTTGATCTACCTGTCTGTTTTTGTGCCAGTACCATACTGTCTTGATTACTGTAGCTTTGTAGTGTAGTCTGAAGTCAGGCAGCCTGATTCCTCCAGCTCAGTTTTTCATTCTCAAGATTGCTTTGGCTATTCGGGGTCTTTTGTGTTTCCATACAAATTGTGAAATTTTTTGTTCTAGTTCTGTGAAAAATGCCAGTGATAGTTTGATAGGGATTGCATTGAATCCGTAGATTTCTTTGGGTGCTAGAGTCATTTTCATAATGTTGATTCTATCAGTCCAAGAACATGGTATATCTCTCCATCTATTTGTATCATCTTTAATTTCTTTCATCAGTGTCTTACAGTTTTCTGCCTACAGGTCTTTTGTCTCTTTAGGTAGGTTTATTCCTAGAAATTTTATTCTCTTTGTTGCAGTGGTAAATGGGAGGGTTTTCTTGATTTCACTTTCAGATTTTTCATCATTAGTGTACAGGAATGCCAGAGATTTCTGTGCATTCATTTTGTATCCTGCTACTTTACCAAATTCATTGATTAGCTGTAGTAGTTTTCTGGTAGCATCTTTAGGATTCTCTATGTATAGTATCATGTCGTAGCAGACAGTGACAGCTTTACTTCTTTTCTGATTTGGATTCCGTTTATTTCCTTTTCTTCTCTGGTTGCTGTGGCTAAAACTTCCAAAACTATGTTGAATAAGAGTGGTGAGAGTGGGCAGCCTTGTCT
This sequence comes from Delphinapterus leucas, assembly GCF_059928025.1. Taxonomy (NCBI): domain Eukaryota; kingdom Metazoa; phylum Chordata; class Mammalia; order Artiodactyla; family Monodontidae; genus Delphinapterus; species Delphinapterus leucas. The sequence continues at coordinate 28,723,344 of NC_143132.1, forward strand.
TATTCCTGATCTTAGTGGAAATGGTTTCAGTTTTTCACCATTGAGGTCGATGTTGGCTGTGGGTTTGTTGTATATGGCCTTTATTATGCTGAGGAAAGTTCCCTCTGTGCCTACTTTCAGCAGGGTTTTTATCATAAATAGGTGTTGAATTTTGTCGAAAGCTTTCTCTGCATCTATTGAGATGATCGTATGGTTTTTATCCTTCAATTTGTTAATATGGTGTATCATGTTGATTGATTTGTGTATATTGAAGAATCCTTGCATTCCTGGAATAAACCCCACTTGATCGTGGTGTATGATCCTTTTAGTGTGCTGTTGGATTCTGTTTGCTAGTATTTTGTTGAGGATTTTTGCATCTATGTTCATCAGTGATATTGGCCTGTAGTTTTCTTTTTTTCTGACATCTTTGTCTGGTTTTGGTATCAGGGTGATGGTAGCCTCATAGAATGAGTTTGGGAGTGTTCCTCCCTCTGGTATATTTTGGAAGAGCTTGAGAAGGATAGGTGTTAGCTCTTCTCTAAATGTTTGATAGAATTCGCCTGTGAAGCCATCTAGTCCTGGGCTTTTGTTTGTTGGAAGATTTTTAATCACAGTTTCAGTTTCAGTGCTTGTGATTGGTCTGTTCATATTTTCTATTTCTTCCTGATATTCAGTCTCGTCAGGTTGTGCATTTCTAAGAATTTGTCCATTTCTTCCAGGTTGTCCATTTTATTGGCATAGAGTTGCATGTAGTAATCTCTCATGATCCTTTGTATTTCTGCAGTGTCAGTTGTTACTTCTCCTTTTTCATTTCTAATTCTGTTGATTTGAGTCTTCTCCCTTTTTTCTTGATGAGTCTGGCTAATGGTTTATCAATTTTGTTTATCTTCTCAAAGAACCAGCTTTTAGTTTTATTGATCTTTGCCATCGTTTCCTTCATTTCTTTTTCATTTATTTCTGATCTGATCTTTATGATTTGTTTCCTTCTGCTAACTTTGGGGGTTTTTTGTTCTTATTTCTCTAATTGCTTTAGGTGCAAGGTTAGGTTGTTTATTCGAGATGTTTCCTGTTTCTTAAGGTAGGATTGTATTGCTATAAACTTCCCTCTTAGAACTGCTTTTGCTGCATCCCATAGGTTTTGGGTTGTCGTGTCTCCATTGTCATTTGTTTCTAGGTATCTTTTGATTTCCTCTTTGATTTCTTCAGTGATCACTTCCTTATTAAGTAATGTATTGTTTAGCCTCCGTGTGTTTGTATTTTTTACAGATCTTTTCCTGTAATTGATATCTAGTCTCATAGCATTGTGGTCGGAAAAGATACTTGATACAATTTCAGTTTTCTTAAATTTACCAAGGCTTGATTTGTGACCCAAGATATGATCTGTCCTGGAGAATGTTCCATGAGCACTTGAGAAAAATATGTATTCTGTTGTTTTCGGATGGAATGTCCTCTAAATATCAATTAAGTCCATCTTGTTTAATGTATCATTTAAAGCTTGTGTTTCCTTATTTATTTTCATTTTGGATGATCTGTCCATTGGTGAAAGTGGGGTGTTAAAGTCCCCTACTGTGAATGTGTTACTGTCGATTTCCCCTTTTATGGCTGTTAGTATTTGCCTTATGTATTGAGGTGCTCCTATGTTGGGTGCATAAATATTTACAATTGTTATATCTTCTTCTTGGATCGATCCCTTGATCATTATGTAGTGTCTCTTTGTGTGTTCTAATAGTCTTTATTTTAAAGTCTATTTTGTCTGATATGAGAATTGCTGCTCCAGCTTTCTTTTGATTTCCATATGCATGGAGTATCTTTTTCCATCCCCTCAGTTTCAGTCTGTATGTGTCCCTAGGTCTGAAGTGGGTCTCTTGTAGACAGCATATATATGGGTCTTGTTTTTGTATCCTTTCAGCCAGTCTCTGTCTTTTGGTGGGAGCATTTAATCCATTTACATTTAAGGTAATTATCAATATGCATGTTCCGATTCCCATTTTCTTAATTGTTTTGGGTTTGTTATTGTAGGTCTTTTCCTTCTCTTGTGTTTCTTGCCTAGAGAAGTTCCTTTAGCATTTGTTGTAAAGCTGGTTGGGTGGTGCTGTACTCTCTCACCTTTTGCTTGTCTGTAAAGGTTTTAATTTCTCCATCAAATCTGAATGAGATCCTTGCTGGGTAGAGTAATCTTGGTTGTAGGTTTTTCTCCTTCATCACTTTAAATATGTCCTGCCGCTCCCTTCTGGCTTGCAGAGTTTCTGCTGAGAGATCAGCTGTTAACCTTATGGGGATTCCCTTTTCTGTTATTTGTTTTTTTTTCCCTTGCTGCTTTTAATACGTTTTCTTTGTATTTAATTTTTGATAGTTTGATTAATATGTGTCTTGGCGTGTTCCTCCTTGGATTTATCCTGTATGGGACTCTCTGTGCTTCCTGGACTTGATTAACTATTTCCTTTCCCATGTTAGGGAAGTTTTCAACTATAATCTCTTCAATTATTTTCTCAGTCCCTTTCTTTTTCTCTTCTTCTTCTGGGACCCCTGTAATTCGAATGTTGGTGCGTTTAATGTTGTCCCAGAGGTCTCTGACGCTGTCCTCATTTCTTTTCATTCTTTTTTCTTTATTCTGCTCTGCAGTAGTTATTTCCACTATTTTATCTTCCAGTTCACTTATCCTATCTTCTGCCTCAGTTATTCTCTGCCCAGTTTTAGATTGGGTTGTTTGCTTTTTTGATGTTGAGCTGCATGAGCTGTTTGTAAATTTTGGAGATTAATCCTTTGTCAGTTGCTTCATTTGCAAATTTTCTCCCATTCTGAGGGTTGTCTTTTCATCTTGTTTATGGTTTCCTTTGTTATGCAAAAGCTTTTAAATTTCATTAGATCCCATTTGTTTATTTTTGGTTTTATTTCCATTTCTCTAGGAGGTGGGTCAAAAAGGATCTTGCTGTGATTTATGTCATAGAGTGTTCTGCCTATGTGTTCCTCTAAGAGTTTTATAGTGTCTGGCCTTACACTTAGGTCTTTAATCCATTTTGAGTTTATTTTCATGTATGGTGTTAGGGAGTGTTCTGATTTCATTCTTTTATGTGTAGCTGTCCAGTTTTCCCAGCACCACTTATTGAAGAGGCTGTCTTTTCTCCATTGTATATTCTTGCCTCCTTTATCAAAAGTAAGGTGACCATATGTGTGTGCGTTTATCTCTGGGCTTTCTATCCTGTCCCATTGACCTGTATTTCTGTTTTTGTGGCAGTTAGCTTTGAATGCATGATCATATAAACAGTGGGATAGTGGAATCAATAGGTATGTTATCACTAACAGTGTCACATATTTTAAAGTATCAAGTCATAGTAAAATACCTATATATGGGTCTACTTTAAATTGCAGATTCTGGTAGCTAGGAATTAGAAATGGCAGATTCTTGGTTTGTAGTACTATTTTACAAAAAGATAGTTTAATATACCAGAGTATCCAAAACATTTGCAATGTGGTATACTACTTTAGTTTCCATTATACTGTTTAATTTTGGAAAGGATAGATTTTGCCTAATTAGTATAAAATTATATTAAAACAATTCTGTAGGACTTCCCTGGTGGTACAGTGGTTAGGAATCCACCTGCCAATGCAGGGGACGTGGGTTCGAGCCCTGGTCCCAGAAGATCCCACATGCCGCGGAGCAACGAAGCCCATGCGCCGCAGCTACTGAGCCTGCACTCTAGGGCCCACGAGCCACAACTGCTGAGCCCGTGCACTACAACTACTGAAGCCCGCGCACCTAGAGCCCGTGCTCCGCAACAATAGAAGCCACGCAATGAGAAGCCCGAGGGTTGCAACAAAGAGTAGCCGCCGCTCGCTGCAACTAGAGAAAGCCCACGCGCAGCAACAAAGACCCAGCGCAGCAAAAAATTTTTAAAAATTAGAAAAAAAGAGTATTATACTTTCTGACCTAGTGAGTCCTTATCCAAAAAAAACACTCAGAAATGTGAACAAGTTGTTCACAGCAATGCTGTTCATAATACAAACTGTTAGAAACTGCCTAAACGTCCAGTAATAGTGAAATGGACAAGTTAGTGTCATTAGATGCATAGAATGGAACGAAGACCCAATGCAGCCAAAAATAAACAAATAAAGAAAAAAAGAGTAAGCCATCATTTAAAAAAGCATTTATGTAAATTATTAGCAATATCTATTAGAGATATAAGGAGCATAAAGAGGGAAAAGGTAGCATTTCTTGAGGACTTGCTTTATTGGATGTTTTATATATGTTATCTAATTTTCACAACTGTCCTATTAGATAAGTTGGTATCATACACATTAAACTGAGACTCAAACAGATTTACCTAGTTACAGAGCTAGTGGATGAGCCCCAGTGTTTTTATTTTTAAAGCTCATGGTATCTTTTAGAAATGAAAACTGGAAGGAATTTTTTATTATACAGATTGTTGGAAGGTATAAAAGAAGGCCTTTCAGAAGTAAGCTGTGGAAATTTTGACTCTAAGAGTTTCTTCATCTTCAATTGTTAAGATTGACAGCTGGTGGATTGGAATGGTGTCTAGTCCTGTCAGTAGCCAATATAGGACTGTAAAATAGTTTATGAAGTTGAGTTTCTCAGTCCTGATTTTTTTTGTTGTTACTGTTCTCGATTTTAGTTGGTTTTTTCCAGTCGTCTTTTGTCCCCGGGTCCATCACTGATAACACACAGGTCTAAATACTTAACGCTGCAAAACTTAGCCTCTCTAATCGTAGAAGTGCTCTTCCTATTGGAATTCTTTCTAAATAAGTAAAAAGCGATTATTGAACAGAGATTTTAAGAAGGTTTAACCATTTCTATCCCTTCTCAGACATAATTTTTACAAATAAGATTTGACTGGTATCAACTATCTGATGACCATTTTTCTTGATTATATAGTAGAGATTCAAGGCACGTCCTTACTTAGTTTTGTTCCAGTGTGCAGTTTTCAATGTATAATTTTGTTCTTCCATTTTGCTGGTTATACAGAACTCGACCTAGCCCTTTTACTCTGAACATGTGTTCCAGCCGTTTCTACTGCACAGTGTTTATGCTACTGAATAATATATTTAGAACAAAAATATTGACAAATTTGGGGACTTTTTTTTTTTAGTACACTGTAGATATTTTTAGCAGATTGAAAGAGTTTTTTTCTCTCCCCTTTGTGTCACTCTTCTGAGTATTCCTGCAGTGTATGTACTTGGGAGGGGGTAGGCAGAGGAGACACCTTACCTGGTAAATCAACTTCAGTGATAGTTTTGTAGCAAACTTGTGTTTACAGTTAGATTTGGGGGGGGGGGAAATACTACGTTTTTTGGTTTGGAAAGTTTGAATGGTATTCTCTTATGTAAGTATAATACAGAAACTTATAAACCATTTCTATTACTATATCAAAAACCACAAAACTCAGTCAAACTTAATTTGTAGGTTAAATTGTTTAAGTGATATCCTTGCCTCTGTAATTTATTTAAAAATAGGCTGAGTTCCTTGAGTATTCAGAGTAGAGGCGAAAACAATGGTCAGAGAAGTGGCAGAAAGTCTTAAAGGAAAAACCGCCTTTTAATTCTGGATGAGATTTCTGACCATCTCAGATATAAATGGACAACTTTTGTAGTCATCTTCTACTTTAATGCTGGGAGTATATGGGCAAATTCTTGTCATATGCCTGGGCTCTAAGATTGCTGTGGAGGAAAGTAAATGGAACAAGGCCATGTTTCTTCTGACTTCTTTCTTCTCATAAAAGAGCACATTAGTTTCTTTATTCTGTTTACTTTTTGAAAATTGGTATCATTTATGCAAGTCTTTTTATTTCCTTCTGATATCCATGAAATTGTCTCTAAAGCTCGACTGCAAAAAAATTGGAGTAACACTTATAAACATCTCCCTTCTGTGGGTAAGAGGGAGGATGAAAGAAAGCATTTTATTCTATCTAGAGTGGGAACACATACTTACCCCCGAAAGGAGCATCAGTCCTAAATGATGCAGAAGAAAAAGAAAGGCAAAGTGATTATTCTTAGCTGTATTGAGAACATTCTCAAGGACTTCAAAAATATGGAGCTAAAATAACTAGAGCCGGGGAGATGCAGTAGAATCTTAAAGAGGATCTTGTTGAGCCTAGTGCTTTTAAATGAGTAAAGTGAGGCACAAAAAGATGACAACACTTGGTCACTTTTTTCTTTCTTCACTGTCTCTCATAGCCCCAGAGTTCCAGGAGTTGGTCCATCTGGCCAGATTCAGTGTCTTCCCTATGTTGATCCCACACAGGTCCTGTTGAAAGGAAGAAGCTTTTTACCTGATATACAGGAAGAAATTGAGTGAGACATAGTTGGAGAACTGTAGCAGTGGAACCTTCTGCCTCTTCTTCTTGTTTATTCCACCATGGAGTAGTTGTTATTTCTGACTCCTACCTTTGGGCAATTGTTGTTGAAACATCTGGGGCCAAGGCTGTTATCTAGGGCCCCACCAAAGTTTATTTAAGAAGAATTGGAGACAGGTGGAAACCCCATAGTTTACAGCAGCAAATGAAATTAAAGAAGTACCTGGAATCCCTAGGTATAACCTGGCCTTGCCTGACCCAGGGTAACCCTGCTTCCCACCCACCCAGCTTCACTAATGAACTTTGACTGCAGGCACTATAAGAGTGTGATGCTGCTTGCTGTTAGATGCCATGACCGTTTATGGGCATATTTTGCTAGAGATGGTAGAGGTGGCTGAATCAAGATCCCCCTTATGTGATATTTTACTGTTTGGCCCTCTGAGCAAGAACCATCTGGTCTTTATTTCCTTGCCAACTTCAGTATAACCCATCCACCTGCCTTTGTGCTAGGTTCCACTTTAAGAATTCACTTTCCAGTCTGCTCATACATACAGCTTGAATACCAGCATCTCCCTTAAGATTTTATTACCTCTTATCTGGTTCATGCTATAGCTCCCTGGCATGGACCCTTACCGTCTTCTAGCTAATAGGCATAGTACCTAGGCTGTGTATTAGATTAAGGCATTCCCCCTAAGCTTGCCTGTTTTTCATCCATTCATTCTCAAGGCCTTGCAGGTTGCTCAGGGCTCATCATTTAGGGCTTGGACAACCCTGGTCTGACCCACAGTTGGACATTAATACTTGCATTATTAAGTATTAATAACCCACCCCATCCCACCTCATACACATTTCCCAACATAGGGAATATGGTCTTCACGTCAGTATCGGGAGCCTTTGTAGTTCTGAACGCCAGCAGCACCATGAGTAAGTCAGGTAGAATTAATTTAAGACTTGGAAATTAAAAGATGGAAAGAAGAATTAGAGAAAGTAGACCATTTGAGAGGTTGGGAGGGGTAGAGGAAGGCAGGAAGAAAGAAGGGATGGAGGAAAAAAAGTACATGTTTCAGGGCTGGAACAGCTCTTGACTATGCCCTTGGCTAGTGGTACTAGAGTCATGAGTTGAAACCAATTGATGGGTTCTGACTCTGAGGTCTTAGGAAGCGCTCTTGAATTGAATAGTCCAGATTTGTTGTCATCTTAGCAAAATGACAAAGGGGAGGAAGTCAGGAAAATGGACAAGGAAATAGTCTACCTGTGTTCTCTCATGGTTCCTTCTTTTCCTTGATTGAGAGGAAGATCAATATTTTATTCTACTTTTCATGTGAAAAGAAAAATGAGTCTTCATTTCTTTACTAGTGGCCGTGGTCTAAGTGAATTGTTCATGAATATATACATTCATATAGATTCAGTAACTTCAGAGTCAGTTAAACTGCTTGGCTCATATGAAAATAAAGACTTATCTGCTTTTAAATTCAATGGAGTAAGGAAAATGATAAAACAAATTAAACTGTAAAGTTCTTCAACATCAGTAAGTTTCACACCGCTGCAGGGATAACTTGACGAAAGGACACGTTCAGCCAGATGGCCTGTGCTGGCCTCCTTCCCATCCCTGCAAAAGGTATGTTATTCACTCCCAGGATAGCTCAGGGAAAGAGCTGCTTATGGAATTCAAACAACCAATGTCCAATTAACCCCTGTTTTGGTCAGTGTTTCCTACACAGTTTGGATAATTGGCATACTTTAGTTCCATCAAGGGAGGCAGCTGGTTTGTTGGTTAGTTCAGGCCCCTGGGCATAAGAAATCTGAAATTCTTTTATCAGCTCTGTCCCTACAAACTCTCAGTGTGACCTTGAACATCTTATTTACCTCTTTTTGTCATTGACTGTCCCCATTTGAAAATCGGAGATATGTGTTGGAGGTAGACCATACATGAGGCAGAGGTACTGTAGGAAAAGTGAGGGAAAGGAGCGTTGATATGTGCAGAGGTCTTTAAACCACGGATTTAAAGGTGTAGTTTTTCTTACATAGCACTACTGCCGTATCTTAGGGATGCTGCAATTGCATAGAACAGAAGCCTACTCAACAAAGCTCAAGTACAGGGAGATTTATTAGAGGCATGTAGCAGGCTCTTCAGGAACCCAGTGATAGGAGTGCATTGCACTTTCTTGAAACTGGAAAACCATTCATCAACTGCTTGCTGTCTCCCCTCTCTCTCTCTTCCTTTTTGCCTTCCTCATCTCTGCTTCTTTCTCTGCACCTACTTCGTTCTTTTCTCTCAGCATCCTGACTCTGAATACTAATCTGTGAAATGTGGCCTATTAAAGCAACCCCAAAATGAAGGTTTTCAGTCACTTTGAATTACATATCCCAAGAGAGGAAACGAATTGGTCCAGTTTAGTCACATTCCCAACATGGTCCATTCCCCTGGTTCTTTATGAAGAAAAGTCTAGGGAAGGAAAAATGATAGGTATCTTTTGTGCATGAAATGAATGACTCTTTGGTTTAAGTAAACATGTCTTACAAAATTAAGGAATTAATTAGCTAGGTTATTAAATTACAGATCCAAAGTATTTTTTTAGTTTTACAGGATATATATAGAATATGTTCAAGCACTTAACAGAAAATATCAGGCATGGAGATACAAATGCCAAAGACAATCCCAACTCTCAAGGAGCTTTATGTGGGGTGAAAGTGAAGAAGGTTTTTTTGAGAAAGTCCTCTAGTCTGGAGCTCCGTCCATAGAATAACGTAACGTTAATCTAATGCTTAGAAAATGCCAGGCATATTTCGTGTAATAGAACATCCTGATGAGGTAGGTACTATTATGATTCTAATTTTACAGCTAAAGAAACGGAGCCCCAGAATGGATAGGTAACTTGACTAGAGTCACCCACTGACAAATGGCAGAGTGAGGAATCCAAAGAGTGTTCTCTTAACTACTGTGCTTTTGTGGCCTTTCTAATAAAAACAAGAGACAACAACAGACACAGATTTTAGAGTAGGAAAAGTAATCCAAGTTCTCCAGGTGCTACAGAGTCATTTGCTTTACCAAATGCTTTCAAATTCACCATTGTTATAGTCTGTGGCAATTTAATAGGGAAAGCTGGAACTCAGAAGACCCTAAATTAATTTTTTTTAAATAAATTTATTTATTTACTTATTTTTGGCTGCGGGGGCTAGTTTTCATTGTGGTATGTGGGCTTCTCATTGCGGTGGCTTCTCTTGTTGCCGAGCATGGGCTCTAGGCGTGCGGGCTTCAGTAGTTGTGGCGTGTGGGCTCAGCAGTTGTGGCTCACGAGCTCTAGAGCTCAGGCTCAGTAGTTGTGGCGCACGGGCTTAGTTGCTCCGCGGCATGTGGGATCTTCCCGGACCAAGGCTCGAACCTTTGTCCCCTGCATTGGCAGGCAGATTCTTAACCACTGCGCCACCAGGGAAGTCTCCGTAAATTAATTTTGGATGAGCCACTTATTGGCCAATTAACCGATCACTCAGTTGCTTGTTTGTTAAAATGCAAATGAAGGTAATATAATATTAACCAACCCCAGGAGAAAAATCAAAGAAAACATATGTTGGCATTTCATTTGAGGAGGAGGTATGGCTTAAAGCACCTGGGGAGAAGCAGGGCTTTTTTAATGTATAGTAAACTCAGTAGGAGTCAACAGCCTGTGGTGGAGAACTCCCAGGAACATTTATACTCTACTTTGGCCGGTCAAGAATTTATAAAGAATTGCATCTTTGCAGACTGGCACCCAGGTGCATGTGTCTTCCTTTGTTTGTCCTTTGCTAGACTCCTTCAACAGTGGAATTTAACTGTCTTAACTAGACCTTAACAAGGTGATGGACTTAGTCAGTGGAATAATGTTTCTAATGTTTGAAGGATAATTGAAGGATGAGCCTTGTTTTCTGTGGCCCCACAAAGGACTAATGATCAGAGTAAAGGAGACAGATTATAGCCCAGGGCAGGGAAGAATATCATATTGTTGCAGTTGTGCAAATATGGAATGAGTTCTCTGAATAGTGGATAATCCTTGTTGAGTACCTGCGTTGTGCCCAGGCACTGTGCTGAGCACTGTATGAGCATTGTCAGATTTATTCCTCACAGTGGCTCTGTGAAATAGGTATTGGTTTTTTCACACTTAAAAATAAAACTTTCAAGAGTAGTTAACTTGCCCGAGGAGGTCAAACAGCTGGCAAATGGAAGAGCCAGAAATTGAACCCAGAGCCATCTGACTCCAAAAGATACCACCTTGGAATACAATCCATGGTCACTAGAAGTTTTCAGAAGTAAACTAGACAACCAGTGTTAGCAAATAGATTATTAAAGGTGTTTAAGCATTGGATGGGATGACTGACTAGGCAGATGACCTTTCAACTGTCTCCTAACTTTTAAATTGGTCTCATTCATTATGTTTGTAGAATCTATTTGCTGTTAGGAAAATGATAGCTAGTGGTAGAGCCATCATAGGAAAATAGGTTTCTCTTCATAAAAATTAGCTGTTCTGCCATTGTTATACAACTTCCATAAATTTGTATTCCCAGTATTATGGAGGCTGGGATATTTGTCAGTTTAGCTTTAAAAACAAGTCATTAGTCCAAGTGAATAAAGTGTCTGCCCAAAAACCCTACAATATTTTATGATAGACAAGGAAGTTTGAATTGATAGTGTAATTACTTTCAAACAAATGCCTAAATAGCTTTTGGAGTATAGTATGATATATTTTGTTTTTAATATATATTAAAGAGTATCTTATTGTACATTTTAGAAAAATGTGTTTTCAAACTTGTATCTATCTACATCAAAGTTAGATATTTTCTGGACCTACGTGACTTCTTAGCCTCCTCAGACCTGAGAAACGTCATTTAGGTTTGATACCCTACCGTGAAGCAAGTGGGGACCTGAAGCTTACCCCTTCAGTACAGGTCAAAGGAGTGAATTGCCTTGATTTTACATTGCTGCTAACAGCAGCATGCAGATGTGGAAGAAGTAGGAAAGGCGGGGCAATGACATGTTGACTCTTCTTGCATCAGTATTCCAGACCTGCTTGGATAATGTTTGTTTTTGTTGAATTGGTTTTTAGATTTTCAGGTATAGTCTTTTTAAAGTAATTTGATCACTTTCACATATTCTAATTGAATCACTTTATGGCAGGATATTGTTTTTATTTAGCCAGCCACAGTAAAAGCTCATGCTTGAAGCTCTCCAGCAAATACAGGTTCAAATGAAAAAGATCGTCCTAAGAATAGCTTTGACCAATTTGAGTTCATCTTTATTGCACAATTTAAAGGGTTCAAGTTGTTTGGTATATAAATATTATATACTTCAGTGATTGATTTTTCAAATGGACAAAGAAATAATTTCTCATTTGTGGTTAATATGTGATACAAAGTTAATTCATAAAGGCTTTCTTTCCCCATTTCATTATAACTCTTTTTTAGGAAGAGTTTGATTTGTCTGATTTTAGGGATTAAATCTTTCAATGTGATACTTCATTTCTTAAAAACATCTCCATTGAAAGAAAATTCAACAATGAAATATTTTAGTGTAAATAGATTTTATTCAACTTCCTGTGAAGTGAGTAGTTTGAGAGGGGAAAATGGTGAAAAGCTTTATGATACCAGAATTTTAAAACATTTGCTCATTCTTGTCTGTAGTCTATGGGCATGTTATGTCTTACAAACCTTAGCCAGGAAGACACTGGTTAAAGGAAACTGAATGAATATGATCATTTTTTTATGAACAGATGTTAAAGACCCTCATAAATATTTAAATCTTGTATTTTTCTAGCAGAATACTAGTCACATATGTTTTCCAAACCCACGGAACTTCCTGCATAGAATAAAGTACTTTATTGCTCTTTAATTTTTTAATTTTTTTGGTTAATTTATATTCAGAGAGGGGGATGATGTCTTGAATTTGAAACCAAACATTATAACTACCATTATTACATCGTTTCAAATCTTAAGGTACCTTAGAATTATGGTACACCCCGTGTTTTATAGTCTGAGGCTCAAGGAGTTTGACTTGTTGCATGTTCTACTGGAAATGCTGTCTCTGCCAGGTGCTGGGATGTACGGTGACAAAGACGTAATCCTTGCCCAGGAGGAGTTTACATTCTAGTTGAGGGCCGTGCATAAACAATGCAAACTACAGTTTTGTGATGAGATGATTGAAAGATCTACTGAGTGCTGTGGAGTCCCAGAGATGAGAAACTGCCCTCAGCCTGTATAGTTCAGGGAAGGCTGCCCAAGGAGGAGGGAGGGGGGTATAGCCCTCAGCTGAGACTTACAGAATAGAAAAGATATCTTATTCCTTTAGCTTGATTGTGGGTAAGTGGAACATCTTTTAATTCTGATACATTTCATCAAATGATGATGGTGGTAGGGATTGTGTGGGTGAAGAGGTAGGGAAGGGCACTGAGCAGAAGATTCTTTTCTTTTTATTCTGCATCACAATTATTTTTCCCACTGTTACGTCTTACTCATCTCCTCATGGGTAATGGCAAGAATTTAAATATGAAACAAATTATTCATTTTATATTAAGTGCTACAATTGAAAGCGTGATAACTACCAAACCAATAAAGCAAAATATAAATAGAGGAAATACTGACATAAGAATTTAAGTAATTGATACTGGAGTTGAACAAAGTACTGAACAGAGAAGTTTCAGTATGGTATATACGTGCCAGCCCATGTGTCATCATTCTATCTCCACCAGAATAAAAAGAAAGAAAACAAGAAAAATGATGTATATGATAGAGATTCTCACAAAGCTAAAGTATTTCATTTTTTGCTGTTAAAATAGTTTTATTAAATAATGCTTATAGTAGATAGTAGTAGTTGTTTGTGATGATCTTAATTGCTAAAGTAAAGGTTGTTCTGAAATATTTTTGGTCCAGTAAGTGAAGTCAGGAAGGCACAGACCTATGTGACCTAGACTGGTCTTCCTGCTTCTTCTCCAGCTCGTAGGAGCCTCTTCTAAAGCCTCCTCACTACCCACACTCCAGTCTATAGCTGAGTGTCAGGTGCCATGGCCAGGGCCATGCAGACTGTCCCTGCTCATGGACTGAACGTGCCTGACACCTGGGTAGCAGGTCTCAGGTTGGCAGCCACTGGCCATAGCTCCTAAGATTATTACTTCAGACGTTTGCTTCTGTGTACTGATGAGCAAGAGAGACGTTGTGGAAAGGTATGGGTGGTAGTTTCTCAGTCAAAATGAAACCACTTAAAATAAATAGCCTACTGACGGTGTGCCAGTAGCTTTATCTCCCTAGTTGAAGAACGTATTTTAGCACGTTACCTGTTATTATTAACGTTACCTGTCAGTATTTAAAGACATAGAAATTCTCCAGGTACATTGTGCGTATTCTTGTTGTTTTGCTCACTGATCCCCTGGGGTGGGAGCCTGTTAAGTTCATTGACCTCTTTCTTCCCTTTACACATATCACCACAATGTCTCTCTGTCCGTGGATTGTGTCTGTAGCGATACTTCTCTGCCACAGACTGGCTAAAGCCCTCAATCTAGAAAGCTTTGTGTTCTGGGCCATTATGGGCAAGCGTGGTGTCATAATGTTTTTATTATTTCTGGAAAAACAAGTCAGAGTTCACACAGCAAGGCGGCACTTTCACCCAGGACATATTTCACCCAGAACATATTTATTCATTGGTAAGTGATTCCTCTAAATAGACTTTAATATAGCATATTTTACAAGGAATTCTGTTTGTTTTAAACTAGAAAATATGTCAATAGATTTTGTGATCAAAGTTTGATGTACAAATGGGTGTCCATTACTGGTAATTTTGATATACCCTTGGTCTGCTTCTGCCTGGCAAAGGAAGTTCCATTTTCAGTGGTATTTAATTTGATTTTTTTTTTTCCTTTTTCCTTTGTTATTGAGAAACTAGCAGACCTTCTAGGGTAGGATAATTCTGTTATTTTCATTCCAACCTACTTCATTCATCAAAAATAATTTTGCAAAATAAAAAACTGATAATCAAGAACATTTACATGTTCATGTATCATAATTTGCAAGTTAATCAAGTTACAGCAGGTGATGCTTAATTTAACAAGGAAGGCTTTTATATTATAAATTTACCCCAACAGCATTATGCATTCTTAAAAATAATTTCTTGGTCAGAATGCTTCAGTAAGAACATTCATCACATAACTCTTGGTTTCATAAATGTAATTTAAGATAAATTAAGTATCTTGTTTGAGCAGCTGAAACAAAAGGCATGGTTTTGTTAGATAATTATACTGTCTAGTAATATACTCCATTAAGAGTCACTTCCATTGCTGCTGTTGATAACCAAAGTTCCTTCATGTATGTATAATTTGGAAATTATCATGGAAGACTATGGACACATTGTAAAGTTTTTCTGGTTGAACCAATTTTTAGCGATTAGATCTGTGTATTAGGGAAGAAGTGACCCAAGACGTTGAGAAATAAGACAGTTTGCATTTTAGCTGGTACAAAGGCTTAGAGGTGTCGGGGAGCATGGTCGATTCAGGAAACTGTAAAATCAGTTTCAAAGCTGTCACGTGGCAAGGATCAGTTATAACAAATGAATAAATAAATACCCAAGAATACCTACACATATACATACACACATGTAAAAACTCATGATTCTGAAACATACATACACTACTCTCTATTCTTACTCTTTGATCCAGTACAACATTTTTAGTAGAACATACTTTATAACAAAAAGCGCATAAGGATCTTGTCTTCAAAGATGGGGAACATTTTTAAAACAGAGTGTACCCCTGTGAGTAAATGCAGAGTGTCTGGGAAGTGTACTAAAAGCCCCAGGATCAATGCCAGCTGTTACATCAGTTCTGTTGGTAATCTTTCTTACTGATCTATGACCTTGACCTTGTGTTTATGTCTGTATGTCAAATCTATTTTAGGGCTAGGGAAACTATAGTTGAGTTTAATAGGATTTATGCTCCAGTCTCAAAGGATGTTCATATATATATATATATATATATATATATATATATACACACATATATATATATATACACATACACACACACACACATATATACATACACATATATATGTAACGTGTATATAGATATAGAGATATGTATATATCTCTATATATACACACACATACTATAAACACTTAAACAATTCCAGGAGAAGAAAGCACCATTTTCCATTATATTTCATATTTTGATAGACATTGGAAATTATTATGCTTTTCAAATCTGATAGAAAGCACCAGTTACTTTGAAGGGCTATTGGAAAAGGTAAGGAGAAGCTCTACCCTGTTAGTTTTATATTTAAACCCTTTTTTCCACACTTATGTGCCACCAAATAATTTGTTAATAATTATTTTGTGTTTCTTCAGAGAAACTATTGTTTAACTGAAGGCAGTGAACAGACATTAATGTTAATGCTGAGTATCACAGGTATTCTTTATCATATAATAATTCTCTTCCTGGATTTTTAAAAATTACACTTAGAATTTAATTTTATTTAAAAATATTCTAGTTTCTGTGTTTTCAAGATAATGCAGCACAGCATCCATGAAGGTGTTCCATTTTGGAGTAGAAATTGTTTGGCAGTTAAGCTCTGTCTCTAGCTCCTTTGATTCTGTGAGCTTTTTTAATTTACAGTCTCGAACTTCATACTCTTAACTTTGATTATAAATTAAACTTTTATGTAAACTACACAGGCAGAATAAAATGGATAGTGGACTTACTGAATCTGATTCATAGACATAAGCCTTCTGAGAATAATTCAGAACAAAGAAGCTCTTCTTTATTTCACTGTATCATTTATAGGGGATACATGTTTCTGTCTCCAGGATAATGTTTTTTACCTCTCTCATGCGTTTGTCTATGTCATCAAGGGTCTTAAATCTTTACTATTGCATTTTATTCAGTATATAGTCATTGAGAGATAAGCAGAAGCTCCAGTTTGAATATAAGCTCATATTTAGCTTTTAAATAAACATCTGTTTGAAATTCTGTGCCCCAGTAAAGAAAGTAGTGAAGATAAACAACTGGGGGATTGAATGGGTAGGGTGTATGGCTGTTTCAAAATCATTTCCTTCCCCTAGAATTCACTAAAAAGACGATAGAACATACTGGTCAGGGCTATTTCCACAACTTTTATGACAGCTTGTCATCTTACTGGTGAAAATGCTTGTCATTTTTATCAACTACAGTTTGATACATTACTTGGAATCATAGAAATAAAATTTTAGAGTTGAAGGGGTCCTCAGATACATATGTCCTTCTGTTGAACACTCAAGTCAGTCAAGCACTAACGTCTCCTAGTGAGTCTCTTAATAGGGAAAGTGAGTGACACTATTTTACTCCTGTGGAAGCAGCTGACAGCAAGTTAAAGCTGATGGGCCTGGAAGGTAGGAGCAAATTTGCCCTTGGGCAAAAATATGTTAAGTCCCTCAGGTTGCAATGGAGAGCAATCTGGGCAGCTGTTTTACTCACTACAGTGTCAGTAGCTTCTGTTACCAATCTCTGAAGAATATTTACACCTAAAATGAGAACCCCTGGGACAGGGCCAGAAGCTCTTGTGGTCTAATTTTAAATGTTAAGGCCCTCAGTTGAGCAAAATGTTTCCAGGTAAGTATTTTCTTGGCACCCATCAGGTTGAACATCTTTTGATAGATAATGCTACAACGAAAATTGTCTTGGAATTTAAATTATATGGAAGGACATATACTAATTCTGATTTATTTTTCAAAAAATTAGAAGTATATTCTAATAAATGAAATACCAGGCCTCCTCCTTTACGATGCCCATTATTATTCCCAGCTGTAAAATGGCAACAATTGAACATTTCTTTTATTATTTTTCTTAACTTTTTTTCAAAAACTAACTTTTAATTTATAATAGAGGATTCACTATATTCTTCACTTTTCAGTGAAGTCCAGGACCATTATCTGAAATTTTACTTTCCTTTATTGTTCTATGACATTAAGTGTTGGGTTTTATATATTCTAACTTTTCATCGGCCCTTGGTTTAGAAAGCTAATCTCATCTATTTGCATAAAATGTTTGGTGTTACATCTTCTTGATACATTTTTCTTGGGTTTTGTTTTGTTTTTCCTGTTCAGCTCCTAAAACTTTCTTTCAAAGTCTCACCTTGGAGACCACCAAGAGTTCTCTGAATCATTTACCTGGATTTGTATTGCTTAAGTAAAAGTTTCAATAATTAGGACTTTTGAATCTTCTTAGTACTTACATATTTTTCTTCTAATGCTTACTGAAACATCTTAATGTTTGTCTTTCCTTGTGCATAAAATTGCATCCCCAAAGTACTCTACAGTGAAACTTAGGTAATATTGTCCAATAGGAGTAGCCTCTCAGTTCCTTCTGCATTTTAAGGAACCAGAGCCAAGAATCCAAATGCTCATTAAAGTGGCATTGCAGAAATACCTTTCAATTCAATACTCAAACAGGTGTTACTTGATAATGCAGAAGAAATTGGAGATTTCATGGAAACAATTGGAAGTCGTGAAGTGTTCATTAGACGTCATTTAAATAGCATACAAAGTGACTTCATAGATGTTTAATCATTGAAATGTGTTTTTAATGGAGAATTTGATTACTAGTGAGATACTGAATCCTTTCCTTAAATACAGCTAGAGAAAGACCTTTCTCATGTATTTTCAACCAAAAGTAGTCCCACGTATAAGAATCCTATTAGATGCGTCCTTCATTTATCCAAGTAAAATCTTTTTACTTGGACTTTACCACTTATAAAAGTGTTTAAATATTCAGTGAATTTTCCCTTTGCTTATTAATAAACCATTTCCAAATAGAAAATGTAAAACAGTGCAATGGAAATATTTTGCTTTAGAGAATCAATATAACACCTAGTTAGGAATTGTTAATATGCAAATTATTTACAACTGTCTTTTATGAACTAAAGCGCTAAGAAAAAAGTTACATTATGTTGAGTCTTATTTTTCAAGTTCTTTTTTTTAAATGTAGCTTTTTAGAAAAACGTACTTTGAATTCAAGCATTTTACTAGGTATTTCATTAAACTAGCCTGCGTATTGAAACTTGGATCTTTGCCAAAATCTATCTATGCATATGGCCAAGACTGCTTGAAATTCATTTATGGTTTAGTTTGATTTTATTTTTATTTTTAATAATTCTGTCCTGCCACAACAATAATTCTTTTCGCTGCATGCTAGTGGACCAATAAAATCTCAATTTTATTAAATTTAAAGATATTTTTATGCTTATAAACAATTTTATATTAATAAAAGGATTTCATTTATAATTTTAACACTGTAAAATGGTTATACATGAATTTTATTAAATTATCTTGAAATGCATTAACCCTTGGTATACAGTCAGGGTTCTTTGAACCCAGTTTTAGTTTGAAGTTGTTTGTTTGGTAGGAAGGATTGTATTATATGACTTTTATTCTTTTTTAATGTTTCAATGAATGTGTTTTCAATAGGAAAAAAAATTATATCTTGTTATTACCATGTGTATCCATTGGAACTTTTTATAACTCAAACATACATTATGGAATCTTAGTGATCTTATTTTTCCTGTATCTTTAATCATTTTGCCCTTTTATCATTTTGGAAATTAATTCATCATTTACTTCCAACTGTATGATATAAAGACTAAGATTATAAGCCAAAGGAAGTTCATGAAAGTGCCTAGAAAGATGATGCAGTAGTGAAATATGTCATCATTATTGTATCATCTTCAGTTTTCTAATAGCATAGCCTGTTAATACTGTATTATCTTTCAAGAGTGTAAAAAAATGTTCGGAGATTATCTTTGTAGTCTTTCTATTTTGTTTTAAATTTGTAGTAAGTATAGTTGAGAATTCAGTATTTTTTATTTTCCATCCCTAATGTTAAAGAGAAGAAAGTTGGCATAGGAAGATGCTTCAATTAGATGAGTCACTGGATGAGTGCGAAGAGACTGATAGTAGCATTCTATACATGATTGATGATGGTGACATTGAGTGTATAAGCAACATCTCGGACTGTTGTCTTCAGATGACAGTATCCAAGATGAATTTTCTCAAACTCAAGGATCAATGAGTGAACAATGTAGTTCTTTTTCACCCCAGCTTAATTGAGATATAATTGACATATCATATTTTATAAGGTGTGTAATGTGATGATTTGATATGCACATGATTACCAAAGTGAGGTTAGTTGACATATCCATCACTTCACATAGTTACCATAACAATATAGTCCTAAAGACAAAAAGGAAATAACAGTATTTTCCTCCAGTTAGTTGCTTATTAGGAAGGACTTCATTCAGTATTTTGTGACAAGAACCTTGCCTGCCCTATCTTGGTTCTTTTATGATGTTGTTGACACACCCACATTTTTTGAAACAGAAGTGTACGAATACACACGGCTGGTGTGTAACAAGAGATTGGAAGGAAGTAGATGACATGAAAATGACATAATTCTTTGGATTGATCACTGTAATTGGTATTAATAAATCTAAAAAATAAAAAAATATTTTGCAATTACATAACAAGGAAGATTTCTGTCCCTCTTTCCTCAGTATAATTTTGAGCTGTCCAAGTTTCCCAAAGTAACACATTTTGAATTATACAAGTACAAGAAGAAGACTCAGAAGTGATGATTAAGCTAGAACCTTTTAGACATGTATTTGAAATCTGGAATTGGTATTTACAGGGTATTTCCAGGTTCGTGCATGACAGTAGTTGAGCTATCAGTTCCAAAGTGCCTTGCCCATTTCAGATATGTTATCCTTCAAAACCAGGAAAATATAGAATTAAGAACTGGGTTTGCCATGTGTAAATTCTTATTAAAAATTCTAACGAAGTTGTTTTACATTATCTCTTTATTCTTCTGTAAATTATTCATAAGTTGACCTAAGCAGTGGTGAAATGTTCATTGGACCCAGATGGTAAATGGTGATGACTGTTTTTCTTGGTATACTGAGGGTTAAATGAATTCATTAAAATTATAAAGAGCTGATTTTGATTTAGACTGATAATTCCAAAATCAAAATTAAGTCATTTCTTGGTATAATAAATGTTACACTAAATTTTTTGTTAAAACCAGAAAATCTTTTTCTAAAAATTTTAGGGAATCACCCTATAAAAATGACAGCTAAGTTGAAATAGACATTGTTCAGTCAGCTTTTAATTTATCACTGGGTAGGTTTTATTTTTTTCCCATTCACACACACACACACACACACACATATATATATATATATATATGTGTGTATTTTTAGTAAATACATTAAAGAAATATTAAATACATTAAAGAAATCTTTCTTCATTTTGCCTATCATGCCTACAAACCTAATGTTTAAAGACAGGCTGTTAATGTATTTTAGTTTCTAAACTGAATTTTTCCTTCTAAACCTCATGAGAGTTGCAAAATTTGTGAGACCTTCCTTTGAATTCTTTTTCCTATTCTTTTTTTTTCTGCCCCCTCAGTACTTTTACTCCCTTTGGTCCTTCTTACCTTCCGTAAACCAAATATTTTGGATAATTCTTTTTCCCTTTCCGCAGAAATCACTTTAACAAGTGTTTGCTGTACAAGTTAAGTCTCTTCCTTATTTTGTTTATGAAGAGAGTATGGAATATTTTTAAATAGACATGTATACAAGCTCTAATATTTAAAATCATTGTTGAAGTTAAAAATAAACCAATAGGGGGCTTCCCTGGTGGCGCAGTGGTTGAGAGTCCGCCTGCCGATGCAGGGGACACGGGTTCGTGGCCCGGTCCGGGAAGATCCCACATGCCGCGGAGCGGCTGGGCCCGTGAGCCATGGCCGCTGAGCCTGCGCATCCGGAGCCTGTGCTCCGCAACGGGAGAGGCTACAACAGTGAGAGGCCCGCGTACCGCAAAAAAATTAAAAAATAAAAAAAACCAGTAGATCCACTGACAAGCTAATGAATCACAGTATTTTGTAAAATATTCCAGTTGTTAAATATATTGCTTGCAAATCTCCAAAAAAGCCTAATTTTTAAATGTGTGTTGACATTTAGGTATTTGTAACTGACCGTACTCAGGTAGTGTTCAACACTTGGCAGCATTCTTAAGTAATATGTATGTAAAATCAAGTAAGCCAACTATATGTCGGTGATTCAAAAATAATGTGGTTGGTTGCCTTTCCAGTGAAAGAAAATGAGTCAGGTTAATAATACTAGCTTTAAATCAAACGATTTTAACCTTAAAAAGTTTTAAAAAAACAGGTTTCTATGAAAAGCTCTTTTTCTTCTTGTTCATGTAATTGGTGCTGTTTATAGAATTTTCTTTTCAAAGAAATTAATGAAAAATAACCACTTTAACTTAGAATTTTCTGAGAACGATTATTCCTCTTTCCTTCAGGTCTATTCTAAATTTGTTTCTTGCCCACTCTTCTACAGGATGATGTGATAGCTTAGTGTAAACACACAGTTATACTTTTATGTGTTACAGTAACCACATTTTCTAAACTAAAAATTGGTGCAGGTACCCTAATACATTTTTTTTAATAATGACTTTAATTTTTAAGTCTTCTAAAAAATTTTTTTAAATCACATGTAACATTTTATCCTTATTGATAACAGTGTCACACACAAAGAGACAGCATGGGTAGGGAGGAGGAGTATTTTATTATATATTAGGAACATTCTAGAAACTTACGGCTATAGATTCACCTGTAACCTGTATTCTGCATCTGCTAGGAATGGACCTCATTTAAAAAATTCTTCATGGAGCACATGTGTGGGGATTTTAAAACAGATACGTTAAGCCTTTGATAGACCTGAAGGAGCATCTGAAGGATCACTCTTCTGTTTTTAATAAGTTGTGGTAAGAACTAGGGGTGAATAAGCTTGTGATGATATGTAAACGTTTGTACCACTAAGACTCACAATTTGCACAGGCCTACAAAAGAATCTTATACTTGTTAGGGCTTCCAAGTCTTTGAAAACGGAAATGCTCCAGATTACTTATGGGATGTCTGATGTTTGGGGGATGATATCAGAAGTGAATCCGTTGTGTCGGCCTCAACCTCACATCACACTCGTTAGATTGAGTCCATGTCACGTGGATCTCTTTTCCTTTTTCGATACTTCTCTTGTTCCTTCCTAAGCTCTTCATAACATAAGGAAGCTCGTTCTAGCCTCTCATAGAGCTGTGGTGCTACAGAAAAGACTTAGCATTCACATCACTTTGCAGAAAGGTGTTTATGAAAATTCAGAAACTTGGTGGACTTTTGAAGACAGTTATGTAACATTAAAGTAGTTTCTCTTCTCTGACTGGATCATTTTAACAATATGGATCAATCCATAGGATTTCCAGTAGAGATTTCCAATTTAATAGGAATAACAATGACATAAATTACTGAAGAAGTGGCTACAATGCATATATATGTATATTGTACATATACACTTAGAAACTGACAAGTGCTGTATTTTTCTGCTTACAGGTATCACAGCATAATTCTAATGCTTCACCTCCTTAACTATTTTTATTTATTTATTTTATAGAACACTGATATTTGCATTTATTGTGGAACAAAAGGTGAAGAAGGAGAAGCAGTATATTCACTAAGGATTCTATCTGCTTGCTGCTGCAGACCTGTGTGTTGAGGAATTCTGCTGCTGCTTCTTGCTTGGGAGTTATCAACTCTGCAGTCAGGCTGCGCTGGGAGCCTGCCTGCCTTTTGTCTCGTCGTTGCCAACCAGCAGACCAATCCCGGTCGGCACGGAACAGTACACCTCTGTCTAATTACTATGGAAGGTGAGAAACCGACATTCACTAATTGAAGTTACGTCTCACTCACCCACAGAAAACCATTCTTCAAAGTGAATAGAAACCAAGCCTTTGTGAACACTTCTATTGAACATGACTCATGGAGAAGAGCTTGGCTCTGATGTGCACCAGGATTCTATTGTTTTAACTTACCTAGAAGGATTACTAATGCATCAGGCAGCAGAGGGATCAGGTACTGCCATCGACAAAAAGTCTGCTGGCTGTAATGAAGAAGATCAGAACTTTAACATTTCTGGTAATGCGTTTCCCACCTGTCAAAGTAATGGTCCAGTTCTCAATACACATACATATCAGGGATCTGGCATGCTGCATCTCAAAAAAGCCAGACTCTTGCAGTCTTCTGAGGACTGGAATGCAGCGAAGCGGAAGAGGCTGTCTGATTCCATCGTAAATTTAAACGTAAAGAAGGAAGCTTTGCTGGCTGGCATGGCTGACAGTGTGCCTAAAGGCAAACAGGATAACACGGTACTGGCCTCTTTGCTTCAGTCGTTCAGCTCTAGGCTGCAGACTGTTGCTCTGTCACAACAGATTAGGCAGAGCCTCAAGGAGCAAGGATACGCCCTCAGTCATAATTCTTTAAAAGTGGAGAAGGATTTAAGGTGCTACGGTGTCGCATCAAGTCACTTAAAAACTTTGCTGAAGAAAAGTAAAGCTAAAGATCAAAAGCCTGATACCAGTCTCCCTGACGTAACTAAAAACCTCATCAGAGATAGGTTCGTAGAGTCACCTCATCATGTTGGACAGAGTGGCACAAAGGTCATGAGTGAACCCTTGTCATGTGCTGCGAGGTTACAGGCTGTCGCGAGCATGGTGGAAAAAAGGGCTAGTCCTGCCACTTCACCCAAGCCAAGTGTTGCTTGTAGCCAATTAGCATTACTCCTTTCAAGCGAAGCCCATTTACAGCAGTATTCTCGAGAACACGCTTTAAAGACACAAAATGCAAATCAGGCGGCAAGTGAAAGACTTGCTGCTATGGCCAGATTACAAGAAAATGGCCAAAAGGATGTGGGCAGTTTCCAGTTCTCAAAAGGAATGTCAGGCCATCTTAATGGTCAGGCAAGAACATCATCAAACAAACTAATGGCTAGCAAAAGTACAACATTTCAGACTCCGATGGGTATTGTTCCTTCTTCCCCCAAAAATGCAGGCTATAAGAACTCACTGGAAAGAAGCAATGCAAAACAAGCTGCTAATAACAGTTTGCTTTTACATCTCCTTAAAAGCCAGACCATGCCTAAGCCAATGAACGGACACAGTCATAGTGAGAAAGGAAGCCTTTTTGAGGAGAGCAGTACACCTACAACTATTGATGAATACTCAGATAACAATCCTAGTTTTACAGATGATAGCAGTGGTGATGAAAGTTCATATTCCAACTGTGTTCCCATAGACTTGTCCTGCAAACACCGAATCGAAAAACCAGAACCTGACCAGCCTGTTTCTCTGGATAACTTAACTCAGTCCTTGCTAAACACTTGGGATCCCAAAGTCCCCGAAGTAGATATCAAAGAAGATCAAGATACCTCAAAGAATTCTAAGCTAAATTCGCACCAGAAAGTCACCCTGCTTCAGTTGCTACTTGGCCATAAGAATGAAGAAAATGTAGAAAGAAACAACAGCCCTCAGGAACCACACAGTGATGGGACAAAGTTCAGCACACATAATTACACGCGGACTTCTGTCATAGAAAGCCCTAGTACCAGCAGGACTACTCCAGTGAGCACTCCACCATTACTTGCATCCACCAAAGCCGAGTCTCCCGTCAACCTTTCCCAACACTCTCTGGTCATCAAATGGAATTCCCCACTGTATGCCTGTGGCCCTCAGTCTGAAAAGCCAACGAATACCACATCAAACCACCTGATGGACCTTACAAAAAGCAAAGAATCGCAAGGGGAGAAACCAGTCCAAAATGAAGGCACACAAAACTCTGCCACTTTCAGTGCCAGTAAACTGTTACAAAATTTAGCGCAATGTGGAATGCAGTCTTCCGTGTCAGGGGAAGAGCAGAGACCCAGTAAACAGCTGCTGAGTGTAAACACAGAGAAACCTACAGGTATGACTGATAGACTGAATAGCCCTCTGCTCTCAAATAAAACAAATGCAGTTGAAGAAAATAAAGCATTCGGCAGTCACGCAACAGGTCCTGAACCAGGACTTTCTGGTTCTGAAATAGAAAATCTGCTTGAAAGGCGCACCGTCCTCCAGTTGCTGCTGGGAAACCCCAACAAAGGGAAGCCCGAAAAGAAAGAGAAGATGCCCTTAAGAGATGAAAGTACTCAGGAACATACAGATAGAGCTTTAAGTGAACAAATATTGATGGTGAAAATAAAATCTGAGCCTTGCGATGACTTGCATACGCATACCACAAATGTGCCCTTGAGCCACGACGCTCAGGGTGCCCCCTTCTTAGGCGTGGCTCCTGCCTTGCAGGGAAGCACAGCTGTCTTACCAGCGTCCGAGGACTTCAAATCGGAGCCGGTCTCACCTCAGGATTTTTCTTTCTCTAAGAACGGTCTGCTAAGTCGACTGCTGAGACAAAACCAAGAGAGTCACCCGGCTGATGACCTGGACAGCAGTCACAGAAATAGTGAACTGACACTTGTAGACTCAAAGAATCTTTGCATGGTCCCTAAAAAAAGGAAGCTTCATACTGAGCCGTTAGAAAATCCATTTAAAAAGATGAGAAATAACATAGTCGATGCTGCAAACAGTCCCAGTGCTCCGAAGGTGCTGTATGGGTCCTTGCTTAACCAGCAAGAGCTGAAGCTTAGCAGAAATGATCTTGAGTTTAAATATCCTGCCAGCCATGGTTCAGCGAGTGACAGCGAACACAGGAATTGGGCCAGAGAGAGCAAAAGCTTCAACGTTCTGAAACAGCTGCTTCTCTCTGAAAACTGTGTGAGAGATTTGTCTCAGCACAGGAGTAATTCTGTCATCGACAGTAGAAAAAAAGGACACAGAAGCACTGGGACCAATAGCAAGCCTGAATTCAGCATTTCTCCTTTGAACGGACTGATGTACAGTGCAGCTCAGCCCAACAGCTGCATGGGCCACAGGACATTTCCACACCCCGGTGTTGGAAAACCTCCTGTGAGCCCTCCTTTCCCTGAGCACCTGGGCTGCGCAGGGTCTAGACCAGAATCTGGGCTTGCGAATGGGTGTTCCGTGCCCAGTGAGAAGGGACCCATCAAGTGGGTTATCACAGATGTGGATAAGAATGAGTATGAGAAAGACTCTCCGAGACTGACCAAAACTAACCCAATACTGTATTACATGCTCCAGAAGGGAGGCAATTCTGTTACCAGTCGAGAAACACAGGACAAGGACATTTGGAGGGAGCCTTCATCTGCTGAAAGTATCTCGCAGGTTACAATCAAAGAGGAGTTACTTCCTGCTGCAGAAACTAAAGCTTCTTTCTTTAATTTAAGAAGCACTTACAATAGCCATATGGGAAATAATGCCTCTCGCCCACACAGTGCAAATGGAGAAGTTTATGGACTTCTGGGAAACGTGCTAACAATAAAAAAAGAATCAGAATAAAATGTACCTGCCATCCATCTTTGGATCTTTTTAAAACTAACTAGTATGAACTTGAGATCTGTATAAATAAGCGCATGATTTGAGAAAAGCATGGTATAATTGAAACTTTTTCATTTTGAAAAGAATTGGTTACTGTGATGTTTAAATATGCATACTACTTCTTGCTTTACATTAGATGTCATGAGGAAGCTGCTGAACTAGCAATGGGTTGTTTAACACCTTCTTATGCATCAGACAACAACTGTGAGTAGCCCATGAATGATATTCTTTTTTAATCATAAATAATAGGCATAAATTAAAATGTGAATCTCCACCCACAGTGGATTAATGCATTGCTGCCTTTATTAGGGTACTTTATTTTGCTTTTCAGAAGTCAGCGTACATAACACGTTTTTTTAAAGTCCAAATTGTTAAATAATAACTCCTTAAAGGATAATTATTGAATCAAAAAACCTAATACTGATTCATTTTTTCAGTTCAAAAACAAATCAGAAAAAAATATGCTTACATTTTTCACTTTTGCTAAAAAAAAAAAAAGGAAAGAAAACACATTTATTTTTAATTCTTGGAAGGGGTTTTGTGGTTCCTCAATGTGCCTGCCCCACCCCAATCCTTTTCAATATACTATATTTCTTTAAACCTTGTACTACTTAGTAAACATTGATTACAATTGATGGAAGTTTGATAGATCTTTAAAAAAACGGCAGATTTCCATTTTTGTATTTTAACTACTTTACTAAATTAATATTCCTCCTTTTACAGAATTAGGAAAGTTAACATGTATCTTCAGGTGGTTTCCTGAATAGTTGAAATAAGAAGTTGTTTTTAACAAGCAAAATGGCTTTTCTTTGGACCGTTTTCACCATCTCTTGTAAAAGCTACTTCTCACCGTTTCTGTGGTACCTGTGAGTCTTATGACCAGGGTTTCTTAAAGTTGGACTCAGACCACCTGCATCAGAATCATCTGGAGCACTTGTTTTAAAATGCAGATTCCTAGGCAGCATCTCAGATCTACAGAACAAGAACCTCTGCTAAGTGGACCTGGGAATCTTCCTTCTGCATCTTAATATACTCCCTAGGTGTTTCTTCTGCACACTGAAATTTGAATTTTGAAAATTGAAACCATTGCCTATGACTTCTCTCAACACAGGATTGTGAACAAACTATTTGATGCCTGTATTTTCCCCAGTACAGTCACACATCAACTCAAAATTTGCAATATTGTACTTCATATATTACTGCTATGTCTTTGGAAATCGGGTTCAGAATACTTTTTATGACAAAAAAAAAATCGGGTGGAGGGGACAACTTTCATATTTGGCTCAACATCTCAGGAAAATCTGTGATTATTTGTGTGTTCTAATGAGTAACATCTACTTAATTAGCCTTAGGGATGGAATAACAGGGCCACTTACCAAACTCAGGTGATTCCAGGATGGTTTGGCAACTCCTCCTGAATACATCCTTAACTTCCCTTAAAACCATTGTCCTAAGAACAGTGCTGACAAAGATGAAAACATTTATTTCAAACCCAAGAAAGGCACTAAACTCAGATTGACTAAACAAAAAAGTACAAAGGGCACATATACATGACAGATTTGTACACAGTCACTCCATCGGATCTGTTATTTTAAAATAGTGATTAAAAGTAAACATTGATGTTTTCTTGGAAGAACTTAATGTATTATCGAGCCGCATGGGGTTTCTATCTTGAAACAAGTCCATGCTTTTCAGTTCAGTTTTTACAATCCACAATTCTTTCACCAGATATTTTTGGGTTTAATTGTGAGCTGAGTTAGCAACTGACCTATCAAAAAATTGTTATATAATCGACTGTTAATTAGAAGGAAATCTATTTGAAATTGTTCTACTTGAGGTTGTTTCTAAGATTTTTATATTAAAAATGGGCGTTATTTCCTAATATGATCTAAAACCCTAAATGATTATTTTTTTCTCAAAATAATTTGTAAATAGTTACTGGATATATTATAAAATAATAGGAGCGAATATTATGCTACATCATGAAAATTCCACTGGCCAGTGAAGATATCCAACTCCATCCCATCTTTATTCTGTGACAATCTTATTGTCTACACTGTATAAATAAGCTTTTAACCAAGTCATTTTTTTCTGCCGTTGTGAAAGGTCTGGAGCCTTAGAAGTATGCTAGAAAAAAATACTGATATTCCCCCTTGGTTAGGGGAAAATGGGCTTTTACAAGGGGGTGAAACTTAGGTCAGGAAAAAGAACATCAAGGGCCAGCTTTGCCTTTTCTGTTTGTTTCTTTGGTTGGTCATTTGTTTTGTTGTTGTTGTTACTGTTGTCAGCAGTCAAAGAAACGAAGGCGTGTCATATATAAATAAACATGACCACGAAGAAACCTGTTCTGATTCACTGGAGTGTCCCCAATTTGAGTTTAGTATGATTTTAAAGAGGAGCGGTGAGAAAGGGCCTACATCCATAAATGCAGTTCATTTATGCATATGTAGATACAAGGATGCACATATACACATTTTCAAGGACTATTTTAGATATCTAGACAATTTCTTCCTAATAAAGTCATTTGTGAAAGGGTACTACAGCTCTCATTGACATCAGTAAGGTAGCATTACCTGTTTACTCTCTGCTGCATCTTACAGAAGAGTAAACTGGTGAGAGTATATATTTTATATATATATATATATATATATATATAATATGTATATATATATATATTGACTTGTTACATGAAGATGTTAAAATTGGTTTTTAAAGGTGATGTAAATAGTGATTTCCTTAATGAAAAATACATATTTTGTATTGTTCTAATACAACAGAAAAGCCTTTTAATCTCTTTGGTTTCTGTATATTCCATGTATAAGTGTAAATATAATCGGACAGGTTTAAAAATTGTGCATGTGTGTATACAGTTGCAAGTCTGGACAAATGTATAGAGTAAGCCTTTTATTTAAGTTGTGATTACCTGCTGCATGAAAAGTGCATGGGGGACCCTGTGCATCTGTGCATTTGGCAAAATGTCTTAAGCAGTCAGATCAGATATTCATCCCAACATAACAGTATTCCATTTCTGGACATGACTTCCGTGGTTTAAGCTTTGTGAAAGAATGTGCTTTGAATCCAAGGGTCTTAAAACTTTTTAAATCAAGTCAACCACTTTTCAACATAAAGAATTCACACAACTACTTTCATGAATTTTTTAATCCCATTGGAAGCATAATAATATACCAGGAGTATTCCAGTGTACTGGAGTACAGGCACATTACCATTCATGGTATGAATTCTGGGGTTTACACAACCAATTTTGATGCGATATGCTCAGTAATATAATTTGTCATTTTTATTAGAAATTTAATTTCTTCATGTGATGTCATGAAACTGTACATACTGCAGTGTGAACTTTTTGTTGTGTTTTTTAATCTTTTAGTGTTTACTTCCTGCAGTGAATTTGAATAAATGAGGGAAAAAAATGCATTGTCTCTGGTTTGAAATGATTGTTATTTTCTGGGCTGTCTCCGATTTTCAGGTTTTCCATAAACATAAAAGTCTCTGGTCATGAAAATAACAAGTCTTCAAGAATGCTTTGCCCTTCTCAGAGAAATAAAGGGAAAAAAAAGAAGGTGGCCTGCGAGTTAGTATATCTAGAGACAGGGCAATTGAAGCATAGCTCAGAAAGACAATCAGCCTATATAGCCTCTTCTGCCCAGCCTTGATTCTATTGCTTGGTGTGTAACTGGATGGTCATCATGGATTTTTGAAGTGGGAAAAAGTTTGTACAGTGTTCAAAAATAAAGTTGATTTGATATAAACTTGTTTTAAGATAGGATTTTATTAGGTTTTTATCCAAGGTTCAACGGGTGTTAATTTTGGGGTGTTTTTTGTTTTTTTCTTTTTTGTTTTTTTGCGGTACGCGGGCCTCTCACTGTTGCGGCCTCTCCCCTTGCAGAGCGCAGGTTCAGCGGCCACGGCTCACGGGCCCAGCCGCTCCACGGCATGTGGGATCCTCCCGGACCGGGGCACGAACCCGTGTCCCCTGCATCGGCAGACTCTCAACCGCTGCGCCACAAGGGAAGCCCTAAATTTGTTTTTTTAAAAAGTCTCCAAACGTTTTGCAAAAATGAATGTGTGCGCTTGCACACATGTGTATGTATACTATATGTGTATAGGTAATGAGTAGTTGAGAATGATAAGCAATGTCCTTATGTAATAAGTAATAGAGACCAATTTATTTAGAAAAAGGAAAAAGAACTATACTTGTGAACTGATGATCTGGGGTGGGGAGGGCATTATTTTTACAAATATATTAATAATAATTTAAGAGGAAGGCATTTTCCCGAAGATCAGTTTCTGTTTTCTGACACTAAAATAGGCCTATTAAAATCTGAAAATTTTGCACCTTCTCCCTAACAAGTTTATAAACACTGTCTAAAAAAATATCCAGGTAATAGAAATACATACAGCTGTTCTACATGATTAAAATGTTGAAAAGTTATGCTTTGCCGTCTGTACAGACCCTGTCATCGGAACCAGAGATGCACAGCCACGTTTTGTTTTGTTTATTGATTTATACGGTAAAAAGGCATAACGAGCTCATCATGTAATAAATTGAGGGATTTTTAAGAAGAAAACCACCCCAGTTAGTAACTCCTCTTGACTATAAGTTAGCGCCAATGACTTTAATATGGAAAGTCTTTCATAATCTAATCAGGTTATGATCACCCACTCTGTGCCAAGTTCTATTTCAAGCTTGTTAATGTGGAGAACTCCTTTACAAAGAAATAATTTTGAACAAGTTTTCTCCTACCGCTACTATCACTAAACTGTGACCTATTTGTTTACAGAAAATAGATTTTAAATGTTAAGCATGACATTTTTCATTTATTCCATCAAACTTAAGAAGTATCTGACCCTAGCACCTTGTAAGGGTTGGTGGAGGAATCTGTTGGCACCTTTTAGGGTTAATTTACTGCTACATTTCTCTAAATGGTTGGCACGATAATACTTAAAACATTTTAAAGATGCCGTCCTCGTAGGCAAGTTAAAGACCCTTGCTCTAAAAAGCCAGAGTTAATGTACTCTTTAGTTGGTAACAGAATAATTGGAAATAAAATTCAAATCCCATAAACTTCAGTCCTGGAGAAGTGCTGCTGCACTTATGATGCCCTCATTTGAGTGTCTAAAGGTAAATACATAAACCCTTACAGCAATAGCCAAATTTTAAAATATCAATAGTACACTTCCGTAGTCAGAAGAGGATTTTTCAGCCGTTCCAAACAGTCCTTTTACAGCCTTTTTACCGACAAAGACCTAGACAGCCTTCTACCGTCCAGCCTTTGCTTTTACCAAACTTCATTGGGTAGATGCTCAGAGCTTTAAGAAAAGTTTACAATCCTTTTGGACTGTTCATTTTGCTCTTTTTTGCTGATACGCATTCACCTCCGAGCACATCTGGAAAAGGAAATGGCCTAACATTGTATGGGTTTCATAGCCGGTGGTTTTGTTTGTTTGTTTGTTTTGCGGTATGCGGGCCTCTCACTGTTGTGGCCTCTCCCGTTGCGGAGCACAGGCTCCGGACGCGCAGGCTCAGCGGCCATGGCTCACGGGCCCAGACGCTCCGCGGCATGTGGGATCTTCCCGGACCGGGGCACGAACCCGTGTCCCCTGCATCGGCAGGTGGACTCTCAACCACTGCGCCACCAGGGAAGCCCAGCCCGTAGCTTTTGAAAGCTACACCAGCGGGACCCCAGAGTAGAGCTTTGGTGTTGGTATGTTTTCTGAGATTGTATTTTCCCTTAACTAATTGATTTGAAATGGTAATTTAAGGATAGAACAGTGAGATGACTTCACTATAATTAGAAAACTATAGATTTCTCCCAGGTTGCCCCTAGCAGCCATTGTAGCTAATCTTTCCATAAGCTGCAAATCCTTATAAGACTCGCAGCACCCAGTTGGATGTGCTAGCTGGCCTTGCTGCATCCGGTAGAGTGCCCTTGGACTTGTGGCCCTGCCTGCATTTTCACATCTTCCACTCATTCTCCCACCATCTAACACTTTTCTGCCCATCGCCACCAATCATTCTAGTGTTCAAAACCTTCCCAGTAGGAATTCAGTTTCCTGAGCACATCTGCCTTCCTGGCATCAAGAAGATGCCTTCTTGGCATCACCTTCAATCATGTGACACTCTCTGCCTAAAATACCTCCTTCTTTTGCCCTCTCCTCCCCATCTGCAGCCTTGTAAATTTGTATTTATCTTCAAAACCTAACAAATATTGCCCGCTCAAAGAACCCACTGTAGTTCCTTCCGGCAGTGTGTTCCTCAGCCCTCTGCAGTCCCATAATGCTTTGTGTGGGCCTCTTTTAATTTCACTCATTAGAGTGGTTAACAACATACTTTGTATTCCTTCTAAAGGCAAGAAGTGAGAAGTGTGTCCAAATCCTGATATGTAACAGTTAACTCAGTAAATGTGTGACCAGTCAAAGAATGAAAGAAGGTTGATTTCTCCCCACACAAAAACTGAAAGGCTGCCTCCCCCTCCCTGGGCTGGGAAACAAAGTAACTTACAAGGTTGGGATGCATCCATTTCTCTGAAGCAATGCCCAGTCTCCCAGGCTACCTCTCGCCCTAGGGCTCATGATCTCTGTAGGCCAAGCCAGGCATTCTTTCTTCTGTCCTCTCTAATCTGCAGAGATGCTATCAGCTGAGAAATTCCTAACAAGAGGAGCTGGTTCTGGAGAATGGGACGGGAACTTTAGGGTTTTTGCCAATGTAGGTCTAATTACCTGTTGTACCATATCTTCTTACAAACAGCAGTGAGCATCTTAGAATTTTTGCCTTTAGCAGGGAAGCTTCCAAACACCACACTGAGATAGGCCTGAGGCAAGAATCCATGGCCTCTCCTGCCAATCATGAATAAGTTCATGATGCACAGGGCTACACTCTCCTGAACTATCGAGAATCAAACCCAGGCAGAACATGCTCTCTTGGTGGGTGTGGTGCAACTAACTCCTTGATGGTAAGACCCTCACCAGGGTAGGACCTGGATTTAGCATTAGGCTATTTCAGATCCTCAAGGAAATCTGAGTCCCTACAGTTGTGGAAATGCAAGAGACCAGTGCCACATACGAACTAGTCCACTAGCACACGTATTCACATTCATCAGAGGGCTTTGACAGTGGCAACTTACCTAGAAAGCCACGTCAACAGGTTCTAAGAGTATCAGAAAAGTAATACAAATGTTCAGTGAATCAGCAGGTGCTTAATAAAGGTGTGCTAAATCACTGTGACAGCAGAAGCTCATCTCTTTCATATGTGTGGAGGTGGACTGAGAGATGTTAATTTCCTTTCATTCTGATAACATAAAATTAATAAACTTTTTTTTAACTGCTGCATTTTATTTGTCCAGAGAAACCACATTTCGTGTTCCCAACCCCCAAGAGAAAGAATAAAGTCTTAGATGAAATTGCTCTTATCATAGGTCCAAATGGCAGTGGAAAATCCAAATATAGAGCATATTCAGGAGGAGAAGATTGGCTTTCAGTGGAGATGAAATAGTCCCCTTTCCCTAGCCAAGGACTGATGACTCATGATTTCTACCTGATATTAGGCCATGGGGAAGAAACAGATGGAAACCTCTGTCTCAAAGGGGACATTTTTAAGTGGATGTTTTATGTAATTAGAGAGAGAGTGGAAAGAGCTAGACATATTTAGAGGACAGAGAAGTTGGAAGCACAGTGTCCCTAGTTTTCTAAGGAAGAGGGGACGCTCCCTAAGCTGTTCTCTTCCTATGAGCTCCATTCTAGCTTAAGCGAATCAAGAAGGCTTCTAATCTTAACCATATTAATAGAAAATAATCATACTCATCCTCTCATCAAAGGTAAGGAGTTTCTTGTGAGTCTGGATACTTAAAATCAGGTGGGGATTTTTTGCATTGTTTTTGGTTTTATTTTTTTTCCCCCAGCATCTCTTCATACTTGGGTAAGGTTGTAGACTTACAGGACTGGGATATGAGACCAGGGAAAAGAGTGATAAGAAGCTTATGAACTTAACATTTCCCCTAAAACCAAACCAGACAGCAACCTAACAACCATCAAAGCATCATGCGTATTTATCCAAATGGCCTTAATGAGCAAAACAGTATTAAGGGTGAGGTGATCATGCTAAAAGCTGTATTCCAGGACTCAGTTTTGCTCCAAATTGTTAACTGATAGTAATGCAAGAAAGGTTCCCAGAAGCCAAAGTGCAACTTTCAAAGTGAATAGTCAAAGTGCAACTTTTTAAAATAACAGTGACATTGATGCCACTAGATTAATGGGACCATATAGTACTTAGAGGCTGTTTCTGATCATCACCAAGTGAAATCTTACTGAGGCAGGAATACAGGCCAGAGCTCAAACACATCATCCAACTTAGCAGATTGCTTGCTTGCTTCCTTATTTCCTTCCTCCCTTCCTTCCTTTTTCTCTTTCCTCTCTTTCTCTCTCTCGTTCTCCCTTTTTTTCTTTTTCTTTTTCTTTTTAATGGAATAGATTTCAGGAGATGTAATTGATATACTGTACAATTTACCCATTTAAAGTGTACAATTCAATGATTTTTAGTATATTCATGGAGTCGCTAGATAACTAATATCGTTTCTGTCTGTAGAGTTAGATGTTCTGGACGTTTCATATAAGTGGTATCGTACAATACGTGAGCTTTTCTGAATGGCTTTATTCACCTTAGCTTAGTGTTTTCAAGGTTCATCCATGTTATAGCATGTATCAGTACTTTCCTCTTTTATTGCTGAATAATTTCCTATTGTATGTATATGTCATTTTATCAGTTGATGGACATTTGGGTGGTTTTCTTTTTTAGCTATTATGAATATCTTTGCTGTGAACTTTGTTGTTGTAGTCACTCATCAAAAGCAGGATGGACAGCCAATCAACATTTGGTTTGGATATTGCCACCCATGAAGTATGAGGGTATGAAGTCAATTGACTGTAAATGTAGGGGTTCATTTCTGGACTCTCAGTCCTCTTCCATTGATGTATGTGATTATCCTATGCCAATACCACACCATCTTGATCACTAGAGTTTTGTAGGCATTTTTGAAATCAGGGAGTGTCAGTCTCCTAAATCTGTTTTTCTTTTTCAAGATTATTTTGGCTGTTGTTGGTTTCTTACATTTACATATGACTTTTAGGATAAAACTGTCAATTTCTGCAAAAATGGTAGCTGAGATTTTGATAGGGATTGTGTTGAATTTGTGCAGATCATTTGCGGGGTATTGCCGTTTTAACAAAATTAAATCTTCCAATCTGTGAACATAGAGTGTCTTCCCACATATTTAGGTCTTCTTTGATGTTTTCCAACAGAGTCACCCTGGATGACGTTGGTTTTAGCAGGGTCCTAGTTGGCTCTTTCCCTGATCTCTCTGCTGTCTGCCTCTTTTGGTGTCACACCCAGCTGTTAGGCTCCACTAATTGTCCTCTCATTACTCTCTCTCTCTGTATGTATGTGTGTGTGTGTGTGTGTGTGTGTGTGTGTGTATATATATATATATATATATATATATATATACATTACTATTATTATTATTTTTTTTGACAATGCCCTGGCCATAAATATCTCCACTGTCTGACCCAATTACATCTGGGCCCTTTTGCAAGTGTG
Source organism: Delphinapterus leucas (assembly GCF_059928025.1). NCBI lineage: Eukaryota > Metazoa > Chordata > Mammalia > Artiodactyla > Monodontidae > Delphinapterus > Delphinapterus leucas. Next base: position 28,759,594 of record NC_143132.1, read on the forward strand.
GTTTCTGAGGCAGGTCTTTGAGATTTGTTCCGTTCCCAGAGGGCTCTTCTTAGCTGTCTCTTTTCCTGATTCCCTCTGGTAAACTAGCTGACCTGTGGTTTAGCTTACTATTCTCATAGAGCTAACAGCCTCCTCTCAATTGCTTACCACCAAGATCTTTGTTGTTTTCAAGAATATTTTAGGCTTGAAGTTTCTCACACTCTGTTCTAAATGAAGGGAGAGCTTCAGAGCTCTCCGTTTTTATGGCTTGTCTCAACCCCTGGTCAAAATTTCTGAGCCACTGTGACATTGCTAAAGACAGATAGTGGCCTGTTTCTCTCTGAGTAACATCCCTGTTTTTACGAATTGGATGCTGGGTGAGCATGATAGCTTTGGGTCTTCTCAATTCGCCACTCCCGGTGGGGAAGCTCTACCCTATGAATGAGCTGGGCCTAGGGCAATTACAGCCCCTTATTCTTCCCTGCCACATTTAAGATAGATTGTCTGCCCTTAGAGAAGAAGCTCGGTAGAGGAAGAAAGCCCTTGACTTTCGGTGGCACTCACCTGGAAGGTAGTGTTGACAAAAAATGTCACCTGCCATATCAGTAAACAAAGGATGTTACAGCCATCAAACCAGCAGCCACTGCAGCTGACTGTGTACCCTGAGGGGATTCAGGATGGAGAAAAACAGGATGCTGGGCCTAGATAGTCAGGTGCATATCAAAGGAATGATGTCAATGACCCCAGATTCTTGCATCTTCAGGTACATAGAAAAACACTGAATGCATTAACTTGAGATGTCTGGTTTTTCTTTAATTAATAGTAAGTAATCTTTTGATGTTCTGACTCCTTGGTTTTTTTTTTTTGCAAAAACTCCTATATATCCTGGCTCATCCCTTACCTCTTCAGAGCAGTTCCTCAGAGCTGAGAGGCTGCTTCCTGGGCTTGAGTCCCCAGGAAGTCCACTGAATAAAACATAATTTTCAGTGTTTAGGTTATGCATTGTTTTTCAGTCGACAGTAGCCTGTGTAACCCAGAGTTTTGCGGAGGATGAGAAATGCTGGTCACCTGGCCCTTCCAAGGAGATATTGACACCCTTAACTGGAGCTGGAGAGAGGGACCCTCATTTTCTCGGCCACACCCAGCTTGAGTGGATCTTCCATCACACAAAGCTGCGGTGAGGGAGAAGGAGTAGGTCATGAATCAAATGTTCTTAGCAAGATTTAAGAGATTTTCTTACCTAATGTTCCTCACTTGATGTGTTCCTTTAGGAAAATTTTCAGAGTATTTTTTAAAAATAATTTTACCAGTTACGTTGTTTTGCTGGAGAACGGGTTTGCAGAGCCCCTCAGGCTGCCATTCCCAAAGTGGGTCCCTCTTACTTACCTTATTTCTCATCAACAAATAAATGGACTCAAAGCCGCATTCCTCCAGGGTAACCTACTTAAGCAATGTTGTACTGCAGCATTATTTCTACCCATAGGATGACACATTTCTGGCCCTGAGGACTAAATCCCGTGCTATTTTGAAAGACTCTTTTCTTACCTCCTATTAAACATAATTTACTTAAATCTATTTTCTTTTTTCCGAGAATTTCATTTAATTTTTTTTCACGTCCTCCCTTGGATAATATTCCCATGCATAACTCTTCCTGCCATCAAATGCTCCACAGTTGAACCCAACAGACCAAACTCAATGCAACAAACGGCCACCACTTACATATTCAATTTGTAATCATTTAAATGCTCTTTGGTATTTAACTCAGGAAAATTATTCTTTGGTTTTTTTTCTTACGCTTTTTTTTTAAATTGATTTTTTGAGCAGTTTCAGGTTTATAGAAAAATTGAGCAGAAAGAACAGAGCTCCCCCATATACCTCCACACTGCTACCCCCTCTGCTTCCCTTATTATTAACATCTTGTATTAGTGCCGTTCATTTGTTACAATTGATGAACCAATATTGATACATTATTTTAACTAAAGTCCTTGGTTTATATTGGACTTTGTATTGGACTTTGTATTTTTAATATAAAGTTCATTCTTTGTAGACTTTGTATTTTTAATACAAAGTTCATTCTTTGTATTATATGCTCTATGGGTTTTGACAAATGTATAATCACAAGTACCCATAATTTGAGTATCATCACAGTTTCACTGCCCTAAAAATTCCCTAAATTCTACCTATTCATCCCTCCCATGCACTCCTGCGCCCACTCCCACCTCTTTCCAGGGCCTGGCAACCACTGATCACTTTGTCTCCATAGTTTTTCCCTTTCCAAAATGTCATATAACTGGAACCATATAGTATGTAGTCTTTTCAGTTTGGCTTCTTTCACTTAGCAATACAATTTTAAGGTTTATGTCCCTTTGTAGCTTAAGTTCATTTAATCACTGAATAATATTCTATTGTATGTATATATATCACATTTTGTTTATCCATTTACCTATTGAAGGACATCTTGGTGGCTTTCAGGTTTCGACAGTTATGAATAGAGCTGCTGTGAGGGCTTTTATGTGGACGTTTTTCAAGTTTTTTCTTTTATTTTTTTTAAATTGGGGGGATTTTTATTATTTCTGATATATTTTTATATATATTTTTTTCATTTTTCTTTCTTCCTTTTTCTTTTTTGATGTGTGTTTTAAGAGGGCAGAGCTGACCTTCCCAATAATTCAAATTTCCCACAACTCCTGTGCTTAAGAAATGCTTAATCATCAATTCCAAGCCCATCAGTTTCACTGGATGTACCAACCAGGTTAAGCTACGTTATGTTGCAGTATCAAACAACCCTAAACTCTCAGTGACTGAAAACCACAAAGGTTTATTTCATATTCTTGCTACATGTCCAACTTGAGTTGGCAGCGGGCTCTGCTCATGGTCACGCTCATCCAGGGTGGTGGTGCCTCCACTGTCTGGGAGTGTCACTGGTTGCCTTGGCAGAGAGAAAAGAACATGGCGAATTGAGCACCAAAGTTAAAAGACTCAACACCTCCTCACATTACACCAACCAAAGCACTGGTCTGCTTAGCTTCAAGATGGTAGGAAGTTTAACTATGTACGTGGTATACCTGGAAAAAGAAGAACCAGAAGCATTGGTGAACATTCAGTAATATCTACTTTTAATATAGAATTTGCCTGAGCATAGAACAATGTTCTTTTGATCACTAAATTTAATTTGATTATATTTTAATGTTTGCCTTTCCTCTTCACACTATGGACTAGAAGCTAAAATTAACAAAACTTAAGGATTCAAATGATATCTACTAATCCTAAGGAAAAAGCTTAGGTTTGCCACAAGCTCTACAGGGTTACTCTAAGGAAGATGATGGAGTTGAGCGTGAAGTCTAGTACATGCTGGAGAGTTGGCACCACTGACACTGAAGGATTCAAAACCAGTGACGATGAGTGCTTTTCACGTAAGCTCAGTATAACAATAGAGAGATGTTCAGTCGTGGTGTCAGAACCAGACACCGTAACTATATCCATGTACATTTATTGGTTTTATTGTTTTAGTTTGTTTATGTGATTAAAGCTTTTCTTCTCTTTCCAAAATTGGATATTCCATTTGAACCTAAACACATCTTGAAGCAAATTTCAACTGAGAAGACAATTTTGGTTGAGGTCGTTTCAAATTCATTTAATTGCTCTTGAATCCTTTAGCTAACTAGACACCCTTCTTTTCCCAGATTTGCTGGGAATTTGGGTTACCAGCACCCACTTTATGAAAATCCTTTAGTTATTTATGATCAGCTCTTAGAACTAAGTACTCACTCCTTTACTAGTCCATCCCCAGAAACTTCTCCTCTTTCTTATGGAAACTAATGTCCTTGGGAAAGTCAGCCCTGCTTCATTTTTTCTCACGCATCTTGTCTCAGCATCACGTGGTAAAGATCAAGAGATAGCCAGTCCCTACCTGCGCTATTTGAGCCTATAGGCAACAGGATCCAAAGTCATCCCTGTACACCTGCTTGATGTTTCCCACCGCAAGAGAAGTCTCTCAAGTCCCCATCCCAAACTCCTGCATTCCCCATTCTTTTTTCCCTGCACGTTTTCAGAAGCTTCTCAAGGGTTTCTAATCTTACCTCTTCCCAACACTTACCTCTAGAGCAAAAGAGATGCTATAAAGATGGAGGAGGAATCATCCTTCCATCACTGTGGCAATGAGGGGCAAGAAAATAGAAGAGATTCTCCCCTAGATTGTAAGTATATTAACTGCAATTTCCAACCCACTTTAAGGGAGAAACCATGGAAACTATGTACAGTGGAAAACAAGACTTTGGAATCAAAAGACTGGAATTTGAAGTTCAGCTCCCCCCAAAACTAGCATGAATTTGTCTTAGTCTCAGATTTGGGGCCCGAAAATTTGTTCAGTTCCTCTTGCCCACTGGACTATTGCTAGGATCACATGATGTATTACACATGAAAATATTATGTAAAGTGCTAGTCACATATTCTCTTTTCTAAAAAGGATGTCGATATTTTCAGTCATGACAATTATATTTACTCATAAAATGTATGGGGAATTCAGAAAAGTACACAAAGAAGAACACAAAAATCACCTATAATTCTACCCCCAAGACATAAATGCTATTAGTTATCTCTATTAATATGAAATGCTATTACTACTTTCTTCCAATCTGCCAGTAATTATGTATTTGTGTCTAATATTGTCAGGATTATGCTCTGTCCTTGTGTGGCAGACTGTATTTTCCAAGAGTGGCCACCAGATACTTTCTGGTGCCAGAACCTGGCCTCTCCATCAACACATAGAGTCTTATTTTCCCTCCACATATAACTGGCTAGGGCTTGCAACTGCCTCGATCAATAGAATGTGGTGAAAGGGATGTTGCATGGCTTCTAGGGCTAGGTCATAAAAGGTGATACAGCTTCTGCCTGGCTCTCATTTTTAGGACACTGGCCCTTGGAAACCAGGAGGGGAAGCCTAGGTCACACGGAGAGCCTATGTGTAGGTATTCTGACCAACAGCGTCAATGGATGGATGTATGAGTAAGTGAACCCTCAGATGATTGCAGCCTCTGAGCTGCTACAGCCGATGCCAAGTGGAGTAGAGAGAAGCTGTCCCCAATGAGCCCTGCCCAAATTACAGATTCACAAGCAAAACACATGTTGTCATGACAGTTCACTTAAATTTCATATGCACATTTTCTCATGTCTAACAGTTTTTACGTCAACTTAATATGGCTAAATGACCTTCCATTATGTGGATATTCTATAATTTATTAAAACCCTTCTATATTGTTGCTCATTTAAGGTTCTCTCTCCAAACCTTTTTTTATGCTATGATACATAGTGTTGCCAAAAACATCTTTGCACACACATTTTGAGTTTTGCTTTTCTTATGATTTCCATAGAGCAGATTTTAAGAAGACAAAAGTAAACTTCGATGTACCTCGGTTACATTGAATTAGCTCTTTGTGGCTCACTAGAATCAAAACTGTCTAAAGCTTCATTGTTTCTGTAGAAAAGTGTTCTAAGATCTGAGCTTTACAGAACTGCCTCACAAAATTTTGGCACACAATCCTTTTCCAAAGTCAAGAACCCATTTCCTCATTGACTTCTGAATCACAGAGTCAGAATAAATTTTTATTTATTTATTTATTTATTTATTTATTTATTTATTTATTTTGCGGTACGCGGGCCTCTCACTGTCGTGGCCTCTCTTGTTGCGGAGCACAGGCTCCGGTCGCGCAGGCTCAGCGGCCGTGGCTCACGGGCACAGCCGCTCCGCGGCATGTGGGATATTCCCGGACCGGGGCACGAACCCGCGTCCCCTGCATCGGCAGGCGGACTCTCAACCACTGCGCCTCCAGGGAAGCCCCTAAATTTTTTTTTTTTTTTTTTTTTTTGAGAATGGTTCTTGCTGTCACAGCTTGTGCCTCTCACCTTTGATTTCCCCTGAATGGCTTGTACCCCAGAAGAAATTCGTTTTTAGTAAGGTGATGCCTGAACCACTGTGATAGGCTGAATATGACCCCCATATGGATAGCCATATTTTAATCCCTGGAACCTATGAATGTTGCTTCACACGGTAAAATGGGATTTGCAGATATTGTTAAGTTTAGGCTTTTAAGGAAAGATTATCACAGATTATCCAGACAGGTATGAAATGCAATCACAGGGGCTTCCCTGGTGGCGCAGTGGTTGCGAGTCCGCCTGCCGATGCAGGGGACACGGGTTCGTTCCCCGGTCCGGGAAGATCCCACATGCCGCGGAGCGGCTGGGCCCGTGAGCCATGGTTGCTGAGCCTGTGCGTCCGGATCCTGTGCTCCGCAACGGGAGAAGCCACAACAGTGAGAGGCCCGCGTACAGCAAAAAAAAAAAAAAAAAATGCAATCACAAGAGTTCTTACAAGTGAGAGGCTAAGGGGACATTGGACACAGAAGAAGAGAAGGCAACGTGGCCATGGAGGCAGTAGTGACGCAGCCACAAGCCAAGGCATGCCAGGAGCCGGAAGGAGCAAGGAAAAGTCTCCTCTAGAGTCTCTAAAAGGACTGTGGCCCCGCTAACACCTTAATTTTGGCCTGGTGAAACCGATTTTGGACTTCTGGTCTCCAGAACAGTGAGAGAATAAATCACTGTTGCCTTAAGCCACCAAGTTTGTGGTGATTTGTTACAGCAGCTCTGGGAAAATTATACATCATTCTGTTGCTGCATAGGAAATAAAGGAAATACAAAGGAGTTCATTTTGATGCTCCAAATTCTCTTCCTCAAGTATCTTCCTAGGGTAGGTGCAGGCTCCAGCACACATGCACAAAATACATTAGAGAGCTTTGGGAGTTTTATTTACGTGTGTGTGAAAATTTAAGTATTAAGCACTCACTGTCCTTTGGAGAGTAATAAAACAAAGATTCCCAGGCTTGTGTAATTCATATTCTAAGTTGGACACACACACACCCACATAAACACCTGGAGCAGAGCAGAGATCCCTGGATTTCCTCAAAGTCCACCTTAAGGTACACACTTTGAAATATGTCAGAATTCAGAGCACATAAACATGAAAGCATAGTTTGAATCTTCCCCCTTTGCAGATATAATTGCAGTCCTGGAATGGAAAATAACAAGGAGTCATAGATAATAGGGCCCCAGAGATCTCAAAGAAATAGGTTAATCTCACTGTGGATCCTGGCATGTCATAAGACATCAGTGTACACTAGCTTCTCTCTTTCCCTTCCTTGGTTAAAAATGTCCCTTTATTGTCAAGGTCTAAAAAAAGGCAAGACATAACAAATGAATCTGCAGTGATGTTTGAAAAATAGGCCCTGACACATTTGGAACATACCCACTGTTCAAAATCTGCCGGCTGAGAGAAGCTGATTAGAAACCCTGACGGTCCGTGGGGAGCCCCGTCCAGGTGCCCGTTACCTGATGCTCTCAGCTCCGCCTGGGGCAGGATAGAGACAGAGAACCCGTGCAGTTGCCTCCCATCTTCATGTAAACGCCGGACCAATAAGCACCTGCTGCTGTTGAGACAAACACGAAGGGAGGGAAGGTCGTGCTGGCTAGAAAGTCTCACTCGGCCTCTTCTTCTCTTCCTTGGCATTAGACTTTAGCTGGGCCTCTCCAGTGATGAACGCTTCATCCCTTTCTGTAAGAAGTGCCTTGACTTTTGGTAGTTTCTGTGTATATCTCTTCCTCTGGAATCAGAAAAGATCCCTCTATATACTCTCCCCTGAAGCTCAGAACCAAGAGAGACTTAAAATGACCATCTCTGTTGATAAGTAGATTTAAAATTGAAAGGGCAATTCTAACGTTGGTTGAAGGTTCTGCATTCCATCCCCACGTGGTGGATTTTAAATAAGTCAAAATAGAGCAATTGATGCTGTAAGCCTTAGACAAAGCAGCCATGATCTATGGTGTAGAGAAATTCTTGTGAGGGGAAAAGCGACTCATGCGTATATTCATTCATTTAACAAAATATTTATTAGTGCCCACTCTATAACAGCACTGTGTAAGGTCCTAGAAATACAGTGAGGAGTAAGACAGATCTGTGTCTGCTCTTAAAAAAAATTGAAGTCTAAGTAGTTTAAAAACCAGGAGAGGACTTCCCTGGTGGCGCAGTGGTTGAGAGTCCGTCTACCGATGCAGGGGACGCGGGTTCGTGCCCCGGTCCGGGAAGATCCCACATGCTGCGGAGCGGGGATCAAAAACTAGGAGAGACAGACTTGGTGCTGTGATAGGGTGCAGCAGGAAAGTATCTAACCCAAACTTGAATAGCAGTCAGGCTTTATAGAGGAAACGATATTTTCTTTGAAATTTAGAGGATGGAAATAGCATAAACAGTGGTTTGGAGGTAGGAGAGAACTTAAAGCATTAAAATAACTGAAATCGGGGGCTTCCCTGGTGGCGCAGTGGTTCAGAGTCCGCCTGCCCATGCAGGGGACACGGGTTCGTGCCCCAGTCCGGGAATATCCCACATGCCGCAGAGCGGCTGGGCCCGTGAGCCATGGCCGCTGAGCCTGCCCGTCTGGAGCCTGTGCTCCGCAACGGGAGAGGCCACAACAGTGAGAGGCCCGTGTACCGCAAAAAAAAAAAAAAAAAACAAGAACAAAAACTGAAATCTAATCAGAATGGCTGAGAGATGAGGTTCTGAAGGTAGAAAGAGACCTCTTTATATGGATCTTGAAAGTAAAGCCACAAAATTTATTAGATGATGTTAAGCAGTTTGGTGATGTGATCCGATTTTCCCTTTAGGGAGAGCTCTTGGTCTGCAATGCACAAGACAGCTGTTGGAGCTATCGTGACAAGAGGTGACGATGGCGCAGGGAATGGTAGTGATGGTGAGGAAGCAGATAAGTGGATGATACAAGAGGTATTTAGGAGAGAGATTTGTCAGCCTTGGTAATTGGGTAGGCATGGGTGAAAAAGGACAAGGATAAATCAAGGTTTTCCGGACTTCACCAAATTGCTGGTGAAGTTAATGAAGCTCAATTTCAGACAAATGAATTGGAGATGTCTAAGCTCTGTTCAAGGGAAGATATTAAGCATAGAGTTTGGGTAAACAAGTTATTTCAGGAGAGATTTAGGTCAAAGGTATAGGTTTGAGGGTGGTTGTTAGCATGCAGTTGATAACTGAAGCCTTTGAAGCTGAAGACATTGCCCAAGGCACTTTGTATGTTTAAGAAGAGATGACCTCCTGGGGCAGAACCCTGAGAATATAGTGCTTTAAGGGATGAGAAGAAGAAAATCCTGCAAAGGAGACTGCTAGGTGAGAAAAAACTGGGAGACTGTGTATCATGGAAACCAAAAGAAAAGAGTGTTTACCGAAAGATAGTGTGGTGAACGTTGGCGTTGATCAGTAACGAGTGCATTTAATACTCAGGGCAGAGTCCCTCCTCCATATGGTGAAATTGCAGTCATCATCATGTAAGAATCAATAAACATCTTCTTGATTTGGTCTTTAATTTTAAAATGAGCACTATTTAAAAAATGAATTTCAGTTTTAAAGATATTATTCAAACTCAGTAAACTAGTTCATGTATGAATTAAAGTTTATACTTGCCAAGCAAATAAAAAATACCTCAAAAGTTCATACTCTGTTTTGCTGTTTTCGATTTTAAATACAGATAAAAACCCCTAACATGTGGTAACATAAAAATGACAGAATGAACTCAGTTTCTATTTATTTGTCTTTACAGTCTCTCTGTTGACATGGTATATTTTGAATCTACTGATTAAACATAAGAATACATGTACTGTAGGGTTGGAGACACAATGACCAACGCAAGCCTGAATGATTCTGAATCATTATGGATTTACTCTTTTTTTTTTTTTAATGTTTGTATTTTATTTTTGGCTGCGTTGGGTCTTCGTTGCTGCACGCGGGCTTTTTCTAGCTGCGGCGAGCAGGGGCTACTCTTCGTTGCAGTACGTGGGCCTCTCATTGTGGTGGCTTCTTTCGTTGCGGAGCACGGGCTCTAATCGCACAGGCTTCAGTAGTTGTGGCACATGAGCTCAGTAGCTGTGGCTCGCGGGCTCTAGAGCGCAGGCCCAGTAGTTGTGGCACTTGGGCTTAGTTGCTCTGCGGCATGTGGGATCTTCCTGGACCAGAGCTCGAACCCGTGTCCCCTGCATTGGCAGGCAGATTCTTAACCGCTGCACCACCAGGGAAGTCCCTGGATTTACTCTTGAAATGAGTCCACCTGTGTCTGGGGTGAACTGTTTAACTGTGGACTCTTAAAATTAACTTTCAGATAGAATATGATATTTGTTAAAGGATAAGTACTAAAAAGGTGCTTATTTGAATTGTGCATATGTATATACATATAATATAGCATACTATAATATACATATATAATAATAATATATAGTCTTAAAATGCAAAAGTAATAGCAATTGCCTAGAACTTAGATCAATAAAAGAGTTTTGGGGAGGAGTATTTTTTAATCCTTTTTTAAAAAATAAATTTATTTATTTATTTAAAAAAATATTTTAAAATTTTACTTGAAGCATAGCTGGTTCACAATGTTATGTTAGTTTCTGGTGTACAGCAAAGTGATTTAGTTATATGTGTATATAAATACCTATTCTTTTCCATTAGAATATTACAAGATATTGAATATAGTTCCCTGTGCTATAAAGTAGGGGGAGGAGTATTTTGTTGATCAATTGCTGGTACCTTGTGATAATAAAAAATGACCAAACATCAGTTTTTATTATTGTTTTTAAATTCTTTATAGACAAGGCACCCCCTTACTGCCTGTACTCAGAGTTGACCACTCAAACTCTCCAGGCTTTGGTACGCTACCGGCAAAAATGATGAGTAAAATGAGGCCTGAGAATGACCTAAGTATTCAGTCATAAGAAGGTCATTGGTGACCTTGACAACTGTACTTTCAGAGGAGTGGTGGGGTTGAGGCCATATCACACTGGGCTGAGAAACCAGTAAGTGGAAAAGCAGTTTGGACAGTGACCTGTTTTTCTAGTCTCATTTCCTCCAACTCCCTGGTGGCTCTTTATCCCTTCCCTTTCATCCCTACGTATGCTTTCTTTCCAAGCATATTGAACTTTCCCACCCTTCCCCAAGCATACCAAGACTATCCATGTTTATTTGCCTTTATACCTAGCGTTCCTTCTGCATGGAATGCCCTTTCTTCCTGGTTAATTCTTATCTTTCCCTCCATCACTCCTCAAAGACAGTGATCCCGTGGAGGCTTCTCAACTCTCCCAGGCAAAGCTTCAGTCAGTCCATTCTGCCCCAACATCTCCATTGCCATACCTGGAAGGGAAGGTACTGCCTGGTTGTGCAACGTGTCTTGTCTTTCACATCTCCATCAGTTAGATCATGCCTGCCTGTCCCACTCATAAAAGTTGGTTGGGTAACTAACTGGGGGAAGAAGAGTGAGTAAGCAATCAAACCAGTGAATGAATAGATAAGTGAATACAACTGAAGGAAACCTGAGACCTTTAGTTCTGTAATTACGTGACGACTGGGTGGATTGGTAACAATGTGATGACGAGGCACAAACACAGCGATGATGCTCTTTGGCAGATGATCAGCTCATTATGAAAATTATCATAATGCTATAAATAAAGCCAGTCAGTATGTAGTCCTAACTCAGACCTTTCAGCTCTGGGTGCCTCCTCCCTACTAGGATTTCCCAGGCTACTCTGTTGTGGTTCTGTGGCGTTATAACCAAGAGGGACATTTTAATTCTGTAGGTGAGAGGAAGCAAGGGCAGGTTTCTGCAAGACCAGTTTTGTTAGCTCAGTCTAGAAAAATCAGTTGAGCAAAGCAGGAGTTATTGTTGGCTTTAATCTGTCCTACTTGCCCAGGAAAGGCTCTGTTGGGTTTTCAGAATGAATGATTCAGATGTACCTAAGTGCTTACATTTGTTTGGGAAAGATTGAGATTTCAAGATGTAATTTGATATGTACCTTTCCCCCATTACCCCACTCTCTCTTTTCCTGTTCTTTGTTACATGTTCAGTGACATGAAACCAGGCGGCACTTGACACTGAATAGCTCTAAGCCGGCCATTGTCAGTTCCAAAGTCAATCATTTGCCCGAGGTCAGGAAGGAAAACTGGGTGGTGACTTCATTTCCTAGTGCTTCAGACTAGAAGTTTTCTTCCCTCTCCCTTCACTAGTTTCTTAGTACATTTTGTTACTGTTGTGAAGTTCAAAATGGGACGTTTATATGTCTTGAGCACAAACAGTGAACTTGGAAAGACTTGTTGATAATGAAACTGCTTGAGGCTGGTGTCCTGGATGTGAAATTGGGCTCTTTATTCAGGGTGCTTGTTTTCAGCCTTGTGCCTGCAGAGCTCCCCGCCTACTTATGCTGATTCACTCAACCTCCAACGGGACCCCGTTTCAATATTTGCAGTACAGTTCTCCTCAGTGAGTTCAGCTGAATGAACAGTTGAATAAATAGTAAAAGAATCAATTCCTATGAAGGAACAGTAACGTTCAATAATATCTCTTTAAGCGTGGTGACCTCTATGACTTTTAAATATTAGAAAATCTTAATGTGCAGCTGGTGAATGAATGAATGCCTTTTTGATAATTGAGTATTTTTCTGGGATACAAAGCTCTGGATTTAGCAGCTGTCCAGTCAACCGTCAAAGCTATAGTCAGTTGTGTAAACACTGACCTTTTCTTACCCAATTTTCCTCCTGATTTTGTTGATACATGTCTCTGCACTCTCCTTTACTTGAAACAAATTTTGTTTTTGTTTTTGTTTTTTGCGGTATGCTGCGGCCTCTCCCGTTGCGGAGCACAGGCTCCGGACGCGCAGCCCCAGCGACCATAGCTCACGGGCCCAGCCTCCCCGCGGCACGTGGGATCCTCCCGGACCGGGGCACGAGCCCGCGTCCCCTGCATTGGCAGGCGGACTCCCAACCACTGCACCACCACGGAAGCCCTGAAACAAATTTTGAACAAATTTTTGTTACTTACTAGCAACACAGCTACAGTTGGACACAGGAAGGCCAGGATGAGAATAATAAGGATCTTGTTACTTGGTGATAACAAATTGCTGTTTGGTGACATTTTTTCAAGAGATGATACTCATGCTAAAATGAAATTTGGGAAATATAGTGATGGAATAGAAAGATCTTAGTACCAGTCCTGTCTTGGACATTAAAGCTACCATGTGATCTTAGAAAAATCAATTAACATCTCTGGGCCTCAGTTTCTTCATGGTTATAATGAAAACATTGGATTAGATCACTAGTGTTCAGCTGTGTCCCTAACAGCCCCAAATCCTCTCAGAAGTTATTAAGTGACATATGGTTTGTTTACTCGGTATCTTTTCTGCTGTATAAGTTTCCTTAAGGGCTGGTGTAAAACTTTGCCATAATTTTACTTTACTGTATAACTGAGAGGTTATACTTATGCTAGAGTTGATATTCTGCCTTTCACTCCCCAAACCCATCTCCACTCTCAACCCATGTCTTCCTGATTTGTTTTCTCCTATCTAAACTCAAGAACCCTCTTCTATGTTACATTTATTAATTCACCAACCCATGTAAATTGTTTCTTTTCTCTGAACTTCAGTGAAATAAACACTTTGTGTCTTCTTTTACATAGTTTATTTTCTCTCTGTGCGTAGCTAGGCTCAGAAAGTCAACTGCAAGTTTCATGAGAGCAGGACAGTGGCAGCCTCCTCATGGCCTCCCCAGGATCCTTTCCCCCTGGGCACAACTTAATGGATCCACCGGCTATGTTCTCATCTAAAGCTGGTGATTCATGATTGGTCTAAATCAGTTATGGAAATCCTGTAACCCTTTCTCAAGTTCCCTACAGCTGAACCTGACCCTATGACCCAGCTCTGGTCAGCGAGATTTAAGCCAGTGGAAGTCTATAGGTGAGATTACAGGACAGAAAGCTTTTATTCTCTTGGGGAGAGCTGTCCTTTTTCCTTTGTCTTTCTTTCTGCCTTGACCACAGATAAGATGCCTGGAATAGCAGCAGTAACTACAACTGCAGCAACTAATCTGCAACTACAAGGCAACCAAGACAAGGGAAAGATCAAGGAAATCTCAGAGAATTAGAGCCCTGATCTTGTTAAATGACAAAACCAATGACATCAACTTACCCCTGGGGTTTTTCTTGTAAGAAAATTTGAATTAATGATTAGAATTTCAAATTCATTTATTCATTCAACAAATATTTATGATGTGCCTATAATATCCCAAACACAGTACATGAAATATATTAATACACAAAGCATAAAAAGTTCTCATCCTCACAAGAGTTTACATTGTAGTGGGGAAAAGTGACAGAAAATTAGCAATACCCATAATAAATAAGAAAATTACATACAATAGTAGAAAATGCTAAGTGTTATCCTCCCCCCTCCCCCCTCCCCCCTCCCCCCTCCCCCCTCCCCCTTACTACTTTTTTCTTTTTTTTTTTTTTTTTTTTGCGGTACACAGGCCTCTCACTGTTGTGGCCTCTCTGGATGCAGAGCACAGGCTTCGGACGTGCAGGCTCAGCGGCCATGGCTCACAGGCCCAGCCGCTCCGCGGCATGTGGGATATTCCCGGACCGGGGCACGAACCCGTGTCCCCTGCATCGGCAGGCGGACTCTCAACCACTGTGCCACCAGGGAAACCCCTGCACTCACTATGTTTATGGTGCTTTACAATAATCGCTGCCCTTTCCTTCACCGCAAGGCAGTGTCAATAGATTGGCTTTATTGCCCACAGGCAAGTGGACCCAAGTTTGGTTCAGTAACAGAAGCCCAGATTTAGGGGTCAGATGTGGTTGCAAACAGGATAGTAGGAGTTTGAGAAAGGGACATTTGAGCAGCGACAGGGAGAGATTAGTCTTGTGGTTATCTCAGGGAAGAGCAGTTCAGAAACTGGTTCTGACCAGGGCAATGATTCTAAGGCAGGAGCACACCCAGTCCACCCCAAGAACCACAAGGGCACCACATGTAGCTGAGTGAAGTGAGCAGTGGGAGAGAGTGGTGGATCATGCAGAATCTTGTGGTCATTGTAAGGACTTCACCTTTTTTCTGGGTGGAATGAGTAGCCATTTGAAGATTTTGTGCAGAATTATAACATGGTCTGACCTTCATTTAACGAGATTACCTGATCTGCTCTGTTAAAAGTAGATGTAGGGGAAAGCAAGGATGGAAACAGGGAGACAGGTTAGGAGACCCTTATGGTAATCCAGTAGAAAAATGATTCTTGCTTGTATTAGGATGGTAGCAACAGAAGTGCAAGTCGGAGAAGTTTTCTTCTTCTTCTGAGTATATTTTAATGTGGAGACAAGATTTTCTAACGGATTTGAGTGAAAGTTGTTAAACCCTATCAACTCTAGGATAATAAATACACATTAACAGCAAAAATAAATATCACTAGATATAAAATTCTCATTTCTAATCTAAGTCAATTGCATGGAAATTTAACATTCGGTTACTGAAAAACATTTCATCCGACATGGAATGGAAACACAGCAGGCAAGTCAAACAAATGTTTGTTTATTTTTAAGAAGTTATACCATTATTCCCTTTTAATCCCATCAGCGCAAGGGTAGGTGGGAGAATTTGACAGCCATAAAACTTCATTTATTTAGGAGCAATTCATAAGCGCTCAGAACAGTGTAAAACTAACACACAGTTCTCTCTTGCTGTTTTTCTAAAACTAATTTGACTGAACTTAAGTGAAACTTTTAGTGATAATAGCATTTTGGGGGGCAAAATATGGATAAAAGAGGGAGAATTCAAGTTAATAATTTCAGGTTCAAAATATCTGCCAAAAATCAGTAATAGTTGCTTAGGTTTGACCTAGAAACTTTGCAGAACAGCTTAGAAGATTTCATAGCATTCCATCATTGGTCATTTGGGGGTTCCCAAGATAATAATTACATTAAGCATACGTGTGTGGTGTGTGTGCCAAAATTTAACGCTGGCAAATCAAACTAGGTGAGGTGCTACGAAGTGTAGGTACTCGTGAGACAAGGGTGATTATTGAAAAAGCAGTGTGTAAGTCTACATAGCATTTTAGTTTTCCATTGTATTTTGTGAGCTTGGACTATAAGAGTAAGGACAGTGATGTATGTAGCACTTTTCCTTTGTGTATGAGATGTATTTATTGGCAACCCCAGGCTATAATGAATTCAATAAACGCTGCAAGGAAAGCAAAGGTATTTGCAAGCTTTTAAAAGTTAAATCTCTGAGAAAAAGCACTCTTATTAGACCTGCAGGGGAGGAAAATTTTCCCTTGCCCCTCTTAGGGTCCCTGACTGGGTCTGGGAAAATTAAACTGATAAAGACAGATTAAGAGGAGAAGGCATCCACATTTTATTGAATTTTTACCTGTATATGAGAGTCTTTACAAGACAATGAAGACTCAAAGAAGTGACCAGAGCAGGATCTTTTAGACAGAGAAACAATAAATTTGTGAAGAATTGGCAAGACAGGAATTTGGGTTAGGAGTAGTAAATGATGAAGAAGTAACTAGGAAGGTAAGGGTTAGTTTAACAAGGTTTGTTTGTGTAGATTTCTCTGCCCCCCAATTCCCTGTTTCTGGTGATTAGAATGTCTTCCTTCCTCTTGGTACAGGGAGGGTACATTTCATGTGGGAGTTTTATGACCTGTTTCAGGGAAGAAAGGCAAGGAGGGTAGGTCAGAGTTGACCTCTTTCTGCTTCTGCCATTTTCTCAAACTCCCTTCAGCTTAAAATATTCAACATGCCAAGGTACCATATTCTGGGATAGCATGGCCTGAACCTCATCAGATCTTTCTTAGAAAATGTGTCAAATTGTGAATTAAATACTTCTGGCCATTCCCCATTTACTGATCCAAATGTAGGGCTTTTTTCTGAGATACTTGGTTTTTACTTTTATTTTTGCTTATTACATATATGGAATATTCTTACATTTCCAAAAATTCAACAAATATTTAAAGGCTTCAAACTAAGTACTAAGTTCTGCATATGCACTGGTGACTAAGATGGACATGACCCCTCTTCTCGTTAAGTTTTTTCTTATTTTATTCAAATGTTCATGGAATTTATGGAAATGTCCACAAAGGATGCAGTGAGCTAGAATATCAGAGTTTTAAATCTGGAAGAAATCCTTACAACTTATAGATGATGAAACCAAGGCACAAAGCTGTTAAACGACTTGACCTAGGTTATGCAGTAGCAGAGTCAGGGAGAGAATGCAGGTTTTTCAACCTTCTATGTTCCTCACTCAACCATAGAGTTACAGTTGGTTGGGAGAAGACGATAAGGGGGGAGCGTAGGGGGATCTCTTAAGTTAATTAGCTAAATTTCCAGAAAGACAGATACAATTTTAAAGATTAAATCAAATGAATACATAAGAACATAAATGGATCTTGGAACAGACCCACCTTATTTTGAGAACCTGTTTTAGTGATGCAACCTAGCATAAATAATGTGAATCCTGTCCAGACATGTCCCAGTATTGCAGAGCTGCTGCTCTGTCCCCACCCTCTCTAAGAAGCAAAGTAAAATCCCCATTATGGCTGCTATTGTGGCTCTGAAGTGGTTCCCATTAGGGGAAAATCCCAGTCTTCATTCTTGCCCACTACTCAGAGGACACAATTATGGAATATGTATTTTATCCTTTCCCAATCATGCTGAGAAGTAGTTTAGCAAGTGATGGATAGTAGAATGTAGTGGGAAGATTGTGGACCCTGTAGGCCACCCTCTGAGTTGAAAGCTTGGCTTTCCACTTACTGGTTGTGTGAACTTGAAGGAATGACTTAACACCTCTGCTCCTTAGTTTGATTGCATAAAAGATGGGGATCATAATATAGTTCTTGTGATGATTAATATATGTAACTCACTTAAAATAGTGTCTGGAACATAGTAAGATCTAAATACTTGCTATTTTTAGAGTAAACACCAGCATTTGTGCAGTATGGATTGGGGCTACAAATAGATATCTTCGAGGCAACATTGTGTTGTGTGTGTGTGTGTGTGTGTGTGTGAGTCTGTGCATACATGACAGACCCAGCGTTTCAGACAAAAGCCCTATGAAGTAAAGACTCCCAAAGTATTTTTTTTTTCTCAATTACCTTTCCATCAGCTCTTAAAAAGCAAATGTTTACTGTGTACAATTGGATTACTCCCACAGATTAGTAGACCTTAAATAGTTTTTCTGCTTTATATATACATAAAAAAATCAAAACTGAAAACAATCCAACAAACAAATCCTAAAAACCAAAATACCAAGGTCTTTCAAGCATTTTGTGTGATGCTATTAAATCCAGAGTTTCTGCTTCCCTTCTCTACATAGCAGGAGATCTCAAAGTTTGGTGTTGTATGAGATATATTGCTGGATCGTCCAGTCCCTACAGTTCTTAAACAAAGAACCCATGTCACCCCATTCAGTTAGGCACTGACTCTATATGTTCTTGTTTTCTGATGAAATCATTTGCTGTTGTTGGTAGAATAAGTGTCTGGGCATATGCAGGGGCCGGGGGTCTTGCTGGATATATCAATAACTCTATTTCTAATCTTGCCTCTTCTTTTTCAAGGACTGTATTCAGTACATGAAGAATCTACTACAGGGGTTTTCTATGTGCTGTTTGACAAAGCTGAGTATTTGCTCATTCTTGCAAACTCAGTAGTTTCCATTTTATTTAAATAATTTCAAGCCCTTATAGAAGAATAGCTAGAACTGAATGTTAGGTAGATTTTAACACATGTCTACCAAGTCATAACTGATTTTACAGATGTATTAGATTAAATCTACTGGGGAGCTTTTTTTATTTCACATGGGTTTCATAAAATATAATGCAGGTTATAGAGAAATTGGAACAAATAGTTTTGCTATTCACACTGTATGTATGAATGATATCTGTGCCTATTCAGCTAATTAACAGTTAAATTTACTAAAATATCAATGATTGTCTGATGATAACTTCAAAAGCACACATCTGTAAAAGAGCAACCATCTCTCAAAACTTAAACAAATTACCTTAAAGTGTGTCATAGTGTCAAAAAGACTCCAGGTACAATGTACTTAAATGAATACTATCTCTGGGTACCCCAGGGATCTTGTTTTTCTTTCAAGTCTATCCTTGTCTCACCCTCCACAGGACCCTTCATTGGACCAACTAAGGAGAGACAAGCTAGTTTTGTAAATGGCTGCATTTTATGATGGGATGCTAATAAAATTACCTGTGATCGTCGTTTTCTGAATTTCTTCTTATTGTGTCTAAACGGATTTAAGGGAAGACAAATTTCTACACATCAGGGCACATTCCTCATCTAAACAAGCATGGAATGTTTTTCAGATTAGAGTTTATACCAGAATGCATGAATCAGACATTTGCAAAATCCAGATGACTCTGCTAGAGCCCAATACTCCAGTAATGGCTGGCCTGGGAGATTTTTAGGGCTTTTTCAAGTGCATTGCAGTGGAGCCCCTGAATAAACGTAGCTTGAAGAAAGTTGAAGGCACATGGCAGCCTGTACTGTGTAGCAGATCTAATAATCTCCTTTAGCTTCGGAGAGTTGTAAATTGTCAGAAAATTCTTGGCATTGTGACACGATGTAGCATATGTGGTAACATAATATACGAATAGACAAATAGCTAGACAACATTTCAGCAAAGGTAGTGCATCCTTGGCAGAAAATGATTGCATTTGGCATCAACCTCAAATGTACAAGAGGAAGACTGAAAGCATGATAATTTCAAATCAGTATTTTCCCTAAGATCCATTTATTCTTACATTGCGATTGAGAAGCTAAAGATCCTATTCTTCTAATACGTATTTTTAAAGTTTAAACAAATTTTTTTAAAATTTGTATTTTTCTATTGACATTTAGGATTAAAAAAAGTCTGTATCTGTTCCCCCAACAGGGCAAGAATCTTACTTCATTTTCATTTTTTTCTTCTTCATTAATGTTACCGCCTTTCATATTGAGTTTAACTGGAGTTTATTATGCTTTTGGTTTTCCACTGCCCATCGACAATTCGGTAGGCGTTACTATGAATCTGCTGCTATTCCTTTGTATATTTGGAATACATAATGCCTTTTTTGGGTGGATTCATTGTTTATTTGTTGGTGTATATTCTCAACTAATTCTTTCAGAGATTGCTTAACTTGATAAACACTCTCAGGCTTTGATTTTCTGAATATTTGTTTATATTACCTTTTACTTTAAATACCAGTTTGGCTGAGTGAATTATAAGTTTGAAATAATTTCCCTGCTTTAATTTAGAAGATAGTAATCTCTACCTTCTAGTATTGAATTATGCTTATGAGAAGTTGTGCTGATGGCAGGCTGACATTTCAGGGGTTTTGGCTCATTTAAAGTCTAGCTTAGCACTTCTAATTTGAAGATTCATGCTTTCTTCAGGCCTGAGAAAGTTTCGGTTGCTATTTATTTGATGATACATTTCTCTGCATTTTCTCTTTTCTCTCATTCTCTAATTTCTATAATCTGGGTTTTGGAATTTCTAGATGTACTCTTCATATCCGTTAACTCTACACTTACATTCTTCCTCCCTGGTCCATATGTTTTGCTTCATGTAAGAATGTCTCAGCTCAATTTTTCAACCCATTAATGCACTACATAGTACGTATTACTGCTATTATTGCCTATCTAATGAATTTTTCATTTCTGTTTTGTTTTTATTCTAAGAGCTCTAGGGAATATATTTTCATAGACGCAATGTTCTTTCAGATCTAACTATATACTTATTCTAAATCTTTTTGTTAGCTTTATTAACTTTTTTTCTAGGGGGGTTCATTCATTTTACTATTGCTTGGCTTTTATATTGTAGACTTTCTTAAAATGATTAGCGCTTCTTGGCTGTCTTTAGCTTTGATTTTGAGAATCACCATTCCTGTGCCTTTTGTATTTCTGTAATCTACCTCCAGTGCATAGAGGAAGCATTTGGAATGGAAGCTTGTCTTCCAAGTGTCAGAGTACCCACCCTTCCCCGAAATCGGTAGCTACCTGATCACTATAAGACCTCTCCAACCCCAGTACTCTTCTTTAACCAGTTGTTAAAGCCCACATAGCACAAAAGAAGGAGAAAGGAAGAAATTGACTAGCCCACTGTTCCAAATGCAGGTCTCTAGTTAAGATTCTTTCTAAATGTTCCAGAGTTTTCCTTTAATTCTTGGAATTACTGATACTAGGCTTAGAGATCTTCAAACCTCTTACCTCCACAGCATATGTTATAACCTCTTACCTCCTACATATGTTATAACTAATAGTTTCTTCCAGTTTTGTTTTGCTAAAGATCTGATTGTATATGCTCCTATAGCTCAGAAACTCCAAAACTTTGTGGTTCATTGATTTTACTTTTTATATTTTTAAAATTACTTTTTGTACTTTTTAAAATACTTCTTTTCTCGGTTGTCATTATCTTGTGTGATTTGGAGTGAGAGGGAGAATATAAATGTGTGCTCAGTCTATCCTACACCAGAAATCATCTTTACAAGAAGAGCTTACAAAAGTGAATTTATGTCTCCCCAGTTCAGGGGAAACACTTCAAGCGTTTATTTGGCTTTTAGCACAGGGCTTTACAAATATAGGCATGGTAAATTGTATATCACAAACTATCTTGCATTGCAAATATTTTCTTAGGTCTTATTATGAGATAATAAGGTGAAGAGAAGGTTCTTTCAATTCTTTTTTTGACCTTATACCTTGCTATTTGGGGATATTTTTCCTAGCAATGTTCTCATTATATAAAGTTTTCCCACAATAAATGTGAAATCTCCTTACAGTTTTTTGTGATTGGTTGATATATTAATTTTTAATGGAGTTCTCATGAGGACAAGGAGACATCCTTTGGGATCATGTGGTAGTTTTATCCTTAGAGAAGATGAAGTCATTTTGAATATAGAGCATCCCTTAACTTGCTTAATGGGATCATTGACCAATAACTTTCTATCGGTGACCTGACTTGACTTCAATGCTGAGTTGTCTGAAATATATGCAAGACTGTGACATTTAATTACAACACAGTTTTCAGAAATAGCTTCATTACATGCTAGCCACTGGATCATGTACTTTTGGCAGTGGATATGGGTTAATTTCAACAATGCAAACTTCTCTTTTTAAACTGCAGTTACAGACAGAGAGCACCAGAAAATCCCTGTGCTACTCTATGTGGCTATTATCCTAGAGTAATAAATGAGAAGCCATTGCAGATGGTTGATGAAGTAATGCTGAATATTAACTCTATATTGATCTCCTTCCCTCTCTTCCTATCTACCTCTTTCTTGCAGCAGGTTGTAAATATCTAAGTTGTGTGTCTTTCATGTTTTTGCATGAAAATATCATAACTTCTAAAGTTCTAGAGGTCTTTAGAAAATTTCAAATAATAAAATTATCTCTGGAGTCTGTACAGTTTTTAAAATTTGATTTGGTACTCCCATTGTTTCTTTTAATAACTCAGACTGATTTAATACTTTCTTATTTCTAAGGGGATGGATCTATAGTAGAAAAACTAGTTTAACAATTGATTAAACAGTATTGGATTCAAAATTATTATTGACAAAGACAGATCAATCCAAAAAGAATATTTGATTTTCTACAACAAATCTGACTTTGACTTTCACATTCAGTTCAACCAGAACATATTGTGCTTCTCCTAAATGCATGTTAGTTCTATAATGCTAGGTCTCTGCTTAATAAACATGGGAGTGGTGATCCTTATTCTATTTTAGCAATGAGAAGAAAAAGTTTAATAAGTTCACCCAAGTCAGACAATCAGTCATTGGTAGGTCCAAGGAATTCTGGCAGAAATGCAAAGAGAGCTCCCCAATGACTAAAAATCTAGTCACAAGGCTATCAGTCAAAAAAGAGATGGCCCATGGTTCAGAAAACTGGAGGCTGGATGAGAATTACAAAGAAATCTCCAGAGTATCACTGGTGCTAAGATTCCCAAGTACAACTGAAGGGAAATTCCTGATCCCATTATCAAATAATTTGAAGTTAGTGGTGAACTGAATATAAACCTGCAAAAATGTCTAAACACAGCTTGATACTGGATTAGATTGACCCAGCTCACCAAATTTGCCCTCTGGCAGAAGAAAGGGCATGATTTTTCTGTGGAAAAATAATGTTTTACTTTAGTCATTACTGTTTTTATACATACTATGTCCAAAATACAATAAAAAATTATGAGGCAGGTGATGAAGGAAGAAAACCTAGTCCATGTTAAAGAGAGAAAATAGTCCATAGAAGCAAATATTAAGATGTTCTACATGTTGGGATTATCAGAAAGAGACTTTAGTTGTGATCAATATGTGGAAAGGATGAATTGTGACTAGATGAGGAATTTTATTAGAGACATGGACATTTTTATAAAGTCTACTGGAAATGCAAGAAATGAAATATATGTTACAAGAAGTGAAGAATTCATTTAATGGGTTTATTGACAACTGGACTGAGCACAAAAAAGAATTAGTGAATTTACAGATAGGTCAGTAGAAATTATCCAGAATGAAACACACAGAGGGGAAAAAAAAAAAAAAAACAGTGAAAATAATGGAGTAGAATATCTTGAGATCAATGGGACAAAATCAAGTGATATAACATATGTGTAATTGGTGTCTAAGGAGAGGAGAGAAAGAATGGGGCAGAAGAAATGTATGAAAAGAAAATGAACAAAAATTTTCCAAAATTAATGAAAAACATCAAAGAAGCCCAACAAATCTTAAGTGGAGTACATACAAAGAAATCTCCCATTTAGTACATTATAGACACAGTACCATAAACCAAATGTAAAAGAATACATTAAAAACAGACAAATAAAGAAGACAATGGCAAAGAGGGGAATGATGATGAGAACTCTATCACAAACAGTAAAGGCTAGAGGAAAATAGAACGACATCTTTAAAATGTTAAAAGAAAATATTTTTCAGCCTATTATTCATATTGTGTAAAGATAGCCTTAAAAAATGAAGATGAAATAAAGACAGTTTCAGAGGGAAAAAAGGTTGAGAGTTTGTCTGTAGCATATCTGTGCCACAAAAAATGCTTAAAGAGGTTCTTTGAACTGAAGAGAAATTATACCACATGGAAGCCAGGATCTGTAAGAAAAAACAAAGAGCACCAGAAAGAGAAAATATATAAGTAAATATTTGTATGGCTGTCACCACCTGTGTTCCACATTGACCAGAAATTGTATTTACTACAATAAGACCAGAAAAAGAAATGAGACATAAAGATTCAAAAGGAAGAAATGAATCTGTCATTAATCACAAGTGGCATAATTACCTGTGTATAAAACTCCATGGAATCCACACATACAAAATAATAACTACTAGAACTAATAACTGACTTTAGCAAATTCTCAGATATAGGTCCAAAACTCCAAAAGCAACTATATTTTCTAATTTTTAACAATTGTAAAATGAAATTTAAAAATACCATTTAAATAGCCTCAAAACCCCTTAAATATTTAGAAATAAACCTAACAAAAGATGAGCAAATTATAAAACATTACTGAAAGAAATTTTAATGTACCTAAATAAATACCATATTCATGAATTGGAAAGCTCAGTATTGTTAAGCTGTCCATTTCCCCAAAATTATTTATAGATTTTATACAATTTCAATAAAAATATCAGCAGACTTTTTAAATTACAAATCAGTCCAAAAATGCAAAGGACCTAGGATAGCCAAAGCAATATTGATAAAGAAGAACAAAACTGATGGGTTTACACTACTTGATTTCAGGACTTAATACAATATCACAGTAATCAAGTCAGTGTGGTATTGGCATAATAATAGACAAATAGATTGATGGAATAGAATTTTAAAAATCCAAAAATAGGTGCATACACATGAATGTGATATATACACACGTTATATGATGTATACACACATATACAGGTTATATGCACACACATATATATAAATATATAATATATACGTACACAAATATACTGATATCCGACCAAAATGGCAAGTCACATTAGTGAGAAAGAGAAAGTTCTTTCTAGCATGATGCAGCAACTGGCTATCCATTAGAAAAAAATTGAACTTTGACCTTACCTCACTCAATACACCAAAAATTATTTGGAGATGGACTATGAATGAAAGGTGGCAGAATCTACCCCTCACCCCACCCAAATATGCCATGTTGGCAAAAGGAATATTTTGAGCTAAAGACACTTGAAAAACAGCAGGTATAAGAAGAACACTCTGACCTCCCTTTTCTTCCTGAAAGGAAGAAATAACATTTCCATGTGAAAGATGTCCTTCTTAAAGCAGGAGGAAAGAAATATTCTTATCGCCAGAGATGGGGAGTCAAGGCTGAAAGAAATCTGTACAAACAGACCTTGTTAAAATAACTCTTACCTTTCTTTAGTTTCTCTATACCTTTACTTTTCTACAATTGCCTCTCTTTGTTCAACCTATTGCATAAACACTTAGGCCTAGCCGCTTCTCTGGGTCTTCATTTTTTTTATGGGGCTCCCACGTACATGTAAAAATAAAACTGTATTTTTTCTCCTGTTAATTTGCCTTATGTCAATTTAATTCTCAGAACTAGCCAGGGAGCCTAAGAGGATAAAGTTTTGCCTCCCCTACGTGAAATTAAATATACAAATTACAATAAAAAATCTTCTAGAAGAAAACAAATAAGGATATCTTTGCCACTCTGGGGTATGCAAAGATTTATTAGACAAAATTTTAAAAATACCACAGAATACAATGTTTTGATTTCATTAAAATTAAAAATTTCTGGAAAGAAAATGAATAGACAAGCAACAGATTGGGAAAATATTCTTATCATTTTTATTTCATGAATAACTCATACCCAGAATACATAAAGAACTTTTAAAAGTCAGCAATAAAAAGTTAAACAATCCAATTAAAAAATGGGAAAAAAGACTTGAACAGACACTTGGCAAAAGGAAATGTAGGAATGAGTCATCATCCCACATGTGAATGAGGGTGATGAACACGTGATACTCAACATCATAAGTCTTCAGGCAGATGCAATTTCAGTACAATGAGATAGCATTCCACACCTGCTGGAATGGCTAAAAACTGACACTACCAAATAGCGGTGAGAATGAGGAGTAACTGAAATACTCACAGGTTGTCGTTGGTAGTGGAAAATGTCACAACTATTTTGGAGAATCGTTTGCCAATTTCTTAAAAGTTAAATGTTCTGTGTAACAGGAGTTCCACTCCTAGATGTTTAACCAAGTGATGTGAAAACATACGTCTACAAAAAGGCTTGTATAAGAATGATCAGAGAAAACCCAGAAGCAATCTAAGTATCTCAGGAAAATGGATGAGCAAATTCTGTTATATTCAATGAAAGTATTAGTCAGCAAGAAAGAGGAATGAGCATTATATACAATGAAATATTAGTCAGCAAGAAAGAGGAATGAGCAAGTGATATATGCAACAACATGAATGAATCTCAAAAACATAATATTGAGCAAAAGAAGCCAGATATAAGATGCATGTGGTAAGTTGCTTCAAGGATAGGCAAAAATAATGGATGGCAATAGAATTTAGTCCAGTGGGGTTTGACTGGAAAGGAGTATGAGGAAAATGTCTGGGGTGATTAAAATGTTTTATCTATGGCTTGGGTGGTGTTCCATTGGAGTATATACCACTTGTCAAAACTCATACGAGTGAACACTTAAAATGTGCATATTATACTTTAATTTTAAAATTACATAATTTTCACAAAGTAAAAGAAAAACAACAACAATTTCAGGCATCATGACTCCTTATGAACTGTCTTTTTTAAACACTTGGTTTTCCTCTAATAAGTGTGTTTTCAAGCCAATACTATGAAGAACGTAGGATTTGCTCAGAGTATCTGTGGTGGAAAGAAAAGGTTAGGTCGGCACCACCTGTTTCTGGCACTCTTCAGACTAGACACCAGGCTGCCTGCTGGCTTATTCCAGCTTTTCTGAACACAGGGAGAGCGGCAATAATACCCGTGAGCCTCATGCTTGCAAGATGGACACCATATGTTTTCACTGTCGTTTCGGAGCTGTTCTCATCTATCTCTTTCTTCTGCCCTTTTAGCATCTGAGGTCTGGTGACCCCGAGAAATTTAATATAAGAAGCCACCATGAATGAAATGGTAATTTTAAAAATCTAACACAAAAGGAAGACTTATATATACGTGAACGTTTATTCTCTTCAGTTATCCAATAGCTGTTACTTATCAAATTATCACTAAAATTTTCAAACTGTGTCTTAAAATGAATATCCATGCTTTTTATGGATAGTTGTGAAAACTGATTAAGAACTCCTGCACAGATTATTCAAAGATATAATTTACACATGATAGGAATTCTTAATAAAATATATTGACTATCAGAGAAATAGCAACATGGGGCAGAATTTTCAGAAAAAAAAAGAAAGAAACAGATTAGTACTTAAAGAAGACACTCAAATAAGAAAATTACGTTTTTAAGGTGGGATTGTGATGGGTTATTGAGCTGGGTCTTTGGTTGTTTAAACTGACCCGATTAGGATTTAATCACAAAATAATTTATGTAGAACCTGAGATTTCAGGCTATAGCTGCTAAATATGAAATGTGCCTTCTTGGCTCCCTTGGGTTCCATTTGTGGGATTTCAGAAGAATTTATCGACAAAGCTCTGTGCTTTTGGCCACAGGCATCTGTTTATAGTGTCTTGTCCTGGAGATATTTGAGGTGCCTGGAGGAAGAGGGTGAAAAGTCTTGTGTGTGAAGGATGATATTGGTAAGGATGGACAGAAGGTGGAGTACAATATTTGCAGACTGATTCTGGGGGTTTGGGCAAGTTTTAGAATTTAATTCTAAGTGCAAGCCCAAAGAAACATAATTCAATTGGCTACGTTATTTTTTCTTTTTGACAAATCGCCCCTTATTTGTGGAGCTAATCTCTTCTCAGCCACTAAAAATAATTACTTGCCTTTTGAACCACACACTGTAGTACTAAGGCAATGTAATTTACTTATGAGGAAAAGAACCCGTATGTAGTTTTAACACTGTATTTGATGCCTACAATTTTAGAATCTCTGAGAAGTGGAAAGCAATTCGTGTGAGTTTTTCAATCTACTGCCATCTTTTGTGTGGGAAATCTACCTCCCCCAAAGCCTCAGGAAATAGTTTCTCTCTCCTACTTCATACATAGAAATGACTTCTGTTCTTCATTTATTTTATTGTTTTATCCAATCTCGTACTCTCTCTCTAGCTCCTACTTTTTTCTTCAGCCCACTCTAACTTTCAGCTTTTTGATGTGTGTGACTATAACTATTTATATGTTCAGTTTGGGATCAGTGTGTTCTTAGGTGGTTACAAAATGTGCTGCACCCAAGAATAATTAGTTAAAAAAAAAAGGGATGCCACATGAAAGTAAGTATTATTTGGAAAAGAAGTATTAAGACTTTGAGAAGAGATTTCCATGCCTCATTTGCAAATGAGATGCGATTGGGATTCAGATGGCACAGAGTGAACACCTTAAGAAAGTCGGGGTGTGGAGAGCAAAACATCTTAAGTGTTGCTGCGCTTCTCCAGCTCAGTGTGATCCACCGACCTCTCATAGCTAGCTTTGGAAGCTGCTGGAATGCAAAAGCCACATAGCTTGCACTCACACACACGTTCTGTATTCCCATATTTCTAACCTTTGGTAAAGCAGCATTCTCCTCTTGCCATCTTCTCAGAAACTTGGAATTTGTCAGGGGTCACAAATGTAGATGACCCTGGTGATGTTAGGCCAGTTTCCCCCTCCCCAGGCTCTGCAAACTTTCACATAGTTCACTGTGACCTTGATGATCCTTGGAAAGTTCTACTTATTAAAACATCAAGAGTAGAATAACTGGTTTTGTACTTGCAAAGCCGGAGTGAGTTTATCTGTACTTTGTCACTCAGTCTGATTATCATCTTTATTATTCAGGTATTTGTGAGCATGAAGTGTGTGTGGATGGGAGTTTTTTAGCTGGTTGATGATTTCTGCTTGCTTATCTGGTTGCCAAGGAAATTGGAAAGCCACTCTGGGCTCCTTTATTCACTTTCCATCAGAGTTTGTTTATTATTCAAGGTTTGCTTTGTTCCTGAGTTAGTTTTATGTTCCATAAAGCCTGATACTACTCAGAGTGAAATTTGAAGTTCATCTTTTTTGTTGCTTGCCTAATAAAATCCCAGGGCTAGGCAAGAATAGACCTGAAACTTCTGTGAGCATAACATACAGAATCAGGCTTGTTCTCACAGTATTCGAAGTCTCATTAGGTGCTCGCTTGGTTGTCTCACACCTATGTTTCTTGCAAATGCCATCTGACTGGTGATACTTTAGAAGCCTCAAAGGAGTGCTGTCAAATATAATGAGCTTTGCTTGCTTTGGCCTGGCCTATAATAATCTAAAGGTGTTTCAGGTATTACTTCACCGATGGTAATTCTGACCCATATACTCTACAGCAACTTTTGTGGCCATGAAATGTTGCACATATATGAGATGATATCCTTTATAATGCAGATGTTCGAGATGATATTCTTTCATATCAAAATTTTGATTGTCTATAATCAGTACAATTTTTCTTGTGAACATTTTAGGTAACTATGAAAGCACAGGTTCACAGTTTAAAAAGAACATCAGGATGTAGGAACGTAGTTGATAAGAATTTATATTACATGGATTAGGATATTATACCTTGGCCTTAAACTACTTGTAGTAAAACGCTAAGCTAACATGGATGGTAAGTGACATGATGTGAACCCCCTTCTGTAACTTATTGTCAGCAACTTACTCTCAATATCCACATGGTTACTGTAAAGCAATGGTTCTCAACTCAAGAGAAGAAGGAGTGGTGGGGAGGGAAGATTTTGTCCCCCAGAGAGCACTGAGCCATGTCTGGAATCATTTTTGGCTGTCACAGTTGGGGGCAGGGATGCTAATGGCATCTGGTGGGCAAAGGCTGGGGATATCGTTGAACATCTTACAGTGCCTAACAGCACCCACCCCACCCCCAGCAATGACTTATCCAGCCCCAAACACCAATAATTTTTAAGTAAAGCAACCCTGCTTGAGAGACTACATCTCCCTTGGAAAAATAAGTAAATTAAATACAATTATGAAAGAAGGAAAACTTAGCTCATAAATCCACCACCTTATTGCAGCCATGTCTATATCTGTGTTAGCCTTTGACCCCTAACCGCACTGCAGATTTTCACTGTATTACAATTGTAGTACTCTTGCCACTTTTGACATTGGTAAGGCTTGACTTTCGAAACATGTATTCTATAGTTCAGAAAACAAGTTAAATAGCCAGGAGAGACAGAAGACGCGAGCTTGAGCATGGCAGAGTTGAAAGACAGTGGAATGTACCTCTTAGGGCCTCTCTAGGCTTCAGGATTTGTGGCCCACATTCTATAACCTAATATCATATTGAATAATTATTTTAGAAGCTGCAAAACACCGGAGTCAGCAGTC
The DNA here is from genome assembly GCF_059928025.1 of Delphinapterus leucas. Classification (NCBI taxonomy): domain Eukaryota; kingdom Metazoa; phylum Chordata; class Mammalia; order Artiodactyla; family Monodontidae; genus Delphinapterus; species Delphinapterus leucas. The sequence continues at coordinate 28,789,932 of NC_143132.1, forward strand.
TTTGCCACTGAGCACAGTGGAAGGGAGAAACATTTTGCCTGAAGAAGTTTGGCTGAGTTGATATAATTTAAGAGTTAGTAGAATGGTTTTATATCAAATTCAAGTTCTAAAATTTAAACCAAAACATTATTTTACTGCATTTTGTATCAAAAATTTCCCATACAGATCACAGGAAAAAAATGCACAAATATTAATAGTTACAACTGAATAGCATGGGAGTGGTTATAAAATAATATTTTCAAAAGGAGAAAATCCTTAATAAAATAATATGATACCATAAACGTTAGTAAAATTCCGGTCAGAGCATCTTGCAGAGTGGGTCCTTACATAGATGGAAAGAATTAGCTACAAGAACTCTCATATTTTGATGTATCTTTTTAAAAGTGTATGTTTGAGTTAGTTGCAAGTATTTTGCTTTAGTTATCAATGGTGGATTGAACTACATCTGGAGCAACATTTTTTTTTTCTTGCTAAATGTAAATAATCCTGTAGATTTTTTGTTTTCATTATGTAATGAAACACACATACACATGTGTATGTATGTTTGTCAGGAGCAGAATTCAGGATGTGACTAATTTTAAAAGCGAGGACAAAAAAATCATCTCAAAAAAACTTGAAAGTATGATGTGTAACAAAATTAATAGCTCACAAAATTAAGTATATCCCAAAGGATACATCCACACAGAACTTTTCCAGTATTCACCTTACCTCTTTATGATATTGCCCAATTTAATTGCCTTTCCTGATTTACTTCTGACTTACTTTTTTGGTTATTTCTAAATCAAATTTATACTCAGAAGATGAACATACATTACCATTTGAACATTCAAAAAAATGTGGCACAGAAAATGAAAGCCATCTTCAAAAAGAAACTCTAAAAAATGTTTGGAGCAATGGCGACCTTATTAGAATAAGTGTGCAGTCTCCCAAATGGATACTTTAAAAGCAACACGTATACTTGGATGTGTAAATTCTGATATTTTTTTATATCATGCTAGTTTATGTCTTATAATTTTCCTAGTAGTGCATTTCTTTCTTGGGAATGTTTATAGACCAAAGGTTGCTTGTTACCCCACCAGCCAGCATGCTTGCACACGCACGTACACACACACACACACACACACACAAATAGATACATACACACACACATGCACACACACACGGAATTTAGAAACGACACTTCCTGTTTTGTAACTAGGTCAACACAATATTGTGAAATATCCATAGGTATTGACTCTGAAAAAGGGGATGGCACTGATTCAGACTCCGTGAAAGTAACAGAGCCCGATGATCCAGTTTGTGTTTAAGATGTCAGTCATATCTCTATTTAATTGAGCAGAACTTTGCATCTGAAAATAATACATAAGTCTCACATCTCTAGCATGATGAAAAATAGGATGGACTCAGAAGATTTTATATTTAGAGATTTGTCTCTATTTTGAAAATAATAATCTAAATATTTTCCAAGAACCTAATTTAAAAACTGTTTTCTTCTTTGCTGTGATAATTAAGGATTTATAAAGCGTACATACTATATTCTAAATTTAGTTTCTCTTGATTAGGGAGTTATCATTTTCCAGTACATACTCTTCCTTTTTTGTTTTTCCTTTTAGGCTATTGTAACTGTCCTTCATTCAGGTATCTACTTCCCTTTTTTTCTCTGTTTTAGCTCCCACTTGGCAAGCCTTCAGCGGGGTGACCCTTTTGTCCTGGGTCACTCCTGAGTCATCTCACTATTTGGTAGCACACCTGAAATCAGTGGGCCAACTCAACACTTCTGTTGAAAGCTCATTTTTTCCACTTCCAAGTTCCTTGTACTGTATATCCCATGCATAATTCCAGATGACATAAAATCACACTGGTAAAACAGATTACATCTTGTCGCAGTTATAAACCACTTCGGGCCATCTCTTTAATGTATAACACCTATTAATTCTCTCAGTGGAGTTCACCGCTGGTGTTTATTCTACCGTTTTTCTCTCTTTTTTTCTATCCATGCCTCTTCCATCTGTTTGACAAGACATAAAATCTTTCTGTTTGCCATTATTTCCTGTGAACAATAGCACATGTCATTTTACCTAGCCAGCACAAAGTTTTACCCCTAGTTCAGCACATTTCCATTCAATTATTTTGGCAAGCTAGAGGGAACCATGGTGCTCATCTTCCGGAAAATACAAAAGACTAAGGTATAAAGGTGACTCTGCATCTCATCTTTATTAACTATTGCAGTCTGGTGTTCCAAAGGGGCAAATGTAGATGTAGACTGTGGTCTTTTCTAAGCCTAAGCTGAGAACAGCTTTTTGGATTCAGCAACCCTCCCAGGCATATATTTGCATGTGTGATTTGCGTTTGGAGAAAGGAGGAGAGAGGAGGAAGTTTCGTGTCTGAAGACCTGAGAGGGCTTTGGGAGATGAAAATGAAGAAAATGTAGAGGATAATATGGCATCTCTTTCCTTGATGGGGTGGGGGCAATGGATAGTTCTGTGAATATTTCCAATTCCTAAAGGAATTGGAAATATTTTCTAAGGAGGAAAGATAGTGCCAGGATGGCACCCCAGTGCTGTGTAATATTGGGAACACCAGCAGCTGTGCTGGATAAAGTCATATTCTTCTTAAGGGTCAGTGACCTCAGATAGGCAGGCACCCTGATGCCCCATGGACCTGGCAAAAAGCCAGGAGAGTCTGAACGAGCACAACCAGCTGGCTTTTCAACACTCAAGACACTGGAAAGTGCCAGAATTTCTTGCGTGGTAGCAAAACTCTTCCGGGCCTAAGACTATAAGCAGGTAGAAGAGAGAAACCTGTAACTTTGTATGCAGATATTAATGCACCTTCATTCCGGTGGCAGACTGAAGTCTGAGAACATTGGGGTTTGATAAATAAAGAAAGAGGAAGAGAATGTTGGGTCCATTACATGGGTGGAAAAAAGAAAACCTGGACATCTGTCAAAATGCAAATATTTACTATAAGGGAAGATGCTTTTCAAAATCTCCTTTCTGCACTTCCAGTGACATATGGTTTGAAGCCAGAAACATGCGGTACGTCCATTAGTCACAGTTTGGAATTAGATTTGAAATTCCAGATACAATACTTTTTCATACTTCAACATTTTTCAATTTTTCTTTTATAACTTTTATAAATTTACTTTTTTCTACGTCAAATCTGATGTGCAAGATGGAAAATTTTAGATGTGATTTGGACTCTGTCTGTGCATATAAATAGCTACCCTTTTGATTATAGCATGAATACCTCAATCTATTCTTCCTTTGGGGGGTTTGTTTGCAGTCTTATGGCTCGAGTCCTAGCAGGAAACCTAATAACCTACTTTTCAAGCTGTTTTGCTAAATCTTAGTAGAATAAGTATTCCAAGAACAAGACTATTAGCTTTCTATCTCCTATACGTGATGAGGTCACCAAAAGATCAAGTACATTTCACTTCCTTTTAGCATGTGCTTCTCTTAAGCATCACTGGTCATAGGTCACACTCTCAGAGGTCTTTGGTTATCACCCAGACACGCAGTGTAAGAAAGGACTCAAGGATCTATCTCCTCATTGAGCATGTAACCTGGCATCTCTTCCTAATGAGGCCTCTGGGAGCAAAGTACAGAAAGCCGCTGTCAGCAGGGTTAGGGAGGCTCCTTCCGCACCTGCCTTATCCTGATAGGTCCAGTTCCACGTACTTTGGGGATGAAGGTTTGGGTGTTCTATTGCAAACAGCTTCAGATCACCTAGATCATTCAAATGACCAAGATGTGCAAATTAAACAAACAAAACAAAACAAAAACACCCAACAGCCAAACACATATCAGGGGTAAACTTTCAAACAGTGATACCCCAAGCTGCTTTAACAAAGCACTTAAAAAAAAAAAAAAAACTGGGCAGAATATTCTGTTCAAACTTTTCCTTGCATTGTAGACATGAACAACTGGATAATGAATTCTTCTTCGTTTTTTTTTTTTTTTTTGCCAAACTGTTTTCTTTTTTTTTTTTTAATTTTATAAATTTATTTGTTTATTTTTGGCTGCATTGGGTCTTCGCTGCTGCATGTGGGCTTTCTTTAGTTGTGGCGAGGGGGGCTGCTCTTCGTTGTGGTATGCAGGCTTCTCATTGTGGTGGCTTCTCTTGCTGCGGAGCATGGGCTCTAGGCATGCGGCTTCAGTAGTTGTGGCACACAGGCTCAGTAGTTGTGGCTTGCGGGCTCTAGAGCATAGGCTCAGCAGTTGTGGCTTGCAGGCTCTAGAGCATAGGCTCAGCAGTTGTGGCGCACAGGATTAGTTGCTCTGTGGCATGTGGGATCTTCCCAGACCAGGGCTCGAACCCATGTTGCCCGCATTGGCAGGTGGATTCTTAACCACTGCGCCACCAGGGAAGCCCTGGATAATGAATTCTTTTTAGAACTTTTCCAGTGGTCCTTGGGCCTTGTATAAATGCTAAATTTGCTAAGTTCACACAAAAGCTCTATAAGTCTGATGAAGTATTTTGTTTTAATAAACATATCTGCTGCTAGCCTGAAGCATTCTCTTCAAAGTTATGGATAGTATTCTTGTATGCTTAATTTGGTTTATAACAATTTAAGTTTTTTGAATTTAAACATTTGAACAGAATAGAAACTCACAGGAACAATAAATTCACCTTTTCTCTTGGAATTGCTGTGAAATACTACGAAAGAAAGTGAACTCTCTTAGCGTAATAACCAAATAGTTAAAAAGACTTTAAGAAAGAACTTCTAAGCCAATATTTATATTATCTAAAGTTAGGGAAAGACAATATTAGCAAATTACAATGGGAAAAAAGAATAAATTACCAAAAGTTAAGTGTTTAAATTGGGCTCCTTTAATCATAAGGAATAGAAACTGACCCAAAGTAGTTTAATTCAAATGAGGGAAAGAGGTCTTCCTGTAATCCAGATAAAACTGAACACTGAAGCTGCAGAACTGAGTCAGTCCTTCTCTCCAAACAGAGTCCACCTCTCTCAAGCTGTCTCTCTTTCAAGGACCATGTTTTTCTGGACTTTGCCTTTTAATCTGCTTTTATTCAAGTTCTCTCTCATTTCTACTGGCTTCTTTTGCTTATTTTTCCACAGGGCCTCAGATGGCTGCCCTGGCCTTGATCTCGCATGGCCTCAGGCTCCAATGCAAACAGCCTATTGATCACAACCCTCTGAGTCTCTTAGAATGAATTCCTAACAGGAAGAATCTGATTGGTCAGGCCACATGAGTCACTGCAATATGAGCCTCCAAGACCACCAATACCATGAAGAGGTCAATTGGATTTTTTACCTTTCCATCTTTTCTATACAAGGTTGATACAGTTTCTGTCATGTGCATGGAGATGGAGAGGTAGGAAAAATTGAAATGTCATTTGCGGAAACATCAACCAAGTGCTGGACGTCATCCTCCAGGACTCTAAACAGGATTCACTCCTAAAAACATTCATTCATTCATTTACTCATTCATTCAAGCTTTCAGTGACCTATCAAGTATTTATTGCATGTCTAATATATGCTGGATAATGTGCTAGGTGCTGGAATTATCTCTCATCTCTAGGCCATTTAGAATTTGTTCTACACAGTTTAATACTTAAGATAATATGAGGAAGTATATGACTATGTTTCCTGATTACTAGATGTATCCCTGTAACTAGATTGTTTGTTTCTCATGAGCATGGGCTACCATAATTTGTATTCTACACAAAATGGGTGTACATTCAATAAATAGGAAATGTTCTTGTGCTGGTTCTTTATCCATCCTGCTTTTAAGATTAAAACCTTGGGAAAGGTAGAGTTTAAATATTACTAAAAATAAAGTCTGATTATAGTTGCTGCAAGTAATGTCTCTTCTTTCTCTTCATACCACCGCTTCATCTTTCTAGAAAAATTTTGTCTTTCCCTTGTTCTGAAGTCTAAAATGAAGTATACGATTTAAGTAAGGATAATGTTGTGTTCTACCTGGAATCTGACCCTGAACATCATATGAAATTTTGATTGACTTCAGAAGAATTTACTCCGGTCCTGGAAAAATTATCGTAACTTTTTGTACCACACTATAGAAAATGGCATTTGGGAAGTCTTTTGCACATGATATTCATCTAAAACTACTACCATCCTTCATGATATTTTCTTTCTCTTCATTGTGAGGAGACATCTCTGTGAAAATCATGCTGGGTATAGGAAAGGTGTAGAATGACGTGGGTAAGGGGCCAGCTGCAGAGTGTAAGGGCCTGAAGATGATTGTAAAAATTACAGATCACAACATACATATCCAAGCTATAGTTTCAGCCATGGCTGAAGTGATTTATTCATCAAATACATAGGGAGCATTGACTATGCCCTAAGCAACGTTCTGAGGATTTAGCAGTGATTGAGACCAAAAAAGTCCCTTACTCCATGGACTAGAAATCATGAAGCTTTTCAGAAGAATATATGGTATATTTTAATGGCTGTTTCCAAACAAGATTCAGTCCTTAAAAAACTGCATAGTCATCTTTGTATGGATGTTTAATTTTAATGTCTGATCTGTTTTTTAAAATTATGTATGTGATTTTTTATGCACATCTCATATTGATGGGCATCTATTATTTTTTTTTCTCAGTACCATATGCTCCTTTAAGAAATGCCACTTGAGTCTGGTCCAAAGAAAATTCACATCCAATTATGTTGTTAGAATTATCTTCAAAGCTATTTGTGTTGGTTTTTAACTTCTGTTCACAAACTTAACTAAAACTTGGGAGACGGGGGTGGGGGAGAAGGACACTAAGTTTCTTTAAAATTAGATGTCTTATTATTTTTTATAAACATATATATTTTTGTTTTTTATTTTTTAGATCTTGGGTTTAGACTTACTTTCATTCTGAAATAAATGGACAACACTCAATCTATAGATGGAAATTTTCAGCGATGCTGGTACACAATGTTCTCTGTTGTCTAGATTTTTGAAAGTTTACCTTTGCATCATTGGGTGACACTGGATTTCCTGTTCAATTCACTGTGTCTAGTGACCTTTTGGGGAGGCTGTTCTTCTAAAGCTTTTGAGATGGGAACGCACAGCATGTTGTGTTCCATGTCATGTCAGTCATTACTCTCTTTGACTTTACTTGTGTTCTCAAGTCAATATGTTCCAGATTAATGAGGCATTTGTTCTTAATCAAGAAACTACTTAAGAATACACTTTTAATTTTAATGACTTGTTTATGATTAATTGTTTCTTCATGCCCTTCTCATACTTGAGGATACTTCAAAGCTGCTGCGTTTTCCCTGAACAGTTCCCAAACGTCTGAATACTGGTAGTTGCTATGACCCAGTGATCTCAAGGGACTGAACAAACAGGGTTATTGATTTCCTTGAGAAAATCATTCACACAGTCCCCTTAAACTAACAATAACTTGAATAGTAATAATTTTAAAAAGCAACGTTAAGCAAACTGTGTGGTTATACATTATATATTTTTAATGTTCCCTTTAAATGTATGTATCTAATGAGGTCCTACTGTTTTATGAGGAACAATACTAGAAATAATGTGTGAAATAAACTCATTCTCCCAGCTGATCTATACTATGCCATTAGCTGCTTTAATGAAAATTTACTCTGTTAATTTATGTTTCCTTTTTAATTTAAATAACCAACAGATATGTGTGTGTGTGTTTGTGTGTGTATGTGTGTGTGCTTTATTTCAAGGTACAGACCTAAGTGATTCATGACCTCTTAATAATAAGAGCTAACATCTGTTTAGTGCTTACTATCTGGCAGGTTTTTTTCCACGTGCATAAAATCTATGAACTCATTTACTATCCTCAGCTACAACTTGTGGGACCCCTGTTTTTATTCCTGCTTTACAGATTAAGAAACTGAGGCACAGAGATAAGTGATTTGACCAAGGTCATATAGATAATAAGTGGCAGACTGAATATTGGAAACGAAGCAGTCCAGCTCCAAAATTCAACTTCCTAAACACAAGACCATAGTACTCTATACATGAAGAAGCTCCTAGTATTGGCTCCCTAGGACGTTTCCCTTCTTAGGAACCTTAGTTATTTTGTACTGCCTGTAATGTATTTGTAAGCTTTACTCAACTATGGCCATTGTGCAAGGTACTTTGTCCTTTGGTCCTTCCCCTATGGGTGCTAAAAATGGAACAGATGAGTTAGACCCTTTATTAATTCATGTATTTTCTTATTTACTAGATTTATCTTTCCTTTAAACAGAGCAGATATTGATATTTTAGAGACTGTAGAAAACTCAGATGAGAAATAGAAACTAGGATTGATAGAGATCCTTTCTGTCTGTACGGTGGCCCTGAACATCTGACACAGCCATCCTAGTTGTTTTGTGATAGGGCTGATCATGTTGTACTTCAGTAACTGACTTTCTTTTGGATTTTGTACTGTGTTCACTCTACTTCAAAGTGTTGTAGGAGAAATATGACTCACTTAGCTTTTAAAATGAGGATTCTATATAATCGTGCGTTTGTTCCACCCAGGATTCCATGCTTTAGAATCATTTAAGGTTCATTGTTGTTCCTAGTGTAAAGCCCAATGGGAAAGATAGGTTTAAATTTTCCTGCCCCTGAAGACAACATCGTAGAAATAGAAAATTAGTCCCTCAGAATCATTGGCAAGAAATTAGTAAGTGTGGCTTGAATTTTTCTCTCATAAGTTTTTCTACATGTTCCTGACAAGTCCATTCATCTCTTTGAAGCTCATCCTGCCATTCGATGAGTTTAAATGGTGGGAATTTTTTTCATCAGCACTCTTTGGCTTACTGTGACAAAATCCAACTAAAAACTATTTTAAGCCAAGTGGGGGCTTTAGACGACCCAGGGTAGAAATGCATCTGGATTTGAGGCAGAACTGGAAATAGAGACCTAACACCATTAGGACTCCGTGTGGTTCTTGCCTCTTTGATTTTCTGGGTTATGCTTTATTTCCCTCTCTCTCACTCTCTCTCTCTTTCTCTTTCTCTCCCTTATTGCCTCCACTTTTATGTTCCACATGACGGAATATGTGGTTACTGATAGTTGGCCTCTTAGTTTTACACATCATAGTTCAGGAACCCAAAGAATGACTACCAGTTCTAGATAAATATTCTTAAGGATGTATTCCAATTTCCCATTTGTATCAGGTGCCCAGCTGGGATTTATAAGCTTTGGCTAGGAAGATGAGGTCTGGGGTAGGGATTATGATGATGTCATCTTGAGTCTAGTGTTTACTACTGGGCCAATCCATTGTTGCCCTAGAACAGTTTATGATAACCTCATAAATGCGGTGAGGAAGACAGGCAATTCCCACCTGAGAGGGCTGGACAGATAACCGCATATGTGTCTTCTATAGTTAGCGCCTTGCCTATACATAACGATAGGCCCTTTTCTCTCTTCCACCATAATAAATGAGATATGAGAAGTCTCCTTTTCTTAATCATATGGAGATGAACACATAAAGGAAAGAAAATTATCCCATTAAACACATATTTTGGAATACATACTTTATGTTCTCCAAATTGTGGTAGATTATAATCTGATGGGTATAAAATATTTAGCCCCAAGCCTACTGTACATATATAGATTCTTTTATAAAATATCATTGTCTATGCTTTCCCTGTAAATGGATGTGTGTATCTTTATTAATCGATTAAAATTGAGTTGGGGGTTCAGGGGGAGATTGATAAAAGAGATAAATATTGTAGGGAGAGCAATTAAATTCTGGGATATTGTGAATGTAACTGAATAATAAAAAAAATAAGACTTGGAATGAGGGAAAATGATAGGATTGAATAAGAAAAAAATAGGGATTAATTGGATATGGTAGATTAGTAAGTAAGAAGTTAAATTAAAAAGAGTCTTTTATGAAAGCTGGAAACTGGTATGAACTTGTAGCTTGAGTCTTAGGAGAACCAGGCTATCATGGATATTTTCTGCTTGGCCCCCTCTCCACCCAAGATGTATTCTCTCCCCTGTTTGCTTGGTCTGTGCCCTCGGAGTTTGATTCCTACTAACAGTTTCTCCAGGCTCCCTTCCTGGCTGGCTTCTGTTGGGTTGTACCACCTGCAGGCTGACTCACTGGACAGGCGATTACAGAGCAAGAGGAGAGAGAGGTCAGAGCTTTCTTCCCTGCTCCCTTCGTACAGCATCCTCCCCTGAAGCAGGGAGGCCGGGAGGAGGCTCCGCTCAAGGCTCGGCTTTCACTGGGCTGTGAACCCAGCTCCTTCCTCCCCTTGCCCCTTCAGCCCTGTGGTGGTAACTGCTTCCCTCTGTCTTTAGTCTCTGGTGTGTACCCTTCCCTTCTTTGTTTCCTTAACTCTGCTCACACTTCAATTTCATGGTTCCTTCATTAAACTCTATTCATTTGAAATATTGAGGATAAATGATTTTTGCTGCTGGAACTCTGATATTTATAAGTGAGGGAACTTATATATGTATATATAGAAACATATATAATACATAAAAAGATTTCATATATATATGATTTTATCTATAAAGAGATTTATTTCAGTAACTGGCTTTTCTGATTTTAGAGGCTGGTAGATTCAAAATCTGCGGGGAGGGGGCAGTTTGGCAGGCTGGAAACTCTTGGACAGGAGCTGATCTTGCAGACATGAGACAGAATTTCTTCTTCCCCAGGGAGAATTTAGTTTTGCCCTTAAGGCCTTTTGATTGATTGAATGTGACCCACCCCCATTGCTGAGAATAGTCTCCTTTACTTAAATCAACTGATCATAGATGTTAACCACATCTATGAAATACCTCCACAGCAACACCTAGATTATGATTTGAATGACTAGGTACTATAGTCTAGCCACGTTGACACATAAACTAACCATCACACCAGGCATTAGGGAGAGCTGTTGCTTAGAGAAACCAAGAGGAAAAGTAAGCTCCTTGAAGAGCTAGAGACAGGCTTTGACTGGGAAGAAACCAGACTTGGGTGATGAAAAAGAGAGACTGTATAGAATAATTTATACATAAGATGAAAATGCAGAAAGATTCTTTTCCAAATAATTGTCGAGATGTGATGTGAAGTTGACAAAGCTTCACACTTTGCTTGTTGTGTCTTTTTGGTACTCAAGTCTATCGTGAGTGCTTGGCCACTCACAAGGTTAACGTGTAAGTTCAATTCCTGCCAAGTTCCCTGATGACAGGCATGATGAGGAAGGTAGGCACCCAGCACTTGACACTTCATTGTGCCCTACTCTCAATAGGCTTATGATTTTGTGAAGGGGAGCAATCATAGTTCACAAAGGATCAGAGAGCAAGGCTGTGGTGTGTGCACTGCTATTTCTATTTAGTGCATTTTTCTCTCTCTGGAGTTTCTCATGGGTCCAGCGTCATCTGGCATCTGTCCAAGCTTGTTTTATTTTTTCACCCTTTCTTGCCATAGAGGTCATGTGTTGTAATTTGGACTTTGGTCTGCAGTTCATGTTACAGCACAGGCTGTAAATTCAGTCAACAAGTCTTTGTTGAACAGAAAGTACTTTGGGCATTGTGTGAAGAACCCTGAGCTAAGTATTTTAATTGGGAAGGGTCACTAACTAATCCAACAGCTCTAATCTTTATGGGCTCCAGATTGTTCTGTCTGTCAGCACTGGGTTGGGTGGCAGAAGGTTGTGGACAAAGGCCTGGGAAAGTTTCAGACAAAGCTTGAGACGAGGCTTTAGATCCACATGGGTCTGAAATCCCAGGTGGGCAACAGAGCTGAAGGCCACGGGAAGAGACTGAGCCAGAGGACTCAGGAAACAAACAAACACAAAAGAGTTATAATTAGCAAGGGACAGATGTTAGGTGAGGAAGTGGGTTTAAGGACCAGGAAATGTAAAAAACAGCAAGAACTTTCCAGTCTCGGGGCCGGTGATTCGGATGGAGTTTAGAATCAACGTCATCTTGACTATGTGGAGGTTTAGAAGATAAGAGCTTCTGGCTGGTCCTGGGGATTGAGGGGCAGAGAACAGATGCCACTTGGCATCACTCAGTTCTAAATGGAAACCACGTTTTGTTCAGAACATTTTGGATGAACTTTGTTTGGAGCTCGTCTGAACTCTGACCGTGGCTGATATCCTGTCTGACCCCTTAGGACATTTTTCTTTCTGAATAGCAGATGTTTCTGAAGTAGGCTATGCTGTCCCTCACAGACTAAGAATAACTGAGATAATGGATCTCAAACACTAAGCAGTGCGCCTGCCAGTGTAGTGAGCACTCCATAAACGTTAGTGATGATGACCGTACAACCACGTGGTTACCATTTCTTTTTGCACTGCTTGCCCCACACAGTGTCAGTCACATGAGAGTCAATTGCTTATGGCTCACTCAGACCTCCTAATTATTTAAAAAATAATGAATGTGAAACTGTAGTTTCATCCCAACATCAGATTCCAGGCACGCTCATCTCTATTCTTTGACATAAACATACCCTATAAATGATTCTAACTTCTTTAGCTAGTTTTAAATCCAAGAAAGCCTCTCTTTCTTCATTCTCAAACCTTTTGAAAGGCAAATATATGATGTTGCTCTAACTAGTCATCAGTTTTAAGGTTGGAGAAGTGGAAACCCCCATGACTGTAGAGTTGATGGGAGCTGGTCAAATTTCAGTGCCCAGATTTTATTTGGTATAGTCCTCAGATTTTTTTTTTTTTTTTCCCAAACAGTATCCTAACATGAAGACAAAGTTCACTTGACTGAATTCCTGGAATCTCTCTTGGTTCCTTTTTAAAAAATATAGACTCTGTGTTAGAAACTGGACAAACTTCAAGAACAGTTGTTATTTTTACAAACATAGTATGTGCCCTCATCCATCTCTGCTGTTTCACATGTTATTTCCTTCAGAACACTCAGATAAATGCCATCTGGCCTGAGAGCTTTATTGCACTTTGCTTTCTTCGATTGCAGCATGCCTTCTTCACTGGAAACTCTAATCTCTGTCTCTCTTGTGAAAAGCGTTCTCAGAAATTTGAATTTCCCCAATCATTTCCTAGAGTTCAGTGCTGCCAAAGAAGCAAACAAAAACCCTCTTTGCGCTTGTGTTCCTCGAACATTATCATTCCCCTCCTGACCGCCTTACAACATCATATCCAGCGGATTATATGCTAGTGAGTCTGATATCTGGCCAAGCTGGATTTCTGCTTCAGAAGTTTGCCTTTTATTCACCAATGCCTTAACCTTCTTCTTTTGGAAGTGGTTCTGTTCAGTCATCTGTTTGGGCTATTTTCTCTGATATATTCAGGTCTTTTCTCCTCAGATTCTATGATTCTATAACTTTTTAACTCGCGTACTTTTACTACTTCTTTCCAAATAGTCTTGATTAAATGTAGGTAGCACCACTGGTAGATTTTGCATCACGAGGCTAGATGATCTGGTTTTGGATTTTGGCCCTGCTTCTTCTTAGTGGCACGCTGCAGGCTGAATTGTTTAACTTCAGGTTTCTTATTCGTAGAATGGGAATAATAAAATTATCTATTTCTCAAGGTTGTTGTGAGAAGCAACCGTGCATGTATATGTATATACATTGCACATTATGAGTTAATAAACATAAGACGCCTAGAAGGTGTCGGACACATTATAAGCGTATAACAACTGTTAGGACTGTGTTATTACCCTTGGCTCAGTGGATGTTAGATTAGTCACAATATCAAATACCACCTGTCACAGAGCTGATGTCTAGATAAAGGATAGTGCAATGTCATGGTGAGAAAGGAAAGACACTTTATACAACTGTGAATAAGAAATCAGATACATCTCACAATATTATCAAACAAAGGCTATGATCTAAGAAAATTTGGGAGAAACATTTAAACTTAAAAGAAATGAAGACAAAAATAATGCATGGAAAAGTCATTATTTATGGTACTGATAGGTACCATACAAACTTACTAGTTTTTCTAATAATTTCATCATTAAAATCTTGAGGGGGCTTCCCTGGTGGCGCAGTGGTTGAGAGTCCGCCTGCCGATGCAGGGGACAGGGGTTCGTGTCCCGGTCCGGGAAGATCCCACATGCCGTGGAGCGGCTGGGCCTGTGAGGCATGGCCGCTGAGCCTGCGCGTCCGGAGCCTGTGCCCCGCAACGGGAGAGGCCACAGCAGTGAGAGGCCCGTGTACTGCAAAAAAAAAAAAAAAACCAACAACAACAAAAAACTTGAGTAAAAAGATATAGGCTTAAATAATTATTTGGATGATAAGATGTCACTTCTCCACTCTATGGTGACCATATATTCTCTTGGGCAAATCATCCTGCTTAGTAGTTCTTTCTGATAAGATAAATACAACATTTTGGAATCAAATCAGCAATTTTGCCCCTTGGAGGCCTGTAAGCTCACAAAAAGGAGTCATACATAGCTACCTGTGTCTATTTTTAGCTTACTCTCCCCTGGCATGGGATCTCTGGTCACATGGAGCCTAGTGTCTTCAGTCTTTTCTTTTCTTTTTTTTTTTTGCGGTACGCGGGCCTCTCACTGTTGTGCACGCGGGCCTCTCACTGTTGTGGCCTCTCCCGTTGCGGAGCACAGGCTCCGGACGTGCAGGGTCAGCGGCTATAGCTCACGGGCCCAGCCGTTCCGCGGCATGTGGGATCTTCCCAGACCGGGGCAGGAACCCGTGTCCCCTGCATCGGCAGGCGGACTCTCAACCACTGCGCCACCAGGGAAGCCCTCTTTTTTTTTAATTAACGTATAGTTGAGGTACAATATTATGTTAGTTTCAAGTGTGCAGCATAGTGATCTGACAATCAAATACATTGCAAAATGATCACCACAACACATCCAGTAACCATCTGTCACTATACAAAATTATTACAGTATTATTGACTATATTCCTTATGCTGTATATTACATTCTTGTGAGTTATTTATTTTATAATTGGAAGCATCTATCTCTGAATCCCCTTCACCTATTTCACCCAACCACCCACCCCTCTCCCCTTTGGAAACCACCAGTTTGCTTTCTATATCTATAAGTCTGTTTCTGTTTTGTTTTGTTTATTTGGTTGTTTTGTTTTTCAGATTCCACATATAAGTGTGACCATATGGTATTTGTCTTTCTCTGTCGGACCTGTTTCATTTAGCGTAATATCCTCCAGGTCTATCGATGTTGTTGCAAATGGCACAATTTTGTTCTTTTTTATGTCCGAGTAGTATTCTAGTGTGTGTGTGTGTGTGTGTGTGTGTGCGCGCGTGTGCGTGTGTGTGTGTGTGTATCACCACTTCTTTATCCACTTATCTATCAATGGACATCATTTAGGTTGCTTCCATATCTTTGTTATTGTAAATAATGTTGCAGTGAACAAAGGGGTGCATATATCTTTTGGAATTAGTGTTTTTGTTTTCTTTGGCAAAATACCCCGTAGTGAAATTGTGAGATTGTATGGTAGTTCTAATGTAAAAATCTTTGAGGAATCTCCATACTGTTTTCCATAGATGCTGCACCAATTTACATTTCCACCAACAGTGCACAAGTGTTCCCTTTTCTCTACATCCTCCCCAACACCTGTTACTCGTCCTTTTGATAACAGCCATTCTGACAAGGGTAAGGTGATAGCTCATTGTGGCTGTGATTTGCCTTTGCCTGATGATTAGTGATGTTGAGCATCTTTTCATGTGTCTGTTAACCATCTATCTGTACGTCTTCTTTGGAGAAATGTCTATCTAGGTCCTCTGCCCATTTTTTAATCAGATTGTTTGTTTTTTGATACTGAGTTGTGTGATTTGTTTATACAATTTGGATATTCACCCCTTATCAGATACAGCTGGTATCCTCAGTCTTGAAGGCTGATCTCATTCCAGGGTGTGGTGAGTGAGGGAGGAGAGTTTTGAGAGTCTGTAGCTACCTCAAATGGATTCATCTGAGTGCTAAAACTTGTTCTCTGATGGGCCAGTCATTATGAGAATAATCCATGGACTCCGATTCATAAATTATATAAATTCAGTCAAATATATATAATCAAGCATATAATATAAAAATATATAATAAAAAATATATATAAATCAAGGCTGTCAGTCTGGGTACAGTCTAGGCTAATCCCACAACTGATTTAGGTGTCTGAACTAAGCTGAGCTGCCCAGTCTTACCCTAAGCCTGAGCTAGTAAAATCTTTTTTTTTTTTTTTTTTTATAAATTTTATTTATTTATTTAGGCTGTGTTGGGTCTTCGTTGCTGCGCGCGCGCGCCTTCTCTAGTTGCAGCGCGCGGGGAGCTACTCTTCCTTGCAGTTCGTGGGCTTCTCACTGTGGTGGCCTCTCTCATTGTGGAGCACAGGCTCTAGGCACACGGGCCTCAGTAGTTGCGGCATGCAGGCTCAGTAATTGTGGCTCACAGGCTCTAGAGCACAGGATCAGTAATTGTGGCTCACGGGCCTAGTTGCTCCACAGCATGTGGGATCTTCCCGGACCAGGGATCAAACCCACGTCCCCTGCATTGGCAGACGGATTCTCAACCACTGCGCCACCAGGGAAGCCCTGAACTAGTAACATCTTTTCCCTGTGATTGGGACTATAAGACTAATAGCATTTGGGGCAGTCTCTCCAGTTATTTCAATATAAGTCTTCCTTGTTTGATCTAAAGACCCCTAATTTGCTTGAAGGGTGAATCAGTCCATATCTATTTGCAGTTAAAAGGCGACTTGAATTATTGCTTACACAAATTATTTGTATAAAGCACATAGTTTCCCTGCTTTGATCTGTGACTCTTTCTTCAGTTAACAACAAGAGGGTGACCATGAATGTTTAATTCTTGGCTGAGTCAGAGATCTTGAAATCTTTTGCAATACCAAATTTTGAAAGCTTCTATATTGGGAATGGGAAGATGTTTGCTTCCCCAACCTCTTTGTGGGAATATAACCAGTATTAATATTTTAACTAAACATTGTATTTTAGGCTTGCATTGACGTCTAAACATAATGGGAGCAGATGTTCTTCTTGCCATGTTTAGAAACTACACTACTGGTATGTCAGGCTCTAAGGAGAGCAGAGATGTCTAAATACCACGGCCCAAACAGTCCAGACGTATCAGAGTAACTGGGTGGACAAGCACAAAGTTACCCAGGGCCACAGGTTTTTCCGTCTCCTTGCTGTGCTCGCTGCCAGGGTATTGCTCTCACTGGCATGGTTAAAGGTGAGAGATACTCTCTCCGGGAAACCACGTGTCAAGGTAGAACTCTATTTCTGTAGAAGGGAAGAGCTTCTTTGGAGGAAATTGAACACCAAAACATATATATAAATATATTTTTCCCCTATATTGAAAACTGGAATTTAATAAAGACTTCCATTATTTCAGAAGCATAGGCTGACTTTGATAGTACAACAATGGAGATGTCTTAGCTGATACTCTTCACAGGATGAAAATTCGGCTACGTGAGGAACTCTTTGTACCAACTGATAACCAAACTGCTTGGGGTGGAGAAAAGGAGGAAAAATGAGCGTTGAGTACAGGTGTGGGAAAGGCATTGAGGGAGAAAAGAAGAGGCTGGGGAGACATTGCTTTCCCCCAGCTGGCCTGAGGGACTGCCATTAAGACCCAACTGAAATCAGGGTTAGGGGCCAAAGAAGGTATTTCAACGAATAACTGAAGTGACAGCGATAAGAATGATGAAGTTGAAAATAATAATGTCTAAACCATTTGTTGAGTGCTTACCAACTTCCAGCACTATGCTAAGCACCTGATTTATTAAGACCAGTATTTCATTTACTTCTCCCAACAATCTTATGAAGAAGGAATTATCATTTCCACTATAATAAAGAAGGAAAAAATAGAAATTCAGGTTCAGAAAGGTTTCATACCTTGCTGAAGGTCAAAGAGATAGCAAGTGGCAGGGACAAGTTTGGAATCCAGATATGATTTTAGAGCCAAATTCTAGAGCACTGGATTGTACTGCTCTGGCTCACCAATAACGATGTGCGGCTCAAAAGCTGGGGGAGAGTTAATTCTTATGTTTTTTAACACCCTTCCTTTCCCTACCCCCACCCTTCCTCTCACTCTGTCAACCAGTCCCCCCACCCAAAAAAAGAGACTGCTGTGCAGCAGCCTGGGAGCACTTCTACAGAAGACAGTAGTACACAGGGAGGGCTATGCTCAGAGGGGGACCCAGAGCAGGGAACCAGTGAGCAACGGGCCTTAGGGAAAGGGCCAGGGACAAGGAATAACAAGTGGCTTGTTTCTGAGCATACACAGGCTCTCTCCCTGGGGCTTTGTGGAAATAGAGAAGATCTTAAGGGGGAACCCAGGTTCCTAAGTGATTTGGATGTTTCAGTTGATGTGACCTCATTGGCCTTCCTATGCTGAGGAAGCTCAGAACCACCCAGCTACACTGGTAATTGCCATAGACTGTGCATTCCCTGAACCTCCCCCACGTGCTTCTAGGTCTGCAAAATGGAGGAGTTGAATGAGATGATCCCTAAAATTTCTTTTAGCTTTAAGAAGCTATGAACTCGTAATTTCGTTTCAGCTGGAACCCAGGTTGGGAGAGGAGGAGCAAATTCATTTAAACTGATTGTGATTCTATGAAGAAACAGCCAAGGCCAATGTGAGGGGAGGAAAGAACAAAGGGAAAGTGACATGGCTCAGGACTAAGCAACCATCTAGAAATGTCACAGTTTTGAAACACTACATGACTCAGTGGTTTGCTTCTATTTATTTATCTATAAAATCCTAACATAACCAAGGAAACCATGATTGTAACCCTTTTTTCTGGGGCCACTTGCCCTGGCCTGGAGTCTCATATTTCTATAATTCGCTCAGGCTCCTGGGTCTCCAACCTCTGGAAGATGAATATGAAATAAATCTAACAGGAAGTTATTATTCTCTCTCATCAATGATGAGCATCATGAGAGTCCATCTAGCTGTTAAATAGATAAAGGAGTTATTTATATGATCATCTTTCTATTGTCCATCTGTCTATCCTTCTATCCATTTATTCAACAGCCATTCACATAGCACTTACCATGTGTCAAACACTATGCTGGATACAGGGGAAAGTGGGTCCAGAAAAATGACACACTTTCTGCTCTTGGGAATCTAAAACAATACATCAGTGGCTGATAGAGAGCTGGTTTCAGCCAACGTGCTGACTGCTATGACTGAGCAGTGAATTCAGTTGTGTGCATCGCAGAGCAGAAGCACTTTATAAAACCAGCAGCGCTAGTAAAGGAATTCAGAGAAGGACTAGCCTGATCTGGGTCTTGAAGTATGAATATGAATTACCTGGAGGAACAAGAGGAAAGGTATTCCTAAGAGCAGACGCATGGGAAGATATAAGAAGGGTTTGCGTGGCACATTCAGGGAATAGCAAGCAGTTCTGCATGACTCAAGCACAAACGATACTAATAAGGAAGAAAAAAAAGATGGGACCATTTTGTGGAGAGGCTAGTGTAATACGTTGGCTGGTCAAGATGTTTGATTTTATCCTGAGGATAATAGAGAATTGCTAAATCAGTTTAGATGGGAGAGTGACTTATTCTTCAAGAGAATTGTGAAAATAAGGTATACGTAAATTGACAGTCCATTTGTGACTCTCAACGGCACTGGTAATTTCTGGATGCATTTCACAGCATCTTCCTGTGCAGTGCCCCTCATTCTTCCGTTCTCATTGTCACAGGTATCACCCAGGGGCATTTTCATACCCTAATGATCCTGCTCTACCTCAGTAGAGGGCTGGGACCCTGACATCAAGGATATTTTAAAGTTCCCAGGTGATATCAAAGCACAGCCAAAGTTGAGAACTGGTGTGCTCATGGTGTTTCAGAAAGCTGGCAGGACTGCGTGAATTCAGTCTGTCATAGACCCTGTTGAGTCTCAGCTTACCTTTGCCATCCCTTAAGGTATACACTGGATCCTGTTCCTATCAGGTTTCATTCAGTATTTTGGAAGAAGGACCTCCCAAGGAATTGCGTGGGAGTTCTCTCTCTCAATCGGATTGTAAGTTATTGCTGGAGGCTGCAAAATTAACTACACATTAATACAGTGAGACAATTACTCTGATGTCACTGCTTACACAGATTGCTGTGGAAGGGACACTTGCATTCAGAGAGGGAGAGGGAGGTGAGGTGTGAAGGAAGAACAGCACTGGGGCAGAGTACAGGGTCCCAGGGATCAAGGACTAGTGGATTATTCCAGGAAGAGGGATCAGAACGTGTAAGGCAAGGGGGCATGAGAAAACGTGGCAAAGACCCAGGGTTGTCATGACACTTTGTTCATACCACCTGTAATACACGCCTCACAGTGTTCTGTATGGTTGATGTTATACGGATCCAGTCCTATTTCTATCCTATGAGAACATTTAGGATAAGTATGCCCATAACACAACATGGTCTTACCCTATAATAGCCTCTTACAAAATGAAGTGGTTTGCGGGAAAAAAAAAATACGGAATTCAGTCAGACAGAAGGCTGAAAACAGCTAGCTCAAATACAATGTGGTGACGTAAAAATAAAAAAGAAGAAACATAAATATTCATGGGAATATATTCACAAGATGAATTGAAACCAGAAGTTATTCTCACGAATGTAACACCAGCCTAAGTGAGCAGTGTCCAGATGGCCTTCACCTTCTGATTTAATGCCTGATTTTCCCTGTCCACTCTTCTAAATTCAGTGACTTCCTTTTGGTCAACATCCTAATCAATATGATCACATCTCTCAAATTTCATCCTTTACTTTGAAGTCACACTTTGACTCATAAGGAATTTCCACCCTCCCTTACAACTGTTGAGAGGGGAGTCCTTCCTTACAAGAGGAAGTAGTCTCATGTGCTCTCCCCACTTCCTTCCTGGCTTGTTATTCCTGGGTCTGGGTCATCCAGCTGCATCCAGGAGTCCCAGAGGATACTGTGAAAATTACAGGGTAAATGGGCCTAGGTCAAAACTTCTTTGGAGCTGTATCTTCTAGTTTTAATTTGTATTAAAATTAATCAGAAAGTCCAAGAACTTAACTGACATTTGTCAAAACAAACATCAGTGAAAGGTATTTATTATGAATGTGCTCATTATATAATCTTTATTTCAAGGTTCTCACTGTTTTCTGTGATTTTCTCATTAGACTGTACAAAAATTATTAAGGTAGGCAAGCAGGTGGTATTATTCTCATTTGGATAAATTGTGACAAAGGTGCTCTCACAGATTTGGCTTTTTTTTTTTTTTTTTTCAACAAAGAGTTCCCAAAGGGCATGCAATGAAAAGAATGGACACATATATCACTTACTTTATTAGAAAAGGACACTTAGGGGTTGCATGAAATAGCAGCTTAATATGATGTTGGTTTAGGGAGTTTTTCTAAGCAAGCTGGTTGGATTGGGTTAATATTTAGTTGGCTCTTCCATACTTCTTAAATGTGCCATGGTTACTTGAAGAAAGCTAATCTTATCCTTATGAAGTAAATATAGTCATGCCTTGACATGTGTGGGACATTCTGGAAATTTTTTTTCTCAATATTTTTGATTTGCCGTTAGTTGAATCTGAAGATGTGGAGCCCTCGGGTATGGAGGGTCGGCTGTACGTATTTAGAGCTCTACAGCTGTCCTCTTGGCTTCATGTTTGAGCTTTAACATTTCGAAGATTTCAAATATAGTCCATTCCTAATTCCCATGAGGTTCATTGGGTTGATTCATCCATTTCTTTATCCTCTCCACATCCCCCATCATTTTCAGCAAACACCTTTTAATTCCTCAGTCCTTTAAATCTTTCAGATTTAAACCACACTTGAACTCCTGTTTGAACAAAACAAACAAACAAACAAACAAACATAATGGTGTAGAATTAGTTGTAGAAATTGCCTTAAGATAAGACTGTAAACACAATTATTTTTAAAATGTCTTAGGTTTATCTTTTCTAGATATGCCAATCTCAGGGCAGAGATAGGTTAAGAAAGAGCTTTTGTGACCGCTCTCTGAGATTCAAAAAATAAAATAAATTCGGATGTTCAACTCCAAGGCAAGTGATAAAGATCAAAGACTCATTTTATTACAATATTTTTATTTTTATTGAACAGACTCACTTTGGATCTTGGCTTGCATTTAGAATGTTTACCCTTTAATAAGTGATCTGTTTAAATGTGGATCAGAGAACAAGGGTTTCTGTTTTACAGTTCAACTTTTGACCTTGGGGGATGAATGGGTGGAGGCTAAGAGGAAAAGTCCACTGTGTTTTTACTGAACTTTTTACCCTTAAAAAAAAGTGAGCAAGTTTAAAGTTCACGCAGTGCACAAGAGGTCTCCACTGGGGATTTCTGGTATTATTAACTTCCTGACCTCAGATAATTAAAAAGAAAGAGCAGAGCCACCTCAGACTATGACTCAACTTTGAACTTTTCACCTCCCGAGTAAAGGATTTAAATTGTAAATGGTAGACTCTGGAAGCTTTCTTATTGCTATTAACTTCTTTCATCCCTGGTCTTGAAGTTATAATTCAGGCCAAAAGCAGAGCCTGATCTTTCCTTTTTATTTACTTAACCTCTTTTAGCAGAAAGGACTGAGAACGCCATTTACCTAGAAATGACAGGTATTCTGGTGAAAGAAGTTAAGCTTAAAGGGTCATTGAATTTTGGAACTAGAAGCAACCCTAGATCATCTGTCCAGGCTCCTCAGCTGTGAAAGACAATAGAGAACCAGGGAGACGAGCAACTTCCTTAAGGTCAGACACAACAGGAGCACAAAAGAGCATCCCTGATTCATTAGCTGTATTTATTTCTGTAGTAGAGGGATTCAAGCATGATTGGGGGTAAGAAATATTCCCCTAGGTAGCGCAGGGGTCTAGAGAACCTGTGGCTTTTATTTTTACGTTAAAATGCATAAAGTGGAAAAACAAATCACTGATTAGGGAGTCAAGAGGCCTGGGTCCTTCACTCTACTGATTTGTGTAAGCCTTAGGAACTCATTTAACTTTCCCAAGTCATGATTTGCTTGATGGTCAAATGGAATGTAGTTGGGAGGAGATAATAAGCATCTGAGACTCCTTTGTGTTATGACATTTTTTGGTTCAATGGTATCCTTGCCTTAAGAACTCCTGCTACGGTTCGTGTGTAAACACTGTATAGATATACAATTCTCAGCAACA
Source organism: Delphinapterus leucas (assembly GCF_059928025.1). Classification (NCBI taxonomy): domain Eukaryota; kingdom Metazoa; phylum Chordata; class Mammalia; order Artiodactyla; family Monodontidae; genus Delphinapterus; species Delphinapterus leucas. Next base: position 28,812,942 of record NC_143132.1, read on the forward strand.
ACCGGGTTTTCTGAACACAGAGGGTAGGGCTAGATGGCTGTGATTTTAGGGTAATTGGTTACATGACGCTGGGCTTGACACTGATGAGGAGGCTCCCCTTGCTCTAAGAAAAGACAAAAATCCCAAAGGGGGCTCCCCTGGTGGCTCAGTGGTTGAAAGTCCTCCTGCCGATGCAGGGGACGCGGGTTCGTGCCCTTGTCCGGGAAGATCCCACATGCTGCGGAGCGGCTGGGCCCGTGAGCCATGGCCGTTGAGCCTGCGCGTCCAGAGCCTGTGCTCCGCAACGGGAGAGGTCACAGCAGTGAGAGGCCCGCGTACCGCAAAAAAAAAAAAAAAAAAATCCCAAAGGAAAAGGGGGACTATCATGTAATGAGACATAAGGAACAGGGAAAAGAAGAACAAAGGAACCAGGACAAAGAAAGGAGGGATGACCAGGAGAACAGGCATTAGAAAGGAGGGTAACAAAGAGATGGTAGACCCCTCAGTTGGATGGGGACCCAGTCAATGCTTGTGCTACTGAGAAAGCCGAGGACTACGTTGTGAATCTGTGGGAGCCACATGCTCTTAACTCCGAAGCTGAGATAGGCAGCTCTCACTGGCGCCTGTACAGCACGCAGTGTGTAGCAGAGCCAGTCATCCCGGGCCCGCTCTTGCCTCCTGCTATTTGCTAACACCTTTATTGCCTCCAGTTAGTTACTCACACAGCGCTCATTCCCATCTGTCAAGGAGAGCTCCCTTCCAACATTCTGTCCTTCTTTTCTTCTATTAAAGAGATCCTCCCAGCGTGGCTGCAAAGCATGGAGCGGATACTGAGCTCTGAGATGAGGCAAGTTTGGAGTGGGGTGAGCAATGATTTTCTCATTTCCTGGTCCCAAGAAATGAGAGAGATGTGACTGTAGGGTCCTGCCCAAGACCCTCCTGCAGAGACAGCTGTGGGAAAAGGAGGTCATCGTGGCTTGCTGGCTGGCTGGAGGCCTGTCTGCTCGGCCTGGTAGCAGAGGGCCTGGGGTCACTGCCTGGACCAAGTGTCAACAGCTGTAATTGACTCCTATGCCATCACAGATGTTTACCCACCCAGCTCCTCGACCACTCTCAGCTGCTTTACACTAAGTTACTTCTGCTTTACAACCTCCTCTCTTCCTCCTCCCTCCTACAAGGGCCAGCCAAGGCGGGTGACGACTATTTGAGCAAGGGACTGCACCGCTAATGTGAACATGTCTCACCAGGTGATTGAAGTTACAGACCAGTGGGCTGCAAATAATCGCTCATCGGGGGTTTTGGTGGGCAAAATTACCCAACTGTTTTCTCTGCTCAGTAAGGCCCACTCATTCACTAAATTCCTCCCACGTTTTCCGGTGTTGCATACATTCCTTCCTGTATAGATGTCCAGTGTGCCCTCATGTTAACCTCAATATCTCCTGAGGAGGGAGGTCATAGGTCACCAAGCAGAGCAGGACTGTCATCATGAAACAAGTCATAATGCCTCATTGACACTTTCATCAACATCTAGAGAGGAAATAAATAAAGGACTGGGTTTGGTCTGCCAGCTACCTCTACTTACAATGGAAAACATCACAATGCAAATAAGAAATGTTGTACTTGTGAAATTAAAAAAAAAAAAAGGTTTATGCCACTATTCTCAGTGATGGGCTAAAGCAAATCACTGGTGGCTCAGTTCGGGGTGATGACGGTGATTTTTTTTTTTTTTTAAATTTACTTATTTTTCTTTTCGTAAAGTCTCTGTACCTTCAGGCAATGGAAGAAGAACAGAGAGTCAAGCACAACCCAGAGGACCAGTGCCAAATGAGTCAGTATGTGAATTCTCTGCCCTGAGGACTCTTTTTAAAGTCAGGTCCAAGAATCCCGCCCTGCAGGTAGGAGAGTCTGAGTGCTGTGAAGGGTAGCCAAGCCCCACACCCCATTTCTGAGTTGCCCCAGCCACATCCAAGGTTAATGGGAGGGCAGTGGGCACTAGATAGCCTTTGCTGCCTCTAATTACATCCCACAACCCCAACTCAGCAGACAAGCCAAGATCTTGCATCCGGAGGCAGCCAAAGGCTGGTGGATTCTCTACAGCTGTCTATTGCCTCTGGCAATATGACCTCACTTGGCATGATTATTTGAATTGACGATAAAACGTCAAAAAAAAAAAAAGTTTTTATTGAACTTTTTACCCTGAAAAAAAAGAGCAAGTTTAAAGTTCACACGGTGCACAAGGGGTCTCCCACCAGCCAAAAAGCCCCTCCTCTCTGTTTTCTTCCTGTATGCGTTTAGATAAACTAGATCCCCATATATTTGTCTGATATTATTCCTTTGGTTTGAGGCACCCAGCTGGCAAGCATAAGTCATCCATGGTGATTAAATTTAGTAGGGTATCCATGCAAGTGCCAGGAGCGCCAGAGCCCTTAATGGAACTTTGGCAGGCAAGGCAGCAATAATTGTACAGCAGGTACAAGGCGAGGGGGAGTCTGGGAGTTCAAGGAGCTGTAATCTTCTCGCTTCTTTGCCCCAGCAGTTCAGAAAGTGCACGAGGATCTAAATTAGGTGTTATTTTAGATTACAGCTTGTCACACCTGACGCAAGTGACACCATCGGGCAGCCGAATGCCAGTTGGAAATTTGTTGATATCTAGGGATGGCAATTTTTGGCTCATTTATTCATTCAGTCGGTCATTCAAATAACATGGGTCATGCCCATCAAGAAGATATGTCAGTCTCTGGACACAGGAGTCTTTTGGTGATCCCTGAGATATAAAAGAGCAAGTTTGGAATTATCACTGCTAAATGCCTGTTTACCCAGGACTGCTAGACAGAGGGCACGCCCCTAGAGGAGCTCTGACATTTTATGGAGTATTGAAAACCAAATTTGATTCTCCTTGTGAAGAACCAGAGAAACTGGTCCACTTTACTCCTGAGAGGAAAATTAAGAGGTTCCCCTACAAATTTATAGTAGCCGTATGGATGGGCCTTCCTTTTATCTCCCTCCTACGGCCTGAGTTGAGGGAAGTGGAGTTGGGCTAAAACTGTACTAATTTATGTATCAAATACCTACATATGCAAGGCATCATGTGGATAAAAGATTAATTAAACATGGGCCATCCTTGACCTAAAGGGAGAAAAACCTTTTCGTATGTAATTGCAGTATAATTCTGGTAAGGGCTGTATGAGAAAATGGACAGTCTGTGGTAAGTTGTTTATAAGAATCCCAGAGAGAAAATTTATTTCTTAAACATGAAAAGATAGATATAAACATATATTAAAAATAATAATATAGATTTTTTTAAAATGCAGGCAGTGCTTTATAAATTGTAGAAAGCAATTGAGACAAGAATGTTAAAGGGTGAGCGAGATGGATTAAGCTAATGTAGTAAATAATTCCTTAGACTCTTGAAAATGGTACTGTTTGAAGTTTGCATTTTTTTTTTATTAAAGATTCCAAGAAACTAGAGACTTCTGGGTAATGTTTAAATCATTGGGAATTGATCTGACATTTAATGGCAAAACGTTGGCTCTCTAAGGCCATAACAAAGTCAATGGGTCAGGGCACCTCCATTACCTAACCTTAGCTGGTCTCTTTCCATGACATATCAGAGTATTGATCCAGGTGGTTATATGAGATTGGGCATGGAGTTCTCTATCCTTATTTTACAGGTCTTAAAAAACTGGGTCTAACTAGTATGTTATATTCTGCCATGATTTGCATTTTTGTGTGATCCCACAGAAGGGGTCTGCTCTGTGTCTTATTTATCCTCCTATTTTGATTTGTCTGTACTCCCTGGACAAAACTTGAGTCTTCTCCTGAACACTCTCTATCCAGTGTTCATTCACTGAGGGTCTTAACATTCTCTAGGCTTCCACTCTATATTTTGCCTTCAAACTTCATTGATCCTCCAAACTTCAGTGATGTTACCGGAAGCGTAGTCAGTTTTGATGTTCATTGAGCTGTGATCCTGAATGATTGAATAAAATTTGCCGTCTATATTGCTAAATCTGCCTTTATGTTTCGGACCCATTGTTAACAAAAGGGTGCTAGCTTAACTATGATATATATTCTACCCTTACTTATATACTTTCTGTTTGGACTCTGAAGGTTGATTGCTTTTTGGGTTTACCTCTTAGTTATTATACCTTATTTGACTATGGAAATGTTGGGCACTGGCTTCATAGGTTCAAACTGTGATTTCAACAATGAAGGAATAATATATGTATTTTAAACTGAAGTGTAGTTGATTTACAATGTTTCAGGTGTACAGCAAAGTGATCCCATTATACATACATATATATATTCTTTTGCAGATCCTTTTCCATGATATGTTATTACAAGATATTGAATATAGTTCCCTGTGCTATACACTAGGTCCTTGTTGTTTACCTATTTTATATATAGGTTCAAGTTTTTAAAATTGAACCTATATATCTGTTAATCCCAAACTCCCAGTCCATCCCTCCCGCCCACCCCAACCTTGACAACCACAAGTGTGTTCTCTATATCTGTGAATCTGTTTCTCTTTCATAGATAAGTTCATTTGTTTCATATTTTAGATTCCACATACAAGTGACCTCATGTGGTATTTGTCTTTCACTGTCTGACTTACTTCACTTAGTATGATAATATCTAGGTCCATCCTTGTTGCTGTGAATGGTGTTATTTCATTCTTTTTTATGGCTGAGTAATATTCCAATGAAGGAAAAATTTAATTTCTAACACTGTAGGACTATACCTTTAGCTTTTCCAAACAGCTTTCAGATACATTTTCTCATTTTACTCTCATAACTCATCTATGAAAAAGGAGTATGTGCTAATTCATGAGATCAAGCAAATACATTCCCATTACAGATGACTAATATAAGCCATAGGAACAGTTTGCTCTGCAGAGGACCCAGTACAATGATTCTTGTACTTGCATGTTCCCTTCATGTTCTTATTAAGACCATAAGAGGGCTTAGAGGGTGTGGTGGAGATTACAAGTTGTCCGCCCAAATCTGTACTCTATTGCTTCTGCAGTAAGATAATGTCATAACTGGGATAAAGCTGCCCATCCATGGACTGTATTTTCCTGCTCCCTCTGCAGCTAGTGTGGCCATAACACTAAGCTCTCTCCAGGGAAGTGTAAGCAAAAGTGATAGATGCCATTCAAGGCTTGCCTTGAAAACTTGCACACTCACTTCTACAGCTTTTTTTGTTTTTTCCTCTCCCACAGGCTGAAAGAGTGATGACAGGATGGACCTTAGGAGCCACCTGTTGAAGGTGTCAGAACTAGCCTCGCTCTGCGCTGGGTTTCTGCATGACTGAGTGGAGCAGAGCTTCCCCGCCATCCCCCTTCCCTCTCAGACGGTTTCTTGAGAGATAAATCTACTTGTATTTTATTTCAGCCATTACGTTTTCAGGGATATTGATTCAGCAGTTTAATTAATATGGACAGCTACTCGATTTTACCAGGAAAGACTTCAAGAGCGTTTAAGTCAGGACTGGTGATGAGACTGAAAATGATCAAGCCCTGACTTTACGCCCTCTCTCCATTGTATATTTGATGGGGAGGGGAAGGTTAGGAGCACAGGAGAGAAGAATAAAAGAGAGGTAGGTCAAGGGTGGAGAAGGCAGCGTGGAGGCAAGAATTGAACTACAGAGAGGTTTTCACTTCCTCAGAAATGAGTGAACTAAGAACATTTAAAAAATTGAACCAAAGAGGGAGGGGGGTAGGGGAGGGCTAGAGCGAGAGGTTGGGGTTAGCGGATGTAAGCTTTCATATGTAGAATGGGTAAACAACAAGGTCCTACTGTACAGCACAGGGAACTATATTCAATATTCTATGATAAACCATAATGGAAAAGAATATTAAAAAAAAGAATATATATATTTCTGAATGACTTTGCTGTAAGCAGAAACTAATACAACACTGTAAATCAACTATACTTCAATAAAAAAAATGTTTTAAAATTGAAACAGAAACCCTCCCCACTTTTTTTTTAACTACATATAGCCTTTATTGAGTATTCTAAACTCATTGGATGTCACCAGCTAATGAATTCTAAATTCTTTGTGTTTGATTCACTCTTCATTCCAGTGAGTCAAACACCAAGAATTTAGCCGGGGTTCTAAAATAAGCGCTGGGAGAACAGTCACCCTGGACACATATTGCAGAAAGTAACCTCCACGTTTTCTTCTTAAGTCTTTTCCAATCAAATTGTGTCCTTTTTCTTTAACACATGTCGCTTAGATTTTATCTTAGTAGGTCATCTCAAAAGTCTGTGTGCTAGAATCCAGAGAAATAGAGAGATAAGCATCACCAACACTTATTGATGATACAACTACTTAATATCTTCCAGAGGTGCTGAAACAAACACATTCACATGAAAACAGGGCCAGATAGAGACTTTAAAGGGCTCTCACAGACAAAACCATGGGGGGAGTGTGTACAGTAATCCACAGTCATCACTGCCCTAATAGTATCTGACCTGAACCTGGCACAGCTTCAGAAAAAGCCATGTGTTCAGGCTAAAACAAGAATGAGAAAAAAGGAGAACGTTGCTTTCTTCTAATGTGGTAAATAGGGCATGAAGGTTTTATAGTTTGCTAGTAGAACCAGTTTTACAAGTTCTCTACTTATCCACAGGGCTTAGCCTTAGGGAGAAAAAATAGTTTTATTCAGAGATACCTTAAGACTTTTGGTAGAACATTTGAATTTGGTATCCAGAATGAAGAACTAGATTGAAGTTGTTATGTCTACATTTATTGGGATGAAGTTTGAAACTGGAACTATTATATTAAATATTTTTTTCATGTGTGCCATACTTCCCATTTCTGCTTTTGGCATGAGGAAGTGATAAAAGAAAGCTTCTTATGTGTCCTCTTAAACTATGTGGAGTTGGGGGGACCGAACCCCCTCCATTAAAAGTCTGAGTATAACTTCACAGGTGGCCCTCCATATCCTGGGCTCTGCATCCACAGATTCAACCAGGGTGGATCGTGTAGCACTGTAGTACATATTTATTTAAAAAAAAAAAATCCACGTATAAGTGGACCTGCACAGTTCAAGCCCGTGTTGTTCAAGGGTAGAATCCTCGTATTCGTTTAAATTGGTTTCCCAGATTGTTTACTTTAAATATCAAGAAATGATCATTCATTTAATGGATCCAGGTCTTTGACTTTTCTCAGTTTGGAGAAGAAATAGCTTTAAGTAAGAAATCCCCACCGGGTATCAATGTGTGTGTCCCTCTGGGTGGGTGTGCATGAGAGAGAGATAGTGGCAGAGAAACGACACAGAGAGAGGAGACAGAAACCATGAAGCCTTAAGGTAATAAAATTATCTGCAAAGTTTTTGAACAATAATATATTTGCACATTTCAAGCTTCCTTTCCCTTCAAGTTTCAGTATCACTCAGTGGAGTTGAGGCGACTTTTCCTTATGTCTGCTACTGCAGACGGTACGAAGGAGACAGCAGAGAAAGAGGCATATAAAGAGAAAAGGACTATATGTGTGTTTGTATGTAAAGTTTGTCTCATTCATTCCTCTCTCCTGGCTCAGTTAGTGGGAAGTATTCTCATACCAGTTCTTTCCTTTAATAACTTGTCTGCTTTGATGAAGACAAATCAACTTCAGCTTTTTGTGACCCTTAGGGAAATATTCTATATCTAGTGGTGAAACTGATTTTATTAAAGCCAGTGTGAAATCTCCGCTTCCCTACGAAGAAAATTTTATTTTTCTTCACTGAAGATTGAATAAGAAAAAAAGAATCTGAATAAATATTATATTCGATTTTAAAAGATACAAATACAGAGTGGGAAGAGAGCGCCTTTAAACTTCAAGTTTGGAACCACATGCACATATATTTAGACATATATTTTACATATTCGTAATTGAGAATATTAATACAATTATAAAGCCTTAATAATGGAATGTTTTTATCCACTCACAAATTAAAGTTTTCATTACATTTAAACAACTTTTTCTGAATCAGGAACAAATTGCTTTTCTTCCTTCCTTCATTTGAGGAGCTAAAATAAGTTTTTGTTCTTAACTTTTACCTTAAAGGTCTGGCTATGCAGCTGATAGCTGGCTTAGCAAGATATCCTCACATCCTCTTCCACAAGGACCTCTCTGATATTTAGAGTCAATCCTGGCAGGAGTTTTGAAGTTCTAAAACAATCACAAAGTTTTCTCGTCTCTAATGATTCTTCGGAACTGTGAGAGCTCAGGTATGCCAGAAAGGTACTTGAAAAGGACAAGAAGTACAAGATGGCTTTGTTCCATTCAAATTAGGGTAGCTGCATTACTGCTATATATATATATTTTTTCCCCAGTAAAAGCTGTTCCTCTGTGTTTCTCCCTATCTCCCAAACTTCAGCATTCTGGATCACAAAAAAAGAAAACTATGTGACAGTCCTATCAACAAGCAGACCATATTTTTGTTAAGTAAATGGGGGAAATTAGAATTGATTTCTTATTACCGAAAAGATGCTATTGTCAAAATAAGTGATCAGTTGAGCAAGAAAGGAAAATTCAGCCCGTTGTCACCATCACTCAAGGCAAGGCTGCACTCAGCCTAAAAATGAAAGGGAGATGAGTTGAAAATGAAGACTTTCTATATACTGCTTTGTACTCAACTCTTCTTTCAACCTCTGCGAGGAAGGAGAATGTGTTTTCCCTCCCAAGCAAGGAGCAGCAGGGGTTATCTTTTCCCGGAGGAGCTGAAATTTGTTTCCTTGTCAGAGGAGACAGACGAGGTCAGAGAAAACTCCGCCTCCCGGAACCAAAGTGCAGAAGCTGTGATTCTGGTTCATGACAAGAATGACGAGTGCTTATTGGCAGAGCAATCAAGCAAGACACCATCTCGCTTGCTGGACCACAAATTGCAGCACTGATTTAAAAATTATATACAGGACTTTTTGAGCCATGCCAAGGACCCCTTTCTCATTTTAGTGTCACTAGTAGTTAGTTTGCTTATTACATGTCCTATCATTTTTTTAAACATCTTTATTGAGGTATAATTGCTTTACATTGTTGTGTTAATTGCTGCTGTATAACAAAGTGAATCAGCTATACATATACATATATCCCCATCTCCCCTCTCTCTTGCATGCATCTCCCTCCCACCTTCCCTATCCCACCCCTCTAGGTGGTCACAAAGCACCGAGCTGATCTCCCTGTGCTATGTGGCTGCTTCCCACTAGCTAGCTATTTTACATTTGGTAGTGTATATATGTCCATGCCACTCTCTCACTTAGTCTCAGCTTATGCTTCCCACTCCCTGTGTCCTCAAGTCCATTCTCTACATCTGTGTCTTTATTTCTTTCCCGCCCCTAGGTTCTTCAGAACCCTTTTTTGTTTGTTTTTTTTTTTAGGTTCCATATATATGTGTTAGCATATGGTATTTGTTTTCCTCCTTCTGACTTACTTCACTCTGTATGACAGACTCTAGTTCCATCCACCTCACTACAAATCACTCAATTTCGTTTCTTTTTATGGCTGAGTAATATTCCATTGTATGTATGTGCCACCTCTTCTTTATGCATTCATCTGTTGATGGACACTTAGGTTGCTTCCATGTGTGATATCATTTTTTAAGGGCCATGAAGCTATGCAAAGAATAGAAAGACCATAATATGGTCCTGAGGGGATACCACTGCTCGAAAAGCAAAAATGCTCGTGTATTAAACATGTCCCCGCAGGAATGAGAAAGAGTAAATTATTTGAAGCAAAATGAACGTGATTGGAAGTATCGATATTTCTACATGTCTTTTCCCTCCAACTTTTTATTTTGAAAATTTTAAAACCTACAGAAGATTGCAAGTACAATATGATAAACATGCATATGTCCTTCATGTAGATCTGTGCTAAAAGGGTATCTGCTATCCATATGTGGCTAATTGGCCACTTGGAAAATGGTGGCTAGTCCAAATTGAGCTGTGCTGTTCTACATGCCTTTCTAAAAATAAATACTTCCTAAAGTTTTCTGAAAAGTGAACAGATACTTGGTCCCTAAACCAAGCAGATAAAAATTATATACCTGTATATAGGTATAGTATATTATATATACACATATATATGAATTTATGTTAATAAATGTAAAGAACTTGTATATGTGTAGCTCTGAGCACATATGTTTATCCATGGATCTAGTCTTCATTTTCAATAAATCACTCAGAAAAAAGTGATTGTTTAGAAAGGTAGGATGGAAGTGTAGGCAATTTAGCTTTTAAAATGTCTTTCATAAAAAAAAAAAAAAATGTCTTTCATGTTTCTCCTAAGGAGTAGACTGAGTCCTGATGAGTTTAGTTATTCTCATATGAAGTATATAATAGAGCAGAAATAACAGAATCTTTCCCTTTTTTTTGTAAAATAAAATGAAGACATACATCAAAAATGGAAATTTTAAACACTAAGATGTTTCTTTCCGGTGATTGTGATTTTACTAGTGAGTTTAGATCTAAAACTTACCTGTTTGAAATCTTCTTTGTTCCTCTTCCTACTCCAATGCAAGCTAAAACATAAATATAGAATTGTTAAATTTATTTGTAATCAATTCTAAATCCAGTAATCAATATTCAAAGATTCAATAAATCAGTGAAGTCATTGAAAAGTTTAAAAACTGACAGTCAATGACTTTGATCCTCTTTCTATCCGCTCCCATGTGAAATGTGACAAGTTTATTTAATAAGTAAATAGAACATACCCAAAGGAATGGTGTTCCCTCTAATTAGTCCCTCCCTTTGCAAGGTGATTCTCTCACAAAAGTTTTTTTTTTTTTTTTTTAAAGCATATTTCTATTACTATCCACCTAAGTGGTATATCATGCTATCATGCTTCTTGGTAAGGAGATTTGAATCTTGCAAACTAACAAACTTGTTTAAAACCAAGTAGGGTGATAAGACTGAAAAAACTACCTCTATTAGTCTGCTCATGCTGCCATAATAAAATATCATAGACTGGGTGGTTTAAACAACAGAAATTTATTTCTCACAGATCCAGAAGCTGGAAAAGATCAAGGTGCTGGCAAAGCAGGTTTCATTCTGAGGCCTCAGTAGTTGTTGTGGCACACAGGCTTCAGTAGTTGTGGCTTGTGGGCTCTAGAGTGCCACAGGCTCAGTAGTTGTGGCGCATGGGTTTAGTTGCTCCGCGGCTTGTAGGACCTTCCTGGACAAGGGCTCAAACCCGTGTCCCGTGCATTGGCAGGTGGATTCTTAACCACTGCACCACCAGGGAAGCCCCCTGCTTTTCTTTTAACGGAGTCAAAGTTTTCTTACTAATTCTTTCTTTTGATGATTTATTATTGTTCAACTCATTGTCATATAACATTGCAATTTATTTTTGACAGGTTTTCTTTGGACTCTTGATTTAGGGTACTTATTTTATAGAAATGTTCACATCTGTAGTAAATCTATCAATTTTATCCTGCCAGGCAGTAATTCTCAAATTTAATGCGCATCAAGATCTCTTAATGTATTCATGAAAACACAGATTCCTGGGCTCCACCATCAGGGGGTATTATTCCATAACCCTTTGGTGTGGTCCTGGCAACTGTTTTTAGCAGTAACTGAGCTGATTCTGAATGAAGTAGTCAATAAACCACACTGTGAAATACTGCCTTACAATTTCTTACTTTGCATTAATACTTAGGGCTTCTCATGGTAAAATCACATAAATAGATATCTATATTTCCTCCTATTTTCTCATGTTGCCATTTTTCTACATCTATCTATTTAGTTCAGCTGGAATTTATTTTACTATATGCTTTATCCCAAGATATTGAACCATTTTTCCTATCACAACTTATTGAACAGTAACACATTTCCCCAATAATTTATAATTCCAACTTTATCATTTATTACAAAGTTATAAATACTTGAGGCTTTTGCTGAGTTTGTTTTTCTGTCCCACTAAATTATCTATCTATTCCAGCCTACTGTTTTAATTACTATATCTTTTCAGTGTATCTGTTACTATGAAAAATGTCTTGTCCCCATTACTCTTCTTACACAAACCTATTTTGGCAATTCTCACCTGTATAATTAAAAAAAAAGTTTGTCAAATTAATTTCTGAAAGTTTATTGGAGTTGTATTTAATCTATAAAATGTTTTAAGGAGACAGCACATCTGTGCAATGTTAGGTGCTTCTCACCTAAAAGTAACCCCCAAAGGCCACACCTACTAATACTAATACTCTCAGCTTTGGGGGTAAGAATTTCAACATATGAATTTTGGGGGATAGAGACATTCAGACCATAGCAAACATAAAAGAAGCTATGAATAAACAGAGATGTATAACACCACAAGGTGTTGGCAGGACCATGCTCCCTCTGCTAACTGTAGGGGCACCCTTCCTTGCCTCTTCCTAACCTCTGGTAGTTTGCTGGCAATCTTTGGTGTTCCTTAGCTTGCAGCTGTATAATTCAATTGTCACATGGCATTCTCCCTATTTATGTATACGTATATATGTATATATATATAGTTATTAAAATTTTAGTAAATCAGGATGTGTTTTTTATTAATATAAGCTCCTAAGCTATTCCAATCAGTATTAAAATACTGATACTGATATAGGCTTATTAGATTTTCTCTATATAGTCTCACATACATACAAATGTGTTTGAATACATGTAAATATAAAAATTTTCTCATGCTTTGTACTATTTCCCAAGATTCCTAATACTCCACAGTTACTAAGGCAGGCAATGTTGTCATAGGTCTGAAATGAGAAAGGCATTTGCAGTCTATAAACTAATATATCTATTTTTCCTTCAGAGTTTAGAAAATCATTTCATTTGATATTTTCTATGATTAAGTAAAAAGCTATTTTATTAACATTCTATTTCCCTTCAAAACTTTTCAGGGTAATGAAGACTTCTGAAAAGTTTAAGATTTTCTCTGCCAAGCAGACTGCCTATATTTAAATATTTATGAGAATATACATTATATGTACCCTCTAAAACACAAATAGAATGTATTTTTGTTATTTATTAGGAAATACTTTGATTAATTAAACAGATATTAGAATTGTACATCACTTTAGGGTTGTTTGATTCAAAAGAGTATTTGGTTTCAGTGATAATTTCCATTGTGAAAATGCTTTAAAATGTGATCTTATTTCCTTTTCATAATCTCTTCTCAGGAAAGTAAACAGGAACCATTAAAGTTGTACCTAGTGATTCTCAGGGGTTACTTCACTGGCTCAATCCAATTCTCAAGTGTGCTGGCCTTTTTCCTTTTAAGGACAGTGAAGTCCTGTCTGGGAAGGCTATGGCATCATGCACAGGGAAGCCACAGCCAGGGAGAGGAAAGCCATCCCCTGACCAGGTTCGATATTGCCCCCATCAGGAGCATCTCTGCAATGGAAAGCTGCACTGACTGTCCAGCTGTTTAAAGAGCAGGGGTTATCTATTTTATATATAAAGTAGATAACTAATAAGGACCTACTGCATAGCACAGGGAACTCAACTCAATACTCTGTAATGGCCTATATGGGAAAAGAATCTAAAAAAGAGTGGATTTATGTATATGTATAACTGATTCACTTTGCTGTACACCTGAAACTAACATAACATTGTACATCGACTATACTCCAATAAAAATTTTTAGAAAAGGATATATTAGCTAATATTATAATCTCTAAGAAAAGGAAATGGTTGCTCTAAACTAAGAATAAAATGAGTTTTATTTTTAAGACAAAAAAAAAAAAAAAAAAAGAAGAGCAGGGATGCAGTCAGGCCAGAGAATGAACTTCAATTTTCATAAACTAACAAAACAACAAAAGTAAGGGAGAAATCATTATTCTCTATCTCAACTGGGGGTCCAAACAAATCCTCCCTGATTTAATGTGCAGATTCTGTTACAGTGTGTGCCAGCCGCAGGGATTTTCCAACTGTCTCATGACTCTTGGGCAACTTTGCCTTTTCATTTGGCTTTTAGCTGAGCAGGCTATGGGCTTTTAGGCTTAGCTAAGGGAAGCTGCCCCCTATTGGGCTTTGGTTGGTGGGAGAACTCCTGGACTTAGGAAGGGAAGCTGCTGTACTTGCCCCTGAATGACCCCGGGACTTTGGAACCTTCTGGATGACACAGTTGCTTACCCTCTTGTTATCAATCTGAAAACCCAGTCAAGCGATACATTTCCAACCCCCTGACGGTCTCATGACCAACTTGTAGGTATTAGGCAAAACAGTCTAGAAGCACTGTCATAAAGTTGTTTACTGGCCTCTGTCTCAGGAAAACTTTACCGTGTCCTGGCAAACTTTATGAGCACCACCAACTCTGAGAAGTCAAGAGTATTATGTATAATAGTAAGATTCTTAAAATTGACTCATGAACTGGGCTGTGAGTAGCTGACTTATCCCTGGTCTAACAGAGAGGATGTAAAATGGCCCAGCCATGTACTTCCTCAAAGTCAATGACAGTAGAAACGAGGAAGGGGTCAGTCAAGTCAGAGAAAGCCTAGACAAAGGCCAAGTCAGTACCAAAGAAGCTGTCAATCTCTCTGCACTTTTCACACATGCCCAAACAATGCACTCAGCCGATACTGGAACAAAATGAAGATAAGTGTTATATGTAGTTTGTTCTGATGTAACTGTCACTGTCATAGGGCACAAGCTCTCTATGCGAATACTTCTGTATCATTGATCACGCTTTTCTTTTGAAAATGTAACTAAATGTCATTTCTACTGCTGCTTTTGCTTTACAAATAGGCTTTGAGTATTTAATTTTATATGATAGACGTTAATATTTCTTTGTTGGATGTGAGAAAGGTTATTATAGTATGCAATGTAGTAAAATATTTGTTTTATGGAAAGAGAGAAATGCTCAATCATTTTAATTTACATTCCTGTGCAACTTGGGTCATGCTGCCCTAAGGAGTTCTGTTTTCTAAAGAGTAAGTCTATGGGGTGACTCCATCATAGATTCAGGTTACAGCATGAAACAAATACAGCCTGGGGACTTTTGCTATGCATAGTACCTTAATTTTCTAGAACAAGACAGAAGACAGTTATAAATAAGTAATTTTGAATAAAACTCTGATTTATTATCATTTTACTTTAAAGACCTCCATGAGTTTGAGATAATTAACACAGACTTTCATGCTCTGATGCAGTATAAAGAACAAAAAGAAATCTGCTAGTGATATAGTTTTAAATGCAATTTTAAAACAAAATATGTAAGACCAATTGTTTTTTTTATGATCAAGGAAAGACAAGTTACCAAACTGCCGTTAGGAATTTATGTTGGTATGAGTGTATTTATTTCAATTAAAGAGAGATATGATACATCAAAAATAATGATAGTAGATTAAATTATGCCTTAAATATAGATAAAGAAAGAGGTCTTTCTCCCTTTCTCTCTTTTTTTTTCCGAGCCAACAGGGTAGAAATTGGAGTGGCCAGCAGGGGGCTTCTTTTAGCTTTCTCCTTTAAATTAAGTGCTAAACTGAAAATGCATTTTAGTATTTAGTTTCATAAATCAGGAATAAAGTTTAAACAAAACATGTTTTTCTTCTGTTTAGTTTATTCTCCTTTCTACTCCCCTTCTCACCACTATTCTTTCTCAAGACCTGTAAAATGTGATCCCTGCTGCCTGGATTGGCCACTGCTGGTGCTGCACCAGCTTCCCCATCCCAAATTAATACTCTATTTTTGAAAACTTCCTGGCAGGGTAGGGAGATTTGGATGACAGACTTTCCACCAGATGTAAATTAAAATTAAATTAAGAGCAAAGAAGTATAGTCTGGTTTGATGATTTAAATGGCAGTTAGAGAAACCTGGTTTCACCGTGAAACATTTGGGAAGGACTTTCTGAAATGATGGGCTTGAATGGTAGTATAAAAGGTAATGAATGGCCGTGTAATATGACATCTTAAAAGAGTGTTATGTTTTCGCAGGAACTTGAGAGTGTATGAAAGGCGTCCAGAACTAATCGGCAGATTCGGACCGATTTTGGAACATAACTCCAAATCATCTTCCCGTCCTGTTTGATCTGCATAAAGTTTTACCTGGTTCTTTACCCTCTTTTGGGGGCCCATTTCATAGACGTAGGCTCAAGAACTTTACTGACAGCGTATAACAATTCACCAGACAGGGAATCGGAAGGCAAAATTGTGGCATTTTGTGTTATCCAAGTGAAATCTCGAGATAAATAGAAACTGACCTCATATACTTTTTTAAATAAGAGTTGGGTCCTGACAGAGGAGGCAAATAAGACCTCTATAAGGATTTTGAAGTCAGTAATTCCAGGTTCAATATCCAATATACAAAATTATGTTAGGATTTTGTTTTAACTTTAGAAAATGAAACTTCGATTGTCAGGGAAATACAGATAATACAGAACAGACCGACTTAGTGTCCTGTTTCCCAAACTGGGACATGGGTTACTGAAACCATAGGATGAGCCTACAGCTACTTTCTATTGTGCCAATTTACACAGGGATTTGGAATAAAAGAAGTAATTTAACTGTCAAAGAAATTTCAGACACCTTTATGCTAACCCAATAGTGCCGTGTTATAAAGTAGAATATAAAATTCAAATGATTTGCCTAGATAAAATATGAACCTTTAAGAAATTGTGAACATGCAAGTGTCCACTATAGATTGATCATTCCCCTCCCCCCAATCCCCCCACCCCATACACCAGGATACTAGTAAGATAAATGCTCTGGAAGCCAATCAGATTTCTCATCTTGGCATAATGGTTGATTCAGTAAACTCTTTATGCATCAGTAAAATTGATCACAGCTTTTAACCCAATTAAGGAATTCTTAGAAAATTAGGATTATAGAGTTGACTATTGCCTTATATCATTTATATGGGTAAAGTATAAACATCACTATAAATGTGTTTGTTGAGAGTCTTGGGATCTACCTGAGAGGAAAAGGAGAGGGGTTGGAAGCAGAGATATCACGACTATGACTAAAACATAACTGTGATTTGTATGTGCTTGCATAGCTTTGTCCTCTACCATACCTTAGTTCTCAGGGTTATTCTTCAAAACAGGGAAGAAATGCATTTTTATTACTGGATGATTTAACCAGTGACCAAGATTATGACTTATAACCTTGGATTTTAAGACTGTCTATGGTCATAATTTGCGCCTGAAATTTAATAGATTCCCTCTCTGGTCCTAAAAGAAGAGGTTAATAAGGGAAGACTACTTTTATCTAGTTGTAGTTTATAAAAGAGTTCCTAGGAATGACATCGCAGTGCCGCTTACTTGGTACAAATCACTCCTCAATATTTGTCGGGACTGCTATCCCAAGGAAAAGATGCCTTTTTATTTTGAGGCTCTGATGAGCGTTAAAGTAAATGTGCAAAAATAAAACCCCTAATATTCTTTCTTTTAAAAAATACTCTATCACTTTCCCCTTTTTAAAATTTCTTTTTCTTCTGTGAATGGGAATGAGAAGTGAAAGTTAATGTATGTAATCATTCATTCATTGAACTTAGCTATCCTTTGAATTTTTCTTGCCTGGTTATTATATTGTTTTGAAAAACTTTGATAGAAAAATATTAAGAGGAAAATGAATGAAAGGTAGATCAGTCGGTTGTATGGCACTAACTTTTAATTAAAATATGTCTAACTTTTTTCAGGTATAGGCTATTCATATCTAATTACACAGAGTCTTATTGTCAAAGAGGAGGTACTTGGTTCTCTTTCTTCTATATTCCCTCTTCACGCTCAGTATATTTCCCAGTATTTTGTGCTGGAGACCTCTTAAAAAACCACAAAAACCCCCAACCCTATAATCAATCAATTTTATGCTGAAAAAGAACCTTAGACAGTATGATACATTGATTCTATTAATGGCTCCAATTTTCCATGGACAATTGTTCCATGCCCTTTGGTAGAACCTCCCATCTTGGTCCTAACTTGGCTCTGTGACTTGCTTTGGCCAATGGGCTTATAGCTGACTTGATGCAACTAGAAGCTTGAAACAACACTTCTGCATTTCTGCTTCTCTTTGTGGATTCCTGCCACTGCTGTGAGAACATGCCCTGACTAGTCTGCAGGAGAGACACATGAGAAGGCCAATGAAGGACTGATGAAGAAGAGCTGAGTTTTCCCAGTGATGCCATCAAGATAAGCTAATCACAACCGATCAGTCATCTGACAGCAGATGTATGAGTGAGCCTAACTGAGATCAGCCAACCCACGGTTGAAAGAAAGGAATAAGTGGCTGATGTCTTCAGCCACTAAGTTTGGGATGTTTGGCAGCAATAGCAGATTGATATACACTCTTGCACTGTTGGTGGGAATGTAAATTGATACAGCCACTATGGAGAACAGTATGGAGGTTCCTTAAAAAACTACAAATAGAACTACCATACGACCCAGCAATCCCACTACTGGGCATATACCCTGAGAAAACCATAATTCAAAAAGAGTCATGTACCAAAATGTTCATTGCAGCTCTATTTACAATAGCCAGGACATGGAAGCAACCTAAGTGTCCATCAACAGATGAATGGATAAAGAAGATGTGGCACATATATACAATGGGATATTACTCAGCCATAAAAAGAAACAAAACTGAGTTATTTGTAGTGAGGTGGATGGACCTAGAGTCTGTCATACAGAGTGAAGTAAGCCAGAAAGAGAAAAACAAATACTGTATGCTAACACATATATATGGAATCTAAGAAAAAAAGAAAAGATCATGAAGTACCTAGGGGTAAGATGGGAATAAAGACACAGACCTACTAGAGCATGGACTTGAGGATATGGGGAGGGGGAAGGATAAGCTGTGACAAAGTGAGAGAGTGGCGTGGACATATATACACTACCAAACATAAAATAGATAGCTAGTGGGAAGCAGCCGCATAGCACTGGGAGATCAGCTCCGTGCTTTGTGACCGCCTGGAGGGGTGGGATAGGGAGAGCGGGAGGGAGGGAGACGCAAGAGGGAAGAGATATGGGAACATATGTATATGTATAACTGATTTACTTTGTTATAAAGCAGAAACTAACACACCATTGTAAAGCAATTATACTCCAATAAAGATGTTAAAAAAAAAAAAAGAAATTCAAAAAAAAAAAGAAGTGATCAAACTGAGCCTGGGGATTTACATTTTCTCCAACTTTATGAAGCTACTAACCTCCCCAGATTTTAGAGTTGAGCGTTCTAGTCCTCATTTATGTAAAACCTAAAGACCGAATTATTGACAAACTAGTAAAAACCTAAACACCTAATTATTGACAAACTGGTAAAACCTTACCAGATAATTCCAAATAACAGCACAATAAACAATGTTGCTTGGAATTGTTTTGATTAATATTAACTTTAAGGTTAAAGATTTTTGTCAAGACTAAGCTATATATTACATTGCAGAAATTGTCATTCATGCAAATCCATTTTCTTGTGCAATTGAAAAGCTTCATTTAGTGTGCTGAATCTGTAGTTGCATTTGATTCTTAAGGAGTTAGCCCTGTGAAGCACATTACAACTGTCCTCTAGAGACTGGGCTAGTTTCCAGTTGATTTCAAGTTGCAATTCAAATTCTTGTCTTTCATGTATAACAACGGCACATTGTTTTAACTCTTGACCTCTCAAACACTACTGGAAATAAAATCCTAAACTTTGGAACTGGAGGAAATGTTACTGTGGAATATATACAAGGGTAACATCATATGGGTCTGGAAGGTTCTTTTCAATTATAGCTCAAGCTTTTGGATCTAAAATATAGAGTTCTTTACTGAATTACACCTTTCCTATGGCAATGAATTTGGATTGAGAAGTGTATATTCAGAATAGTATTCTCTTTTAATAGTTTGGTATTTAATATGATTTCCTTTTATTAAGCATGTGTCTTATTTTCTTAATCTTGATCTAGTAGATTATTAATTATGTCAATTATTTTTTTCTTTCTCGTCTTGGAGATAGGAGATGATTAATAGTCCTTAAATGAATTTTTCTTTCTTCTGATGTTGACTTGCTTTTAAGGACCACGTTTTCCAAACTTATGGCACTGGAATTAATTCATTTTGATTTTCATTAATTTATTGAGTGTGCACTTTTTGGTCAATATTATAGTATCATTATTTGGCCACAATAAATCTATATTTATGTTCTGAAATAAGTTGATTTCTCTAGTCTTCCTCTCTATGAGCTTAGGTTATTTTTTATGTCTGTGACAACGTTCAAAGGATTTAAAGGAAAAATACATAATACTTCCCACAAAATACTTCCCTTCTTGGGGAAGAAGAGATATGCCTAAAAGTTTAATGTACTATGCTTTTCTGTCACCAAAATTCAGAAGAGACCATATTAATATCATTGAAATCATTTCATTTTTCCTAGTTACAAATTATTTAGTTCTTCCAATAAAAAAGATGAAACAAACTAAAGCCTAGCGTTTAGTTATCTACTACCGTACAATAAATTATCCAAAACTTAATGGCTTAAAACAACAGACATTTAGTATCTCATAGTTTCTGTGGGTGAGAAATCTATGAGCAACTTAACTGGGTCCTCTGCTCAGCATACCTCATGTATACATCATGTATACCTCATGGTTTCATCTGGGGCTGTGGTCTAATCTTGAGGCGCAGTTGAGTGAGCATCAACCTCCAAGCTCATTCATATGGTTGCTGGCAGAATTCAATCCCTTGCAGACTCTCAGACAGAGGGCTTTTCTTCCACACTTTTGGCCAGAGGCCAGCCTCAGTTGCTTCTCAAATGGGCCTCTTCAACATGGGAACTTGCTTCATCAAAGCCAGCCAGAGAGAGAAGCTGCAAGTGAGAGGAAAGTCAATCTTTTGTAACCTAATCACTTAGATGGCATCCCATCACTTTTGCTATATTCTGTTCATGAGAAGCAAGTCACTAGGTCCAGCCCACACTCAAAGGGAGGAGTTCATACAGGGTGTGAAATTATACAGGAGGGGCTTCTTAGAAGAATACCTATCATAGCTAGAGTGGTCCAGCTGTTACTGTGTTCCTGTTGTCTCCCTTTCATATATATATGTGTATATATATAATTTCTCTCTCTATGTATATATATATAAAACTTGGTTTTTCTTCTCTATAACATTTAATCACATATATTTAACATCACAACCTAGTGAGAACATTGTAATATACATGAAATTTACATGAAGTGGTTAAGCATAGAGTTCTAGACTACTCTAGCAGCATTAGTGAAAATTTGGGGTGTCCAATAGTACATTGGGATTCTGTTTTCAGAATTCAGTCTACCTGTGAGCTGTTCTCTTATACAAAAAGAAAGAGTGGGTTATAATTTTTTGGTCTGCTCCAATGTAGGTCAAATAAAGATACAGAAAACAACACTGACTGAAAAATAAGGAGATGCCAAACCCAGCATGATTTGCACTTGCAGCTGGTATTTCACACAATACGGAGAAATAAACGTTTCAGATTCTCAATTGTGCATAGCTTTGCAATAGCTAGAGTTACAGAGAGAGTTAATAAAGATTTTTTACATGACATCTAGATATGAATGATTTCAGATAATTGAGAATTCTCTGCAATTAACAATATAGGTTCTGACAATACAAGGAGCTGGTCATCCCAACACAAACTGGCACAGAAAAGCAGACTCTGATCTATGAAAGAGCAGAATCTAGACCAGGCCAGGTCAGAAAGATTTCTTTTCACCTATCTTGACCAAGGATTTCTTCAACTCCATCAGGTATGGTGGAGGCAGACCTTACTAGTGCCCACCAATGTCCAGTTTTTCCCTCCAGGCTCATGGAAGGTTATACTTCCCAGCAACTTTTCAGTTAGGCAGGATCATATGATTTTCCTGGCCAAAGGATTGTAAACAGAAGTGCCATGTGTTACCTTGTAGACCAAAATATAGAAGAATGGGTCTGAAATCACCACACACTCTCTTCCCCCTTGCTGGGACAACTGATGATTTTCAATTGGTGGAGTCTCTGTCAACGTGGGTCCTTGACTAACTATAATACATAAAAGAAAGTCCCTGCACTGTCCAGTGAGGGACATGTATCATGCCTAAAGTGACAACTTTTTAAAATGTTAAGACCCTTTGTCTTACGTTCCTGTTGCTGCTATAACAAATTACTTTAAGCTAAGTGTCTTAAAGTAATGCAAATTTATTACCTTACATGCCTGGAAGTCAGAAGTCCTAAAATCAGAGTTTTGTTGAGGCTGCATTCCTACCAGAGGCTTTTGGGGAGAATCTGTGTCCTTGCCTTTTGAGATTCTAGCGGGAACCTACACTCCTTGCCTTGTGGTCCCTTCCTTCATCTTCAAATCTATCAACATAGCATCTTCAAATCTGCCTCTGTCTTTCTCTCTCTTTTTTTCCTCTCTCTGTCTTTTCTCCGCTTCCATCTTCACGTTTCCTTCTTTGACTCCGAGCCTCCTGCCTTCATTTGTTGTAAAGATACTTGTGAATACATTGGATCCATCCAGATAATCCTGTGTAATTTCCACATCTCAAAATTTTTAACTTAATCTGCAAAATCCCTTTTGCATGTAAGGCAACATTCACAGGTTTTGGGGATTAGGATATGGACATAATTGGAGACATGTAACCTACCATATCCTTGGATTTAGAGGTTTATGTGTTACTACAGCATAGCTTAGTGTATACTGAGTAATACAGAAGCCACTGGAACCTCATTTTGCATTAATGGGGTATGAGTATGCTTAAAGTAGCTATTTAGTGAGTTCAGATAGTCTCAATTTTTCTTTATGAGGTTACAAAGTACAGAACTTGCTTATGAAAGATATGTACAAAATGCATAAAACAAAATGATAATTATGTATCATTCTCAAATTTTTGATTTCTAGGTTTTCCAGACAAGGTAAACACCAAATAACACCAAAACAAACTTTATTCCTATTTGGGTATTTTTATATTACACACTACTTATTGTATAACTGCATCTGAAGGAGTTATGACAGATATGTAAATTATCTGAGAAGAGTGAGAATATATTTTGAAAACTTATTTAATTATGGCAGTAACCACATTTTATTTATTAGGTTGTTTTCCTATGTGGACAAAAGGACTTTTTAATCTGCAGGTAATATCTTGTGCTTAGCCACCATTATGTAATTACTTTCAGGTGGAATTTTATGATGTGGAAGTGCTCATGAACAACCCCAGTTTTTTTAATGGGGTAGTTATATTCAAGATACAAGCAGATCAGGACAGATGGTTAGGGTACATGCAGCAAGACTGCAGATGAAATTTTGTGGATTCAGACAGTGACTCATATAAGAAAGGGAGCTAATGAGTATGGGGCTTGCCCTAATTTTTTATCATTTCAGCTCCAGAAAATCATAAATTCAATGATTCATTTATTAATTCATCCATTTATTCCTTCAATATTTCTTCAGGACCCACTAGGATGATACTGTAGTTCATTTATAAGGATATAGGCTTTGGAGACAGATTGACATCTAAGTTTTCATATCAGCTTAACTACTTACCAACCGTATCCAGTTGGGCAAATATGGCCTCTCTGACCCTTAGTTTTGTCACTTATAAACATAATAATAATGTCTACACTTAAGGGTTTTTGTGAAAATTAGAGATTATGTACATCAAACACTGTAAATTATGGGCATTCAACAGATAATGATAGAAACTGTGATTGTTATCTACCAGAAATCAAGATGCAGAGATGAAAACCACATAATTCCTAGCTACGAATAACTAAAGAGGGAACAAACAACCACAATGCAGTTAGAGGTATGAGCAAGCTATGGATCAGGGAGAAGAAAAGGATTTAGTCTATGGAAGGGTCATAAAAGGGTTCACATGATAAGTGACATTTTAGATGGCTCAGAAAAATTGTATTAGGTGTCCAAGAGAGAAGACATTGGAGCAGTATGTATAGTTACATGTATGAAAGCCCAGGGATAATACAGGAAACTTCAAGTAATTTGGTTTCTCTAGAGC
This sequence comes from Delphinapterus leucas, assembly GCF_059928025.1. Taxonomy (NCBI): domain Eukaryota; kingdom Metazoa; phylum Chordata; class Mammalia; order Artiodactyla; family Monodontidae; genus Delphinapterus; species Delphinapterus leucas. The sequence goes on from NC_143132.1 coordinate 28,836,812, forward strand.
ACAGGGCTTTCTTAAACTCTCCCTCTTTCACCATTATGCTCTTTCAAGATTCAGGTATAGCATAATTTTGCCTATGAATCTTTGCCTAATATATATCACTCAGAAAAATTACATACTCTTTCTCTCATGCTCCTTCTGTATTGAATATATACCCCAAAGACATAGTTTCTATCACTTTAAAAAAAATTTATTTGTCTTTCCTCTCTACTTGGTTGTAAATTTTACAGGTTCATGGACTATGCCTTATTCATCGTTATATTTAAAAGAATAAATATTAAGTAATTATAATAAACATTTCTTGACTGAATGAATACATGAATGGTGGGGCAATGGCAGGAGACTAGAAGAAGTCTGAATGAGTTTGCTAAGCTAAGGATTTTGGATTTTTTCTTGTGGGTGACAGACAGGCATAGGGAGGAGAATGAATTGAGAAGCCCAAATAAATGAATTTTAGGGCATCATAATTGTCCAAGACAAGAGCTAAGGGAGAATGGTGGAGAGTGAGGGGAAGAGACATATTCAAGACATATTTATGACTTAGAATGGACAAATCTTGAGAGTTGTCTGGTAATGGACATAATTTAAATTCCTGGCAGATGAGAATATTTGGATAAATTGTCCACACTGAACAGGTTGAGTTTGAAGTTTCTATGAAAGTCCTGTCGAGAAGCAGTTATAAATATTTTACAGGAAGTCAGGAGAGTAGCTAGTGTTGGAGAGCGATGTTTGGGAACATAGGTGAAATTGAAACTGTAAAGGTGGTTGAGGTCACCAAGGAAAGTGTGAAGACTGAGAACAGAAGGTAGAGTCGAGCAAAGAACCATGAGTAACGTCAATATTTGAGGGGTGAAAGGAGAAAACAAAGCCAGAAAAGCCAATTGGGAAAGAAAGATCAGAAAGAAAAGAAAACCGGGGGTATTGTGTGTGATTGGAGCTAAGTGGGTTTCAGGGAGGTGGGTGTCATTAAAAAAATTTTTGAAAAGAAATAAAATAATGTGGCTTTTGAACAGAGGCTCCTGAAATTAGCAGCTAAGAAGTTTGTGGTAGCCATTTTTGCCACATTTTAGTTGTAAGGGAGAAGCCAGATTAAAATGTTTGAATAGAGACTTGATCAGAGAAAGAGGATTCTGCATACAGACTTCCTTAAAGAACACTTTGACCTGAAGGATGAAGATAGGCTACTCACTGAAAGATCAAACAGGGCCAAATGTGGATCATTTTAGTATGTGAGAGACTTGACCATAATTATGGCCTGAGAGAAAAAGCCAGTGTAAAACAAGTGATTGAAAATACAAGATAAATACAGGATTATCGATGGAGCAAGTGTTATGAGGCAATGGAGCAGGATAAGTAGAAAGAATGGTGACAGAGCTTGCACTTCTCCACACGCCTAAAGAAGAGGAGAAGAGAATTGTACAGTCAATATTGGTTATGAAGTGGCCATAAAATGGTGACTCTGTCTGTAACTGTTTAAGGCATTTATTCGGAGGTATAGCTCATTTTTTTTCAGTAAGCATTTAATTGAGGATGTGCTATGTGACTAGCACTGGGACAGATGTTTTCACATTTACACCGTCATTTAATCTGAAGAGAGATCTTTGCTCCCAAAGAGAGGTTTAACAGTGAGGCTGTAAACCAAGTGTGGGGATAAACTTTTGGAGGAAAATACCTAGGAAGTTTTTCAGATTACACCATCCAGCTATACTTCTTGGCCTGAGGATAAGTTGACCTGTCTTCCAACTTTAGGAAATGACACACCTAGTGTGATTCGTGTACGTGGAGATGTGGTAGTGGGGGAGGATTGTATGGAATGCCCATATTTTGTGGCCTCTAGGTCAAAATAATTGCCTTTTCTTTAGGCATTTTGACTTATTAGCTTTGGATGTCTAACATGTCAGCTTCATCGAGCTGGTTCTAGAAAGCCATTCATAGTGGCAAAGAGCCTTAGAAAATATAGACAAAATATAGATGTGTACTGTGAAGATGAGGACCAAGGTTTCTTATTCCAGGTTTATAATTCTTTCCAAGAGGTCATGGTCATCTTCATCTGAGATTTAGTTTGAGCATGAAATTAGAAAGTTCTAGTTTGCATGTGGAAGTTCATTCTGATCATGTCAGAACAATAAGGAGCATTTATGAATGTTTTCATTCCACTCTTTTGAAAGGAATTAAATACAAATTACTTAAATGTATTTAATAGATGAGAATCCTATTTTCTAAATACTGTTTGGGCTAACATAAATTCTTCTCAGTCCAATGTTTACTTTCCAATGGTCTATGTAAGATAAAGAATTGATTTTAGTTTTTACTGAGCCCTACTTTGCCATATTTATTTATGTAATGGTTAGTTTATAGGCTTGTTTTAATATCAACCAAAGAGTGCTTTGTTTCTATTGACTTTTCAGCTTTTCTACATTTCTCTTCTCTTCTTTTGTCCCTTTGTCCCCTTTCAGTGGGCATTGTCATTTATTTACTACCTTTAAATCTTCTGAGCCCATTCTTTTTGCTGAACTAAATCTTTAATCACTGTGGCAGGGGTTGAGGTGGTCTTATCCTCTATTCACTTAGGTAAATGGCTTATATTTCTAATTTAAAAGGGGAAAGCGAGAAGGAGGAAAAACTTCTACGGGACTGACAACTGGGTTTCTTTAGGAAAGATAAATGGGTTCTTAGGAAAACAAATGGGAGATAAGAAAGTTTGTGATGTTTGTTTATGCCAGTGTGAGTGGTCTTTTTCTGTCTTCTTCATAGCCATAAAATTCCCCACCACCACCCCCAGAGAAGGTATTTATGATAGTTGAATTCTTTGGGGAGAAATCTCTTTAGACAGATAAAGGAAGTTCAGAAAAAAAAAATCATACACATTGTTATAATCTTGTGCTTTATGTGTTTAATTTCCCTGTCTGAAACTTCCCATAAGTTTCATAAATAAGCTGGGTTGTCTGATTGCCCCATATCTCATTGAATCAGCATTCTAGTCCTGGGAATAGGTCAGTAAAATTATACAGTTGTATCTTATTTCAGGAGGCAGTGGTACAAGTAGGGGTGGGGCACCCACCAAAGTTAGACCTTTATATGGTGTAAGCAATTAGGCACTTAATGGGGGATATTTCTATGGAAACAAAAGAAAAATAAAGAATAATGACCAGAATAGACTACAAACCCGGGGGTTTTGTTTTGTTTGTTGTTCCATTCAAAGTTTCTTTAGATGGTATAGTAAGGGTGGTAGTGACAGTGTCACAGTCATGGTTATTTCCTGGAGCAGAGTATGGAGATGCAGGTTTCTAGTAAAATTTTTGAGTGATCCACAGTTATGTTGATGAATTTTTTGTACTAATTCATCTAGCTTCAGCTTGCAGCTCTTTGGGAAAAGGGCAGTTTTAGTCCTCAGCGATGCCAAGTCAGGAGGGTAGGAGTAAAACTAGAAAGATTAATTGCCAACAAGATTGCAGGATCCAGTTTAGAAAGAGGCAAAAACAGCTCAAAGACAATGAATAGGACTAGAATCTGATAACCCACAAGGATGCATTACAGATTTTCAATAAAATATAATTTTTTTCTCTATGGTCACCCCAATTTTGATAAAAATAGGCAAAGTAAAATTACTCTTGCTTACAAAATAAGTCTAGTTTCATTAAATTTGGCCTGGTCATTTACATAAATGTGGCAAGGATAGAAATTGACTATATAGACCTTTTGAAGTTTGCTTTGCTGGAACTTTTTAAAGCCTCTTGAATTCGGGAAGTCAAGCCAAGAACTTGCCACCAGACTTTATTTGCAGCATCTGTAGATTTGGGTGAATTTGTCTCTTCTTGAGATTCCCCAAATATTCTACAATTCCTGAGCTGGTCAGGAAGTTACTATCCTTACTTATTTGTAAGGCTTGGAATCCTATAAATCAGATACAGCACCAGTTTTTTAAGGAGGGCTTTGTAAGCTTTGGCTTTATAAAGTCAACCTAGGGGCTTCCCTGGTGGCGCAGTGGTTGATAGTCAGCCTGCCGATGCAGGGGACACGGGTTCGTGCCCCGGTCTGGAAAGATCCCACTTGCCACGGAGCGGCTGGGCCCGTGAGCCATGGCCGCTGGGCCTGCGCCTCCGGAGCCTGTGCTCCTCAACGGGAGAGGCCGCAACAGTGAGAGGTCCGCGTACCGCCAAAAATAATAATAATAAAAACAAAAATAAAGTCAACCTAGTTTCTTAAAACTGTATGGTTATAACTGATGCTATGCACATCATTCTCAAATATGACATTCCAGTGAAAGCTTTAGTAAAACTGATGTTTTCAATTATGTCCTGTTACAGGGAGAAAATATTCTTATTGAACTTACACAAATAACTATATTGCCAGAGTTTCTGCATTCTGGAGGGATCAGGTAACAAGAAAAAGATAAATGCTTCATTTTTACTTACAAGGTACCATCTATTCAATTATTGTGTATAGGTAGTTTAAAAGAAAGAGGTTCTTTATATCAAGAAAACCGAACATTAAAAAACCAGTAATACTCTGAGAAAAAGTCAAAAAAGAAACCATAATCCTTCTTCATTAGTTCTTTCAGCTCCACATAATTAATTCTTATTCTGTTTGATCTTGGGTTAGTGGTTTTGTGAACTCATTAGCTTTTCCATTCATTGTGGAAATCCTTATTCATTCCAGTATATGATCTTAAAGTTATTTAAGCAATGCCATTAGAAGCTTATACTTCAGAGTACCTGTCACAGTCCTTTTCATGAGTCTCTGAGACAGTCCTTTTTGATAAAGATGAAGCACTTTGGCCAGTAGCTGATTGTAAGAGCTTTCAGAAAAGAATCAGAGTAAAACAGTAACTATGTGTGAATCACTAAAGGCTTAAATGACTGTGGTTAAAGATCTGATGAGAGTTTATTATAAGGCAATTGAAAAGGAAATTTAGATGACTTTGTCACATACGACTTTTAAAAATAACTGGAATTACGACTGATAAAATTATAACAAGACATATTATGGATAGTAAGCACATTGTCAAATTTCTAAAAAACTTTATATAATTTCTGACATACTTACATTAATAACATATACACATACAAATATAACTAGGAAAGTAAGTACCTCTACTTATTTGACAATGCTTCCCATGCAATTTAGCTTATCAAATAAACCTAATTAGCGTGACATCTCTCTTTTTACAAGGTAAGAAAAGAAATTCTTTGAAAATTTCCAGGGATCTTCTGGGAAATCTCAAGGTCAGTTCAAGGTCAATAAGACTTTATTTAGAATTTGATTTGGAGAAGTTATCAAAAATATCAGAAGGTCTGAACACCTGATTAAACAGGATCACAGATCAATATGAAACCATACTATTCAACCAAAGTGATAATAAAAGATTTTAAAAGTAAATATAGGGGGAATGGGGAGTCAGTGTTTAAAGGGGACAGAGTTTCAGTTTAGGAAGGTGAAAAATTCAGGGGATGGATGATGGTGAGAGTTGCACAACAATGTGAATGTACCTAGTGCCACCGAACTGTACAGTTAAATATGGTTAAAATAGTATGTTTTATATTATGTGACTTTTACCCAATAAAAAATAATTTTTTAAGTAAATATAGGAGGTTATATGATTATTAAAACAAATACACAAATTAGCTTTTTTAACATTTAGAGAACTTAGTTTTGGTTCTGTTAATTTTCAGGACATGATAAAGACAACATAAAGCACAAGAAATTATTCTGATAAGACACAGAATCTTTGTTCCTAGGTGAAAGACTCAAAAGGTAAAGAAAAACCTTTTATAATCTGTTATTAAGAGCAGACAAGTAATCCAAGAAAACTTTGTCATTTTAGTTTTACAGTGGTTATTGGTAATAAAGCTCCTTGTAACAAATCCATTCAATCTTAGCCAGTTTAACCACACAAGCTATTCTCTCTTGCTCTCTTCTTTCTCCTGTTTCTTCTCTGCCAACTCTTTATAACTTTCTATTTCCATCAGGATTTTGTCCTTTATTTTCCTCTTTCTTGTTTTGGAACAATGTGTTGAAAACCTCTAAAACATTACTTCAGGGCAAGATTACTCTCCTTTTTTTCCTTAATAAAAACATTCTACATTCTTTAAATACTTTGCATAGGGTTTTTTTCTTCAATCTTATTAGTCTTAGTTCTATCCACACATACTGTTTACAATTCTTTTTTGGGGGGGTTGCATTGGGTCTTCACTGCTTCACACAGACTTTCTCTAGTTGTGGTGAGCAGGAGCTACTCTTCGTTGAGGTGCCTGGGCTTCTCATTGTGGTGGCTTCTCTTTTTGTGGATCATGGGCTCCAGGTGTGTAGGCTTCAGTAGTTGCAGCATGTGGGCTCGGTAGTTGTGGCTTGTGGGCTCTAGAGAACAGGCTCCGTACAGGCTCAGTAGTTGTGGCTTTCAGGCTCTAGAGTGCAGGCTCAGTAGTTGAGGGGCACGGGCTTAGTTGCTCCATGGCATGTAGGATCTTCCTGGACCAGGGATTGAACCCATGTCCCCTGCATTGGCAGGCAGATTCTTAACCACTGCAACACCAGGGAGGTCCTGTTTACAACTCTTAACACTTAGTGACCTCAATTTCCAGAGAAAAAGAACATGCAGGCAATGTGAACTGTCTGCTACACACCAGCATTCTTTAGTATACTGGCAAGTTTATGAATACACAGTTTCATAATGTATAGAGGCATATGCTTCTTTATAGTAAAATATCTCAATATGGCAGCCTCCAGAGTGATTGATGAGTTCCAACCATCGTATTCTCATCACCAAACTCTTGGGGAGGAAGACTTTTTCCTCTACCCACTTATATTAAGGGACTGGGGTACTGCAAATTAAGCCGACAAAAAAGACAGATTAGCAAGAGAAAAAAAAAGTTTATTTGTTTGGACTTGGGAGTACACAAATGAAGTGGCTCATTAAACAGCTAAGATTAGGGCCTTATATATCTAACTTAAAAGTGGAAAGGGAGGGGTGAGAAAAGGATTCTCAGAAAAAGATGGGTTTCTTTAGAAAAAATAAATGGGTTCTTAGAGGAAAAAACAGGAGATAAGAAAGTTTGTGATAATGTTTGTTTATGCAGGTGCCAGTGGTCTTTTCCCACCTTCTTCATGGCCACAAAAATCCCCTGGAAAAGGGATTTATGATAGCTGAATTCTTTGGGGAGTCTCTGCCTTTAGACAGATAAGAGGAGTTCAGAATAAAGGTTCTTCACAGAGGTATATTCTGGCTCTCTTTCCACAGTCCATTGCAGCTTTATCCACATGGACTTCCGTGACCGTCCTACTCTGTAATGCAAGATGTAATTCCTGAAAGCCTCATACCTAATGACAGTGAGGCCTAGTGTATTACATATAGCATATATTGTGTATTTTTTAAACCACTGGATAGTTGAACTGATTAGGCTTTCAAGTTATATTTATTTATTTTTAAGCCACTATGTGTTGTAAGAAATACATGAAAGACATCAGAGACCCTGGCTTACTCTGGTTTCTCACAAAGTTATATTATCTAGTCTTTTCTTTGAAATTTATTTTTTTCTTAGGTAAAATGAGGATAATAAGAACAATTCCTACAAGATTGATGAAAGATAATGAGATAAAGGAGAATGAAAGAACTTGGCATAGTGTTTGATACATAGTAGGGATTCACTAAATTTCAGTTGAATCTAAATCTAGTTGAACCCAAATTTTTGATGATGGCAATGAACTAACCCATTATCTTTTCTCCCCATTTCCATTCATTTCTTGTCTTAATTTTAACAGTTTTAATTATAGTGGAGATGTAATAGTGTGGTCTACTTTTTTCACTTAACATTATCTGATATATATTTACACTACATTTGTACCATGTTATCCCTCTTAAGGTCACTACGCCATGTTGTCACTAAAAATCAGTCAAGTGGAATCACAGTCATTTGCAAGTGCTAGTTATTTGTTTGGCAAGGTGGAAGCTTATACTTTTAGATCGTAAATTAATGGCTAAGTTAATCTTCCTTTTTTAATTAAGAAAAGTCAACTAACCATAAATGTTGATTAAACAGATGATGGTACTGAAAGCAGCATATAGATAATATATGTTACACAAATTACTTAGCCTGTGTGTCTTCATGAAGAGTAAAGAGAAAATCAAGGTGATTATCTGAAATCTATAGGCTCAAAGTCTAACAAAACAATGTTTACCTCAACCACATTTGTGAATTTTTGCAGGGATTATCTGTCTAATTGCTCCAATAATCCACTTAGGTCCTTAAAATTGTATCTAAACCCTCTTTGTTTTAGTCATTAGAAATGATTATTTTCCCTTCACTATTTTATACATGTAAATATTGAGAAGATAAATGACAAAGAGTGATTACTAAGCTCTTTACAGGAAGTACTGAGAATAAAGGCAAAATACAAAAGTAAAGTTTTAAACTGCTCACATTATTTTGGATGGGAATTTTCTTGTTGTTCTTGGTCAATATTTCTTAGTCTTACAACAAACCTTACAGAATCAGCATCCTAAATGATTTCTGCAGGATGTAAATTCATCTGCTCTTCCTCCAGATAAGTTATTTATTTTAGAGAAAAATCAATGTTGAGGTTGAGACTTTATCAGGTTAAAAAGCAGCTTAAATCCAGTGATGAAAGTGTTCTCTCTCATTTGCACCCGCTATTAGTTTGAATTCAGGTATTTGTGAACCTCTAGAAATATTTACTTTTTTGCTTATCTTCCTGCTGGTCTTATGATCAAAGAAGAAAGGGGTATAATATTTATTGTCTAAGTGCCAAGTATTAATTAAATCATTTGATGGTTACAGACACTAAAGAAAAGGAATAAAAAGGAGACATTTTGTTCCTCTGCAAGAATAAAATAGCTGGCACTCCATTCATTTGGTATTCTACTCCATTTGGTAAGGACTCTTTTCCTCTTGCTTTCACTGTTTATGTTCAAACATCTAGATGCATTTTTCAGATTGCCTTTGGAGACTGCCTGTGAGGATAGGGATTTACATTCATTTTCAAAGATCACAGCATCTCGTTGCAGAGAACATTCATTCTACTACGAAATGCAGCAGTCTATATGAAAAATATGCAAGTGTCACTTGAAGTCTAAATGAGAAAGAGGACATCTGGTTATACTGCTTGTGCTCCCTATACACCCACAGTCTGGAAACTTGCAGAAAATTTTCTTAGCAAGTAACCAAACAACTACACAGTACAATAAAACCTCACCCACCATTGATTCAAAGATGTAAAACAACCTTAAAGAGAGGAAGTTTAGAGTCATCAATTTTGTAATACAAACTTGTAAGAATTTACAAACTATGAGTAAAGGTTACATGAACAATATCTTTGGAGGAATTTTGCAAAATATCTAATAAATAAATAAAAATAAATAAAATAGTGTATGATATTTTAAACAATTTACAATTCTGACCTGTTCGTTACTTGGGAGTTGACATCTCCAAGCCAGTCTTGATCAGTTCATATTATGAAGGATTTTATTGCACATTCCATTTTCTGCCAGGGACACTCTTTTCTCAGATACTCATGTGACCTGCTTCTTTATTTTCCTTTAAGTCTCTACTCAAGTATCCCTACATAAAATAGCATCCCCCCTGTCCCCAGAGCACATTCCACCTTTCACCCTTTTATTTATTTTTTTTCTCCTTAGCCCTTACCACTTATTTAACCATCTGTGTATTTATTTGTTTACTGACTCTCATCTTTGTAATCTTTATGAGACCAGGGACTTTACTGGTTTTATTCATTCTTTGTTCCCAGTGTCTGTAGCAGCTCCTGGCACATAGAAGGTACACAGTAAATATTTGTAGAAAAAAGGAACAAATGGAATTTGCCTGACTCTGAAGCAAAAAAAAAAAAGACTAAGGAAAAGACGTAAATTGATAAATAACTGGTAGAACAATAACACAGAAAAGGGACTCTTTCTATTTGTGCCTGATGTTCTCAAATCTATTTGATGTTTGTTTTTTGCTGGGCTTGAAATGTAGGCGTTCAGCCAAGAGGCTGCATGCTGACTAATGAGATAGAGATACAGGTCTAGCCCAGCAATATTCATATGTTCTATATGCATTCATTTTTCTCTAGTGACATTTTAATATATTTTGGTGAAGATATTCCCAAGATAATGAAGATATGTCGAGTGAGCCTTGAAAGTGATGAGTTTTTTTTTCCATTATCAAAGACAAATACAGGTGTGTAATATATGCAGAGCATTGAAAGTGAGGAAAGAAAATGAGAGAACCCTAAGTAATGAAAAGAAATTAAAGCTCTCCAGTAATGAAAAGGAAGGCCAAACTGAAAACATAAATCTCTAGACTCAGCAAGGATTTATACTGATGTGGAGTGAGTGGACCAATGGCTTTCATGATGGGACTCATTTTGAAAAAAATGTCATTTCCACTGCCAAATAGAGTTCATGGTTTAGTGAAAATTTTGTCTTCAGTCTAATCACATGAGCCAAATTCTGGCCTCATATATTCTGATATGAGGAATGAATCAATTCCTGAGGTTATTTGTGAGATTCTAAGAATAATATCAAGGAGGGTGGTCCCAGCTAAAGTGAGATCTTGGTGTATTTGCATTAGGTCTTATGTTACAGTCTGGAACTTCTGTGTAACATGACATTAACAGAATAAAGACTATTTAATTCAAGACTGCTTTAGAATCTGTCCAAATGACCATGAAAGATATCAACTCACTTATAATGCAGTCCTGATGACCAGACCATAGCGTATGTGCTGGTTTTAGCAGAGACTTAGAATAACAAGGCAAAGGGGAATCTAGACAGGTCATTTTCAAGCAGCACCAAATCTAAATCAATTCAGAGAAGTATCATCAGTTTTGGGGTTTGGGCTGTAAAGAACAACTATCACTGATCTATTTTTTTTTTTTTTTGAAATTGACCATGTTAAAGTAAATCAGATTAGAACATCTCCTCTAATACTGGCTATATACTAGCAAAATTAGGGCAAATAGTTGACACAGTTTATACCTGAGGGTATTGATGATTCAAATGAATCCAGCTGTTTTATTGGGAGGATGGGGAAACTCTCTGGATGGTAAGCATAGCAGTAGCAGCTAATACAAATAATGCTCACATAGTGTAGGTCATCCTACCTTGGTCTGCTACATATTGGGTTCCATATATTACACAATAAAATTTGACTTCAGTCTTTTTCGAAAACTTTAGGGAGTGGGCTGTTTAATTCAGTCGCTAATAAATTGATTTCCAGTTCTTTTGGTTGGAATAAGTGAATATTCATAGAAATAGAGAAATAAAAATGGAAGCCAAAGAGTAGATGTAAAGACAGATGCGCAAAACTACACTCAGGAGGAATGAATATATTTTAAGTTTAACAAGATTGTTATAAATCATGTTGTCATCCCCTTGAGAGAGCCTCTCTGGACGTTTCTGCCTGCAAGTCTTCCAATTATTGTTGTAGATTTATCCAGGCTTTGTTTTTTTGTTTGTTTATAGAAAATGGTACAAATTGATGTCAGAAGATGTCACTTGTTTCAAGTTCTAGCCAGTATTTCCATTTGCTCTAATCTGAATTCTCCCAAAGTGGTCCACTTCCAAAAGCAAATATAGAGCACAAAATAATAAATCATGATCTGAAATACAGTATACATTTGAAAAGCTTATTCTTTTATCTTATCAAATGAGTGGCACTTTTGCCAAGATAAATAAAATATGTTTTCTACATGATATTTGATGAGTATAATATTCTTTCTTAAGTTAAAATTAATTTAATTTCATTGTTATTAGAATAAAATATATAGAATGCAGAATAGAAAACAAAATAGAATTGGGTCTCAATAAACTTCCAACATGCCTTTCTCTTATAGCTGCATATGAAAAGGAAAAAAAGCAATATAAACGCTTGTTTTCCTGAAACACCATCTGTTATTTCTGTTTGAATTAAGCTCAGTGCTCTAAAGGTTATGGATACTGTACAGTAATTAGCACCACTGTGGGAAATGTTTTTACTTCTATATATTAGAGTTCCCCAATTATACAAGTATAGAATTCCAAGATGATCTCTTTTATCAGAGGTGTGACTAAATTTCTTTCTTGTGCTATAATATCAGCAAAGTAATACTGCATTCAATGTTCTTGCTCTGAAATGCAAATAAAATAAGAGCTTTGTTTTACATATTTTACATCTCATTGTTGTTTTCTCTGTGTCACATATATAGGCATTTTGAAGAGAGTGATCATCAAATTGTTATCAAATACCTGTAAATTCTTTTGATTTTTATACCTTAGGGAAATTAATTGTCTTATACTAATTTTTTTTTTTTTTTTTTTTTTGCGGTACGCCGGCCTCTCACTGCTGTGACCTCTCCAGTTGCGGAACACAGGCTCCGGACGCGCAGGCCCAGCGGCCATGGCTCACGGGCCCAGCTGCTCCGCGACACGTGGGATCCTCCCAGACCGGGGCACGAACCCACGTCCCCTGCATTGGCAGGCGGACTCCCAACCACTGCGCCACCAGGGAAGCCCTGTCTTATACTAATTAATCAGAAAATTAGATTCCCTTCCCCAAAGGGAGGCCAAAAAATTTTAAGTACTTATAAATACTGTATAAATATCAATATATGTTTCATACATAATTCCCCCCCACTCACCCCATTCTTTGGGAGCAGTGGTCCAGAAATATTTAATTGCATGGCATGGGGTTATAGGTATTTTACATTGAGGTTATGTCTGTCCTTAACTTAGAGTTAAAGTGACAAATTTAAGAGTTATGTTTCTCAAGCACTGCTCTTGTAATATTTTTAAAAAATTGTTTGAAACAAACCAAAAAAGAAAACTAAATTGTGTTTATACATAGGGCAAAGCTATTCAAATTAGGACTTTGACTATAAATTCCAAGAGAGTAAAGAGTATTCGAAAATTCACAAAACTCTGTAGAGTCCAGCAGCGGTCTGGCCATGAGCTTCACCAGGGTCAGTGCTGTCATTGGTGGCTCTGCTCAGTGTCAGGGATTGCCACCTGGTTAATTCAGCCAGTAGTGGCGATGATAACTAAGGTAGGTGTACACTTGGTATGTACTGAGTGCATTGCATAAATTAACTCATTCAATTATAACAACAAATGTTGTACAGTAGGTACCATTATCTCCATTTCACGGATGGGGAAAGTGAAGTTACATACTCTGTGATGCTAGGGAAGTAAGTGGTGGATCTGAACCCAGACAACCTCACCTCAAGGTACGTCTGTGCTTTTAACCTACCTAAGAATGTCAGTCAGCAGCTGAGATTTGCCTTAGGACTGTCATAAAAGGCAAACTTCATAAAAGAAGGCCAGGGCTCATCCTCTACAATAATAATAGCAAAGCCTTAGATGGCACTCTCTCTACACCGAGCACTTTATCTATAGCAATTAATTTAATCTTCCTAACACCCCTAAGAATAAGGTTCTCTCTTTATTATTATTATTATTATTTTTTTTTATTTTTGGCTGTGTTGGGTCTTTGTTGCTGCACGCCAGCTTTCTCTAGCTGCGGTGAGCGGGGGCTACTCTTCGTTGTGGTATGCGGGCTTCTCATGGCGGTGGCTTCTTTTGTTGTGGAGCACAGGCTCTAGGTGCACAGGCTTCAGTAGTTGTGGCTCGCGGGTTCTAGAGCACAGGCTCAGTAGTTGTGGCGCATGAGCTTAGTTGCTCTGCGGCATGTGGGATCCTCCTGGACCAGGGCTTGAACCCATGTCCCCTGCATTGGCAGGCAGATTTCTAACCACTGCGCTGCCAGGGAAGCCCAAGGTTCTCTTTTTATTTTTACTTTATAGTGGTGGAAACTGAGACACAAAGAGATTAAATAGGTTGCCTACAACTGCATTATAGAGGCAGAGGAAGGCTTTGAACTCAGGTGGTCTGATTCTACAGTCCATTTTCTTTGCTATTATGGGATACTGTATCATGTTTTGGAAATTTAAAACCTAAGAAAATTATGGGCAAAATTAAGTTTATGGTAGTCAAGTTTAGGGGAAGGAGGAGGAAACATATAAAGGGCCATTTATTTATTTCCCTTTCATCTAATGTATTAAACAGTTTTGAGGGCTTCTCTGGTGGCGCAGTGGTTAAGAATCCGCCTGCCAATGCAGGGGACACAGGTTCGAGCCCTGGTCCGGGACGATCCCACATGCCGCAGAGCAACTAAGCTCGTGCGCCACAACTACTGAGCCCGCGTGTAACAACTACTGAAGACCGCGTGCAACAAGAGAAGCCACCACAATGAGAAACCTGCACACCGCAAACGAAGAGCAGCCCTCGCTTGCCGCAACTAGAAAAAGTCCATGTGCAGCAACGAGGACCCAACACAGCCAAAAATAAATAAATAAAATTTTAAAAAAAAGAATAATAATGAAAGATAATGAGAATGTCCCTTGTCTGTACAACACTTCATTAATTTAATGCTATCTTTAGATTCCCAGCTTCTTGCTATACATTACATGATATACTGTGCTATTTACCATAGTCCAGAAATTGCAGGAATGCTAACACATGTACTCAGGAACTTCTGTTACATTCTTTGAAGGCTCTGTCTATATATGAGAATTATTTAACAAAACATGGTTTATAAAGTCCAAGTTACTAGAATGAAGGTTTTGCACAGGCAGCTCTTAACATGAAAATGAGATTCATTCCCAAAAAACCATTCCACACCATTTTGGATGCTGTCTCCACTTTCATGTCTTCTAGCCATCACCTCTGCCCTGTGCAATTATCCTTTCCCCTAGACTGCTTCTACAGAGATATTTCCTCTATGTGTTCAAGTGCTTTTTAAAGATTCAAATTCAATAAAATGGAAGAAATATATCAAAAATATCAATGACAATAATACACTGGCACTCTACAATTTAATCTACACTTACCCTCTTGTTTTAATACTTGTAATAGGTTAAATTGTGTCCCCCACCAATTCATATGTTGAAGTCCTAACCTTGAATACCTCAGAATGTGACCTATTTGGAGATAGGGTCTTAACAGAGATAATCAAATTAAAATGAGCTTATTAGGGTGGGCCCTAATCCAGTATGACTGTTATAAGGAGAGGAAATTTGGACACAGACACACACTGAGGGAAGACAATATGAAGAGATGCAGAGAGAAGATAGACATTTCCAAGCCAAAGAGAGATTGTGGAACATAGCTTTCCCTCAAAGCCCTCAGAAGAAACCAACCTTGCTGATAATATTATCTCAGACTTGTAGTCCCCAGAAGTGTGAGATAATAAATTTCTGTTATTTAAGCCACCCAGTTTGTGGTACTTTGTTATAGCAGCCCTAGCAAACTAATGCAGTACTCTTAGATTAAAATTATCAAAAAAAAATTTCCAACAGCTTAGCCAAAAAATAGAATTTAAGAAAGGAGACTGGGACACCTCATAGATTCCAAAAAAGTCTGGACAACCAAGCCCCAGCCTACAGAGACTAGGGAGCACCAGGAATTTAGGCAGCATCTCCCCATCTCATTCTCTCTGTCCCACAGGCCACATCATCTCTCATTCCTTTCTCTTTCTTGCGGACAGATCACTGTATCACACACATGACTGTACCAAAGGCTACAAAAGGTGCAGGTCCCATAAACTAACAAATACTTATTAATATTAAGTTTAAATCTCAATTCCAAACCCATAGGAGACAGAATCTGATAGACCTGATGTAGGTCAGGCATCTATCCCTGTTTCAATCAGCTACGGCCAGGAAGGCAGGGCTACATAGGATAAGCATAGCTTTGGGGAGTAGGACCACATTGCGACTGTTATGGACTTTAAGCACTTTTGTCTTCATAGACCCCATCATCCCTAAACACAATTAGTAAAAATTATGTTCTATGATTACATTGATTTAAAGATATAATTATACATGAAAACATTTTCTTTGACATGAAATTAATTTTTCTCCTGATTTTAAAGAATTAAGACGTTTTCATGGGCCTCAAAAAGTATTCTGGTCCTAGGTACTGGGCCTGCTGTGCCTCATATAGCTTTTTTTTAGTGAAGTGGACTTTTTAGACAAAGAGGAAGTATGTATGTATAGCTACACATTCCTATTTAGCTAGGCTTTTCAAAGCCTTTTCTCATCATTTTTCCAGTAAGACACTTGTAACTTGTGTTGTTGTTAATGACGATACAAGTAATATCAACGCTGGAGAGGATGTTTTTCCTCGTGTGTTCCTCCATCTAATGCCTTTCAGATTTATAACTGACAGTGGTTGACTTCCACCTCCTGATTCCCATATGGTCTCAAGGGTGTAGAATAACCTGGAGGCTTGTGATAGAAAAGACTTGGGGTAAATTATTTAAGCTCCTGGACAGAGCTGAGTAAGTATTTTCAAATCCCTTCTCTAACACACAGGGTTATATTTTATCAGCTATATCCAGGATAACATCTCACTGAAGCATATGTCATTAGTCCATCTTTCATAAGTAAAATAAGTCAAGAAGTCCACTTATTCACTAGAAATACATATATCTTGCCTCTTACATGACATTTAATTATGGGTCAAGTTGTACAACTGTAGAGGTGTGTTTTCTGTGCTAGAGGTATAAAGGGGTTTCTAATGCTTATTCAACTTCTCTATTATATGTCAATCTTGAGTGCGTTTATCTGTGCTAGCAATAATGATAGAAATGAAGTAACAAAAGCAGGGTGACAAGCGTGCGATTACCTTCTGGGTTTCAAATTTAACAGGTTGGACATATGACGAGATTGAACATGAGCATTGCACCTAAGTGACTATTTCACGAAGCTTTCAAGTGGGACTACTAGCAAATGACTGACATACCCAGTGAAGCACAACTTTGGGGGAAAAAAAGTCAGTTCTTATAGACTTGTGGGTTACAGAAGTAGCAGTAGTTTCACAGGAATTTGGGTGACTGATTTTGAGAAATCAAATCAAACTAAGACTCTGCAAAATGCCACGAGTCACTCAGTGGAGTCATTTCTTATGTTAGTAGGTATTGGTTATTCATTGCCATTTTAGGCTGTACACACAAATGTGTGTTGCATTCACCCTGGGAACCCCCGTCTTTGAGAGCAAAGGATCACTCTCTACATCAATAAAATAAGCATGAAAATGTGAAGCAGAACTATAGTGGCTTTAGGACTGAATCTGGAAATCTGATGGGTATGATCGTTAATTTCATGTGTCAACTTGACTAGACTACGTGGTGCCCAGATATTTGGTCAAATGTTATTTTGGATGTGTCTGTGAGGGTGTTTCTGGATGAGGATAAGATTTGAATTGGTAGAATGAGTAAAGCAGATTGCCCACCCTAATGTGGGTGGCCTTCATCCAACCAGTTGAAGGCCTGGATAGAATAAAAAGGCTAACCCTCCCTTAGTAGGAGGGAGTTCCTTCTGCCTGACTGCTTTGAGCTGGGACATCAGTCTTTTCTGGCCTTCCACCTGAACTAAAATATCATCTTTTCTTGGGTCTTGAGCCTTTCAGCTTTCAGAATGGAACTACACGAACTACACCATCAGTTCTTCTGGGTCTCCAGCTTGCCAGCTGCAGATCTTGGGACTTCTCGGCTTCTGTAACAACGTGAGCCAATTCCTTATAGTAAATCTCTTTATACATAGATATATGTCTGTCTACCTAACTACCTGCATACCTACCTACATCCTCTTGGTTCTATTTCTCTGGAGAACTCTAATACAATGAGTCATATTAAGTAAAGCTCAGTCTAAGTTTCTTCCTTGTAACATATTTACTTTTAATAATTTAGCCAAAGTGAAACTAGCACACTGTAGACTCTCAAATGGATTTATTACAAGGGAAAAAAATGAAACAGAAGTTACAACTTCTATGATCAGACATCTTTTCAGAATGGAAGCCTTTGTTTCAACCTAATCATCTATTTTTTAAATGGACTAGATTAGGGCTTTCAAACTAGCGAGCAGTAGCACACTTCTTCATAGTGAATGAGGTACCATGAAAAGTTGAAACTTGAATGGCAGCTGAGAGCATGTGGGGAGAGCAGGGCAGGGATGGGTCACCTGCTCTGAAGGTCTTCACCGGAAGCAGTGCCCTCCTGCGTCCACCAGGAGTGGGCTTTGCCCAGGCACTGGAGTGCTCTTGTGTGGTGCCCCAGACCAGGGAGATGAACCCGTTAACCAAAGTGCAGCTGGTTGACAAGCTGAATGAATGCGAGGCTGGTACTATGGTGATAGCTGAGGCATCATGGCACTCCGAGTACAAGGACAGTGCCTGGATCTTCCTGGGAGGCCTTTCTTATGAACTGACTGAAGGAGATAGCCTCTGTGTATTCTCTCAGTACTGGGAGATTGTTAGCATTAGTCTCGTGCAGGACAGGAAGACAGGGAAGTCTAAAAGATTCTGCTTTATCTTCTATGAGGACCAGAGGAGTACAAGTTTGACCGTTGACAATTTTAATGGAATCAAGATCAAGGGAAGAGCTATCCGAGTCAACCACACACCTAGCTACCATCCCGTCCCCCTCAGGCCTCAGAGGATGTGGATGATGCCACCAGAAAGCTCTGGGAGAGGGGCTATGGGGCTCAGATCCCCTTGTCTAGTTCATCTGAAAGCTTGGATGATGAGGCACTCTCAGATTGGCACAAATGGGAAAAACAGAGAAGAAAGAAGATCAAAGTGAATACTGATATACAAGTTAAAGATGAAGAGGGACAAATAAGCCATGGTCCTTGCCAGCCAGAGGCCAGATTTAAAAAAAGAGGATGCTCTAGGCTCCCATAAACCTACCAAGGTTAAGCTAGAGTCTACAGAGGGCACGAAGCCCTAACACCCAGCTACCCCGAGGCCGGGACGGCTGCCGCAGGGGACAGCTTACTGCAGGGTACAGAGGGATCTGGAGAGGGGGCTGAGGAAGGAGAACCCAGGCTCTGAGTCCACCTGCCCTTGATCAGAGACCAGAGGAGGAAAGAGAAGAAGAGCAGGGATTGGGACAGAGGTGAAGCTCAGATAGATTTTAGCTGATATGAAGGCACAGCCACACATATTCTCCAATCCCAGTGACCACGGGCTAGACCAAGACTGCAGCCTGCTTAGATCCTTAAAGTTTGAAATGAAATGTGATATTTAAAATGCTATGGGACTGGAATTAATTTATTAATTTTATATAATTTTATTATGTAAAGTCATTAATATACATTAATTTTATCAATTAAAATTTTTATTAATTTTATATAATTTTAATTATTAAATTTATATGATTTATTAATTATATATTAATAAATTAAATTAATATAATTTCTTGGGTAGAATTTCTTTAAAATTTGAGCATCATTTGTTTTGTTTTGTTTTCCTACAACCATTCAAAATTTTACAACAGTTGAAATTACATTACCAGATTTGTATGGCTCCTTTGATAAACTCCTGAGATTTTTTTTTTCAGTGGATTCTTTCTTTCGTCCTTTCTTTCTTATCTGCCTTGGGTCTTAGTCGCAGCACCCCCATGAGGGATCTTTTGTTGAGGTGTGTGGGCTCTTTGTTGTGGTACGCGGGCTTCTCTAGTTGTGGCGTGCCGGTTTTCTCTCTCTAGTTGTGGCACGCGGGCTCCAGGGACTGTGGGCTCTGTAGTTTGCGGCATACGGGCTCTCTCACTGAGGTGCTGGAACTCAGTAGTTGTGGCACCCAGGCTTAGTTGCCCCGTAGCATGTGGGATCTTAGTTCCCCAACCAGGGATCGAACCCTAGTCCCCTGCATTGGAAGGTGGATTCTTTATCACTGACCACCAGGGACATCCCGATAAACTCCTGAGATTTTGATGCCTAAGATTTAAGAGTAGTTCTCTGTAGTGGTCCACCATGTAGTAACTCCCCTCCCATAGTATTTGGTTTAAATATTACCGTTTTCTATGTAGCAGGATGTGCAAAAGTTAGAAGCTCTAGATGATCTCTATAGTCTTTTATGGTTCTAAGCTCTTTAGGCTACCGTGGAAGAATTTCAGCCAGCAGAGAGGGAACTGATTAATATTATGTGATTTTTCTAATAAGCAGTAAAACATGTTTAAAATATTTAGGTTCCTGCTCCTATATGATTTTATATATCAGTAGTCATGGAAATTGGTTTTTTTTTTTTCACTGTAACTTCAGCTAATGATAAAGGGCAAAGAATATTCTTACAGAAAGTAGTATCAGTTGAGCTACATGACTAATCATGGTTGATTAAAATAGATTATCTCTGATCGCATATTCTTGCTATCCTTCTCTACTTCATATATATATATGTGTGTGTGTGTGTGTGTGTGTGTGTGTGTATTCCAAGAAAGCATGATATTTTATTATTTCTCACAAGAAGTTTATCTGCTAGGGAGCTTGGGATATGTAAAGGGATCTAGCATAATTGAAAATGCAAAGATTTTCTGGATTTTGTTAGTATTTGATGTTTGATTGATGAGCATTTCACTCCCATTTGCAATTTCATATTCTGCTTATGGACAGAACTGCATACATGAACTAGCAGAGTTACTACTTAGGACAGAAGCCTTAAGCAAACCTTTCAGAAATTGCCTGTCCATTTCAAATAAGTCCCAAGATTCTAATATCTTGAATGACTTTGAATATTGTGACTTTGGACCAGTAAGTTTTTATACAGGAACTCTATTTGGCCTAAAGGTTTTCTCAAAAGATCTCTACTAATATTGCACTAGTACACACGGAAGTTACCAGTACTGTAAGCAAGGAGAATATTGCTAATCGGCTTTTACTTATCAATGGAAATTTCTATAGTAGGCATTTACTGTGGATTTTAAAGATCTTTGTTATTGTAATATTTTCATAAAATAACTAAAAATAGGAATACTTTTAATTCAGTTATCAGAAATGAGCTGTTCTATTTCCCACATTTACTTCTAGTCTTTGCCTACATGTATGCATATTTTACATAGCTGTAGGCCCTTTATTTACTGCTTTCATTCACTCATTCATTCATTCAATAAATATTTCTTAGGCTTCTACTAAATACCGGAGGTTATAACATAGTTGGGGATAAAAAAAATGAATATGACACAATGCCTGACCAGAGGAGGTCAAGATATAGTGGAAGAGATGTAAACAGTTAAATTAGAGGTTATGTGAAGAGTGCTCTGGAATAGTAAAAGGAGACACAGGTGAGTGAGTGAGGCAAATATAGTAAGAAAAGACGTTGCAGGCAGGGATTCCAATGGGTGCAGAAATGAGGAGAGATGCAAGTGGTTCAGTATAAGTGGGAGCGCATAGCAATGTGAAATAGGGCCATTGAGAAAAGGAAAGATGCGAGAAAGTCCTTGCATACTATACTAGCTACTTGAGTTTAATTTGAAGGCATCAATGATTTTAAAGAGAAAGTGACATGGTGAGAAATTGGGAAGGTGGAGGATGAAGTAGACTGGGGAGGAACTGGGAGCAGAGAGATGAGTAGGGAGGCAATTACAGTAGTTTAGGGAGGAGATCATGAGGGACTAAACAAGGCAGCTTGGTGCAGGAGATAGAGAGGAACTCAGGATTACAACAGATATTTAAGAGATCATTTTAGGGGACAAGGAAGGCCCCCAAGTTTACGACTAGAGCATACAGGAAAAGGAGCAAAGTATATGTGGTAGGGAGGGAGTGGAGAAATGGAAGGTGATGGCAGAGAAGGTTGAGTTCCTTTTGCTCCTTGTTGAAGTCAATCAAAATAACTGGTTGATAGTGGCCCAGAATTTAACCATTAGGAAATTATTGGTGACCAGTGTACGAGCAGTTCACAAGAAAGATGAGGGAGAACACCAAGTAGCACTAAAGGTGAGCAAATATAAACAGCACCTTCAAATAGTCTTTTGCTTATTAAATATAAGAATACACAGCTTTCAATAATTTTAATAGCTATATAATGTCATATAGTGAATATAGAATAATTTAGCAAACATGTAGAAGTATTTTTCCCCTAAAGTAGCGGTGCACTGAGCATGTGCCTACTTTGCTGCTGTTTCTTATGTTATTTCCATAGGACAAATTTTCAGGAATTGGATCACTGGGTTGAAGAATATGAGTGTTTTTGGCTTTATGGTTTTTCCAAACCATTGATCATCATTTATACATATGATATAAGTGAATTGATTCAGTCATAAAGAATTTTGTGAGTGAAATAAAATGTCAAAATTCTGAACTGAAATGCATAGCTCTGGTGAATATGGCTGGATATATTAGGCATTTGGATTGAGGCTAATCATTTTTCTCAAATATTATCCATTTGAAATAAAGATGGGCCTAGAATTAGTGAGATACACAACCAAAGCCATATTGTGACTTCATAATACTCTTGCCTGTGTGTGTGATACACTTGTTTATCTTGTTATTTAAAATTCTAATAGAAGAAACAAAATACATGTTTTATCAAATGTTGGGAAAATTGAATTTTATTCTTAATTCTGTAAGGTGAGAGTAAAATTGACTGTATTACTTGAAACTTCCTCTATGAAGTCCTTGGTGGCTACCTAGATCACTTCACAGTAGAGCTGCCTCTGATTAGAAGAGCAAGCAGGTTAAATTTTTGATGCTTTGTATTTATATAGAGGAGTCCATCTATTGCCTAAAACATGTGACATTAAATACCTGGAGATTCTAAATGGAAAATAAGCCATAAGTTAAATAACAATATCTGTTATCAAAGATGATTTTTTTTATAGGAGCACATAATTTGGGGTGAATCCATTACATAAAACTCAATAACTTGTGCTGAAATAATTAAGTTGACAGGCCTAATGTTGATTTTACTGTCTTTTTCCCCCCGAGTGTTTTCCTTTTCATTTGTATGAGAGGAAGAAGACACATGATATGAGTTTGGCTCATGTGTCTGAATATGGCTCCACAGGGAAGATTTGATACAGCTGAAGCTATTGCTTTTTAGAGACCTTTTATTATGAGCAGCTGCCTTAACAGCCTTCATCTTGTGACATCACATGAGCTATATCTCCGCAATAGGAAGAGAGAAAGATATGGCTGAGAGTTTTTGACTAAAACTTAAAATTGCAAAAGCAGAAACTCAGATGGATGTTCCTGAAGTTATATTTTTGTAATATGTGACAGATACACAATTTTCTTATCCTAGTTTTGTTTTTGTTTCTTTTTTTTTTGCGGTACGCGGGCCTTTCACTGCTGTGGCCCCTCCCGCCGCGGAGCACAGGCTCCAGACGCGCAGGCCCAGCGGCCACGACCCAGCGGCCCAGCCGCTCCGCAGCACGCAGAATCCTCCCAAACCGGGGCACTGAACCCATGTGCCCTGCATCGGCAGGCAGACTCTCAACCACTGCGCCACCAGGTAAGCCCAGTCTTATCCTAGTTTTAAAGCATTCCTTTAACTCGCAGGGGTTTCTGTTTTGTCTCGTTCATGTAGTCAGACTCTTTCTTTGCCATAGACGATGGCATTTTGTATTAATAATTTGAGCCCTTATTCAGAAGGCATCTCAAAGGGCTCACCTACAAAAATAGATTTCAGGGCCACACATTCTGAAGGACAATTCAGTGCTTCCTTTCCTCTCATGCCCCCATGTGCAAATGAAGAACCTCAATTCATTGGCTGTTAATGTAATACAAGGCATAAAAATTCATCTAGTTCATCTAATTGTGCTTCACCAGAGGGCTAGGATGGAATCACTCACAGCTTTATTTGTGAGATGTGGCAAGAGTAGCTTTTAACCTATCCAGATGGTTCCCAGCCTATGACGGTTCAGCTGACGATTTTTTTGACTTTACAATAATGTGAAAATGATAACGCGTTCAGTAGAAACTGTACTTCGAAGCTTGAATTTTGGTCTTTTCCCAGGCTAACGATATACAGTATGATACTCTCTCATGATGCTGGGCAGTGGTGATGACCTGCAGCTCCCGGTCAGCCATGCGATCACAAATGTAAACAATCAATACACTTACAGCCATTCTGTGCCCATATGATCATTCTTTATTTAACTTTCAATACAGTATTCAGTAAGTTCCAGGAGATATTCAACACTTTATTATAAAATAGCCTTTGTGTCAGGTGATTTTGCCCAACTGTAGGCTAATGTAAGTGTTTTGAGCACATTTAAGGTGGTTAAGCTAAGCAGTGTTATTTGGTAGGTTATGTATATTAAATGCATTTTCAACTTAGGATATTTTCAACTTAATCATGGGTTTATTGGGATGTAACCATCTTAAGTCAAGATGATTTTTAATACCTAAGTCAGCTGGAACATAGCTAATGGCAATATCAACGCTTTTCAAGCATTCTTAGTGCCTTTGAGTTTAGAAATTCATAGGTTCTCTAAAAGCACCAGTAGCATACTAAATTGACACATGGCATTCCAAGCTATATTTACATAATTGCAGTGGATATGATTAATATCAATTACATTAATGCTTATTGTACCTCTTATGGCTGATTGACTCAATTTACTAGTTGCTTGTGCATGTCAAGAAATGATCCAAATTACCTTTTCATTTCAGTTAAGGAACTAGTCGAAGAAAATAAACTTTGATTTGTTGAGAGGCTGAAGTTCTCTCTTAAGTGACAGTCTCCTTGGCCTTCTAGACTAAACCCTAAATTGAGTTGCAATATATTTTTTGATGCTTTGTCTCATTTGATTATTTTACTTTTAAACTGAAGACCAGTCTTGGACCATAAATACATAGAAGATAAAAGTATATTGAGCTTAGGAGTTTGGTCTGCTCAATGGCTGAGTATTTCAGATTTTCTCCTATAAACATAAGCTTGAAAAGAATATCATATAATAGATGTAATAGTGGAAACCAATACAGGGGGAAATCTGGACCGCAACTCTGAATGGATGTCGATAATACCCTCTAGTGCAACACAAAAGCTAAGCAACATTTTAGGGATGGGGATTTTCTTTGGTGGCTTGTTTACTCTAGTGAGATGGATTTGGAAGAGGGTAGGTAGGCCTAGAGAATATTTCTCTGACAGGGTTTGCCTCTAGGGTCTGCTTGAAGCCAAGTTTGCTAGTAGGGAAAGCTTGAGTAACAGGATACATTTTATATTTAAACTCTGAAATGTTTCATATGTTTAAATAAGCTTGAACATAGATTAGACTTGTACAGGGAGCCAAGTTGGTGGAATAAGAGTACAGAGCAGAAATAGATTCAGGCGAGGTAGTTTTATATTTTAAGAGGCTATTTCTCAGGTTAGTATTATATTCATTTGACTTAATATGCAATAAGTAATATTAATAAGGGTATCATACTTTTGAACTTCTTAACTCAATACAGGTGACTCTTGAGCAACATGGGGGTTAAGGGCACTAACCTCCATATCTGTGGTCTTACATCCATCGATTCAACCAACCTGCAGTATGTATTTGTTGAAAAAAACCCATGTGTAAGTGGACTCATGCAGTTCAAACCTGTGTTGTTCAAGGGTCAACTGTATTTTCACAGAAATGGGCATCATTTTTGTCCTTACAAATTTTAGTAAGCAATGATTGGCAGACAGCATGGTAATTGTTGAAATAATGTGTGAGTGCCAATAACAAAGCCGTCTGTTAAAATGCTGGGAATTTATTGGGTAAAGGGTTACTGCATTTTTTTCTGTTTTCCACAGTGTTTTTCCCACACGCCTGGCATGTTACTTCAGCTTCTTGTTGGATTTCTGTCAAATAGGATTTTTTAGTACAGACCTACTTTACTTTATTGCACTTTATTACACACCACAAATAATCGTGTTTTCTTATACAAACTGAAGGTTTGTGGCAACTCTGTGTTGAGAAAGTCTATTGGCACCATTTTTCCAACAGCATTTGCTCACTTCATGTCTCTGTATTACATTTTGGTTATTCTCACAATACTGCAAACTTTTTCTTCATTATTATATGTGTATCGTGATCTGTTTTCAGTGATCCCTGATGTTATTACTGTAATTATTTAGGGGCATCGCCAACCACTCCTATTTAAGATGAACTTAATTGATAAGAGTTGCGCGTGTTCTGACTGCTTCACCAGCTGGCTGTTCCCTGTCTTTCTCCTTTTCCTCAGGCCTCCCTATTCCCTGAGACAGAACAATATTGAAATTAGGCCAATGAACAACCCTACAATGGCTTCTAAGTGTTCAAGTGCAAGGAAGTGCTGCTGTCTCTCACTTTTAAATCCAAAGCTAGAGGTGATTAAGCTTAGGGAGGAGGGCATGTTGAAAGCTGAGTTATGCTGAAAGCTTGGCCTCTTGTGCCAAACAGTTAGCCAAGTTGTGAATGCAAAGGAAAAGTCCTTGAAGGAAACTAAAAGTGCTACTCCAGTGAATACACAAATGGTAAGAAAGCGAAGCAGCCTTATTGCTGATAGAAAGTTTTAGTGGTCTGGATAGAAGACCAAACCAGCCATAACATTCCCTTAAGCCAAAGCCTAATCAAGGGCAAGACCCTAACTCTTTTCAACTTTGTGAAGGCTGAGAGAGGTGAGGAAGCTGCAGAAGGAACGTTTGAAGCTAGCAGAGGTTGGTTCATGAGGTTTAAGGAAAGAAGTTGCCTCTATAACATAAAAGTGCAAGGTGAAGCAGCAAGTGCTGTTGTAGAAGCTGCATCAGTTGTTCCAGAATATCTAGTTTCACTAAACAACAGATTTTCAATGTAGATGAAACAGGCTTCTGTTGGAAGAAGATGCCACATCTAGGACTTTCTTAGCTAGAGAGAAGTCAATGCCTGACTTCAATGCTTCAAAGGACAGGCTGACTCTCTTGTTAGGGGCTAATGGAGCTTGAGACTTTGAGTTGAAGCTGGTGCTCATTTACCATTCTGAAACTCTTAAAGTCTTTAAGAATTATGCTAAATCTACTCTGCTTGTCCTCTATCAATGAGATAACAAGGTGTGGATGGCAGCACACCTGTTTACAACATGGTTTGCTAAGTATTTTAAGCCCACTGTTAAAACCTACTGCTCATAATAAAAAGATTCCTCTCAAAACATAACTGCTCATTGACAATGCACCTGATCATCAAGAGTTCTCATGGACGTGTACAATGAGATTAATGTTTTCATGCCTGTTAAAACAGCATCCATTCTGCAGCCATGCACCAAGAAGTGATTTTGACTTTCAAGTCTTATTATTTAAGAAATATACTTTGTAAAGCTATAGCTGCCATAGGTAGCGATTCTTCTGATGAATCTGAGTGAAGTAAATTGAAAAACCTTTTGGAAAGGATTCACCATTCTACATGCCATTAAGTACATTTGTGATCCATTGGAAGAGGTCAAATATCAACATAAACAGGAGTTTGGAAGAAGTTAATTCCAACTCTCATAGATGACTTTGAGGGGTTAAAGACGTCAGTGGAGAAAGTAACTGCAGATGTGGTAGGAATAGCAAGAGAACTAGAATGAGAAGTGGCGTCTGAAGATGTGACTGAATAGCTGAAATCTCATGATTAAACTTTAGTGGATGAGGAGTTGCTTCTTATGCGTGAGCAAAAAAAAAGTGGTTTCTTGAGATGGAAGATGCTGGTGAAGATGCTGTGAAGATACTTGAAATGACAACAAAGGATTTAGAATATTACATAAACTTAGTTGATAAAGCTGCAGGGTATAAGAGGGTTGACTCCAATTTTGAAAGAAGTTCTACTGTGGGCAAAATGCTATCAAACAGCATTGCATATGCTACAGAGAAATCATTCGTGAAAGGAAGAGTCAATCGATGCAGCAAACTTCACTGTTGTGTTATTTTAAGAAATTGTCACAGCCATCCCAGCCTTCAACAACCATCACCCTGATCAGTCAGCAGCAGCAGCATCAAGCCAAGACCCTCCACTAGCAAAAAGATTAAGACTCTATGAAGGCTCAGATGATGGTTAGCATTTTTTATTAATAAAGTATTTTTAATTAAGGTTTGCGCATTGTTATACATAATGCTATTGTGCACTTAATAGACTTTAGTATAGTGTAAACGTGACTTTTATATGCACCAGGAAACCACAAAATTTGTGTGACTCACATTATTGTAATATTCACTTTATTGCAGTGGTCTGGATCCAAACCCACAATATCTCTGAACTATGCCTGTATTTGTGTTACCACTGATATAGGAGAAAGCAAATCATTTTTAACATTAAAATGTTATTGAGATTTCAAAGGTGGAGGATATTATCTTTTCCTATTTTTCTTTATGATAGAGTGTTTGTAAAGTAGTGTTCCCAGAATAATAAGCACTCTTGGGAAATAAGTGTAGTAAATAGCCAAGTAATTTCTCACAAAGAACAGACGAAGAAAGGTAGTGCCATCTGGTTAAGCTATTAAATATATCGGTACAATAATAACTACCCATTATCTTGACCAACCAGAAATTACTCATTTTTATTCTCTAGCTATACACTTTCAGTATAAAGAAGGATTTTTTTCATTTTTCTATTGGTTATGAATTAAGTCATCAATTTTTTTCTGAGTTTTAATGGTTTGAAATAAAGAGTCAGATGCATGGCTTTTCAGTTTCTTTTGCTACTTTATTTTATTACTTGGTTATTTAAGGTCAAAAGACTTCCATTTTCAAAATACATAATAGAAATAATAAAGCGGTAAAATCTGGACTTAGATAATATGGACATTTTTCTTAAAAGTGTCAACATAATTTACAAATTATTAAAAAGGCAGTAAAATTTGAACTCCCAGAGCATAAACTTTACCTTCAACTGTCAGATACAGGATTTTAAAGGTATTTTATCAATATATCACTGATGATTATTTTTCTTATCAAGAGTGAAGTAAAGTGAAGTAAACTCTAGTTGCCCAAGAAATCATTAGAATTGGAAACACTAGATGTTCATGTGTTAATCTGGTTTCATTTACCTGAAGTCTATATTTCTTCTGTGATATCTAAGGTCAAGTCTACATAACCAAATAGCCGAAGGAAAGGTGAGGGTTTTCTAGTAGAATCAAATGCCAAATATCATTTTTTACATAAGTATCTGGAGAATTGAGTAAAGGTGGTTTCTTTTAAAGGCTGTCTGTAGGAGATAATTGCTTTAGTTCCCATTTAGCTACAGTGATCCTGGCCATAACGTTCTCTTCAAAGTAGGATTCTGAAATTCCTGCAAAATCTGAAACAGTGGCTCTTATATAAGTTACTTAGCATCTTCACAGAAATCCCTGTCATAATTTATTTGTAAAACAATACCTCTACATAGCTAAAATAGTTCTTCATAAGAAGAATATTCCAGAAGGAAAAATAACTGTCACTTGGAGAAAATGCTATTAAATAATGGGTTATGGGAACAGAAAACATTCTCCTTGTCTTTGTGATTTTTCCAAAGTAAATTTTGCTAGAGAAATCATTTCAAAATAGAATGGCGTCAGAAATAATCAGTGCAGAATTGGTTCTGTTGAGGACTCTTAAGTGAAAAGGCACCAGATGAAGCCCTCATCCATGTTTGCAAAACTGTCTTCATCCCCAGGAGGCTTGTAGCATTTGGCATTTCTGGAAAACCACAAAAGTGGTGCTGGAGAGTAT
Organism: Delphinapterus leucas; assembly: GCF_059928025.1. NCBI lineage: Eukaryota > Metazoa > Chordata > Mammalia > Artiodactyla > Monodontidae > Delphinapterus > Delphinapterus leucas. The sequence continues at coordinate 28,866,243 of NC_143132.1, forward strand.
TGTGCTTTTTGCCAAGTAATATTTTCTAAAGGCAACAGACACTCCAGAAGATAATGGAAAATAAATAATAATGATAATATATTCTATCTATCATCACTACATTCTCTAATACTTAGTGTTAAATATATATAAACAGTAGCCAATTGTGATAACTACCTTATTAGCACCTGTTGTTAAAGGTCTTTGAAAGTAAAGCTTGTAAGATTAGGGAGAAACAAGAATGTGCTCCTTAAAATGATATTTTGAAATATCCTGGACCAGTCCATCCCAGTGGGAGAGTACTTATATGGTAAGAGTATTTGGGTAAAGTGCTTGAAACATTAGGACAGAGCAAAAATGGTTTTGAAATGCTTTCTTGTTCAAAATACATTTGTTTATTAGGACACTGCTAATTGACCACTTTATATGTCATGCCTGGATATAAAACACTGTATTACTGGCTTCCGATTCCATGCTGGGCAATTTTTAAGTCCATGTGCCAGTGGTAAATGAGCTGATTAGTAGAGTGGATAACTTCTGAGATCTCCCCTTCCCTGTATTGACAATTCCCTTGTAAAGCAAATGCCAGTCCTGCAGGCTAATAATGAAGAGTGGAATTCCCTTGTTCATTAGACATGCAGCAGTAAAATAGGTAATATAACTATAGAAATATATTTGCAATATATTTGTTCTCTTTGCACAATATGCATACAGATACTGCCATCCCTCTTTAACCAAATTGGTAATATATAATAGAATACGCAGTGTTTTGTAGGTTCCCCTGACCTATAATTGGCACTCATTTCAGACAATAATTACCATATTAGAAATGGCTGTTTTTATCTTTTGCAATTATTTTAATTTTCAGACATCATCATAGTACTTTTAATATTTTGAAATTTCTTTTTTTTTAACTTCAATTTTAAGTTGAAGACCATTATTCTACCCTGGAGGACTCATCACGTTGGGGAATTTCAACTACTCTTCTAAAAAGAATGCTTCACTGGAATAGGTCTCATCTTATTAGGAATATCAGAAAACAAGCAGCTACTTCTCTTTTGGCTTAAGTGCAAAGAACCTCAATAAAAGAAATACAGACAAACTAATCTGGTGATGCTTTCAGAAAATGCACTAATGACAGAAAAGTTTATAAGTCGTCACTGCTGTCATCATGATCAACATTATCACATGTAGTACTTCCTATGTGCCCAGCACTGTTCTAATAGCTGTACCTAAATGAACACAGAAGTCTTTGAAGCAGGTACTATTATTATCCCCATTTGTCACTTGAAAGAAACTTTTCCTAACTACTCAGCTAACAGGTGCTAGAGCTGGAATTTCACCAGGTAGTCTGGCTTCAGAATCAACCTTCAATTGTCATATTTTAGTTTTGTGCCCTGATGTCTTTTCTCCAGGTTTTTGATTGTTTTGTCTAATGTTGCTTTTTGGAGGACAAACATTCATTTGAACTTTCATAGTTTTTTAAACCTTTATGGGGGCTTTGAAAATATTTTTTTTTTCGTTTTGGTTTTAAAAAAAAATTATTGTCCAAAAATACTAATGAAAGAGTAGACTCATTTTCTATTTTTACAAATCTCTTTAATGTTGCCTTATAGAAGACAACTAGATTCTGCATTTTTTTTAAACATCTTTATCGGAGTATAATTGCTTCAAAATAGTGTGTTAGTTTCCACTGTATAACAAAGTGAATCAGCTATACCTGTATATATTTCCCCGTATCCCCTCCCTCTTGCATCTCCCTCCCACCCTCCCTATCCCACCCCTCTAGGTGGACACAAAGCACCGAGCTGATCTCCCTGTGCTATGCGGCTGCTTCCCACTAGCTATCTGTTTTACATTCGGTAGTGTATATATGTCCATGCCATTCTCTTACTTCATCCCAGCTTACCCTTCCCCCTCCCTGTTTCCTCAAGTCCATTCTCTACGTCTGCGTCTTTATTCCTGTCCTGCCCCTAGGTTTTTCAGAACCATTTTTTGTTTTAGATTCCATGTATATGTGTTAGCATGCAGTATTTGTTTTTTTCTTTCTGACTTACTTCACTCTGTGTGACAGACTCTAGGTTCATCCACCTCACTACAAATAACTCAGTTTCATTTCTTTTTATGGTTGAGTAATGTTCCATTGTATATGTGTGCTACATCTTCTTTATCTATTCATCTGTCGATGGACACTTAGGTTTCTTCCATGTCCTGGCTACTGTAAATAGAGCTGCAGTGAACATTGTGGTACATGACTCTTTTTGAATTATGGTTTTCTCTTGCACTGTTGGTGGGAATGTAAATTGATACAGCCACTATGGAGAACAGTGTGGAGGTTCCTTAAAAAACTGAAAATAGAACTACCATACGACCCAGCAATCCCACTACTGGGCATATACCCTGAAAACAGTTTTTAATTAATAAAAAGTTGAAGTCACTACAAAATTCTCAGAGCACCTAACATTTGAGAAGCTGTTCCAAGCCTACATTTGTTTCCAGCCTGACTTTTTCTGAATCACCAGTCACAAAATCTGAATAAGGCTGATCTTACAATATTGCCATGTTCAGCTCTCCAGAAATAACCATTTTAGCACATGACCTATCATTCTCATGGATTCTATTGAATGATGAGCTCAGATGCTTGTACAAACCATTTTATTTGCCTTCTCCTTTAATACCATCTATCAGTAAGTAAGGAGGCAGTATTTCTTTTGTGTGTGGCTCAAATATGAGGACTTTACACTTGTAAAATATGCTTTTAAGTCTTAGCCCACTGTCTATTAAAAACAAAGTCAGTAAAAATGTGTTTGTGTTATAGATATTTTATAAATTGGAATATTTTTCAAATCAATAAGTGCTATGTTATCATTGTCTTAAAATATTTTTAAAAATTAAGTTAAGGGAGGCTAAATGAGTAGGCTTTAGCAAATGGCAAAAGGAAAAAATGACCTCTTGATCGTTAGATCAAATGTGGTTGAATTTTTGACCTGGGTGTGATGGCCTTGTCTACCGTTAATGACTAAATTGATCTATTTCTTGTTGATTCGGGGTCTTTTGAGGGAAGCTTTAAAGATCAATTTTTGCCTTATTGTTCAGGTTGTCATGTAGTTCATTTGATTTTGTCACTAAACGATAAAGGATTGTTCACCTATCAATTAGGGATGTGTCTCAGACAATAAGGAAGTTAGAACATTGAATTAATGAAATCACTGATGTTGAAGAACATAATTCTTTAGTATTTTGCTTAATCAGCTTGGCTATTTATGTTTGTAAAATTTTGTAGATAATGAATGATTTGCATGTTACTTGTTAAATGCCTCTTGGTATATGGTGATGATCTAGATTCCATGCCAAATCAGGCAAAGAACTTGATGGCTTTAGGTTTATAATCTAGGACAAAAAAAAAGCATAATTTTAAAATGTAAGTTTAAATAATTAATATATTATATGTGGAACAAGAAAGTATAATTGTATTTTGTTGTATCAAGGATCAATTGAGAATGTTTAACAAAGGGCATCAGAGGAGATCACTCTGCCTTCTTTCTAGTCGGAGATAATTCATCGATGGGGTGCATTTTCAAGAGAAGTTGGAAAGAGAGGGAAGTAGCTGTTAGTGGGCTTTATTTGGGGTACTAAAGATATTCTAGGAGCAGACTTTAACATAGGAAAATACATATGTGGAATGATAGCACTGGAGGCAAAGTAAAATGTGGACCTGGCAATACACATAAATTAATAGAAGATGAAACTCTATTTCATTTATTTCCAATCTGACCTTATTATTTCTTTCCTTCTACTAATTCTGGGCTTGTTTGTTCTTCTTTTTCTAGTTCCTTTAGGTATAAAGTTAGATTGTTTATTTGAGATTTCTCTTATTTCTTGAGGTAGATCTGTATCACTATGAACTTCTCTCTTAGAACAGTTTTTGCTGCATCCCATAGTTTTTAAAATTAATTTTAAAAATTGAAGTATAGTTGATTTACAATGTTGTGTTAGTTTCTGTTGTACAAAAAAGTGAGTCAGTTATACATACATATATACCTACTCTTTTTAAGATTCTATTTCCATATACATCATTACAGAGTATCTAATAGAGTTCCCTGTGCTATTCAGTAGGTTCTTATTAGTTAACTATTCTATATGTAGTAGTGTGTATATGTCAATCCCAGTCTCCCAGTTTATCCCTCCCCCCATCCCCCTTGGTAACCATAAGTTTGTTTTCTACATCTGTGACTCAACTTCTGTTTTGTAAATAGGTTCATCATACCCAATGGTGAAAAGCTAAAAGCTTTTCCCCTAAGATCAGGAACAATAAAGGATGCTCAATCTCACCATTTTTATTGTTCTTTTTAAATTTTTATTATTGTTTTAAAGGTTTATTGGAGTATAATTGTTATACAATGTTGTGTTAGTTTCTGCTGTATAACAAAGTGAATCAGCTATGTGTATACATATATCCTCATACCCCCTCCCTCTTGGGCCTCCCTCCCACCCTCCCTATCCCACCCCTCTAGGTGGTCACAAAGCACCGAGCTGATCTCCCTGTGCTATGCAGCTGCTTCCCACTTTTAGTCAAAATAGTTTTGGAAGTCCTAGCCACAGCAATAAAACAAGAAAAAGAAATAAAATGTATCCAAATTGGAAAGAAAGAAGTAAAACTGTCACTGTTTGAAGATGACATGATACTATATAGATAGAACCCTAAAGACTCGACCTAAAAGCTATTAGAACTAATAAATAAATTCAGTAAAGTTATTAGTGTATATCTATACACTAATAACAGACTATCAGAAAAAGAAATGAGGAGAATCTCAATTATAATTCCATGAAAAGAATAAAATATTTAGGAATAAATATAAACAAGGAGGTGAGAGACCTATATTCTGAAAACTATAAGACGCTGATGAAAGAAATTGAAGATGGCACAACTAAATGGAAAGGTATACTGTTGTCATAGATTGGAAGATTTAATATTGTTAAAGTGTCCATACTATCCAAAGCAATATACAGATTCAGTGCAAACTCTATCAAAATGCTCATGGCATTTCCCACAGAACTAGAACAAATAATCCTAAAATTTGAATGGAACCACAAAAGACCCTGAATATCCCAAACAATTTTGAGAAAGATCAACAAAGCTGGAGGTATCAAGCTCCCTGGTTTCAAACTATAATACAAAGCTATAGTAATCAAAAGAGTATGTTACTGGCACAAAAACAGACGTATAGATGAATTGAATAGGGAACCCAGAAATAAATCTACACACATATGATCAATTAATCTATGACAAAGGAGGCAAGAATATACAATGGGGAAAAGACAGTCCCTTCAATAAATGGTGCTGGGAAAACTGGACAGCTAGATGCAAAATGATAAAACTGAACTGCTTTTTCATACCATATACAAACTCAAAATTAATTAAAGAGTTACATATAAGGTCTGAAACTATAAAATTTCTAGAAGAAGACAGTGGTAGTCCACTCTTCGACATTGATCTTAATAATTTTTTTTGGCTCTGTCTTCTCAGGGAAGGGCAACAAAAACAAAAATAAACAAATGAGATGACATTAAACTGAAAAGTTTTACATAGTGAAGGAAACCATCAAAAGAACAAAAATGCAACCTACTAAATGGGAGAAGATATTTGCAAACGATATGCTTGATAAGGGAAATCTCTCCTGGCAGCCTCAGGAGCAGTGGATTAAATCCCAACAATCAACTTGACATACCCTGCATCTCTGGAATACCTGAGTAGACAATGAATCATCCCAAAACTGAGGCGGTGGACTTTGGGAGCAACTGTAGACTTGGGGTTTGCCTTCTGCATTTAACTTGTTTTGGGTTTTATGTTTATCTTAGTTTAATATTTAGAGTTTATTATCACTGGTAGATTTTTTTTTATTGATTTGGTGGCTCTCTTCCTTTTTTTTTTCTGCTCTGAGAGCTCAGAGGAGAGCTCGAGAGAGCTGAGCTTAGGACATTGGTCCACTAGAGACCTCCCAGCTCCATGTAATATCAAATGGCAAAAGCTCTCCCAGAGACCTCCATCTCAATGCTAAGACCCAGCTCCACTCAATGACCAGCAAGCTACAGTACTGGACACCCTATGTCAAACAACTAGCAAGACAGGAACACAACTCCACCCATTAGCAGAGAGGCTGCCTAAAATCATAATAAGGTCACAGACACCCCAAAACACACCACCAGACACGGTCTGCCCACAAGAAAGACAATATCCAGCCTCATCCACCAGAACACAGGCACTAGTCCCCTCCACCAGGAAGCCTACACAACCCACTGAACAAAACTTAGCCACTGGGGGCAGACACCAAAAACAACAGGAATTACGAACCTGCAGCCTGCAAAAAGGAGACCCCAAATACAGTAACTTAAGCAAAATGAGAAGACAGAGAAACACACAGCAGATTAAGGAGCAAGGTAAAAACCCACCAGACCAAACAAATGAAGAGGAAATAGGCAGTCTTCCTGAAAAAGAATTCAGAGTAATGATAGTAAACATGATCCAAAATCTTGGAAATAGAATGGAGAAAATACAAGAAGAAACATTTAACAAGGACCTAGAAGAACTAAAGAGCAAATAAACAATGATGAACAATGCAATAAATTTAAAAATCTCTAGAAGGAATCAATAGCAGAATAATTGAGGCAGAAAAACAGATAAGTGACCTGGAAGATAAAATAGTGGAAATAACTACCTCAGAGCAGAATGAAGAAAAAAGAATGAAGAGAATTGAGGACTGTCTCACAGACTTCTGAGACAATATTAAATGCACCAACATTTGGATTATAGGGGTCCCAGAAGAAGAAGAGAAAAAGAAAGGGACTGAGAAAATATTTGAAGTGATTATAGTTGAAAACTTCCCTAATATGAGAAAGGAAATAGTCAATCAAGTCCAGAAAGCACACAAGGCCCCATACAGGATAAATCCAAGGAAAACCATGCCAAGACACATATTAATCAAACTATCATTCAAAATTAATACAGAGAAAAATTTTAAAAGCAGCAAGGGAGAAAAAACAAAAAACATACAAGGGAATCCCCATAAGGTAAACAGCTGATCTTTCAGCAGAAACTCTGCAAGCCACAAGGGCGTGACAGGACATATTTAAAGTGATGAAAAGGAAAAACCTACAACCAAGATTACTCTATCCAGCAAATATCTCATTCAGATTCGACAGAGAAATTAAAATCTTTACAGACGAGAAAAAGCTAAGAGAATTCAGCACCACCAAAACAGCTTTACAACAAATGCTAAAGGAACTTCTCTAGGAAGGAAAAACAAGAGAAGGAAAAGACCTACAATAACAAACCCAAAACAATTAAGAAAATGGTCATAGGAGCGTACATATCGATAATTACTTTAAATATAAATGGATTAAATGCTCCAAGCAAAAGACATAGACTGGCTGAATGGATACAAAAACAAGACCTGTGTATATGCTCTCTACAAGAGACCCATTTCAGACTTAGGGACACATACAGACCGAAATTGAGGGCATGGAAAAATATATTCCATGCAAATGGAAATCAAAACAAAGATGGAGTAGCAATTCTCATATCAGACAAAATAGACTTTAAAATAAAGATTATTACAAGAGACAAAGAAGGATACTACATAATCAAGGGATCAATCCAAGAAGAAGATATAACAATTGTAAATATTTATGCACCCAACATAGGAGCACCTCAATACATAAGGCAAATACTAACAGCCATAAAAGGGGCAATCGCCAGTGACACAATAATAGTAAGGGACTTTAACACACCACTTGCGCCAATGGACAGATCATCCGAAATGAAAATAAATAAGGAAACACAAGCTTTAAATGATACATTAAAAAAGATGAACTTAATTGATACTTCTGGGACATTCCATCCAAAAATAACAGAATACACTTTCTTCTCAAGTGCTCATGGAACATTCTCCAGGATAGACCATATCTTGGGTCACAAATCAAGCCTTGATAAACTTAAGAAATTTCAAATCGTATCTACTAACTTTACTGACCACAACGCTATGAGACTAGATGTCAATTACATGAAAAAACACGTAAAAAATACAAACACATGGAGGCTAAACAATACACTACTTAATAACTAAGAAATCACTGAAGCAATCAAAGAGGTATTCAAAAAATACCTAGAAACAAATGACAATGAAAACACTATTACTCAAAACCTATGGGATGCAGCAAAAGCAGTTCTAAGAGGGAAGTTTATAGCAATACAATGCTACCTCAAGAAAGAAGAAACATCTCAAATAAAAAACCAAATCTTACACCTAAAGCAATTAGAGAAAGAAGAACAAAAAAACCCCAAAGTTAGCAGAAGGAAAGAAATCATAAAGATCAGATCAGAAATAAATGAAAAAGAAATGAAGGAAAGAATACCAAAGATCAATAAAAGTAAAAGCTGGTTCTTTGAGAAGATAAACAAAATTGATAAACCATTAGCCAGACTCATAAAGAAGAAAAGGGAAAAGACTCAAATCATTAGAATTAGAAATGAAAAAGGAGAAGTAACAACTGACACTGCAGAAATACAAAGGATCATGAGAGATTACTACAAGCAACGATATGAGACTGAACCAGGAAGAACCTTCCGAGACTGAACCAGGAAGAAATAGAAAATATAAACAGACCAATCACAAGCACTGAAATTGAGACTGTACTTAAAAATCTTCCAAAAAACCAAAGTCCAGGACCAGATGGCTTCACAGGTGAATTCTATTAAACATGTAGAGAGACACTAACACCTATCCTTCTCAAACTCCTCCAAACCATAGCAGAGGGAGGAACACTCCCAAGCTCATTCTCCGAGGCCACCATCACCCTGATACCAAAACCAGACAAAGATGTCACAAAGAAAGAAAACTACAGGCCAATATCACTGATGAACATAGATGCAAAAATCCTCAACAAAATACTAGCAAACAGAATCCAGCAGCACATTAAAAGGATCATACACCATGATCAAGTGCGGTTTATCCCAGGAATGCAAGGATCCTTCAATATATGCAAATCAATCAATGTGATACACCATATTAACAAATTTAAGGATAAAAAACATATGATCATCTCAATAGATGCAGAAAAAGCTTTTGACAAAATTCAACACCCATTTATGATAAAAACCCTCCAGAAAATAGGCATAGAGAGAATTTATCTCAACATAATAAAGACCATATATGACAAACCCACAGCCAACATCATTCTCAATGGTGAGAAACTGAAACCATTTTCTCTAAGATCAGGAACAAGGCAAGGTTGCCCACTCTCACCACTATTATTCAACATAGTTTTGCAAGATTTAGCCACAGCAACAGAGAAGAAAAAGAAATAAAAGGAATCCAAATCGGAAAAGAAGAAGTAAAGCTGTCACTGTTTGCAGATGATATGATACTATACATAGAGTATCCTAAAGATGCTACCAGAAAACTACTAGAGCTAATCAATGAATTTGGTAAAGTAGCAGGATACAAAATGAATGCACAGAAATCTCTTGCATTCCTATACACTAATGATGAAATATCTGAAAGAGAAATTAAGGAAACACTCCCATTTACCACTGCAACAACAAAAAATAAACTACCTAGGAATAAACCTACCTATGGAGCCAGAAGACCTGTATGCAGAAAATTATAAGACACTGATGAAAGAAATTAAAGATGATACAAACAGATGGAGAGATATACCATGTTCTTGGATTGGAATAATCAACATTGTGAAAATGACTATACTATCCAAAGCAATCTACGGATTCAGTGCAATCCCTATCAAACCACCGATGGCATTTTTCACACAACTAGAACAAAAAATTTCCCAATTTGTATGGAAACACAAGAGACCTTGAATAGCCTAAGCAATCTTGAGAAAGAAAAACAGAGCTGGAGGAATCAGGCTCCCAGACTTCAGACAAAGCTACAAAGTTACAGTAATCAAGACAGTATGGTACTGGCACACAAACAGAAATATAGATCAATGGAACAGGATAGAAAGCCCAGAGATAACCCCACGCACATATGGTCAACTTATTTTTGATAAAGGAGGCAAGAATATACAATGCAGAAATGACAGCCTCTTCAATAAGTGGTGCTTGGAAAACTGGACAGCTACATGTAAAAGAATGAAATTAGAGCACTCCCTAACACCAGACACAAAAATAAACTCAAAATGGATTAAAGACCTAAATGTAAGGCCAGAAACTATAAAACTATTAGAGGAAAACATAGGCCGAACACTCTTTGACCTAAATCATAGAAAGGTCCTTTTTGACCCCCGTCCTAGAGAAATGGAAATAAAAACAAAAATAAACACATGGTACCTAATGAAACTTAAAAGCTTTTGCACAGCAAAGGAAAACCCTAAACAAGACGAAAACACAACACTGAGAATGGGAGAAAATATTTGCAAATGAAACAACTGACAAAGGATTCATCTCCAAAATTTACAAGCAGCTCATGGAGCTCAGTATCAAAAAAAGAAACAACCCAATCCAAAAATGAGTAGAAGACCTAAATAGACATTTCTCCAAAGAAGATATACAGATTGCTAACAAACACATGAAAGGATGCTCAACATCACTAATCATTAGAGAAGTGCAAATCTAAACTACAATGTGGTATCACCTCACACCAGTCAGAATGGTCATCATCAAAAAATCTACAAACAATACATGCTGGAGAGGGTGTAGAGAAAAGCACTATTGCACTATTGCACTATTGGTGGGAATGTAAACTGATACAGACACTATGGAGAACAGTATGGAGATTCTTTAAAAATCCAAAAATAGAACTATCATATGACCCAGCAATCCCACTACTGGGCATATACCCTGAGAAAACCAAATTCAAAAAGAGTCATGTACCAAAATGTTCATTTCAGCACTGTTTACAACAGCCAGCACATGGAAGCAACCTAAGTGTCCATCGACAGATGAATGGATAAAGAAGATGTGGCACATACACTCAGTGGAATATAACTCAGCCAGAAAAAGAAACGAAATTCAGTTATTTGTAGTGAGGTGGATAGACCTAGAGTCTGTCATACAGAGTGAAGTAAGTCAGAAAGAGAAAAACAAATACCATAGGCTAACACATATATATGGAATCTAAAAAAAAAAAAAATGGTTCTGAAGAACCTAGGGGCAGGACGGGAATAAAGTCTCAGACATAGAGAATGGACTTGAGGACATGGGGAGGGGGAAGGGTAAGCTGGGACAAAGTGAGAGAGTGGCATGGACATATATATACTACCAAATGTATAATAGATAGCTAGTGGGAAGCAGCCACATAGCATAGGGAGATCAGCTTCGTGTTTTATGACCACCTAGAGGGTGGGGTAGGGAAGGTGGGAGGTAGACTCAAGAGGGAGGAGGTATGGGGATATACGTGTATGTATAGCTGATTCACTTTGTTATAAAGCAGAAACTAACACACCATTGTAAAGCAATTATACTCCAATAAAGATGTTAAAAATAAATAAGTAATGGGAATGTGATGTGAAGTATAGGGAATATAGGCAATAATATTGTAAATAACTGTGTATGATGACAGATTGTAACTAGACTTACTGTGGTGATCATTTTGTAGTGTATAAAATATCAAATTACTATGTTATATGCCTGAAACTAATATTGTAAGTCAATTATATTTGAATTAAAAAAAATAAAAGGTGGAACTAAAAATTGAAGTCTTCTTAAATCTCTGAAAGAAGTAGTCTTTTAAAGAATACAGAGTGCTACCAAGACTTTGAACCTGGAAAAAATGTATAGAAAGTGTTACATTTAAATTAAAGTTTAAAATAAACTTTAACGCTGTAATAAATTAGTCATTAAGTATATTCTAGAACACTTTCTTAACCTGTGTCTGAAGCACCTGGAAAACAGTCATTAAAATTTCATTTATATCTGGTGATAGGCAGATCATTCCCTATAACATTGTCTAAATGCTTCTGAGAGATGTAATTTGACTAGTAAATTAATGGTTTCTGGTGATCTTAACGTTAACATAACATTTGGAGGCATTGCTCATCAGGAGTGCAATATTGTATTTCACAAGATGCATGAGACAAAGGCACTTAATGAGTTTTGGCTGCACTGCACATATTGTGCACAACTCTGTTCAAACTGTTACAGGCTTCCTGCCAAGATATGCAGGAGAAATTGCCTAAAAGATTAGTAGAAGAAATGGTCCCATCCCCTGCTGTGTACCCTTGTGACTGGTTTGTCAACAGTTGGAGAAAATTTTGGTATAGACAGTAAACAATTAGTTAGTGTCAGTTCATTGGAAGGCTGGACCCCTGAATAAGATTTATGAAAGAGAAACAGGGATTCTAGTATAATATTTCCTTCTTTGTAATAAGTGATGGTTTTAATACGTAATTGCCACTCCTAATATTCATTATTAAAGTTCATTCATGCTTTTTTGTGGTACGTGGGCCTCTCACTGTTGTGGCCTCTCCCGTTGCGGAGCACAGGCTCCGGACGCGCAGGTTCAGTGGCCATGGCTCACGGGCCCAGCCGCTCCGCGGCATGTGGGATCTTCCCGGACTGGGGCACGAACCTGTGTCCCCTGCATCGGCAGGCGGACTCTCAACCACTGCGCCACCAGGGAAGCCCGTATGTTTTAATAAACGTTTTTGTGATAAATTCCATTTGATGTACTTCTAGGAAATAAATGGCTGGATAACACTGCAAGTCTAATATTCCTTTTTTTTTGTATATATAGCAACAAATTTAAATTATTCATATCTTCATTAAGTTTTAAACATAAATAGCAATTAAAGTTGTTGCCCATTAATAGTCTGCAAGTGAAAAGTGTCAATGGCTGTTTGTTATTGCACATGGTCTACTGCTTAGAGGACATACCTACATAAACCTTACTCCTGAGTTGCAGAATCATTATACAATGGAAAAATAAATCATCTATAAAACTTTAAATATACACAACTGGAATAGTTTTATTTATTTATTTTGCAAATTCTTTAGCATATTCTCTTTGTTAGTTATCAAAAGTTCTTCTTGTATGTTATTTTTAAAAATCCACACTATATCAGTATATAAATGTTTTACATAGTAAAAAGCTTAACTTTTTTGTTACACCATACAAAACATTTTGGCCAACGTTTACTGAATGTTTGCTATGTGCCAGGAACTGCTCAGTGTTTTATATACGTTAATTCACAATAACCCTAATATTAATGACTGTTTTCAGCGTCACTTTAGAAGGGTAAAGTGATATGTTGAGAAATTAGGAGGCGTGTCCAACCTCACAGCTAGCAAGTGGTGAAGGACTCAATCCAGGTAGTCTGACTACTGAGTCAGTCCTGTATGCTACCTTTTTCAGATTACCTGGGAATAAATGTTTGTAGTGGGTAGAGTTGAATTGTATAATGTTTTAAAATTAGTAGATGTTTTTAAGAGTGTATATGTTTTGCTTTGAAAAATGTAATAGGTGAACTAAGATTTGAAATAATTGTTTGCATTCAATACTATTATCATTATCTGATATCATTTTAAGTATACTGTTCAGTGGCATTAATACCTTCACACTGTTGCACAGCCATTACCACTATTCATCTGAGGAATTATTTGATCACCCAAACTGATACTCTATACCCATTAAGTAGTAGCTTCTCACTGTCCCTTGCCCTCAGTCCCATTCTACTTTCTGTCTCTGTATGTATCTCACTTTTCCTTTCTATAAAGTGATGCTGAGGACAGTAATTACCTCTTTGGACTATTGTGAGTTAATAATAGACTTAACATAGCACAGTCTCTCTTCAGAGCTGTTAGACTACAAGGGGAGCACTTGGATGGTAGAGTTCTTCTAAGGTCAACCCACCATCATTTGAATTGCCTGCTATTTCACTATTGTTTTTCTGCCCAAAGAAAAACGTCTTCATGGAGTGTGTGTGTGTGTGCTTGTGTGTGTGCGTGTGTGTGTGTGTGTGTGTGTGGTGTGTGTAGGCGGTAGGTGTGAGGGAGGCAGGATGGGAAAGAAGGAAGTTTGGAGAACCTACTAACAGGAATGAAATCGATAATTGGTTTGTATCAGTATTCCAATGGTGTGTTGGTGTGCACAGGTGTGTGCTCACACTCACATGTATATGTGTGTGTGTGCAGTCACGTGTGTGTGTTGGTAGAGCTTGGGGAGTTAGGGATAGATATATCAGAATCAATCACGAGGTCTTTTCAAATTATTCTTTGCTACTTCCAAGCCCAGTTCTCCAGCAATTAAAGTAGAGTCTTCAGGGGTGGGAGTCTCTGTCATTTGTAGAAGCCCTTTGCTGGTTGTGGTATCCCCAACAGATCACCCCATACAGGCTTACACACTACCACACAAGCACTCACACGTCTATGGAGAACCACTGCACTGACTACACCATCTAAAGAGGAGAAAAAAGGAAAACTAGTCAGTAGTTGGCCTATCCTTGGTTACATTGTAACACATTTGAGAAGCTGAGGCAAGCAGAACTGGGGATTGTGGGTATATTTTGGCCAAGAATCTTGGATAGTAATGCCGAGAAATAAAAGTGGTAGCTATGAAAAAAAGAGAGAGGGAGAGAAAACAAACTGAAAAGATGGCAAATGCACAGAGGCAGCCTAGGAACTATCAGTGGGCCCAGGACTGAGGTCGTGAGGCATAACCTGTGGATTTATCAACAAACGTATAGTTAGATCTCATGAAAATAAGAAAAAAAAAAATCAATTTAACATGTGTTTTAAGACATTGAATTACTTTGTTTTTAGGGATTTGATAAGTTTGTTTTTTAAATTGTTAAAATAGACCCCTATGTTTCATTGCAGATGTATGCCTAATTCAATTAGTCTTTTACATGTCTTAAAAATAAACCTGTCTTGAGTATAGGTGAAGCAGGATCTCTAACTTGTTTTGATTTCCCCAGGACTTTCCCAGTTTTAGCATTTCAAGACCCATGTTTCCGGAATCCCTTTGGACTTGGGCAATCGGTGATGGTTGGTCACCCTAAGTTCAAGACACATTATTTATAATCATATCTTTATCATTGTATTATATACATATTAATTATATTTTCCTATCATGTGTTTTGCCCTTTTACATCTTTATCTGTAAGAATAATAAGCAGTAAACAATAAACTTTTCTTTAAATTAAAACACTGTAGTTTTGAAGTGGACATTTTTGCTTTCAAAGGAAGAAGGCAGCAAAATGTTATTGAAAGCGGTTGCATTTAATGCTTAAAGTGATATGTCCTAAATCGGATACCTGGCTGGTGACCAGATGTTCTAGGAATTCATCTTAATTGATTATAATGTCTGACTTCAAAATGCACATTCATGAGTTTGGAAAATCTATCTGTTGTACTTATGTATCTTCCTTAAGATAATTCACTCTGATGGAAAGGAAGAGAAGACCAGGTGTTAGGGTTATTGTTCTTAGATAATTTAGAACTATTCTTTTTTCTCCAGTATGAGCATTTTGCACTGTACATTTCCCTCCAAACATTGCTTTAGCACCTTACCATACATTTTGATACATTCTGTTTTTATTTTCCTTCAATTCAAAATATGTTCTAATTTTCCTTTCAACTTGCTCATTGACTCATGTGATATTTAGAAGTATGTTGTTTAATCTCCAAATATTTGGAGGTTTTATGAATGTCTTTCTGGTATTGATGTCCAATTTAATTTTGTTATGATGGGAGAAGATACTCTGTATGGTATCAGTTATTTTCAGTTGGTTGAGGTTTGCTTTGTGGCACAGATTTTGGTCTATCTTCCAAATGTTCCATGCACTCAAAAAGAATGTTTAATCTGCTGTTGTTAGTTTAAATCAGTGGCTATTGTTACTGAGGTCTTCTTGATTAGTGATTTTCTGTCTACTTGTTCTATCAGTTTCTGAGAGTGTTTTGTTGAACTCTCCATCAATAGTTGTGGATTTGTGTATTTTCCCTTTTAGTTCTATCAGTTTTTACTTCATGTATTTTGAAGCTGTGTTGCTAAATTCATACACATTTAGGATTTTTATGTCTTCTTGGTAAATCTAATACTTTATCATTATGAAATTTCCCCCTTCATCCCAGGTAATACTACTCCTTCTGAAGTCTACTTTGTTATTAATATAGCCACTCCAGTTTTCTTTTGATTTGTGTATGCATAGTGAGTTTTCCTCATCCTTTACCTTTTAACCTCTCTATGCCTTCATATGTGAGTCTCTTGTAGATGGTAAATACTTGCGTCTTGCTTTATTATTCAATTTGACCATCTCCATATTTTAATTAGTATGTTTAGATCGTTTATAGTTACATATGTAACTATATGTGTGATTTGATTAAAAACCACTCAATTGCTGGTTGTTTTCTATATGTTCCACTTGTTTCTCTCTTCCACTTTTCCTTTTTTTGCCTGCTTCTGAATTATTGTGATTCCATTTAACTTCACTATTGGCTTATTATTTATACCTCTTACTAAATTATTTTTAGTGTTTCCTTAGGACTTACAATATACATCTTTGATTAATCACAGTTTAAGTAACATTATACCACTTCATGTATAATGTCAGAAACTTACAACAGTATACTTCCAAAGCACCCTTCTCAATTTTTTTGCTATTGTTGCCCAAATATTTTTTAGGCATTAAAAAATACAACCCTTAGGCCAAAACCAGTTATATTGATTATTTTTGTGTAATTTATGTCTGCTTTCATGCTACAACAGCATAGTTGAGTAATTGCAAGAGAGACCTTATGACCCACAAAGCCGAAAATATTTACTATTTTATCCTTTAAAGAAAAAGTTTGACAATTCCTGTTTAGATAATCAGTGAATCTTTTTAGTGTGATTAAGAAGATCTTTTCTATTTACCTTTAGTTTAACCATATCCAGCAATGTTTATTTTTTTTCTATAGACCCAAGTTTATGTTTTATGTCATTTCTTCTTGCTGAAGAACTTGTTTTAACTTTTCTTATAGCTCATGTCTGTTAGTAAAGAATTCTCTCAATTCTGTTTAATCTGAAAAAATATTTACCCTTATTTTTGAAAGTTATATTTGATGAATTTATTTTTCTGGCTTTACAGTTATTTGCCTTCTGTTACTCTATAGTCTGGCTTGCCTAGTTTCTGTCAAAACTTCTCTAATTTCTTACTTTTTTTGTATATAATTTGTCTTTTATTTTCTGGCTGTCTTCAATATTTTCTCTTTGCCTTTAATATTCAGCCATTTGAATCTGATGTGCCTAGATTTGAGCATTTTTTTTCTCTGCCCTATTTTCTCTGTATTCTCTTTCAGGGATTCCAGTTATGCTTATGTTAGATTTTTTAATCTTTATGTTTTAACTTGGATAATTCCTACTGACTTATCTTTAGACTCCATGATTCTTTTCTTGACTATTTCAAGTCTGCAGATGAATCTCTCAAAGTCATTTTTTTATGACTACTATCACTGATTTTTATTTTTAGAATTTCTTTAAACTCTTATATTTTTCATTTTTCTGCTGAAATTACCATTCTAACAATTCTAGTGAATTCTAACAATGCACTAGAAACTGTTTAGATAGTTTCTAGTGCCCTGATTTTAAGTTAACTGATCTTTTCTCCACCAGTGTCTAATCTGCTAAGCCTATCCTATAGTATAGTTTCTATTTCTCTATTGAGATTCTCTATTTGTTTCCTTATTATGTGTATGTTTTATTGCATTGGCCAAAAAGTTTTTTTGGGTTTTTCATAACATCTTATGGAAAAACTCAAACGAACTTTTTGGCCAACCCAGTACTTTAAATACTTCAATATATGTTGAATCACTGCTTTACAGTCTCTGGTAATTCCATCTTTTTTTTTTTTTTCCTTTTTGGAATCTGTGCCTATTTACTTATTTTTCTTCTTTTCTTCTTCTTTACGTATCTAGTAAGTTTTTATTGGATGATGGACATTATTGAGCTTACTTTCTTGACTGTCTGGATTTTATGGTCTTTGTTAATAGAATGTTGAATTATGTTCAAGTAGACAGTTAATTTTCTAGAGTATGTGATTAACCATTTTGAGTGTTGCTTTTAAGCTTTATTGGGAAATTTCTGTAGTGGAAGTTTTTGTAGTGCTATATTAGCTACATCTTATGTATGTTTTTTCTTAATTTTAATGAATGCTCAGATTAAGTTCAAAAAGAGAAGTGTGGTACATGATAATCTATTATAAGGATTTGACGTTATAAATTTCTCATTAAACTGCCTTATTTAGAAGAACCATGTAATCTTCACTCATTCATTCACCCATCAATTATTATTCCCATGAGAACTAAGAAGATATTAATAAGGAAGAGGCAGATTCTTGGATTTTAGAGTGGGAAATGTACCAAGAGTGGTGGGAATTCTGAGGAAAGGGTAGAGACTTCTGGCTTCAGGAGGTGGTGGGAAGTCAGATTCACGGAGAAAGTGACATTTGAATTGGAAATGGAAGGATTTACATCATCAGGTTTGGTGGAGGAAAAGATATTCCAGGCATAACTTAAGACATATAGACAATTTTGGAGAACCAGTAAAAATCAATTTTCAAAGGTGTCAAATGTGTTAAATGGGGTAATTATAATAGTACTTCATATGGTTACTGCACACATAAAATGAAATAATGCATTAAATTGCTTAGAAAAAATTTGGCATGTGGTAATTACTAAAATGTTTATTTGACAGATTTTGGGAGCATTTTTTAAGCAGGTATGCTAAGCTTATATATCATTAAAAATATTAAATATGAATATATCATTACCTTTGTAACAGATATTTAAAACTGTTGTTATTTTTGTTACTAAAATTATTAAATATTTGTCATATTTTTAAGATTAGTCATTATTGAGAATCTTCTATAAAGATAGACATTTTAATATTCCACCTTTAATCCTGGTTATTACTCAGAAATACATGTCATAATAGTAGAGAAATATGCTTTGAACTTGGCTTTGAAAGGTTTAGATCAATAAATATCTGAACAATTTTACAAAAATAATTTTCACTTCAGTTATACATAATTTACATTTGAAATTTATAATTGGTCTTTGTCATGTTTGATGACCTTGACTTTTTGACATCATTGCCAAGTATTCAAATCTATTATATGGATTCATGTTCTTGTGTTATATCTAGTAATTGATCCATTCTTCATTATGTTAAACCCATTTGGATGTAGAAGGATGGGCTTCTTCCTAATTAACCTTAACTGTTATGATGAAATTATATTACAGATTGACACTGGCAGTTTATTTTATGACATTGTTTATTCAGTGTTTAGAAAAGCACTTAATCATTTAATCTAATAGACTTTCAAATAATAGATTGTTCTGGAAGCCAAAATTTGGCATTTACATTAAAAAAAAACATATTTGACACAAAATTAGGTAAATAATAATGAAAATATTAAGTACCCAGGAGCCATATTTAAATAGTATGCAGACTTTTTATAGAAAATTACATAAATTTCTTGGAATTTAATTATATATAGCAATAAATCAGTAAGAAGATGCATTACTATGTTGAAAGAAATATTGTTCATAGGAGTTGAGATATCATAGGAGACATTCATGTGTTCAAGAACATCAGAAAAGAGGGCTTGTGATTGATGCAAGCCTCTAATACAGAGGCTGGCATTTTTATTTCCTTTTAAGTTAAAGTTCAAGGGTATTCTGTAGTATTTTCTGAGCTGCTTCTACTTTTGCAGGTAATGAGAAAACAAATAACCAAATATAGCTATAGATTTCAAGATGTTTACAATTAGATAAGACATATTTGTATGGGTGAATAAAATTTTTAAAATTTCTTGTTTAACCACATTACTTTATAATTAAGGAAATTATGTTACTTTAGCTATTCATAGGATGATAGGATTTTGTGGCAGAGTTGGGGCTCAACTCAAGGATTTTTTTTCTTTCTTTCTACATTAAACAATGAAAGATGGCTGTGCCTCGTTTTCTCCTTCTGTAAAATGGGTATTATTATCATGCCTTATGCATTTTATCATAATCATTGTGAGGATTAACTGAAGAAATACTTGTAAAGCAAATATTAATTATTAGGAACATAGTAAGGACTCAGTATGTGAAACCAGCAGCAGCAGCATTGGTTCTGTTTTATCTGGCAAAGACTATATTTAGTGCCATAGGAGTTTAGATAAAAGAATGATAATGAAGAATGGAGAAAGCAGATTCGCAGTCAGGTAGTAGAAAACCACAGTACACACTTGTAAAACTAAGTCTTCTAGAGAAAGACAAGTTGGGTATAAATTTTCTGCCACTTACTAACATTAGAATTATGGACAATTTAGTTATAATTTTAAAAGCTTTAGTTTCCTCCAGTTTATAATGGTAAAACCTATGCCCAAGTGTATCAGGGGCACAAATTTGGTGTATTATAAATATCCAGTATATGTTAGCTTTTATTTTACTACTAACCAAACAATTTGATAAAATCTGGCAATTGTCTAGTTAGGTCAGTACAGCCAGAGGAAGTATATATTCAAACTAGCTCGTACTATACACATAAAGCTTAACTCTCAAAATTTAGTCACATCAAGGTTGGATTTTGCCAAGGTTATAAATGAAATTTTAAGTTGTCTTAATAACAACTAGAAATATTTATTTTGCTATTTCTTTTCCATTTTACTTTCAGTTTTGTTGTCTTTTTTTATAAGGATCTCTCAATGAAATGTGTTTAATAAGAACTCTTTGCTTTAAAAAGTTATGTAATTAGTGTTGAAATAATGCTGATAAGTAACATATGGTGATGATATAAATACTACAGTAGATTTTTCTCTATTACAATTATTAAAAAATTGGAAAAGTTTGGTGTCTGTTGTGTTAGTCTAACAGAAGCAATGGGAACAGGATCTTATCATTTCATATTATATTGCTCACTGCCAGAAAAGTGAATTATATATCACTAAAAATAGAATTTTAACCTCCCACTGTACAAAGGGAAATTCTATATTGATAGATATTGACCCTGATGTTTTAATGTATATATACCTAATTTAAGATTTCTAATGTATTTAGAAATTAGAAGGTATATATTATAAAATATTGATAGTAATTTAATGCTAAGAAAAATTAGAAACAAAATAACAGTTTCATTTTTTTTTCCTTTGTCCTTTGAAGAATAAGATCCAACAGACATACTTCAAGAGTAAGGGTATATTAAATACCTACTGCTACATAACAATGAATCCAAAACCTAGCAGCTTAAAAGAACAAACATTTCTTATTTCATGGACTTTGGGAGTGGCTTAGCTGGGCAGTTTTGGCTTAATGTGTCTCATGTAGTTGAAGTCAAGCTGTTGGCCAGGACTGTAGTCTCATCTGAAGTCTTGACTAGGGTAAAGTCTGCTTCTGATCTCATTCACATGGTGCTGGCAGGCCTCAGTTCCTCACAGGCTGCTGCACAGAGAGTATCATTGTCTCTCTGGCTAGTGGCCAGAGGCCTCCTCAGTTCCCTGTCATATTAGCCTCTCTATGGGGCAACTCACAACATAGAAGCTGACTTTCCCTAGAGTAAGTGACTCAAGAGAGAGAGGGCCCAAGGCAGAAGCCACAGGGTTTTATAACCTAACCTTGCAGATGACACACCACCACTTCTGCTATATCCTGTTGCTCATACATACCAACTCTGATAAGAAGTGGGAGGAGATGTTACAGTAAGCAGGAGACTGGAATCCTTGGGAGCCATTTTGGAGACTGGCTACCACTGAGAAGAAATGATTCTCTTTATTTGCTGACAGAGAGAGTTGCTTACCTTGTCTGAGGATTCTGGGCCTATATCCCCTGCCTTAGATGGTGATTTCTGTGAGACTAGCCTGTAAATTCAATAAGTCCTTACCTTAATGATTACTTGGTAAAAAGACAAAGCTTCTGGTCTAAGCAGACATTTGCTTATTTTTTTCCCATGGCTTCCTCCACAGCATTTAGCCTGTTTGACCAGTTCTTCAAGGTTCTGAATCTCTCTATAAAGCAGATTGGAAGGAGGCCTCATTGAGGATATTTATATAAGGTGGTAGAATTCCTTTTATGCCATCTCACCCCTAGAGTCCATGTTTCCACAGCTATTCATCTGCATGCAAGACTGGATTGAAAACAGTTCTTTCACAGTTTAGGACTCCTTACCTCTCTTTTGTGAACAAAAAAGGAATTGGTAAAACTGGGGTCCTTTCCAATAGACTGTTTAAGGAAGATCACAGTTGGGTTGTCTCTGTGACCAGTTGACATGTATAATAAGATTTGAAGAGTTGATGAAAATAGTAAGTTTAACATGTCAGTCGGTGGCTTATCAAAGTGATCATCCTTGACTAGTTGGAGGAATTTTGTTTCATTTAAATTGCATCTATTTTTCACTCAGAACAGATGAATGAAAGAGTATTTAGGCTTTACTCCTGATCCGACCAATTTTTTTTTTTTTTTTTTTTTTTTTTAATCCAGGCTCCAGCACTTACTGTATAATTGATTCTGGGCATCTGATGGATGGCAGGGAAGCCACACCCCCAAGGTCTCTTTCTAGAAACTGCCTTATTTTCTCTTTCCATATGTTTTTAGCCTGCATTTTGGAGTTGAACTTAAGTGCTTATGCAAATATATCAAGGGAGTGATGATTGCTATATGTATTGTCTTAAGCTGTGGATGGCTGGAGAAGAGTAGCAGGCGAGAGCGTAGCCTGACTCTGAAGAGTGGAGCCACTCTTTCAGCTTAATTAACCACATGGGGTGGATTTTATTATTGTTCCCAAACATGTGCTCTGTTCCTAAGAGGTGTACGTCCATTCCTTTTGCCATGTGACTGTCAACGCCTTCCACTAGGCAAAATACACTTCCCATGTCACTGTTAAGCTTGACCATGTGACTTTATTTGCACAATAGCAGAAATAATTCTTCATCAGCCTGGATCCCAGGATAAGATATATGGAACAGTGTTGAGCAGGGTTGTAGTAACTCTTAGACCTTGAGCGAGAAATGGATGTTTATTGTTGCAAACTCCTTAGACTTTAGAGTTGTTTGTTTCCATAACCAGAGCTAATTAGTACACTATATAGACTGTGAAATGGTCATATACTGTGATGGACCCTGTGCACAATATGCCATGACTGCCAACCATAGCGCAGGCTGTCCCCTTGCACTCATTAAGAAAGGACTGATGGTATCCATTGTTTTACACATTTGAAAGTAATGAGGAACAGAACTTTCAACTGTGAAGAATATCCATAAGTATGTATGTTTTCTATCACTATATAATGGATGATCAATAGGCTAGATGGCGGTGAGCAGCTTAAGTTCAAAAACAGAAATGTGGTACATGTTAGTCTGTTATAAGTGTTTGACATTAGAAGTTTCTCAGGAAAGTGACTGTTTAGAAGAACTATGGTATCTTCATTCTTTATTCATCCATCAATTATTCCCATGAGGACTAGGAGGATATTATCAAGGAAGAGACAGATTCTTGGATTAGAACAAGAAATGTATGAAGGGTGGTGGAAATCCTGAGGGAAGAGTATAGATTTCTGGTTTCAAGAGGTGGTGCAAAGTCATGTTTATGGAGGAAGTGACATTTGAATTGACCGGGAAGGAAGGATTTACCTTACGAGGTTTGATGGAAGAAAAGACATTCCAGAAGGTCAGATTCATGAGCAAAATGTCAGAGATGGAAAAGCACGGGATGTTTATGAGAAACAATAAGCATTTTAATTTTAATGGAACATGAGGCACATGGAGGAAAATAGGCTCAGGTGAGAGTGTGAAAAGACGAATGTTAGACACTGGAGTTCAGGCTTTGATTTCTAGGAAATGGGGAAGCGCCAGAGATTTTCAAGTGGGGGATTATATGACTATTGTTATTTCTCAGAAAGATATACCTATACCAGCAATAAGTAGTATATTTGATTCTTCCTATCTATTGTTCTTCTATGTTTTCCCTTTTCTAAAAAACATAATATGAAAATAAATAGTCACTTAAGAACCTTATCACATTGAGTGCTTCTTAGAGAATTCTGATCTCTGGCAAATAAATCTTATCAAATTTTGCTTTCATCACTCACCTATCTGTTTAGAAACTTTAAGTCTTTCCTTACTTCCTGTTCATCAATTCTAAATCTACTGCCTAGTTGCCAGCTTTTCTGTAATATGAGCCCAAGATTTGTGGTAGGACTTCCAGTGTGAAGACATGGAAGCCTACAATGAATAGACGAAGAGGAGATGACAGGAAGGACATAAGGGAGAATCTGAAACCCTAGCGGCCATAAAAGGTAATCTTGCTCCTTTTAAGGAGGTGGCCCAGCCATTTTATATCTGAAGCTACTTGCCTGTAGGTCATATACATAATTGATAGAATTGATGTTTAACCTCAGGTATGTTTTACTATAAAGTAATTAAAAACCTTTACTATTACCTGATGTTGGAGGGAAAAAGAATTTACCAGACTTGGCAGAACATACCAGCTACCACAGAAAGACCAAGATACTGATCTAACTTGTTCTAACATCTAGGGCACTCTTAGTTTTGTAGGCTGATTCCAAAGGCAAATATTCAGCATCTTGCTTACTTTGATCATTTAAGATAAACCTGAGAATGGATAGTATATTCGAGTACTCTGTGAAAAATTTGATAAATACTTAAATTTCTCCATTCTTGGTTATCATCACTACTTCTCTCGGTCTGTAGTTAACTCTAGTCAAAATGGGAAAACAAAAATTATCTCAGTCTATTTCAGACTTAGAGAGGGCAAAGTTGAGAAGTCTATATGCTGCTTTCCAGAACAATCTGGGGTCAAGAGTAGTGGTGATGCTTATCAGGAGAATAAGGTCTAAGGGCAAATACCATGAATCTGTAAGATAAGAGTAGGAGTTTTCTGGGAATTGAACTGAGAAGAGGGGATGAGATGATCACAGAGTTTGGAGAAAGGCTTCCAGGTTTGTTTATTTTCCCCCTTCAAGTTTTATTGAAGTATAGTTTACATATAATAAAATGCACTTACAGTACGATGAGTTTTAACAAATGTGTAACTCACATACACCACCAAAATCAAGACATAGAACACTTCATCACTCCTTCCAAAGTAACCGTATATCCCTTTCAGTTGATTCCTCTTATCCCTGGCTCCAGGAAACCAATGACTGAGTAAAGTAGCTATAATGTATTCAATCTTTTGTGCTTATCTTTTGTTCAGCATAATATTTTTGAAATTCTTCTATGCTGTTTCTACATCCATAGCTCTTTACCACTGAACCACCAGGGAAGTCCCACATTATATTTATGTTTGAATGTTTGATCAACCTTACACTCTTGGATGAATTATCCTTTGTTATGGTTTATTTTAACATTACTGGATTTGATTTGCTCATTTTCTTCAGGATTTTTCCTGAAGAAATTTTAAATTAAAATTTAAAATTTAAAACTGTTCCTATAAATGTCAAAAGCATACTGAATTTTATTATTTTTTGAGTCAGCTCTGATAATTTGTCTTTCAAATAATTTTCTCATTTATGTTGTCAAATTTATAGGGATATGGTTGTTCACAATATTCCCTTATAATTTTCTCTTAACATCAGTAACTTCTGCAGTGATATTTCTTCTTTAACTTACAAAATATTGGTAATTTATATCCTTTCTCTATTTTTTTTGATTGGCTTAACTAGACCTATTTAATTGATCTTTTCAAAGATCTGCATTTGCTTGCATTGATTTTCTCTATTGTTGGTCCATTTTCTATATTACTGATTTAGACTCAGCTTAATTTTTTCTCCTTTCTACCTCTTTGGGTTTAATTTTCTTTACTAGCTTCTTATCACAGGAGCTTGGATCATGGATATTAGATCTTTCTTCTTTCCCTGTATAAGAATGTAAAGCTGTAGATTTCCCTCAAAGCACTGCTTTAACTGCAACTAAGGTTTTGATAAGTCATGTTTTCATATTTGTTAGTTCAAAATATTTTCTAAATTCCTTTGTGACCTCTCTGACCTGTAGCTATTTAGAAGTGTTTTGTTTAATTTCCCTATGCTGGGGGATTCTCTGGATATTTTTTTGTTATTGATGCCTTGTTTAAATCCTTTATAGTCAGAGAACATATTTTGATTTATTTTAATAATTTTAAAATTTGAATAATATAAATGTACTTAATGACACTGAATTGTACACTCAAAAATGGTTAAAGTGGTAACTTTTATGCTATGTGTATTTACCACAATAACAAATGTTAGCTATTATTTCTGAGTATAATAATTTTGAAACTGTCTATTAAGACAATTTTTGAGACTTGATTTACATCTCAGGTCTATTTGGTCTGTGGTAACTTTTCCAGTGCCAGTGTTGTTGGCTAGAGTGCTTAATAACTATCAATTAGGTCAGTCCTTTGAGAATGTTGTTCAAGTCTTCTGTAGCCTCACTGATCTTCTGTCTGGCTGTTCTATGAATTAACAGAAAGGAATTTTGAAATTTCTAACTATAATTGCAGATTTTTCAGTTTTTCTTTTCAGTTCTATTAATTTTTGTTTAGTTCATTCTTGGAGCTCTGTTCTTGAGTGCATGTCTACTTAGTGTTATGTCTTGCTCATGATTGACCACTGTATCATCAGGAAAGGTCCATTTTTTTTCCCTAATGATATTCCTTGCTCAGAAGTCTACTTTGTATGTAACTACCCAACTCTCCTGTATTTAGTAATTGCATAATACATCTTTTTTCCCATCCTTTTATTTGAACCCTATCTGAAATTTTACATTTCAAGTGTGATTCTTACTGTCATTTTCTTTTATTGTTGTTTTAGTCCAACATGCTCACTTACCTTTATTATAACTATCAATGTGATTGGGTTAAATCTATGACCTTACTCTACATTTTCTATTTGTTTCAGGGTTTTTTCTTTTTCTTTTCCTTTTTCTTTTCTTTGGTTGTTGTTTTCTTCTTCTTTTCCTGTTATGTTTTTGGTTGAGTATTTTTGACTATCATTTTATCTCCACTCAATATCTATACCTCAATTCTCAATTTTTTTAGTGATTATTCTGTGTTGAAGGTTTATATATGCATACTTAAGTTATCACAGTTTACTTTCAAATAATATATCTCTTCTCTACTTTATGACAGTATACTGCCATTCCTCCCTCCTGTTTTTTGTGCTATTTGTATCATACATTTACAAACCCTACCATACATTTATAAATCCCAGTCTATTGTTTTTATTTTTTGTTTAAATAGTCTATTTTTTGTGTGTGTGGAGTAGTGTACTATATTCTTTTTTTTAAAGGTTTCTTTTTTTATTGAATGAAAGATTCTTTAAATTCTATAGTGTTTTACAATTTTCAAAAGTTTCACACATATAATTTTCCATAATAACCCTTTTTCCCCCTTACCCCTCTATTGCTCCTCCCCCCGCTTCTTTCTTCCCACTGATAACCACTAGTTTGTTCTCTATGTCTGTGAGTCTACTTCTTGTTTATTCAATAGTTTGTTGTAATTTTTAGATTCCGCATATAAGTGATATCATACATTATTTGTCTTTCTCTGTCTGATTTATTTCACTTAGCATAATGACCTCCAAGTCCATCTACATTGCTGCAAAGGCAAAATTTCATTCTTTTTTATGGCTGAGTAGCATTCCATTATATATATATATATATATTTTTTTTTTTGATGTTTCTGCATGTGAAACGTATCATATGCTTTTAGAGGTGGAAAACCCCTTTCTATTTCATACCAAATTATAAGATTCTCTAGAAATAAGACATTATGCTCAAATATCTAAAATGGAATTAAGAATAGAATATAATTTTCAGACAAGTGGCAAACTACTCTGGTACTCAGGTCAAAATCATTAATGTAATGGCTATGACTACCTACTTCAGAGACAACATGAAAAAGGAATGGGCATTTTCAAGAAGAAAAACATGAACAGAGGAAAGAACTGGAAAAAATTCCATCAAAGTCCCATAGGCTTTAACCATGTCTAATGCTCTTCCCTAAACCAATCTCTGTGTCCACAGAATGCAGTACCGTGGTTGGCTTAGTCTGAGCCAGCATTGGAACCTCTTTCAAAAGAGACAAAAATTTGGGAGTCTTCAGCATGAAGACGACATATAAAGCCACTGAAATGAATAAGATCACCCAGGAAGAAAATTTAGAGAAGAGCCCCAGGAGGGCTCAAGAGGAAATAACTTTTTCAAGAGGAAAATCATGAACTATATATATATATATATATATCTCACATCTTCTTTATCTGTTCATCTGTCGGTGGACATTTAGGTTGCTTTCATACCTTGACAAGTGTAAATAATGCTGCTATGAACATTGGGATGCATGTATCTTTTCAAATTAGTGTTTTGGGGTTTTTGTTTTTGGGTTGTTTTATTTTTTGGATATATACCAAGGAGTGGAATTGCTGGGTAATATGGTGGTTCTACTACCTTTAGTTTTTTGAGAAAATTCCATACTGTTTTTGACAGTGGCTGCACCAATTTACATTCCCACCAGCAGTGTATGAGGGTTCCCATCTCTCCATATCCTTGTCAACATTTGTTATTTTTGTTCTTTTTGATGATAGTCATTCTGATGGGTGTGAAGTGGTAACTCACTGTGGCTTTGATTTTCATTTCCCTGTTGATTAGAGATGTGGAGCATCTTTTCATGTGCCTGTGGGCCAATTATCTTTTAAGTATATTAAAAATGAGGACAATTTTCTTTTATATTTACTTATATTTACTGTTTCTGGTGTTCTTAATTCCTTTGTGTAGATTCAAATCTCAATCTGGTATACTTTTCCTGTGCCCCCCAAATTTCCTTTAACATTCCTTTCAGTGGAGATTTGCTGGTGGAAATTTTTTGCAGTACATGTTTATCTGGATTCTTTACTTCACTTTTTTGAAGGGTATTTATGCTGTGCCCTCAGGGTTTTAACCAGCGGAAGGTGATGTGCCTCTCCACAGTTGGAGATGGGGAGGCACACCTAGACCTCCAGGCTCTCAATGAAGCTGGAGTCCTTCCTGGTCGTGGCACTGAATTTGTAGATGAGGTTGTTTCAATTCAAGGCTTGACAAGAAAAGAGAATAGTTGCTCTCAACAGTCTGCTAGAACAATAAAAATATTACTAGGAAATGATAATAGTTTACTTGTAATAGATCAATAGGAATTTGTAGTGTCATTCAAATATTGAATTTTTTTTTGTTTTTCCTAGCAAGAAGTTTACTAGTGTGAGTTTTAGATTGATTTTCATTCCTGGGGAAGAATTGGTCTAGGTTTGTTTTCGATGTATGTCTGTTTGTTCTCTCCAAGGCAGTGCTTGTTTATGTTTTTCCTCTTGAAAATGCCCATTCCTTTTTCATGTTGTCTCTGAAGTAGGTAGTCATAGCCATTACGTTAATGATTTTGACCTGAGTACCAGAGTAGTGTGCCTCTTGTCTGAAAATTCTATTCTATTCTTACTTCCATTTTAGATATTTGTACATGATGTTTCTAGAGGATCTTATAATTTGGTACAAAATAGAAAGGGGTTTTCCACCTCTAAAAGCCCATGATTTGTTTCACATGCAGAAGTGTCCAAACTTTGTAAGGACAGGTTGATGGCCAGAGCTTATATTATATAGCAATACAATTAGTGAGTTACCTCTTGCCAATATATTTTTTCATTATATATTGGAACTCATGAATTATGATGCCACTTTTCTTCATTCTGTGATAGAACTTTTGCCTATCATATTCTGAAGCTAATCACCATCAGAGAGGCAGTTGTATATATCTTGATAGACCCAGCTCTGTTATATACTGGTGTGTGACTTTTGGCAAGATACTGAACCTCTAATCCTCAGTTCCCATTTCTGACATTTGTTTAGCTTACAGGGTTATTGTGAGTTTAACAAGATAATGCACGTAAACCACTCAGTTATAGTGTCTGCCATACTGATGAAATCAATGTCAAGGATTATTTTAATTAGCTTTTATGTTCAGTGAAATACATGAAATTAAATAAAATTGAATCCTCTCCATTATGGATACTTCAGGAAGCATGGAGAGGACACAAGAGAGATAAACAGTTGAATGGATAAATGTTAATGTTTTTATAATTTAATGGAATGTCTTAGTAGCTATGATATAAAGAGAATACAAATGGTTTCTTGAGAAGCTTTTTGTTGTAAAGCAGAACTAATGGTACAACACAATAGGAAGGTCACTGGGCTTTGTATCAGCAGACTTTGCTTTATCATGGCTCTATCACTTCCTATTACCTAATTTTTGCAAATATAACTATTATCCTTTCTGGCCTTACATAGGAGATAAACTGCTTCTGGAGCCCCTTGACAAAAGTGAGAAAGGTTCTGATGCTCTGTCTGGAAGGACCATTGGTAGCCATGAATAGATGAGCTATACTCCTGAAGTAAGTAACTGAATGCCACTTGTTATGGGCTAAATTGTGTCTCCCTCTCCACCCCCCCACCCCAAATTTATGTGTTGAAGTCTTAGCTCCTAGTACCACAAAATGGGACTGTATTTGGAGATATGGCCTTTAAGAAAATAATTAAGGTTGAATGATGTCATTGGAGTGAACCCTAATCCAATATGACTGATGTCCTTATAAGAAGAGGAGATTAGGACACAGACATACACAGAGGGAAGACCCTGTGAAGACACAGGGAGAAGACAGCCACCTACAAGGCTTTCAGAAGAAACTAACCCTGCTGACACCTTGATCTTGGACTTCTAGCCTCTAGCACCATGAGTAAATAAATTCCTGTTGTTTGAGCCACCTGGTCTATGGTACTTTGTTATAGCATCCCTAGCAACTAATACACCACCTGTCACCTTTGCCCAGAGTCTCCTTGTTAAACTGGCTTCTTCAAGGGCTTGGGGACTTCACTATGTGGGTAATATCATAAACTTATGAGGAGCCCTCTTCATGCTTCCCTTAAACAAAAAGAATTAAATTAAATGTCTGTAAAGTGAAAAATGACTGAACTCACATTTGAAAGACTCTGTTTTCCTTTAAATGCTGGGGTTTGACAGTATGTCATAGATTAAAGCCCATCAAGATATGGCAATGTGGCTAGCTGTGGCTCTTCTCTGAACCCATGAACTAAGTTCCCTTTACACAGAAAGATTCCTCTGAAGGAGGAGAGCAAAGAAAAAAGATAGGCACATCCTTCTAGTTTCCAGAGATTGATATATGAATATTAGATGCTGCTATCTAGCCTAAAAGGAAAGTGAGTGTGCCCTCAAGACAAATGTACTGAAGGAGTGACTGCCTTTAGGAAGCCAAAGGGATAGTTCAGATAATCTATTACAAAAGCTCACTAGGGAAGACCTCATGTTCTGAATGTTAAATTTTCAAGTGGTTCTTTTGTCATCAAAAGTAGCAGGTTCATTGCAAAATGTAGGTGACTTGCAACAGCATTTTAAGTTAACAGCCAGTATTTGTTTGTTGTTGCTGCCGTAACAAATTACCTCAAATTCGGCGGCTTAAAACAACAGCCATTCCTTATCTTATAGTCCGTGAAGTCAGAATCTGGGCATAACATGGCTCAGCTAGGTTCTCTCAGCTCAGCACCTTCTAAAGGCTGAAATCAAGGTGCCAGACAGCCTGGGCTCTTACCTGGAGGCTCTGGGGAAGAGTCTGCTTCCAAGCTCACTGGTGGTTTTTAGAATCCAGTTGTAGGACTGAGGTCCCCATTTCCTTAACCCCCTTCTTTTTCAAGCCAACAGTAGCAGGTCAAATCCTTCTCCTGCTTTGACTGACTTTCTCTTCTGCGACCAGCTGGAGAAAGATCTCTGATTTTAAGGGCTCATGTGATTAGGTTAGGTCTACCTGGATTATCTCCCTATTTTAAAGTCAGCTGATTAGTGATCTTAATTACATCTTCCAAGTTCCTTTTGCTGTATAATCTAATATATTCCTGGGAGTAATGAACAAATGTTACAGGAGCCAGAATTCTGCCAACCACACATCTTTAAGTGATATTCTCTTAGCTTACCTAAATGAATTTTTATTTCATTTTGGAATAGTTATGAACATGTAGGTAGCATTTAAGTAATGGCATTTTGACTTCCATGGATACACATGTCTTTGCTTTCTTTTTTTTTTTTTTTTGCGGTGCACGGGCCTCTCACTGCTGTGGCCTCTCCCATTGCGGAGCACAGGCTCCGGACACGCAGGCTCAGCAGCCATGGCTCACGGGCCCAGCCACTCCGCGGCATGTGGGATCTTTCCGGACCGGGGCACAAAACTTTGTCCCCTGCATCAGCAGGCGGACTCTCAACCACTGCACCACCAGGGAAGCCTGATAATTTTCATTTTTAATGAGTTCTTAGTAATGATATTACTACTAGTCCAGCATCCACGCTTTGGAAACCACTGCTTTAGTTTGTTTTATTTTTATTTTTTCTATTTATGAAAAAGCACACATTTGCTGCTTCATGTCTCTGGGGATACCTGTAATATACATGTTACTATAAATATTTTATACTTATCCCATCAAATAATGTGCATAGAGTAGAAATCTGAGAAAAAAAGTGGCATGGAAAGAAAGGAGCCTGGTCATTAATGATACTTAGGACATTTCCTTATATGTACCATGCAATGATGAGTTTGTTTTTAATCTCTTATTTATTTTCTTGCTTTATCTAAATATGACCCTATAAATATTAAACATAAGACAGTAAGAGGGTCTGGTGACAATGGAGAGCCAAAGAAGAAAGTGAATTGTTAACATTCAAATGTTTCCATTGGAAGTGAAATGTTCAGGGGAAATTTTTTAAATCCTGATTTAAATCTCATGCTTCGTCTGCTGAACCAAATACTCATGCTTCATCTACTGAATGAAATAGGAAATATCTGCTAAAACTTTATCCCAAAATGTAGCAAAGTACTTTTGTCAGTGGTATAATTGTCCACACTGAATAAGGCTATGTCTATTCAAAAATGTTTGTTATCTCCTTTTCGTGGGGAAGGAGAAATATATTTCATTGTGAAGGTGGGAAATCTTTCAGCAAAGTAGGATATTGTTTCTTACAGATGACAGTTATTTCTTTCATGTTATGTAATTCCTATTGATGGTAATTATCACTAATTCTAATGAAGATAATATTGATGAATTGGTTATCATAATAGTGGTTACTATTTATTAATACCGAGTATATAATACCAGATATTACTATATAAGAGAAAGGTCAAAACTCGAATCTGTAAATGGAGACATTGAAAAAAAACATTCTCTGTTCAATTTAGTGAACGTGGCAAGGTTACATGTAAGATACAGTAGACATGGACTTTGGAAGCATAGAAGCGAGTGGAAGTTTCAGAGGAGATGAAAAGAATTCTGATCAAAGAAGAGGGAAAAAGATGATAATGAAAAGCATTACTTTCCCTTTTCTCCATGATGTCACAGTGGATTTCTAATTGTCTTTTCTGACTTGTTTTCTTCAATACAGCTCTAGCCAGTCTGCTAGTTTCTTAGAACCTCATTGGGAAAAGCAGGAAAATATATTCCTCAATACCTCCAATATTCTACATGGAATCTTTTGAAGTCCAGGGAATCTGACTCTGAAATAAGTTCCCCTAAGCACCCCTGCTTAGAAGGAAAGAGCACCAAAGGCCATGGGAGAGAGCAAATGGGTTTTATACCTTGACATTGTTAAGAAATTTCTAGTTTCTTAAATTTCTTGCAGTTTTGATACTTAAATTTTTAATATTCGTGCTTTGAATTTTAATAAACTGAAAATGATTTATACTATGAGTTTGTGACAAGAATAGACTTAGGAGCAATGCCAAAAGTTAATATGTAGCCCAGCACTGGGCTGAGGCTCTAGTTGCCGGGGGCAGTTCATGACCAAATAGGCAGTTAGGTATGTATCCTGTGTAGGGTGGGCCACTTTTACATAATGGTGACAATGAATTGGAA
Source organism: Delphinapterus leucas (assembly GCF_059928025.1). Taxonomy (NCBI): domain Eukaryota; kingdom Metazoa; phylum Chordata; class Mammalia; order Artiodactyla; family Monodontidae; genus Delphinapterus; species Delphinapterus leucas. The sequence continues at coordinate 28,900,113 of NC_143132.1, forward strand.
GCAAATGAACAAAACTGCCAGTTGGTAAACCTTGGGTTTACCTCAGATCGTTGATGGTTCATGAAATCTGGAATAACAACCCCAAGAATTCTCCCTTATATCAGCAAGTTTGTTGCTGTTCAAAGATGCTTCCCTGGGAGCTTAGAAGCTTGAAGCAACTACAGAAGTTCCAGAGGGCTTTGTCACAGAAGAAGCCAGAGATAAATATCTGCTAGGTGCCACTGTATATTTTTCTTTCTTCAAGTTACAAATTGCTACTATGAATCCTAGAACCAGATAGCACTCATGTAACGTACTTTGAGATTAAGTGGCTGACCCATCAATGGGAGTGAATTTACATGTGTAGAAATGTCTTTCAAACCAAAATCTAGCGGCATGCGGGTCTAGAAGGGTCAATAATAGGTATTAAAATCCTGCCAGATAGGTTTGGGGTCCATGTGTCTGTTGTGTATATGATGTGGCAGAGGTCCTGCTTACAAGAGCGGCCTATTTCTGTTTGAAGGTTGTTATATTTGGGGAGAAGGGAGGGTTTTTCTTACTCTGGCTTAGCTTCTAAGAGATATGGTAAGAGAAAGGGAAAAGTTAATGGAGAAAACAAAATACGCTGTGGCCTTGGGGAATATTCTTCAGAGAAGAAGTATAGCAATGTTCTTTTTCACCAGCTTCATGAAGTGTAATGACTGGTACTAAAGAGACAGAAATACTAGTTTAAAGTGCATGTGATGTGCCAGGCAGTAGGCTAGATGTTTACATTTGATTCCAATTATCAACCAATTTGGGGAAACTGAGGCTCAGAGTAGCAGAAGGAATATGGATGGACTGTAAGTCCGGGTGTATCTGGCTCCCAAGCCCACCCCACATCCTGAAGTGCTGACAAAATCTGATTGGAACAGCCACTGTGACCTGCATGACTTTTGCAAAAGTCACAGCGTTCTCATATGTAAAACAGTAGATCATCTTCTAAGGTTTAATCAAAAATCTAAAAACATGACTGCATTCCCAGGAAGTTAAAAGAATTTCACAAGGGCATTGGCAAAATCTCTTCTACCACAGGCTAAGTAATTTCCCCCAACTTTGTAAAAACACTCACACCCATTTAACTTCAGTTTATTCAAAGTCCTTTGGGTGTAAATAAATGAGATGTTTTAACAAGGTAATTACTTTTAGAAAATAGATAGCATAACAAATTACAGAACAATTGGCAGCAGGAATAACTTTCTTGGTTTTACTCCTTCTAGATTGGCTAATTTATTTTCATTCCCCAAGAGGAGCAAGGAACGTTGAGCATGGCCCTAATTAAAGTCCTGTCACAAGTGTCATAGAAATTTAGGCTCGCACTAAAGCCTTGACTTCAGCTGCAAATCTCTAAGTGACCTGGTCCCTGCTCACCTCTCCAGCTCGTCTCCCATCTCTCACGCGAAGCCACATTAGCCCTCTTGCTGTTCTTTGAACACTCCAGACTCTACTACCCCAGGCCTTTCTCTTCTCATTGCCCGGAATGCTCTTCCCATAGATACTTTCCTGGTTTATTCCCTTGCTGTATTCAGATTTTGACACTAAGGGCTCCGCATCACAGTGGCGTTGTTGGACCACGCTGGCTTAAAGAGTGTGTTCCATCTACCCCCATGGGCCCTCTCTATACTTTTGCTCCGCTCTGTTTTTCTTCATAGCACTTACTGTTATATTGCACATTTATTTTTTTATTTATTCCCCAAACCCTTCAATAAAACCCCACTCTAAGCTCCAAGAGTGCAAGGAACGTGCTTATCTTGTTTTATCAGTCTACTCTAGCTCCTAAGACAACCCTGGTCAAGCCAATGCCCAATAAATGCCATATTTGCTGAATCAAGTGAATGCATGGTTGTAACTTTTGTTTAAAATGTTTAAAAGTATTTCATCTGAATAAAGCTTCTCATGGAAATTAAAACCAAGCAAAAGGGCTCATCAGATTAGTTTTTTTTCTCTGTCTTTGACTTCAAAAGCAGTCTGAAAATTCCTGGGATAGGGCAAGACACAGAAGCTAGCATCAGTTTAATTAAAGAGGAGCCATTTGAAATAGCAGAGTCACTTTGACCCCGTGTTAATGAGGGAAAACTGACGTTGCAGCTGGGGCTCCTCTCCTGGCTGTGTTGCTACTGCCTTGCACATGTGGCTGGAGTACGGTCCCCTGCACCCAGGCTGCCACTGAGACGGCAGGTGGTGCCACTTGCCTGGGCAACCAGGGCATCTCCTGTGGGAACGTCAGCCATGCAGTGTCATTAATGTGACGACATGGAGGAGCCCTTTCCTCTACAGCAGGTGTTTGGGAGCAAAATTTATGAGGATCCCGGAGTCAGGAACTGGGATAAAACCTGCTTCCTAGGATGCCAGTATATGGAATAATTACATCTGTGAGTGATAAAGAGATTGAGAGGAGAAAGGCAAGCGGGGTGGGGGGGGGAGTGGGCAGGATAACTTGCTTATCTGTCCGTTCATGTTCACATACCCCAGGAGAGAGGGGCTCCCAAGACGCTTCATTGAGCCTTAGATGCATTCCTCACATACAGGTTTACTCTCTCAATTTTGAGAGTATGCTGTGAAGAAAATGTTCATTTATATTAATGACATTTTATTTCAAAATGGAACCTTTTTTTCAAAAGTGGAACCTATAACCCATGTTGTTGAAAGCCTACTATGTGACAGTCTTTGCACTAGCAACTGAGGCCACAAAGTATAACAAAACATGATTCTTCTCGACAAGGTGGGGTATGGAAACAATGTTTTAGGTACTCTGTGAGAGGTATGAACAAGATGTTATGGGCTCCCCATGGAGAATGTATCAGTAACTGGGGGAAGCAGGGAAGGTTTCAGTTAGAAGATGATGGGTGAATTTGAAAGATAGTGGGAATTTTTCAGGCAGAAATGTCGGGGAAAATTTGCACCATGCAAAGAGAGCAACAGATATCAAAACAATGAACTGGATTTTAGTAATGGCAAGAATTTCATTTTGGCTGGAGCGTAGGGTGTGTTTTTGTGTGTGTGCGTGTGTCCACTTGGGTGGGTATATCAATGTTTGTTCAGGAAAATTTCAGACACTTTCTAAATTTCAAGGTTGAAATGTTTAATTCAGGGAATTAGAAGCTTATATTCATTGGAAGGCCTTGGGGAGATAAAGATAACTGTAGTGCGGAATATCTATGGAATGATTCTCAAGAGCCACTCAGAAGGTGCTTCAGATCTCATAACCACCCAAGCACCTGCTTGCAATATCTGAGGAATAATGCCCTCTTTTTCTCTCTACCTTCCAAGTCTTGTATGGTGCCTCTCAATGGTTGATTCTAACTCAAAACATCATATTCCCAGCATCCTCTTTGTTCTTGGCTTCTTCCAACCTTAGGGAGACTAGAATGCTGCTGAACTGATGGGAGACAAGTGAGTTCAGTGAGATAGGTAAGGTTGGCTGGCATCCTGTTGTAAGGCTTTCATGACCCAGTACGTGCTTATACTTTATCTTAGAATCATTGGGGAAATTGTTAAATGTCTTAACACAGGGAATGAAATGCTTAACTGAGTTTCAGAAAGATTAATCTGTTACTTTTATTACCAGAAAACTAATTCTATACATTTACAGAGGAAAAAATTAGGGAAGAAACCTATGACATTCTGGTAATTATGCAAAGTTTGGATTAAAGGAATAAAGATAGAAGGCAGAGAGGCCAGTTGCTTTCCAAGCTCTTTCCTTGCCTTAACAAACAAGTTTTGGTTCTGTAAACATTAAATTAAATTAGCACCTCTAGTTGTGCTTCCAGAAAGAGAAGTGCCCAGATAGTCTCCACTTTCATACTTCCCAGTCCTTATTCAACTGACTGGAAACAAAAGTCTGTCTCTGCAAAGGTCACCCATGACTTCTGTGGCAGAGAATGCTAGCTGTCTATTGGAAATCTGCATTGCCCTCGTACAGCTGTAAAGTGGCTGCTTGACTATGGACTATCGTTCCCCAGCCCTTTGTATCTACATGGGACCATATGACTGAATTCTGTTCCTTGGAATATGGGTAAAAGTGAAATACACCACATCTAGAACTGGTGCGTAAAAGCCTTCCGCACCATCGAATGAGCTCTCTTCCCAGCTGCAGGCCAGATGAAGCCCTGCTGGATGACCTTGGAAGCCACAAAATAAGAGTCTCTAGGAACTTAGGTCGGGGGACCAGCTTTACCCCCGCACTACACTGCCACCACCAACACCAACTGAACCTTACATAAGCAAGAAAAATACTTCTATTTCACTAAATCACTGGCATTTTGGAGCTTTTCAGTTCCATAGCTGGTAATACTTTTCTTTATGCTACTCTGTAGCAGTAAGTACCATCTCTTTAGCATGTGATGCTGGTGGGCATTTAAGAGCGAATGTCTTTTGGCTACCTGAAAATGTAGATAAGGTATTTAGGAGGGTCTGAATATACAGGATTTTGGAGTCATTGGCACATAGGTAGAAGTTGAAACCATAGGTAGGATGGTTCAGGAAAAAATGGATAGAATGAGAAAAGAGGGCCAAAGTAGGAATCTTGGGGAGTCCAGCAGTAAAGGTGCAGGCAGAGGAACAGGTGGCAGCAAAAAGAGAATAAACTACATTCTGTCCTAGAATTCATGAGAATTCAAAGGAAGTAGGACAAAGTCAAAGGCTGAGGATAAATAATGTTTCACTAGAGTAAGAGAACAAAAGTAAGATCGCTGTGCAGTGAGGAGTGAAAAAAGGTAGTGCAAGGAGAGACAGAAACTGCAGGTGATTCTAGATTGCAGCAGTATGGGAAGGAGACACATACCTTCAGGATCAGCAAAGTGAGAAGATGTATTTTTAGTGTGAAGATGAGTTACATAGGCTTGTAAGCTGAAAAAGAAGAGCCACCAAGAGAGGATATATTGAAGATGAAAAAGGAGGTGAACGTTAACAAGGGCTTGGAGGACACAGTAGAATGGAAAATCCATGAGGAGAGGGCCTTCATCTGTTTTGGTTAACACTGTATCCCCAGATTTGAATATTCTGACACTAGAAGGCACTCGATAAGCAGTTATTGAAAGAACCCATGAAGAGAGGAAAAGGGAAGGGAGGGGAAGATGAAATCGAGAATACAGATAGAGGTGTTATCTTTGGAAGGACGAGGAACATGCAGATAATGTAGGGGGTGGAGTTTGTGACTGATGGTTGCTATTTTCTCTGTGAGGTAGGAGGCTAGGCCATCTGTTAAAAATGAGTGGGCAAGTCCAGCTAAGTGATTTCAGGAAGAATGATAAAGGTTTGTAACATTACTGGCATAAATAAATATAGTTATTTACTTAAGATGAAATTACTGGACAATTCTAACAATGCACAAATTGTGAGAATAAATTCATTCATTTGAGATTGTTTAAAGAAAGATTTACAGAACACAAACTACTGGACCACAGGATATATTTAATCTTTGGTAAGATTAAGGTTTAGGCTTAAACCCTGAATATAAATTTGTTTTCAGATTATTTAGAGCAAAGTTGGCTGCATGTTTTATATATTATACAATTTCAGACACTACAGCAGTCTTTCTCCATGAACTGTCTTTTTTCCTTCCAGTTTTATTGAGATATAATCGACATACAGCACTGTATATGTTTAAAGTGTACTTCATCATTTGGAAAAAGAAGTAGTCGTTAATTTTTTGGATTCAGCTAACAAGTTTTAAATAATGCCTTTTATGAAGAAAACATAAGTGAATAAATTCTATGTGAACACTTAAATAAATATTACAGTGGGAGACTGGCTCTGAATTGTAGAGTTCATAATGTTGACCATAACGAAGACTCCTATGGCAATAAAGAGCTGTTTGCTTGGTATTTTAATATACTGTCAAGGCATGTACTTTTGCTTAATTACCCTTTTCCAGAGTAGATCCATATAACCTTGCACATGCCTTCACTCATTCCTTCAAGGAATTTTTACTGAACACTTTCAGAGTGTTGGGGACATAGTCAAGACCAGAATAACATGCTTTTCCTGACCTCATAGAGATGAATAAATGAATATTTTCATTAGCCTCACAATGAGCTCTTCGCAAATTTTCTACATGAACCACAGACTCCTCCCTCTTCACAATTTTATTAAGACTCCATGCTGAATTGGGCTAACCAGTTAATTGCCCATATCTCATTTTGCCATGATCATATGGGAAAAGCAGGGATGTGAGCAAGTCATCATTTCATTTGCTTGGAAGAGTATACTAATACCATGATTAAAGGTTTTATGTTGTGTGAAAGGCTGTGTGAGAGAAGTGGACAGTGGAACCCATGTTTGGTGTGTAAGTAGCAACATTTTAAAATATGGTCAAAACACATTTGACTTTTTAAGTACAATGATCTGCCAGTATACATATGCTTTGGGGTTACTCTCCATTAGGCTGGGGCAATTCAGAGGTAATGCAATAAATGTCATTATCTGTGGAAGTCCCTTTGGTTATCATTGTATTATGATTGATATTGGTAGTGGGTTCTCTGAGGACAGAAGCTTGTCCAGGGAGATAAAATTTGAATCTTAGCTTTAACCACATATTTTTCCCCCTAATACGGAGTGGCTCTGGAGTTTCATGCTTCAGATAGGAGTTGAACATTTTAATTTATAATTTTATATTATTATTAGAGAGCAGTGAGTTGAGATTAGGAAATCTTTATTTTTCAGTCACTGTATGAAGGTAAATATTTCCTGCTGTAAGAAGCCATATTTGCCAAGATAATTTAATTTTACAATGATTATTTATTTTTATTTATTTATTTTTTTTGAGGTATGCGGGCCTCTCACTGTTGTGGCCTCTCCCGTTGTGGAGCACAGGCTCCGGATGCACAGGCTCAGCGGCCATGGCTCACGGGCCCAGCCGTTCCGCGGCATGTGGGATCTTCCCGGACCGGGGCACGAACCCGTGTCCCCTGCATCGACAGGCGGACTCTCAACCACTGCGCCACCAGGGAAGCCCCTACGATGATTACTTTTTATATCATTAAACTGTGTATATAAATAAAACTAAGCTGTAGATTAAAAGGTCCTTTCGTATTTATAAATAAAGTAAGGAAATTCTTTTTTGGTGAATGTTACAAATTATTTTTTAATTGTGGAAAAAGACACATAGCTTGAGATGTATTCTTTTTACAGAACTTTAAGTGTACAAAACAGCATTGTTAACTATAAGGACAATGTTGTATAGCTGATCTCAAGAACTTTTCCATCTTGCATGACTGAAACTCTAAATCCGTTGAACAGCAATTCTCCATTTTCCCCTTCCACCAGCCCATGGCAACCACTATTCTTCTTTCCGTTTCTGTGAGTTTGACTATTTTAGATAGTCATATAAGTGACTCCACTATATAAAAGTGGAATCATGTATTATTTGCCCTTCTTTCACTGGTTTATTTCACTTCGCATAATGTCCTCAAGATTTATCCACGTTATTGCATAGGACAGTATTTCCTTTTATTCTTATAGCTGAATATCAATATTCCATTGTGATATATATATGTGTGTGTATATATATATGTGTGTGTGTGTGTGTGTATATATATATATATGTACATTTTCTTTATCCATTCATCTGTTAATGTATATTTAGGTTATTTCCACCTCTTGGCTATTGTCAATAATGCTGCAATAAACAGAGAGTGCAAGTATCTCTTCGAGATTCTGATTTCAGCTTTTTGGATAAATATCCAGAAGTGGGATTACTGAATCATATAGTAGTTCTATTTTTAACTTTTTGAGGAAACTCCATACTGATTTCCATTGCAACTCACCATTTTACATTCTGACTAATAAGGGTCCAAATTTCTCCACATCCTCACCAACATTGGTTAGAGTGTGTTTGTGTTTGTGTGTGTGTGTGTGTGTGTGTGTGTTTATGTGTGTCTGTGTGTTTATAATGACCATCCTAACAGATGTGAGGTGATATTTCATTGTGGCTTTGATTTGCATTTCTGTGATTAGTGAGGATGAACATCTTTTCATACCTGTTGACCATTTATATATCTTCTTTGGAGAAATGATTATTCAAGTCCCTTGCTGATTCTTATTTATTTATTTATTTATTTGTTTATTTTTGGCTGTGTTGGGTCTTCGTTTCTGTGCGTGGACTTTCTCTAGTTGCGGTGAGCGGGGGCCACTCTTCATAGCGGTGCGTGGGCCTCTCACTGTCGCGGCCTCTCTTGTTGCGGAGCACAAGCTCCAGACGCACAGGCTCAGTAGTTGTGGCTCACGGGCCTAGTTGCTCCGCGGCATGTGGGATCTTCCCAGACCAGGGCTCGAACTCATGTCCCCTGCATTGTCAGGCAGATTCTCAACCACTGCGCCACCAGGGAAGCCCCCTTGCTGATTCTTAAAATCAGATTTATTTACTTATTTTGGCTGTTGAGCTGTCAGAATTTCTTATGTATTTTGGAGATCAACCCCTTATCCAATATATGGTTTGCAAATATATTCTCCCATTCAGTAGATTGTATTTTTACTTTATTGATTCTTTCCTTTGCTGTGCATCAGCTTTTTAGCTTGATGTAGTCCCATTTTATTGTTGTTGCCTGTGCTTTTGGTGTCATATCCATGAAATCATTGCCAAGACCAATGTCATAAAAAGTTTCCCCTATGTTTTCTTCTAGGAGTTTTATAGTTTCAGGTCTTACATTTAAATCTTTAATCTATTTTGAGTGGATTTTTGTGTATTGTGTAAGATAAAAGTTTCATTGGTATCTGTGTCCATTTTTTGGCCAGTACCATACTGTTTTGATCACCATAGCTTTGTAGTATAGTTTGAAATCCAGATGTGTAATGCCTTCAGCTTTCTTCTTTCTCAGGATTGCTTTAGCTATTCAAGGTCTTTTGTGGTTCCGTACAAATTTTAGTATTTTTCTATTTCTGTGAAAAATGCCACTGAAATTTTGATAGCAATTGAATTGAAACCATAGATGGTTTTGGATAGTATGGGTATTTTAACAATATTAATTCTTTCCATCTGTGAACATGGGATATCTTTCCATTTATTTGTGTATTTTTTTTCATTTCTTTCATCAAAGTCCTATAGTTTTCATTGCACAGATCCTTTACTTCCTTGGTTAACTTAAATTTATTCCTAAGTATTTTATTGTTTTTGATGTTATTATTATAAATGGGATAGTTTTTTAAATTACTTTTTCAGGTATTCTGTTGTTAGTGTATAGAAATGCCACTGATTTCTGTATGTTAAGTTTATATCTGCAGCTTTACTGAATTTGTTAATTCTAACAGTTTTTTTTTCATTGAGTCATAAGGATTTTCTATATATACAATACATCGTCTGCAAATAATGACAGTTTTACTTCATTTCCAACTTGGATATTTTTAATTTATTAATCTTGTCTAATTGCTCTAGCTAGGACTTTCAGTACTATGTTGAATAAAAATGGTGAGAGTGGGCACCCTTGTCTTATCTTTGATCTTGAAGGAAACGTTTCCAATCTTTCCCCATTGTGTATGATGTTTGATCTGAGTTTGTTGTACCTGGCCTTTATTATGTTGAGGTACGATCCTACTCTACACAATTTGTTGGGTTTGTTTATTTATTTATTAATTTTTATTAAAAAAGATTTATTGGAGCATAGTTGATTTACAGGGTATATTTATTTTTTATAGTTTGTGTTTTAACCTGTATACCAGAATTAAAAGTGATTTACAAACACCATTGAGTATTACAGCACTCTCTATTTGTCTAAATATCTACCTTTGCCAGCAATATTTATGCTTTTGTATTGCTGTTAAATGCCCCTTTGTTTCCATTTGAAAGACTCCCTTTAGCATTTATTTTAAGCCAGGTCTAGTGGTGATGAATTTTCTTAGATTTTGTTTGTCTCGGAATGTCTTTATCTTTCCTTCATTTCTAAAGGACAGCTTTGCCAGGAATGATATTCTTGATTGGCAGGTTTTTCTTTGAGCTTTTTGTACATATCATACCACTCCCTCCTGGCTTGCTTGTAATGTTCCTGCTGAGAAATTCACTGATAATCTTTTGGTTCTGGTAGCAATTCCAAAGCTATGGGTGTGTATGTGTTGTTGGGGGGGAGGGGTTGTTTCTCACACAGCACCAAGTAATTCTTCAACACCAGTAGCATGTCTGAGAATTCAACTCAATTCTGACACTATCTACCTGGAGATAGCATCAGATCCCACAGATTAAGGATTCAGTTCTACAAGATCATCTCCCTCAACTTTAGAGGTCAGTGTAAGACCAGGTTATTACCTGTACTTCTGATTGACTGGCTATAAATCAGAGGTTCCCATGATCTCCTCAGGTTTGATTAATTTGCTAGAGCAGCTCATAGAACTCAGAGAACTATTTTACTTACTAGATCACTGGTTTATTATAAAAGGATATAACTCAGGAAGAGCCAGATGGAAGAAGCATAGAGCAAGATATGGGGAAAGGGTGTGGAACTTCTATGCCCTTTCTGGGTGTGTCACTCTCCCTGAATCTACACATGTTCACCAACTAGGAATCTTCAAACCCCATCCTTTTGGGGTTTTATGGAGGCTTTATTACATAGGAGTGATTGATTAGCTCATTGGCCATTGGTGATTGATTCAAACTCCAGCCCCTCTCCTCTCCTTGGATGTTGAAGGGTGGGACTAAAAATTCTAAACTTCTAATCACATGGCTGGCTCCACTGGAAACCCCCATTCTTAGGGGTCCAAAAGTCACCTCATTAACATAAAAAAGACACCTTTACAACTTTCATCACTCAGGAAATTCCAAGGGTTTTGAGTGCAACATGCCAGAAACAGGGATGAAGACCAAATATATATTTCTTATAAGCCACAATATCACAAGTCTTATGGAGGTTCTCCTGTGTATGATGAGTTTCTTTTCTCTTGCTCCTTTCAAAATTCTTTCTTACTTAGTGTTTGACTTTTGAGAATTTGATTAAAAATATGTCTCTGGTTGGACTTCTTTGGATTCATTCTAGTTGGAATTTGTTAGTCTTCTTGAATCTGGATGTCCATTCCTTTCCCAGATTTAGGATGTTTTCAGCCACTGTTTGTTAAAATAACTTTCTACCCCTTTCTCTTGCCTTCTCTTACTGAGATTCCCACAATGAATATACTGATCTACTTAAACAATGTCCCATAAATCCCTTGGATTTTCTTATTCTTTTTCATTCTTCTTCTTCTTCCCCTTCTCCTCCTCCTCCTCCTTCTTCTTCTTCATTGTTGTTTTTCCTTTGGTTGCATAATTTTAAATGACCTATCTTCAAGTTCGCTTACACTTTCTCTGATTGATAAAATCTGCTGTGGAACCCCTATAGTGACATTTTCAGTGCAGGTTTATATTCTTCAGCTCCAAAATTTGTTTGGTTCTTTTAAAATATTTTCTATCTCTTTGTTGATATTCTCATGTTGTTTATGCATTGTTTTCTGGAGCCCATTAAACATCTTTATGACAGTTATTTTCAATTCTTTTTCAGGTAAGTCATATACCTCTGTTTCTTTATGTTTGTTTTCTGTAGATTTCTTTTGTTCCTTTGATTGGGCCATGTTTCCTTCTTTCTGCATATATTTTATATATTTCTGTTGGGATTTTTAAAATTTTATTTAAGTTCTTTAAATAAATTTATTTACTTAGTTAGTTAGTTAGTTTTGACTGTGTTGGGTCTTTGTTGCTGCACATGGGCTTTCTCTAGTTGTGGTGAGCAGAGGCTACTCTTCGTTGCGGTGCATAGGCTTCTCATTGTGGTGGCTTCTCTTGTTGCAAGCACAGGCTCTAAGCACTTGGGCTTCAGTAGTTGTGGTGTGTGGGCTCAGTAGTTGCAGAGCATGGGCTCTAGAGCACAGGCTCAGTAGTTGTGGTGCATGGGCTTAGTTGATCCGTGGCATTTGGGATCTTCCCAGACCAGGAATTGAACCCATGTTCGCTGCATTGGCAGGCGTATTCTTAACCACTGTGCCACCAGAGAAGTCTGGGATTTTTGCACTTGAAAAAGCAGCCACCTCTCCCAGTCTTTACAGACTGGCTTCATGGAGGTTAAGACCCTCGCCAATCAGCCAACTGGAGGTTCCAAGGGCCTCTGAAACCTTTTTGCTGGGCAATATGACTTCTCTGGGCCTGTATGGACAACTTCTCAATTGTTGATTTCTTTTTCAGGAGTCTGTAATATTTTGACTGTCTGTGGCTCTGCAAGTTCTCTAGTTTTACAAAAGCAAGCCCCCCAGTCCTCCTTATTGTCATTGCCTCAAGGCCTCAGGAGTATAGCAGCTCTCTTTCAGTGCTCTGAGTCAGATACCAGTCACTTGGGCAGCCCTCTGAAAGCCACAACCCTGAAAACACACTCCACTCTTCTCCCTCCCTCCTGAGGAAGAAACCTCAAGTTATTCACCTTCTCTTGATCATGCTGTGCTGTGCCAGCTGTGGCAAGCCACCCGTCTCTTTCCTATGTTCTGAATGGTCCCCAGACATCCAAACTATGTTGGTTCCATCAGTGTTCCAAGTGAGGTGAGACAGAAACCAGTCTCTTGAGCAGTCCTCTCAAGAGCTGGAAAGCTGAACACATGCTCCACTCTTCTCCCTCCCTCCTGAGGGAGAATCCTAAGGTTGGGCTGCTTTTCCCAATTGCACTTAGCTGTGCTGGCTGCAACAATCTACCCAAAGGTTTCCTTTGTTTTCAGACGTTTCTAGACATAAAATATACTGGTTTTGTCAGTCCTCCACCTGAGGTGAGACAGAAACCAGTTCCTCATGCAGCTCTCCAGAAAGCCAAAACATTGGAGGCATGTTCCATTATTCACTTTCCCTCTGAGGGAGTAGTCATGGGATGGAGCATTCTATCTTGGCATTGAGCTGTGCTGGCTTGAGGGAGAGGCTGATGCAAGTAAAGTGAAATTACTCTTCTTACTTATTTCAGTGTGGCTGTCCTCGGTTTTGTTCTCACCTGCTGCACTGCAACTTTTTAACTGGATTCTGGAATTCTTATAAAGGTACCCTGATCGATACATCATTGGTAAATCAGTGTTTCTATGGGTAAACAAGGGCTGGGACATCTTGCTGATGTCACTCCTTTTACAAACTATTTTGAAATGTTTCAATATGTTAATAATTCACCTTATTCAGATTGCTTGCATCATCAAGAAACTCTGCATCAACAAGACTCTCACTTGAAAACATGTGGGTAGCCACTGGCATCAAATAGTCAAGAATCTACTCCTTCTGGAAAAAAATACTTTATTATGGATTATTAGTGTGTGTAATCTCTCACTTGTTACTGAAAAAGTCTTGTTGACATTGGACTACAGTTTATAAATAAGATATTAAGAGGCAAAAAGTGGGCTACACTATGAGTTCTTCACATGGAAGCTTTAATCTCAGAAATTTGAAGTGAGTACTCATTGTTCTGAAGCATACCTTCCCCAGAAGGAGATGGTCGGGGATTGAAGAAAGGGGGAAGACATGTCTTGGAGAGGGGATTTTTTTACATAGGGATGGTGGAGATCAGATTTTAGCAACATATTTCTAACCTTTCTTTAATGTGCAACATGGGATTTTGGTCATCATTTTAGTGTAAAAATTTCAATTTTATACCCAGAGAGACAGTATAGAAGGACATTTTAAAATTTTGTTTGTTTATCTTCTTTCTCCTTTGCTCTCTGTCCTCTGATATTCTCTATATTTATTTTCCTTCATACTTATCAATCTATTTGTTGCCATTTTTTCCTGTTGAATGTGTCATGCATTTTATATTGCCCTTTATAAATTGGCATGCATGCACTACTCACTAATTCTAGTTTATCTTTCTTCTCCAATGACCAGTGTGTTTTCTTTTTCTCCATTACCTGACCCTCCTCTTTCTCCTCTTTGGAAAAACTGCTTACTGCTTGCAAGGAGTGCCTTGAATGCTAAGTCTATAATTCAAGCACTGATTTTTAGACAGAATCCAAGGGTTGTATTTGAGGTTGGCCTGACTGTGTTTCTGCCATATGCCACTGAAATAATCCATTGTTTATCACTATTTCATTGTGTTTTTATACAGTTTCATACTGCTTGGGTGTGATATGGCACTGTTAGCTTATCCACTTCAAAATTAACCAAGCCAGCTGGAGAAATGTAATTTAGAGGGGTAGCACATGGGTATGCTGACATCTTGAAGGTGCTCTGGGGGTGTCTCTTATGTTTCTTTATACCCTATATTCACCCAAATAAAGCATGAAAATTAAAACGTATATCCATACCCACTCCCTCACATATGCATAAAATATTTGCATTGTTTAGGTTTCACTGAAATATCAAGAAAATGAAAACAATAGTATATGGAGTTCTTTTAAATCATAGCAAGTGTGTGGTATTTAAATATATTCAAGCATGTTGTGATATCTAAATAATATCTTGATGGTTATTTCCAATATTCCTTTGCATATTTTTGTCTCATTTTATTATCAAATATTGTATTTATTTAGTTCTCTCTTTCTGCCTCCCTCCTTTCCTTTTTCCCTTCCTTTCCTTTTTTCCTTCCTTCTTTTCTTTCTTCTACAAATACTTACTGAGCATCAGTTATGACCCAGAGATTTCAGTGAGGAATAAGATAGGCAAGGAGATGTTGTATAGGTGAGACACACACCATATAAAACACTAAATAGTGAAAGCATGATTTTCAACAGTGGTAAGTTTTATAAAGTAAAGTCATTGTTATATGATAAGAGATAGATGGATGATGGTGGGGTAACTATTTTCCTGTAGAAAGTCAAGGAAGATATCTTTGAGGTGGTAGTATTTGAGTTGACATCTAAATGATGAAAACCAACCAACCAAAGGAGGACCTGGGGCTCAGTGTTCTAGACAGACAAGTAGCACATATGAGCTTTGTATGGTTTAAGGAACATAAAGCAAGCCAGGAACGGTAAATGAGGGGAAAAGTGGAAAGACATCTGTTCAGAGAGGTAGGCAGGGCTCTGTTCATATAGGGTGATGAAGGTCATGGGGAATGGGTTTGATTTTATTCTAATTGTAACAAGAAAATATTGGAGAGTTTTAAGCAGGGAAGTGATATGGTTTGATTTATGTCTTGAAAAAGATCATTATGGCTACTGCATAGCAAGTGAGGAGGGCAAGGAATGGAAGCAAGAACTGGGGAACGTAGACACAAATGCACTAAAATGTTTTGTCCTAGACTACAAAGTAAGTCATAGAACTAGAACATTTTCCTTCTGACTCAAAGTCCAGTTCTCCTTATCATTTTATTAAATTGAAAATATACCTTTCGATTTAATCATTTTGTCTTTATTTTTCTATTGTTTTGCCCTCCAGACAAGATCTTCTCAGATTATTCTAGCAGTTACTAAATTATCCCTTAATTTATTCTTCTCAAAGATTGACTTTGCTAGGTTATAGAAGCATGTTATACTGTCTATATTAACGTATGCCCTTTAGTGAGGGTATGCTTTGTGCATGTGTTGTATCTTTAATTAAATGTAAAAATATGGTTCTAGGATAAAACTGAACAGATTAATACCTTTCCTACTGAGAGAGGACATTGGGAAATAGGGCAGTAGTAGAGAAAAAACTAATTTTTAGTGTTTTTTATCAATGGCTTCCACTGATTCCATTTAATTTTCCAGGGTAAAAATGATCACTTTTATAAAATAACACATCTAGAGAAGTGTGGGATAATTCATGCACAGTTTAAAAAGTGAAAATTTTAGATGAAAAATAGATATTATCTAACCATCCTAATTTAAAGTAGAACAGAATAAAACTGTTGCCAATATCCACAGTAAAAGAAATCTTATTTTTTCCTCTTAATTTGCTTATTCATTCAACAAATCTTTATGGAGTAATTTGTGCGTGCCTGAGATGGATGCTCTCACAAAGCTTTGACTTCCGAAGGGCTAACCTCTCTTGGTTTGTCCATTTCTTATTTCTTTGGATAATTTACTTTCCTGACATGTATTCTGGCAATTTAGTTATGATGTTCTTGCATATTTCTGCCAGATTGAACACTTTCATCATGTTTCTCTCCTTTCAATCCCTTTCTCTGCTTCCCGGGCTCCTTATCCCGCACTCTTCTCCCTTTGTTAGAGTCACTTGATCTTGCTTGCGTATTCTAGCCCCATACATTCTTTGTAACTTGATCTGCCTTTAATCTGGGTATACTTAAGGGATCTTTTTTGAGTAACTTGCAGGAGACAACAATAAAAGTCAATCTTACTACTAGTTCTGCTTGTGGTTCCTTTGTTTTCAAGTTTTAATGATAATGCTTTTTTCAGTCACTAGTTCTCCACTTGAAATCCTTTTTTTCTCTCAGATAAGGACACATTGTGTTAGGCTAGGAATCCTAGCCTTGAACCATAATTCCACCTTTGGGTCAGACTTCTCTGCACATTGCTTACTTTGGACACTTCTGTCTCTGTGTTTGCTTCGTCCCATAGTATATCACCCCAGGTGATGGGACATTACCTCCTGCCTGTGTAAGCACAAAGAGATTCTAACGTCTTTCCAGACATCCGTCTCCTACTCAAAGGAACTCCCTACAATCTGCTTGTTTTCCCACTACCTCACAATACATACACTGACATCTCTAAGGTCACAAATAATGTTCTATTTGGCATATCCAATGGGCATGCATCAGGGGTAACAGTCTGTTTTGATTTTTTGCACACTTGTCTTCTCTAACCCAGTGTTTTGCTGGTTCTCCTCTCTTCCCGGCTTCTTCCATGGGCTTATTGCACATGACTTATCCTTTAAAGTCAGTGTTTCTCGGGATCCTATCCCTGACTCATTTGTCATTTTAAATACTCAGGGGGTGATCTTATCCATTCTCTTATTTCAACCCATATACCCCAGCCTTAATCCTCATGCTCTAGATTCATATATCCGACTTTCTGTCAACCACTCATTACCACCTTGATCCTAATATTTCAGAAACAGAACGCGTCAGCTTCTCTCAAAATTCCTCCTCTTTCTAAACTACCTGTTTAATCATCTTCATCTCCCACAGCTCCATATCTACACAGTCATAAGTTGATAATTTTAATGCTTAAGTACTTCTTAACATTTTCAGCTTCTTTCCCTTTTATCTACGCTACCTCAATTCTGGCTGGACCATCAAAACAGTCTTCCTGCTTCTAATTTTGTCACCTTCAAGCCCATCCTCTAAAGAACTGACAGAAAGCTGCTATTTAAGATGTCAATAACACTATATCAGGCTGTTCCTCATTATCTATAGACTAAATTTCAAACTGCTTTGATAATACGTACAAGTCATCCATGATCCAGCTTCATCCCCCTGGAACTCTGGTTCAGCAACACTGAATTACTTGCAGTTTTCTACAACTTTTTCCTCATGTTTGTGTCTTTGGTCCTGTGGTCTCTTTACCTGGAGATTTCCCTTCCCCTACCTGGCTGATCTCCCCCTTTTACCTGCCTCCATGGCCATCCATCTACTATTCATCTTTAGTTTAATGTCATTTTCTCCATTTCTTTTAGCATAACCACTATAACACTGGCATTCCTGTTCAACCTCCCTCTGCCGTGCTGCGTTAGATGTCCTCCAGCTATACTCCAGGTACTGTGTGCATATCTGTATTGTCTTTTTTTTTTTGCCGTACGCGGGCCTCTCACTGTTGTGGCCTCTCCCGTTGCGGAGCACAGGCTCCGGACGCGCAGGCTCAGCAGCCACGGCTCACGGGCCCAGCCGCTCCGTGGCATGTGGGATCTTCCCGGACTGGGGCACGAACCCGTGTCCCCTGCATCGGCAGGTGGACTCTCAACCACTGTGCCACCAGGGAAGCCCGACTCTTAAAATCAAGGGATGAAAGAGGAATCATGAGATCATTCAACCATTTCATAGCTCAGGTATGTAAATTGGTTTTCTCCTTAAATTAATTGAATAGGGAGAACACAAGAAAAGCATAATGGGTCAAATCTACTCATGACAAACTAAGTTAACTGCATGGTTTTGCACTTTTTGGAAACGTCAAAATAACTATATTGTTGTGTATCACATAATCAGTTGGAAAAATCTAGCATTAAGGAGTAGCCTCTTGGAAGTGAATTTTCAAATAAAAACTAGTATTTTAATACAAAAGGATAAGAAAGGGGTGTTAGGAGATGGATATGGTCAACCTATTTCAAGTCTGTTTCTTCAATTTTTTTCATTTAGTCATTCAGTGTATTGATTTGAGTGTCTCTTAGTTATTAATGACCTTTTTTCTGTATTTTGTTTAGCTATGTTAAGCTTTTTAAATGGTTTTACTTCATGACTTTAAATATTTGAGGTAGGATGTACGAATTGGAAAGGGGATTTAAGTAGGTTAACTGGATGAAGCACTTGTTAACTTAACAAGTATAGCCCACCTGGTATACAGTGAAAACAGAAAACAATAAAATATTTCAGCCAATGAAAGTGACTTAGATCAGCGGAAGTTGGAGAAAAAGCACACATGGAATTATTGTTTATTTAAAAATTCTATAATTAGATGAAATAAGCATTTTTGTCCCTGTGGAATATCTGTTAAGACATGGGTGTAGTTTTATCATGTAGATTTATTCTTTTCAATGGGAATTTTGAGGAAATTTTAGCTAGAGCGCAAGCAGGAAGGTAGCAGAAGCTTCTAGGAACTTGAGCTAACAAGAGTACCTTTTGTTTATAAAATGTGTACTCTACAAAATGAGTTCACACTCATGGTCTCAACAACACTCTGAGGTAGACAATAAGAAAGCTAAGCCAGCGATTTTAATTAGGGGGAGCAGCAGCGGGTAATTCAGCGGTTTTAAAATTGTATTCTAGATCAGTGCTTCTCACGTTTACTATGCACCCATACCACCTGGGGAACGTGTCACGTGTTAGATTCTATTTAGTGAGCTTAGGGTGGGGTCTGAGATTCTACACTTCTACTCTGCTCCCCGGTGATGCTGATGGACACTTTGAGAAGGGGCTTTGGAAGTTCTAGGACTGAGTTTGTACTGCCTCAGGGCTAAGATGGAAGGTGTGGAGAGGTCCAGTGGAATCCTTGAGGCTCTGGCATCACTGTGATCTGATCATATGTTGAAGATGAATATTGGATTTTATTTGAAGAACATCTTTTGGTGCTAATTTTGTTTTCTTAACCATTGGTTTCAAAGTATTGAATAAAACCCCCACTAGGCTTCCATTATATCTCTAGAAACGTGTATCATTAATCTCTCAGGATGTGTTGCTCTTCTCTAAAGTAAGTGAAATCAAACACAAAAATCTCCAATGTAACTGCAGTTCTTTAACTGATATTATTTTTACAGTAAAACTGCTAGTAAGTGGTAAAATCAGAGGTTGGATCCAGATCTTCTGGGTCCAGGGATCTTGTTGCTATACCATATGTTTATTCAAATATTTCTGGAGATTGGGAAACAAATATGGCCCTTTTGTTCATGGTGAGTAATGGAGGAATCATTGGCTTTGTTAGAGGATTTCATTTAAAAAATTAGAAAGCAATAGTGCATGTTGGAAATGGCAATGTGATGAGGTGGGAGAAAGACCTGCCCCTTCCTATTTATAGGTTATTCTTGGGTATCTTGGGAAATAGTGGATTAATTGGTCAGAGAATCTACAACTGGAAGGGATATGGAAGATTTTCTAATTTGAACATATTATTGCAGTCACAGAAGTTAAGTAACTAGTCCCAACGTCACTCAGTGGCAAAATTTGAACTGTGCCTTGGATCTCCTGATTCTCATATGAATATCTCTGCACTTCTTTTTTTAATCTTATAACAAGCCTCCTACCAGTATTGATAAAGTGAAGCCATTGTGGTGGATTGAAGGTTTCATACATTTGGTTTCTACCTTCATGCCCCACCTCCAACTCCCCTGCTAGACATTATTTGATGAAGATGATATAAATAGGAGCAAAGCAGTAGATAGTGGGATGAACAGAGACCAAAGAATATACCCTGGGGAGCTGAGCGCCAACCAAATTTCATAAATACTGTTTATTATTCACTGTAGAAATGGCCTTTATTATGCATGCTTCAGATTCTTTGGTGTTGGTGCATTCTGGTGCAAGAACCCCTTGCTGGGATACTGGGTGAAAGGTAGAATTTCATGACAGGGTAATATGAAGCCATGGTTAAAATAGGTGATGACACTGAAGGAGCTTTCATGAGTACAACAAAATATTTTGGATATCCAAAACCAAAAATATTTATTAATATACTGATTATTTTAGCAGAGTCATCAGTATTTATTGAGAACTTATATGGTAGACTGTTCTAAGTGCTTTATACATCTTATACATTTAATTCTCAAGTGCATGCAGTTTCAGGTTTGTGTGTTGCCAGAGTGATAAATAAATGAGATGGAAAAGATAGCCCGCAAATAAGCTTCTGCCGCTACGAGATTGAATTTTCATTGAATTTATAGTTGTTTGAATTAATGCACCAAATCTTCTGATTTCTTGGGCATCCTGTGGACACACATTTTGGCCAAGTCACTTTAGAGCTCTCCCCTTTTGTTTCATCTTGTGATGTAGAGCCTTCAAATGACTCTGAGGCCTGCTCTTTTCTCTTTAAGTTACCTAGAACTATTTAAAACATATCAATATTTTCTGTTTCTCTTCTCTCTCCATTCCACCTTGGGAACAACAATTATAAACAGTACACCTGAAACTAGTATAATATTTAAAGTCAACTGTACTTCAATAAAAATTTTTTTAAAAATTAAAAAATAAGTGTAAACTATAAAGAAACTCTTATTATAGGTTCACTAATTCTCAGTTCAGTACTTTTGACGCTAATAGTTGAAGTGGTCTAGATTTTGCTGTGTCTTTTTTTGTCGTTCCAGACGTTTAATTTTTTGTTTCTTATAGGAACATCAGGTTCATTTTAAGGGATCAAAATACTTGCTTTCTTAGATATACCCTTAAGTTTCCCTTCTAATCCATTGTTGATATATCAGCTATAAATGTTAAACCTGAAATATCTACTGTATGTTTCCTCTGGAGGAAAGAGTTCTATGAGGTTAATAACCACTGTACAAAGTCCATGACTAACTGGTCAATGTGTGTGTGTGTGTGTGTGTGTGTGTGTGTGTGTGTGTGTGTGTTCTTTACGTCTAGTGTCCTGGATGTTAGGGAATGCCAGTCTTCCTTCCATCAAAGCCATTCTACATGGAGATGACATAGGATATGCCTGGGACTGGGGATCATCTGAATACAGCTGATGATCCTATGCTCATGGGGATGGCATTCTAGTGGGAAGATATATCAATACATTATGGCTGTATGGATATGGATCTCATTCTTCTTAGTCCTCTTGCTGCTTCAGTCTTCCTTTTTGATAATAAGATCTTCTATCTGCTTTGTGAAAATTTTCCTGAACACTCCAGAAATAATATTGGTAAGACTCATTCAAATATATACATGTGTAATTTTGGATTGTCATCTGCTTTTTTATGTGCAAACGTATTTTCTCCATAGCTAGACGTGATAACGTTTTTACTCACAAAACTTCTGACATGAAATGTGTGGGTTTTTTCTTTCATCCAGAAACCAATTCTCAGATTCTCTGGACACAACTGAGTGTCCTACAATTCAAATTTCTGATACTAACTACAAAGAGTTAGCACAGGTCCCATAGCTAAAAGGCTCAGTCCCATAGGACTGTCACAGTAAGTCTCAGGTTTCCATCTATACTTCTGACCCACTAGCTATAAGTTCAGGGAGTTCTCACAACCCCCTCCTCAGGTTCAATAATTTGCTAGACAAGCTCACAGAATTCAGGAAAATAGTTACTTACTATTAACAGTTTATTATAAAAGATACAACTCAGGAACAACCGAATGGGAGAAATGTATAGGACAAGATATAAGGGAAGAGGCACAGAACTTCCATGCCCCCTCTGGGTGTGCCCCTCTCCTAGCACCTCAATGTGTTCACCAACCTGGAGGATCTTCAAACCCCATCATTTAAGGGTTTTATGGAGGTTCCATTATGTAGGCATGATTGACTAAATCGCTGGCCATAGGTGATCGACCCCAATCTTCTTCCTTCCCGGGCGACCTGGGGCGGGACTGAAAGTTCCAATCCTCTAATCACATGGTTGGTCTGTTTGGCAACCAGCCCCCACCTGAAGCTACTCAGGGACCTACCAAGAGTCACCTTATTAGTATAAACTCACATAAGCTTGGAAGAAGCTTTGTGAATAACAAAATATGCTCTTATCATCTTTATCACTCAGGAAATTCCAAGGGTTTTAGAAAATCTGTGTCAAGAACTGGGGACAAAGATCAAATATATATTTCTCATTATCACACTAGATTTTTAAGGGCAAGGATTACTACACACATATTACTGCACACATATTCAGTTGCAATATATCTTTCATAGTGACATGTTAAAATGCCAAAGCTAGCAACTTTCCTCTACATTTTAGAGTAGTCAAATTCCAAGCTGAGCTCACAAACAGGAAGGGTGAGAGGTGGAGTAGAGGTGAAGTTTTCAGAGTCACCGTAGTAAATTAAAGGTTCAAATAGAATCTGATAGGAACTTAATGATAGTGCTTAACTTAGAGTGAAACGTGGCTGCCGAATGCCCTTTCTGAGCCCACAAACACTGTTAATGTGCCGTTTCTCTGCATTACCTTTTGGACGGGACTTAACTCATACATTACTGTATAAATGAATCACAACTTTTATGGCTTGTTGTCTGTAAGGAAAACTTCCAGAATTGCTTTAAGTGTAGTCATCAGCTTACGGCTGTTATTGCTCAGCGTTCCAGAAGTCAGAATTCCTATGGCTGCAGATGGGCAGGTTACCACCAGTCCACTGTGCTGTAGATGGGTGGACGTTTAGCTTTCCTGGCATGGCTTGATTTAACCTACTGGCCAATCCACACAGTTAGCTTAGGTCTCATAGAGTCTCTCAACACTGAGAGAAATATAAAAGTCCCAAGAAAAAAATGCTTTATCAATGACTAGTTTCCCCCTCTCCCTATATTTCCACATTGTGCCGCAAATCAAGTAGACAAATGTTGAAATTCAAAGGCCCTTGTGATTTTTTGCTGTTTGGAATTTATCTCAGCAAATGAGGAGATGATGTCATATCACAGGGGAAGTGTGATGATAAGTACGAGGACAAGTCATCCCTTAACAAGGGAAGATTAATGTGCTGTTCTAAAACGGAACTATTACATGTGCTGTTTACCCAAAAGAAGTATGAAAGTGAACAAATGGAGCTGTCAGACAAAGTGCTGATGACATACAAAATATTGAAATAAATAGCTGATGATGCACGAAGCATCGAAAGACACGTTGATACCCATGTAGGCTCCATTGCTCATTTATTTCCACATGGTTGTCCTCTTCTGAATGTGATAGAGCTTTTGCTCTGTTAATAGTCTTCCAGATGGGGTCTTCAGACTGACAAGGGATCAGGGAGTTGGGCAATTTTCCATTGACTATAAAATAATAGAGACAAAAAATTAAAACAATTCAGAAAAGATAAATCAATTACCATAGTTCATGAGGAATTGTTTTTAACTGAAAATTAATTAAATTAGTCATAATGATCGTGGAAGTGACTGGTGCTACTCAGAAGCCTGTTCCTTTTTCTATGCACAAAATATGAACACATTTCTCTGCATTCTTTGCCATTGAGTTAGGGCCACGTACCTAGTTCAGACAAAGACAATGGGAATGAAAGTGTTGAAAGTCAACTCCAGGTTTAGCACCTAAAATCTCCCATGAGATTCTTCATTTGCTTACCCTGTATGTCTGGAAATGAAAGACTCCAAATGGCAGAACCACACAATGGAAGGAACTCAGATGCCTGGGTCTCACTTGAAGGAGACAGGAAAGTTGCCCAATGCACAAGAATTTTCTTTGAGCAAGAAATAAAACTTTATTAACACTGAGATATGAGTGTTTGTTAGAGCAGCTAGCATTTCTATCATAATATAGTGATCAACTAAGTTTCATTCAAACTCACATTTTTATCTTAGATTATTTGTATGATCTACCATTTTAGATTCCTTCAGTTAATATAACTTTAATTATTCTTCCTACAGCTAAATTGAAACAAACCATAAGTATAATGCATTTTAAGAGGACTAGACAATGAATTTCATTTACAGAAATGGGACCTTAACACTCACTTGAGAGTTTTGATTTCTGTTTCTCAGAAATATCATACTTTCTTATCATTCAGATTACTCCTGTGTAAATACTTTTTTTGGAGTTTCTAGATCGTTTTGGCCTTTAAAATACAACAAAGTTAGAAATGAATGATCATTTTAAAACTACCTTTTATGGATATAGAAGGAAGTCATGAAAGACTTTACAATGGGTTAAGAAGATTGTGAATAAGAATATACTATGGGTTATCTTATTCTGAGATTCCACAGATTCTCTGTCCTTTCACTGTCTTTGAGCTATTTACAGTTCTTTTCATTGTAGATAACTAATAGCAATGTAAATGATCCTTGTCCACAGACATACAAATGAATTTTGCCCAGTGGAAATACAATTGCTGTCCTTCTACTAAGCAATCCAGATGATAGCAGAGATTCTGTATTTTATCAGAATAATTTTCTGTGCTTTTTGTTGACTTGATTTCCTTATTGTGTAAAACAAAAAAAGAGAAAGAACAAAGGTTCCTCACTTATGAAAGAGCTAAGGTTTCTACAGTCATGGTTATTTTTAAATATTTTATTGTCACTTTACTTAAATAGGTAACGAAGTATTATTTCTCAGGCACTCATGATCTTATTTTAATCATGCTCCAGATCTCCTCTTACAATGTT
Organism: Delphinapterus leucas; assembly: GCF_059928025.1. Classification (NCBI taxonomy): domain Eukaryota; kingdom Metazoa; phylum Chordata; class Mammalia; order Artiodactyla; family Monodontidae; genus Delphinapterus; species Delphinapterus leucas. The sequence goes on from NC_143132.1 coordinate 28,924,877, forward strand.
TTGATTTTAGCCTTCCTAAATTCAGGTCTTAAGTACAGAAAAAATAAAATAAAAATTTCAGCATTTCTCTTACTCTTAAGCTATATTTGGAATTTCCCAGAAGTCCCCTGAAAAATCACACAGATTTGTTCTTTGGCTTATAAAAAGAGACGCTAGAACTAATTAGTTTTGTTTGATATTCTACTTTATAAGAGTTGCATGGGAGAAGTTTTCAGGTTAGAAGAGATACTAGGTTAAGTTTGTAAAGGTAAATGTTATTAATATAAATATTTCAGAAATTGTATGCTTTGTATCAAGTCCCTGAAGATTTGTCAATGCCTTACCTTACATAATACATTTTTACCTCTGGTGAGACACTGATCAAAATCCTTATCAATAATCTGTCTTATGTATTTATCAGAGTTCTAGAGTACTTTATGTGATGATGTTAAGCCACCACAATATAGCATCATCTGTCACAAATTTAGTTTTTGCCACAGCCTTACTTTTTTCATTTGAATCTGTTGAAAGAGACATGGGTTGCTTGTGCTCTTGGGTGTCTTGCTGGGAATGCAAATATTTCAAGGCCCTGACTGGTCTTTCACCTGCGTCAGTTCTTGGGGCTGTGCTCTCATGAGTAATGTGGAGGAACAAGGTTCTGTTTCCCTCTGAGACAAAGATTAGCCTTGCTTACTGCTTGCGATGGAAGCAATGGATTTGCCCAAACTCAGTGTTCCTCAGACTGTGACATAAACCCTCTGCATGTACAGCATCCATCTGGGCTCTTTCTGTTACCCCTGTGGGACTTGGGGACAAGGGAAACTAATGCAACTTTTTATGCCCATGCTGTTTTCTGTGATGTGATCAATAATGTCCTTTATCACTGACCAAGGAGCCTCATGTCTTCTGCCAGCATCCACAAAACCATAACAGGATATCTCAGGAGCTTGTAAGTAGAGTAAAATCAAGTCCCATACCTCCCAAAAGTTACCGTCTTCTGGCCAGTGGCTCTTTTTTTTTTTTTTTTTTAATTTTTGGCTGTGTTGGGTCTTCATTGCTGTACGTGGGCTTTCTCTGGTTGTGGTGAGTGGGGGCTTCTCATTGAGGTGGCTTCTCTCATTGCAGAGCATGGGTTCTAGGCACGTGGGCTTTAGTAGTTGCAGCACGTGAGTCTCAGTAGTTGTGGCTCGTGGGCTCTACAGCACAGGCTCAGTAGTTGTTGCACACGGGCTTTGTTGCTCCACAGCATGTGGGATCCTCCCGGACCAGGGATTGAACCCGTGTCCCCTGCATTGGGAGGTGGATTCTTAACCACTGTGCCATCAGGGAAGTCCTAGGCCAGTGGTTCTTAATTGGAGATGAACATAAAACTTAGCCAAGGAGTTTTATACATGTTGAGTCCCTATTCCAGACTTGTTGAAACTCCTTACTTGATATCCTTGCTATATTCTTTGTATGTCATATATATTACCTCTCAGAATTATTTTATGCTATATCTTAAGATTTCTTCTCTTAAAAGTGCTCTTCCATTTAATAAAGTAGATATAACATTCAAAGACATCTTTGAAAATAGACTTAATCATTACTCAGGAACTGTTTTTTGGAATGGCTTTATTGTCTTTAATTTTCATGTCGCAGAAACAACCATCTGCTGCTTTTCAAATTGTATTATTCATATCAGAAACCTCATCAAATTTTCACATTTGAAAATTATCAGTAATAAATTAACCACAGCCATTAATTCTCTGTCATCTTCAGATAGTGTTTGTTTTATTCTGATGCTTTCATGGGGGCTCCACTATAAGCTACAGGGAAGAGGTTGTGTCTTCAACAAAGAAGGAGAGTTTCAGAGCCTCAAGGAAAAAGCCTGTACTTCAAAGTGTTCACATATCAGGGCTGATCTTACATTTTTTGTGGCAAGAGTCAGTGATCTATGGCCTGCTGGCCAAAAATATCCACTGCATGTTTTTGTAAATAAAATTTTATTGAAACATACTCATGCCCAGTTATTTATGTGTTGTCTCTGGCTGATTTTTTGCTACAATTGTGGAGTTGAACAGTTGTAACAGAGAACATCTGGCTTGCAAATCTTAAAATATTTACCACCTGAGTTCTCACAGAAGAAGTTTGCTCTCAGAATCTAACAGTGGATGGCTCTGGATTTTCACAGCTTCATGAAACCGGTAGCCCAAGATCCAGCAGATCAAGAAGTAATTTAATAGATCTAAGTGAACTGATGAGGAATTTTTATTGTAGTAATTATTTTAGAATATTGTTGTCTTATTTTTCTATTTTCTGGGTAGATGAAGAAGTCCTGTCTTCTTTAAAGCTATTTATAATGTACAACAATTTAGTAAATGCTGCTTGTGTAAACTAAAATGAAATGTCTTAAAATAATAGCTGATTCTCACTGACTTCCTAGAATTCCAAAGCTCTGAGTAAGTGTCTTTACTTTTGATGGTAATATAGTTATGTGTGTAGGTTCAATAGGAATCTGTTCTCTGTTTAACCAGATTATAATTGGACAAGTCAATTATGCAACCAATGCCTCACCTGAAATGTCACTTTTGAAAATAAAGTACATTTGATCAAATATGACAAGTCGCCTTTAAGAAGTTGATTTTACATATGGAACAAATGGCTACAAACCCCCCCCAGGAATATTGGCTCACAAGGTTCTGGTCTTATAGGTGGTAAGATGGCCTCTTTCTTACAAGGCAGGAGACAAAAATTAGGGGACCCTCAGAATAGAGGAATTCATGCAAATTTATAAGGTACTGAAGGTGAAATATGGAGTAGATGTTTTCTTGGGCTTGTTTTTCTAGTCTTATGAGAACAAATGAAATGTTTATTAAGGTTCAATCAGAGATTCCTATGGAAACTTTCAGGCAGAAATTAAGTTTAAGACCTCAGTGGTTGTTTGATACTATACAGCTGTAGATTTGCAAGGCAATCTCAAAGAGGTTCATTAGCATTCTTGCTGCACCTGTGTAAATAATCAGGCCAAAAAGAGTGGGAGCAGTCTTTTATGTGATCAAGAATAATCCTTCTTTGAGATAATTATGATCTTAAAGTGGAGGGTGATTGGAGACTGTATTAATGTCCTATTGCTTCTGTAAAAATATTATCACAAACTTAGTGGCTTAAAATAACACAAATTTATTATCCTATAGTTCTGAGGTCAAAAATCAGAAATGGGTCTCACCAACCTAAGAGCAAGACGTCAGCAGGCCTGCCTTTCTACTGAAGGTCCTGGGGAGAATATGTTTCCTTGCCTTTTCTGGTTTCTAGAGGCCACCTGCATTCCTTAGCTCATGGCATCCTCCCACCATTTTCAGAGCCAGCAGTTGCATCAGTTGGACCTCTGCTTCCATCATCAAATCTCCTTCTCTGATTCTGATTCTCCTGCCTCTCTCTTTTATTACAAGGATCCTTGTGATTGCAATGAGCCTACCTGGATAATCCATGACTATCTCCCGACCTCAAGATCCTCAATGTAATCACAATTGCATAATCTCTTTTACCAAACAAGGTAACATATTCATTGGCTCTGGGGTTAGGACATGGACATCTAGGGAGCCATTATTCTGCCTACCACAGAGACAAGAGGAAAAAGTGTGAAAAACTTTGAAATGGGCTGAAAACTAAGTGTTGCCTAAACACATTCTTTCAGGTCACCTGATTCTACAGCATTTCTGCAGCTTTCATTGCTTTTAAGATTTTTAACAACCCTTTAAATTGCAGATAACTGCTACCAAACAGATGATTGTGGAATATAAATATAAATGTGTTTGTCCTGTGGAAATACAATTGATTCCCTACCACCACCACCACCACCACCACATTCTCAATGGAATAAGCCAGTTTTATAAATACGCTTCAGGATTACTTACTCCTTATAAAAGTTTAGTTCTTTGAAATCTCCTTTTAACTATGGGCCTTTTAACTATAGGACTTACCTAATAGATACTGAAATTAATTATAACATGACATATATTACCATAGGAAAGTACTGGCATGAGAGTAGACAGATAAATAGAAAAGGTTATGTGGGCAAAAACAGATCCCTAAATATATTAAAATTCAACATTTGCTGAAGATGATGTCATAAATTAAGTTGGGAAGAGAGAGATATTTCAAAAAAGAGGTAGTAGAAATTGGCAAAATTTGGTGGGGGGGAAATACATTGCAGAGTCTTTTCATATACTATATGTCAAAGTAAATTCAGATGGTTTAAATAATTAAATGTAAAATAAAACCCAGAAAAGCTGGTGAAGGCATGGCAAACTGTCCACAGATTTAATTTTAAAAGGTAAAATACAAATTACAATGAGATATCACCTCACACCTGTTAGAATGGCTATTATCAAAAAGACAAGAAATAACACATTTTGGTAAGGACACGGAAAAAAGACAAGTCTTGTGCACTGTTGGTGGGAATTTAAATTGGTGCAACCATTATGGAAAGGAGTGTGGAGGTTCCTCAAAGAATTAAAATAAAGAACTACCTTATGATCCAGCAATTCTACTTCTGGGTATTTATCTGAACAGAATGAAAACATTAACTCAAAAAGATACGTGCACCCCCATGTACCTGGCAGCACTATTTATAAAGGCCAAGATATGGAAATATTCTAAGTGTCCACTGATGGATGAATGGATAAAGAAGATGTAAGATAGATATATACTATACATATATAGCTGGCCAAAGCATTAGTTTGGGTTTTTCTGTACCAACTTATGGAAAAATCTGAACAAACGTTTTTGCCAACCCAATATATACCATAAACTATTATTCAGCCATAAAAAAGGATGAAATCATGGACCTTGAGGGCATTAAGCTTAGTGAAAGCAGTCAAATAGAGAGAAGACCTTCAAGATGGTGAAGGAGTAAGATGTGGAGATCACCTTCCTCCCCACAAATACATCAAAAATACATCTGCATGTGGAACAACTCCTACAGAACACCTACTAAGTGCTGGCAGAAGACTTCAGACTTCCCAAAGCCATGTGGCTGACATGGTCTTGTTGCTCAGGCCAGGTGTCAGGCCTGAGCCTCTGAGGTGGAAGAGCCGAGTTCAGGACATTGGACCACAAGAGACCTCCCGGTCCCATGTAATATCCATCAGTGAGAGCTCTCCCAGAGATCTCTGTCTCAATGCTACGACCCAGCTCCACTGAACAACCAGCAAGCTCCAGTGCTGGAAAACCATGACAAACAACTAGCAAGACAGAAACACAACCCCACCCATTAGCAGAGAGGCTGCCTAAAATCATACTAAGTTCACAGACACCCCAAAACACACCACCGGACATGGTCCTGCCCAGCAGAAAGACAAGACCCAGCCTCATCCACCAGGACACAGTCACCAGTCCCCTCCACCAGGAAACCTACACAACCCACTGAACCAACCTTACCCACTGGGGACAGACACCAAAAACAACGGGAACTATGAACCTGCAGCCTGCAAAAAGGAGACACCAAACACAGTAAATTAAGCAAAACGAGAAGACAGAGAAACACACAGCAGATGAAGGAGCAAGGTAAAAACCCACCAGGCCAAACAAATGAAGAGGAAATAGACAGTCCACTTGAAAAGGAATTCAGAGTAATGATAGTAAACATGATCCAAAATCTTGGAAATAGAATGAGGATAATACAAGAAACATTTCAGAAGGACCTAGAAGAACTAAACAGCAAATAAACAACAATGAACAATGCAATAAATGAGATTAGAAATTCTCTAGAAGGAATCAATAGCAGTATAACTGAGGCAGAAGAATGGATAAGTGATCTGGAAGACAAAATAGTGGAAATAACTACCACAGAGCAGAATCAAGAAAAAAGAATGAAAAGACTTGAGGATGGTCTCAGAGACCTCTGGGACAACTTTAACACACCAACATTCAAAATATAGGAGTCACAGAAGAACAAGAGAAAAAGAAAGGGACTGAGAAAATATTTGAAGAGATTATAGTTGAAAACTTCCCTAATATGGGAAAGGAAATAATCAAGTCCAGGAAGTGCAGAGTCCATACAAGATAAATCCAAGGAGAACCACGACAAGACACATATTTTTTTGTTCGTTTTTTCTTGTTTTTTTTTGTGGTATGCGGGCCTCTCACCTCTGTGGCCTCTCCCGTTGCGGAGCACAGGCTCTGGACGTGCAGGCCTAGCGGCCATGGCCCATGGGCCCAGCCTCTCCGCAGCACATGGGATCCTCCTGGACTGGAGCATGAACCCGCATCCCCCGCATCAGCAGGTGGACTCTCAACCACTGCGCCACCAGGGAAGCCCCAAGACACATATTAATCAAACTATCAACAATTAAATACAAAGAAAAAATATTAAAAGCAGTAAGAGAAAAGCAACAAATAACATACAAGAGAATCCCCATAAGGTTAACAGCTGATGTTTCAGCAGAAACTCTGCAATCTAGAAGGGAGTGACAGGACATATTTAAAGTGATGAAAGGGAAAAACCTACAACAAAAATTACTCTACCCAGCAAGGATCTCATTCAGATTTGATGGAGAAATTAAAACCTTTACAGAAAAGGAAAAGTTAAGAGAATTCAGCACCACCAAACCAGTTTTACAACAAATGCTAAAGGAACTTCCTCAGGCAGGAAACACAAGAGAAGGAAAAGACCTACAATGACAAACCCAAAACAATTAAGAAAATGGTAATGGGAACATGCATATCGATAACTACCTTAAATGTAAATGGGTTAAATGCTCCAACCAAAAGGCATAGACTGGCTGAATGGATACAAAAACAAGACCTGTATATATGCTGTCTACAAGAGGCCCACTTCAGACCTAGGGACACATGCAGACTGAAAGTGAGGTGATGGAAAAAGATATCCCATGCAAATGGAAATAAAAACAAAGCAGGAGCAGCAATTCTCATGTGACAAAAAATAGACTTTAAAATAAAGCCTATTACAAGAGACAAAGAAGGACACTACAGAATGATCAAGGGATCAATCCAAGAAGAAGATATAATAATTGTAAATATTTATGCCCTCAACATAGGAGCACCTCAATACATAAGGCAAATGCTAACAGCCATAAAAGGGGAAACCGACAGTAACACAATCATAGTAGGGGACTTTAACACCCCACTTTCATCCAAAATGAAATGAAATGAAGTAAACACAAGCTTTAAATGATACATTAAAATAAAATGGACTTAATTGATATTTATAGGACATTTGATCCAAGACAACAGAATAGAGTTTCTTCTCAAGTGCTCATGGAACATTCTCCAGGATAGACCATACCTTGGGTCACAGATCAAGCCTTGGTAAATTTAAGATATTTGAAAATGTACCAAGTATCTTTTCCGACCAAAATGCTATGGGACTAGATATCAATTACAAGAAAAAAACTGTAAAAACTGCAAACACATTGAGGCTAAACAATACACTACTAAATAACCAAGAGATCACTGAAGAAATCAAAGAGGAAATCAAAAAATAACTAGAAACAAAGGACAATGAAAACACGATGACCCAAAACCTATGGGATGCTGCAAAAGCAGTTCCAAGAGGGAAGTTTATAGCAATACAATCCTACCTCAAGAAACAAGAAAAATCTCAAACAAATGACATAACCTTACACCTAAAGCAATTAGAGAAGAAGAACAAAAACACCCAAAGATAGCAGAAGGAAAGAAATTATAAAGATCAGATCAGAAATAAATGAAAAAGAAATGAAGGAAATGATAGCCAAGATCAATAAAATAAAAGCTGGTTCTTTGAGAAGATAAACAAAATTGATAAACCATTAGCCAGACTCATCAAGAAAAAAAGGGAGAAGACTCAAATCAACAGAATTAGAAATGAAGAAGGAGAAGTAACAACTGACTCTACAGAAATACAAAAGATCATGAGAGATTACTACAAGCAACTATATGCCAATCAAATGGACAGCCTGGAAGAAATGGACAAATTCTTAGAAAAGCACAACCTTCCAAGATTGAACCAGGAAAAATAGAAAATATAAACAGACCAATCACAAGCACTGAAATTGAAACTGTGATTTAAAATCTTACAACAAACAAAAGCCCAGGACCAGATGGCTTCACAGGCAAATTCAATCAAACATTTAGAGAAGAGCTAGCATCTTTCCTTTTCAAAGTTTTCCAAAATATAGCAGAGGGAGGAACACTCCCAAACTCATTCTACGAAGCCACCACAACCCTGATATCAAAACCAGAAAAAGATGTCACAAAACAAGAAAACTACAGGCCAATATCACTGATGCAGAAATCCTCAACAAAATACTAGCAAACGGAATCCAACAGCACATTAAAAGGATCATACACCATGATTAAGTGGGGTTTATCCCAGGAATACAAGGATTCTTCAATATATGCAAATCAATCAGTGTGACACACCATAGTAATAAATTGAAGGATAAAAACCATATGATCATCTCAATAGGTGCAGAAAAGCTTCTGACAAAATTCAGCACCCATTTATGATAAAATCTCTCCACAAAGTAGGCATAGAAGGAACTATCCTCAACATAATAAAGACCACATATGACAAACCCACAGCCAACAACATTCTCAATGGTGAAAAACTGAAACCATTTCCTCAAAGTTCAGGAACAAGACAAGGTTGCCCACTCTCACCACTATTATTCAACATAGTTTTGGAAGTTTTAGCCACAGCAATCAGAGAAGAAAAAGAAATAAAAGGAATCCAAATCGCAATAGAGGAAGTAAAGCTGTCACTGTTTGCAGATGACATGATACTATACACAGAGAATTTTAAAGTTGTTACCAGAAAATTAGTAGAGCTAATCAGTGAATTTGGTAAAGTGGCAGGATACAAAATTAATGCACAGAAATCTCTTGCATTCCTATACACTAATGATGAAAAACCTGAAAGAGAAATTAAGGAAACACTCCCATTTACCACTGCAACAAGAAGAATAAAATACCTAGGAATAAACCTATCTAAGGAGACAAAAGACCTGTATGCAGAAAACTATAAGACACTGATGAAATTAAATAGACATGATACAAACAGATGGAGAGATATACCACGTTCTTGAACTGGAAGAATCAACATTGTGAAAATGACTCTAGTACCCAAAGCAATCTAGATTCAATGCAATCCTTATCAAACTACCAAAGACATTTTTCACAGAACTAGGACAAAAAATTTCCCAGTTTGTATGGAAACACAAAAGACCCTGAATAGCCAAAGCAATCTTAAGAAAGAAAAACAGAGCTGGAGGAATCAGGGTCCCAGACTTCAGACTATACTACAAACTACAGTAATCAAGACAGTATGGGACTGGCACAAAAACAGAAATATAGAGCATTGGAACAGGATAGAAAGCCCAGAGATAAACCCACACACATACAGTCACCTTATATTTGATAAAGGTGGCAAGAGTATACAGTGGAGAAAAGACAGCCTCTTCAACAAGTGGTGCTGGGAAAACTGGACAGCTACATGTAAAAGAATTAGAACACTCCTAACACCATACACAAAATAAACTCAAAATGCATTGAAGACATAAATGTAAGACCAGACACTATAAAACTCTTACAGGAAAGCATAGGCACAATACTCTATGACATAAATCACAGCAAGATCCTTTTTGACCCACCTCCTAGAGAAATGGAAATAAAAACAAAAATAAACAAATGTGACCTAATGAAACTTAAAAGCTTTTGCACAGCAAAGGAAACTATAAACAGGACAAAAAGACAACCCTCAGAATGGGAGAAAATATTTCCAAACAAAGCAACTGACAAAGGATTGATCTCCAAAATATACAAGCAGCTCATGGAGCTCAGTATCAAAAAAGGAAACAACCCAATCCAAAAATGAGCAGAAGACCAAAATAGACATTTCTCCAAAGAAGATATACAGTTTGCCAACAAACACATGAAAAGATGCTCAACATCACTAATCATTAGGGAAATGCAAATCAGAACTGTAATGAGGTATCACCTCACAGCAGTGAGAATGGCCATCATCAAAAAATCTACAAATAAATGCTGGAGAGGGTGTGGAGAAAAGGGAACCCTCCTGCACTGTTGGTGGGAATATAAACTGATACAGCCACTATGGAGAACAGTATGGAGGTTCCTTAAAAAACTAAAAATAGAGCTACCATATGACCCAGCAATCCCATTACTGGGCATATACCCTGAAAAAAACATAATTCAAAAAAAGTCATGTACCACAATGTTCATCGCAGCTCTATTTACAATAGCCAGGACATGCAAGCAACCTAAGTGTCCATCGACAGATGAATGGATAAAGAAGATGTGGCACATATATACAGTTGAATATTACTCAGCATAAAAAGAAATGAAATTGAGTTATTTGTAGTGAGGTAGATGGACCTAGAGTCTGTCATACAGAGTGAAGTAAGTCAGAAAGAGAAAAATATATATCATATGCTAACAGATATATATGGAATTTAAAAAAAAATTGGTACTGAGGAACCTAGGGGCAGAACAGGAATAAAGACGCAGACATAGAGAATGGACTTGACATAGGGAGGGGAAGGGTAAACTGGGACGAAGTGAGAGAGTGGCATTGACATATATACACTACCAAATGTAAATAGATAGCTAGTGGGAAGTAGCCGCATAGCACAGGGAGATCAGCTCGGTGCTTTGTGACCACCTAGAGGGGTGGGATAGGGAGTATGGAGGGAGACACAAGAGGGAGAGGATATGGGGATGTGTACATATAGCTGATTCACTTTGTTATACAGCAGAAACTAACACAACATTGTAAAGCAATTATACTCCAATAAAGATGTTAAAAAAAGAAAGTCAAATAGAGAAAGACAAATGACAAATACCATATGCTCTCTCTTATCTGTGGAATCTAAAAAAAAAAAGGAAAGAGGAAAGAAACCAAGCTCATGGGTACAAAAAACAGATTGGTGGTTGCCAGAGGCGAGGGCTGGAAGGTGGGAAAAATGAAATGGGTGAAGGGGGTCAAAAGGTAAAAAATAAATAATATTAAAAATTTTTTTTAATTCAAAAAAGGTATGATACTTCAGGATATTAAACAACTTTATAATCACATATTTGCAGCATATTAACAAAGGATTAGAGACTTAACTTTTAAAGTACTTATAAAAATTAATTAGAAAAACTCATGAAGAATACAATAGACAAATGGCAAAATTCATGAGCAGACATTTTTCGAAGATTCCATATATATGTGTTATTTGTTTTTCTCTTTCTGACTTACTTCACTCTGTATGACAGACTCTAGGTCCATCTACCTCTTGTAGCTTTGTAGTATAGTCTGAAGTCTGGGACCCTGATTCCTCCAGCTCTGTTTTTCTTTCTTAAGATTGCTTTGGCTATTCAGGGTCTTTTGTGTTTCCATACAAACTGGGAAATTTTTTGTCCTAGTTCTGTGAAAAATGTCTTTGGTAGTTTGATAGGGATTGCATTGAATCTGTAGATTGCTTTGGGTACTAGAGTCATTTTCACAATGTTGATTCTTCCAGTTCAAGAACATGGTATATCTCTCCATCTGTACTAAAAATTATAATGCCCTATGTTGGCAGTTGTACGGCGAAGCATTCATTCCTCACTGTTTGTGGGTACATAAACTGGTATAATCTTTCTGAACGTAATTTGGCAATATTTATCAAGAGCCTTAGAAATGTTCACACACATCCTTTGAAATTTCACTTCTGGGAATCTAAAGTTTAATGAAGAAGAGCAAAGAAAGGGGAAAAAAAGTATATGTCCAGATTGGGGAATAATTACATAAAATATTATTATGTTACCATAGAACATTGCCTCCTTCCAGCTTACAAGAATTGTGTGCATCTCTTCCCAGCTCTGCATTCAGTGACATCATACTGATAGCTTGAAATCAGCTAAAATGGGAGTATTCACTTCATATAAATTAGAAAATGCTAATATAAGGACTTTTTCCCCTTTAGAAATACAGTTGTTAACTACCCATCAGCGTACTACTGATTACGACTGGCATGAGCCTTGAGAATAGTAGTCTAATTTTCTTATTTTACTAAGCAGTATACAATAGGCTGTTCAAGTTCTCACAGTGAATTAGTGGCAGAGTTAGTGCTGTAATCTTGTCCTCTGAATTCCTAGGCCAAGAGCTTTTAACTTTAACACTTTGCCAGGGAAATTATCTGGTGCTGTTTTAAATCCCCAAACTCTTGACCTAAATACCAAGTTCTGGATGAAGCTGCAGTTAAAATGATGCTTATCTGATCAATTCTGTCAGTATTTACTGTCAAATAAAGCAGGAATTAATCATGATTGTCTATTTATACCTGGAAAACTTGCTTTAGATTGGTCCCGGCACAAAGCATCCATATTACTCGATCTGTCTCCTATAGGTATCTAGGAAAATACCATATGAGACATTGCAGCATGTCATACTTGCAAGCAATCTAACAGGAATTCACAATTTAACTTGCAGAATATCTTTGTGATTGAAACACATAAAGTCCCATTTTCCTGGAATCTATGCAGCTGTATGAGTTCCCAATACACTGACACACTAAAAAGCAGACCCAGAATTTCCAGCCTTCCATCCAACAAAAATTTGTTGAGGACCTATATTGTACCTGCCCAGGGCTTGTGTGATCCCTGCCAGAACGCCGGAGTTTATTCCCTTTTCTCACTACTTTCCCCTAATGATTTCTCACAGGCTGTTGACTCCATCTTGTCTTTTAGGGAACTGCAGTTCTTCCTGAGTACGGCTGCATCTTAGTTGGGAAAGAATCTCTTTTCCTTCTTATCACCATTGTGTTGCCCTCCAATCTCTCTAGATGCTACCAGGGATATATAGAGATATTTTTTTTCTTTCCAATTTTTCTATTATTCTCAATCACAATCTTGTCAACAGGGGAATTGAATTTCTGGGCTCCACTTCAAGGTGTCATGATTTGGAGATTTACCTTCTATCACTGTTCACCAATTTAAAAACCGAAGTGTGCACAAAAGTTACTTTCGTTATTTATTTATTTTTGCAGTACGCGGGCCTCATCACTGCTGTGGCCTCTCCCGCTGCGGAGCACAGGCTCCGGACGCGCAGGCTCAGCGGCCATGGCTCACGGGCCCAGCCACTCTGCGGCATGTGGGATCTTCCCGGGCCGAGGCATGAACCCGTGTCCCCTGCATCGGCAGGCGGACTCTCAACCACTGTGCCACCAGGGAAGCCCACTTTCGTTATTTTTTTGTTGTGAAAACTCAGTTTTCCGTGCCTTCCTCCCAGTGCTGATCCGACAGACTTGGCATGGGACAAAGATTATGCATCTCACAAAGCTAAGCTCTAGAGGTGATTCTGACGAAGGTGATCAGAGATTTACTCCTCTGGAAACTCTGCTTTGTAGGGAATCTGCAGTAGATGGTTCCAGGATGCATCAGCAGAGAGCTCACATAAACTGAGAAGCCTGAGTCACCATCAGGTGAACCAGGTAGTCATAACTTCTGGCACCTCACTTTATACCAAGTCTCTGTGTAGAAAGGATAAAGTGCATACAAAATGGAAGTTTGGTAGTTCGATCTGTAATGTAGAATTTGAGATTTGCATGGTTTTCCAATTCCTAGTATATTTAAACTAGAAATCAAAAAAGAATGACTCGAGAAAAAGAAGTCTTTGAAATATTCAAAAATAACTTTTTAGACTTTCTTAGTTGTCTTTCATGTCAGAATACTTTTCCACTTTGACTCTAATAAATACTGGAAGTCTTTAAGCCCTAAGATGACAGTAGTGATAATAGTAATATCAATAAGTATTTGGGCTTCCCTGGTGGCGCAGTGGTTGAGAGTCCGCCTGCCGATGCAGGGGACATGGGTTCGTGCCCCGGTCCGGGAAGATCCCACATGCCGTGGAGCGGCTGAGCCCTTGAGCCATGGCCGCTGAGCCTGCGCGTCCGGAGCCTGTGCTCCGCAATGAGAGAGGCCACAGCAGTGAGAGGCCCGCGTACCGCAAAAACAAAAAAAAAAAAGTATTTAATTTTATATGAAACACCTGACCTATCTGGTATATATATATATATATATATATATATATATATATATACACAGAAAGAAATCATAAGAATAAGCTATGAATATTCAGCTATTCAAAAAAGTGTCAAACTCCTGATAAAGTTAAATATTCTTATTATTTATTTGAAAAATGAAAATATCTGTCTGTTAATGAGGAACCAATAAATCTAAAATATCAGAACATATGAACCCACAAAGTTACGTCAACTGGCAGATTAGCTCCCCTCTTATTTATACACTCCTTTTACCTATTCAGCTTCTATTAATCCTTCAAAATTTAGTTTAGATATTACTTCTCCCCTGCATTCTCTGTTTACCCCTCTCAGAACACTTCTTATCTTCAGTTGCAACTGCCTCTTTCCCATCAGTGCTGCTTTGGGTGGAAATATACCTTGTTTACTACTGTATCTCCGGGCCTCCTACAGGCTGTGGTAATAACTGTTGCAGTATAGATAGTCACTGGACAACAGTTAGTCGGGACCTTTCAGCAGAAAGCTTCTTGAGGATAGGTATTCTATTCCTAGTACTGAGCACCTCATAAATATTTTGGAAACAATGAGAAAATATAAGGGGAAGCCAACTATGGTATCCCCCAGGCCCCCAGGGGGTGCTAAAGCACCAAGCCTTGTTTACTTATGACTTCAGCCAGAGTAAAATTGCTCTGTACTGTTTCAGTTTAAGGAAACAAACATTTATTGAGTGTTTCGGGTTTCCTTAGAATTGCAAAGATAACCAAAACTCAGTTCTTGCTCTTGAGGTATTTAGAAGCTGGTGCATAACTAATGTGCAGAAAATTACATCAAGATTATCCACTAAAGGCAGAACACCTGGCCTTTTAGATGCAGTAATTTAAGGGATGCTGCAGTGCCCAAGACATTTACAATACTTCAAGGCTATTCCAACTGCCACCACAGACCACCCTGGATCATTTGCAACCGTACCCTGGGATTGTCTTCTCCTTAGGAATTCTACTGAAGCTTGGGATAATTCCCAAGCCAAGAATATCTAGAGTTGATGAAAAATTCAAAAGTTCTCCACAGGCAACTTTCTATTCCTCCCTAGATGCAGGTTCAGGATTGGTCAGACCTAACTGATATAAAAGCCCTGCCCCTCTTGTTCCTTTAAGACAAGTTACATATCATTTGATGGTCAATAGATGCATTTGAATTACTGGTCACATGTATTTGGCCATATGCTCAGAAATTTAGGCACTGCCAGAGGTGCCTCTGTGGATAATGACTCTTTCCTGGCCACAGCTTCTAATTGCAAATGTCTGTAATAATATAATCTGAACATAGGTCAAAGGACTGCTGGGTGAAGTTTTCCATAGGGCAATTGTTTTTTTGTTGTTGTTCTTTTACCTGGCAATGATCAAAGCCTTCTAATTTACCTAATTAGAGAGTATGATTTTTGAGTGACCAAGGCTTAAGTTTATTACTAACAAAACACATGTCACCTGTGCCCTAAACTGAATTGGAACCTATAATTCTTCTGGCAAGAAACTAGTTTGCAAACTTATTTTAACTGCTAGGAACTTTTTACAGCAGATTTTTTTAATGTTAAATTCGGAATTAGATGGGTAGAGTAGTAATTCTTAGTAGGAATTGCTTGTCTAACTCTGTCTCACTGAAAATTTATATCCTAATATTAGCTTTTGGCTAATGTATATTCTATGAGTGAGATAAACTCTGCTTTAGTAAGGACCCCTACTGAAGGGTAGAAATGGCAATGGGAAGATCCAATTCTTATTGACCCCTTAGGTACTATATGCAAGCTGAAATATAACCTGAAGAGATCAAGTGATAAAATATTAGAAAACAAGGAGAGGTTAATGTATAATGTTACCTTCTGCAAGAAACAGGATGTTTTTCCTTTTTTGTTTTTTAATCATGCAAAGAACCAACACAGGTGTTTCTAAATAATGACTAGTTCAACAAAGAATGTGTTCCTTTAATAGTGAAAGCCATATTTTTGTGTTATGCTAGCTTGTCACACATTTAAAATGGACATACATTGGAGCACTTCAAATTTATATCTCCATTTCAACCATTCATTTAGTAGGTCAAATCATCATTATATTTCACCAGTATGGTGGATTTTAATTCATTTAACATTTTAATCTTCCATCAGTTTTTCATTTAAGAGGATTTTACAGCATATATGGGATTTGTATAAATTTCTGTGCAGTAAATTTATTCTTTTAACAGTTTTAGTCTTTCATCAGAAATTCATTTAAATGGATTCCACTATATGTCACTTCCACTTCCAGTGCAGCTTTAGGTCAGGCTGTAATTGATGCAAAAGAAATGAGGTATTAAAAGAGATGGGAAATATCTGAAATTGGAAAGAGTTCAAGAAGTGGGCCATTGTAAGGGCATTACGTGCCTCAGATAAGGTGGGGAGGGGAAAATGATATAGCATTTTGATCTGAAGCCTTGCATGCTTTATAATTTCAATTCTCAACAAAGTCAAAAAGATCTATGTTATCTAAGCTTGTGTCTTTAAAACAAAATTAACTGCTTCAGTGCCCTAAAACAGCCCCCATATGGCCATGTGAATGTGCATGCGTGTCTTTAACATCCATTTGAATTAATGGCACAGCTTCTTTCTGTGAACATTCTATCTCCTCCCTCCCCCCTGCCAACATTCATTAAATGACATCCAAGTGATAAATATTAATATAATAAATACACTAGCTATGGAAATAACCCAGGGAAGAGGGGCATTCTATCATGTTTTCATATAGAAGTAGATGAAAATCACCAGTAGTGCATTATAGTTGGTGACAGAAAACTGCAGTATGAGAGATGCCTTTACCAAAGAGCAGAGGTGCTGGTGCTTGCTTTGTGTACATCAGAAAAGCAAACGGTGACCTTGAGAAAATCCTTGCTCCCTAGGTCTCTGCAAAGGGAGTGACTGCTTTTATGATGCCTAATATAAGAGGGCATTGATGTCGATTGGTGAGTGAAAGGTGCTAGAGAATATTGGTGGAAGTCAATATTTATTTGAATTTGCTAATGTCTCTTTGGGAAGACAATGCCTCAGTAAGAAATGTTCTCACCACACACACACACACACACACACACACACACTAATGGTAATTTTGTGAGTTGATGGACGTGTTAACCAACCCTATTGGGGTAATCCGTTCATTATATATACAAGTATCAAATCATCACATTGTGTACCTTAAACTTACACAATGTTACATGTCAATTACATCTCAGTAAACCTGGGGGAAAAAAGAAAAGAAAAGGAAAGAAGGAAGGAAAGGAAGGGCAAAAGAAAACAAGGAAAGAAAGAGGGAGAGATATTTTTTGTGATGTCGTTGTATTCAATATACTCCTTTATGAAACTGACAGCTACTTCTTTCTCTGGTTTATTGACTCTGGATTGCTTGTTATGTCAAATGCCCAATAAATGTTTGTTGAATTGAATTGAATTGTACTGAATTGAAAGAAGAAAATTTTACATGCTGGGAAAGATGATCCAAGCCCATCATCCTCTAACCCCCATCTCCCCACAAGGTCACAACATAATCTGGAGTTAGAAATATGAAATCAATTTAACTTATCACTCTGTTCATAGAGCATGTCCCTTTACCGCATCTGACTAGGGAGAGAATATGACTGAGAGGGAAAAGATTGCACTCAGACTAAACATCTAAATTAGTATTTCTAGTGAAAATGATGATTGGTCATGAAAGATTACAGGAGGGTTGTAGGAAGATCATACCTTACTTCCACTTTAATGTCATGCTGAGCTCTCTTGTGCCTCCTCTTATGAAATTATGGAAGGCCTAGTTCTGGTCTATTTATATGTATATGGCAGTTTTTATATGGGAGTTTACAAGTGAGTTAGGGGCAATCACTGGATTTCTCTGCAGGTTCAGTGTAGCTCTCATGGGTTCTAGATCCCATAAGACATTCTAGAACTGATTGAAATATAGAAAGTCTAGAATATTTCCACCTATGTTTAGAAAAAACTTCATTTTCTACAATGGTCTAGGGGAGACAGGGAGAAGGGAAGGGACACATTTTTTTCTCTCTGAGATTTCTAGCACTTTGGTGGACTGTATTCTGTCAAGTCTGGTCGACAGTTTTTCAGGTCCATTTGGGTAAGGCTCCTGGCCCTCCAAAGGGCACCATATGTACCAGGAAGCTTATTATGTGAAAGCATCTTATGGAAGGCTAATTTTATTTGGACATAACTTAACCTAGCTGTCAAACTACAAGTAGGAAGGTGAAATTCATTGTGTGGACAATTTTATAACCTTTCAAATGATAATTTCCTCAATTTTTATGCAGGTATACACTGATGGAGACTGACAGATGTTGAAAAGAGCAGAGCCACAAGCCAAACCATAGAACTGATGATAAAAATCATCCTTCCACTAGTCCCTCCTTTCTTGCTATTTTTGTAATGCATCAAAGCTCTCTTTCAAATGCAAAATATGAAGCTGGGCTCTTATTTACCTGCCTGACCTTGCATACATGTTTCCTTTAGCTATGGCTGCTCTTCTGACCAGCCAATCTCCTGCCAGCAATTTCATATCAGTGTGTTCATCTAGATGGTTTTCTCGTTATTACTCTTCTGTCTAATATTAGTAAGACCTGGACTTAATACTTGAGTAATTTGGTTCAGGAAGAGCTAAGAAAGTCTGCAAAACTGTAGTCATCAATCAATTACACAAAGGCTGAGCCCCACAATGTATTGGATTATTTGAGCATAGTTGAGTGTGTTAATAAAGACAGAGAACTCTGAATTTTATTTTAAATTCTTGTTTACATGGCATATCTTTCTCCATCCTTTTACTTTCAACCTACCTAGATTGTTTTTGAAGTGAATTTCTTAGAGATAGCATATAGTTGGGCCATTTTTTAAAATCTGCTCTGCCAACTCTGTCTTCTAATTGCTATATTGAGATCACTTATATTATAGGTAATTTTTGATATGATAGGGCTTAAGTCTTCCATATTGTTTGTTTGCTGTTTATTCTCTCTGTTTCTTGTATACCTCTTTATTCTTGCCTTTCTGTGAGTTGCTTGACCAATTTTTAGGACATCACTTTGATTTTTAATGATTTTGAGTGTATTTCTTTATATAGTTTTCTTAGAGGTTGTTCTAGATGTTATAAATATAAAAGGTATCAACAGTGTACTAGTCTTCATGTTTTACTACTTCCAGTGAAGTATAGAAATATTATTTTCATTTTGGTCTCTTTATACTCCAACTGTGAAAATACAATTATCTTGAATATTTTCTCTCTCTGTATTGAATATAGGGCCTTATAATTTTTGCTTCAATGATCAAATGTGATTTTTTTAAAATTATGCAGAAAAGAATAGTCTTACCATTATTTTCACCCATTACATTTTTTGTCTTTCTCTTCTGGAATTCCTAATCTCATTTTGTTGTCATTTTCTTCCTATTTAGATATCTCTTTAGCCATTCCTTAAGGGTAAGTCTGATGATAACAAATTCTCTTAAATTTCCTCTGTCTGAAAAATGTCTTTATTTTCTCTTCATACCCAAAGTACATAGTTGGGGTCAATAGCTCTTTTCTTTAAGTGCTTGGAAAATGTCTTATAACTTCTCCCTGGCCTCTATGGTTTCAGATGAGAAAAATGTCATGTGTTGACCCCCTATAAATAATACGTTGTTTGGCTGCTTTCTCTGTGTCTGCTGTCAAACTTTTGTCAAAAGTAAATAAACCTTTAATTTTAATGTGTCTTGGTGTGGATTTCTTTGAGTTTATTCTATTTGAGATTTTCTCAGCTTCTTAAATCTATAGGTTCATATCTTTCATAAAATTTAGGAAAATTTTAGCCATTATTTCTTCAAATATTTCTTCAGCTCCATTCTCTTTCT
This sequence comes from Delphinapterus leucas, assembly GCF_059928025.1. Classification (NCBI taxonomy): domain Eukaryota; kingdom Metazoa; phylum Chordata; class Mammalia; order Artiodactyla; family Monodontidae; genus Delphinapterus; species Delphinapterus leucas. Next base: position 28,944,761 of record NC_143132.1, read on the forward strand.
CCTCTTCTTCTGGGACTCTGAAGACAAAACATTTGATTTTTTATTATCATCCCACAGATTTCTGAGGCTCTGTGTGTGTGTGTGTGTGTGTGTGTGTGTATGTAGTCTGTTTTGTCTGTTGTTCAGAATGAGTAATTCGTTATTTTATCTTCAAGTTTACTGAATTTTTCTTTTGTCATACTCATTCTGCTATTGAGCCCCTCTATTGAATTTTTAATTTGTTATTGTATTTTTCTATTTCCATAATTTCCATTTGGTCTTTTAAATTTTTGATGAAATTTTAATTTTTTTCATTTGTTTCAAGGGCATTTGTAATTGCTTGTGGAAGCATTTTTATGATGGCTATGGTAAAATCCTTGTCAGATAATTCCAGTGTCCTATTTATCTTAGTATTGCTATCTATTGTCTTTTCTCATTCAAGTTGGGATTTTTCTGTTTCTTGTTATGGCAAGTGATTTTCAATTGTATCCTGGAAATTTTGATTATTATTTTGGGATACTGTGGGTCCTATTTAAGTTTTCTGCTTTATCAGTCATATTCTTCATGTTTTTTATGTCTTCTATGGTTTCCTATATCTTGTGTCTTATTTTTGTGTTGAACATACAGTGCCTACATTTTGTGGGCTACAGTTGCACTGACAATTTAGTTTTCTAAGCCTCTGTAGTATATTTTTGTCTCTTTGGTTTGCTTGTTGAAACTTGGTCTCCTCATGATTCTTTTTGGTGGCAGTTACCAGACCAGGACACCTAGAGTTTTAAGGGGAGAGAAAGGAGACTCCTGCTCATGGGGTTGAGAAAGTTCCATGGGTCTCCTATTGTTTGCAGGGTTCCCACTCAATCCTTGCTTAAGATGACTTCCTGTGTTTCTGAGCATGGGGGTAGGGGAGAGTCTTGGCCATAGGGGCAGAAAATAACTATCCAGGATGATTGTTGTTGGTAGTACACTTCTTCAATCTGGGGAAGGATCAACTTACCAGAACCATATTCTGCCATTAGGTTGGGGAATCAGAAAAAGTTGGGCCTAGTTCTCCTTCTGCTAGTGCAATTAGGGGCAGGGGGATGTGAGAAGATCCTAGGCCACAGTGTTGTTTATACATGCCTGGGGTCTCTAGCTAGCCTATCTTCTTTTTATGTTTTAGGGTTCCCTGTTGGGTTATTTTCAGAGTTTTTACCTGTACTTGGTAAGGGAGGAACAGAGAAAAATGAGTCTGTACCATCCTGTTTCCCTTCTGCATTTATATGTGAATATATATTTTGATAAGAGAGAAGTAATCTTTTACGCTGTTATCATAAATCTGTGTGCTTTTATGTACTTATTAAATCTATTAAAATATAAAGAATGAACTTATTAGAAAAAATGAGAAGAAAACATCAAAAATCTTTCACGATTTTCTTTTGGTTGATAGGATTATGGGTCATTCTTATTTTCTGCTCTATTATTTTTTTTTAACTTCTTTATTGGAGTATAACTGCTTTACAATGTTGTGTTAGTTTCTGCTGTATCACAAAGTGAATCAGGTATATGCATATGTATAACACCATATCCCCTCACTCTTGCTTCTCCCTCCCACACTCCTTATCCCACCCTTCTAGATGGCTGCAAAGCACCGGGCTGATCTCCTTGTGCTATACAGCTGCTTCCCACTAGCTATCTATTTTACACTTGGTAGTGTATATGTGTCAGTGTTACTCTCTCACTTTGTTCCAGCTTACTCTTCCCCCTCGCCATGTCCTCAAGTCCATATTCTACTTATACGTCTTTATTCCACTCCTTCTCCTAGGTTCATCAGAACCTTTTTTTTTTTTTTTAGATTCCATATATATATGTTAGCATACAGTATTTGTTTTTCTCTTTCTGACTTACTTCGCTCTGTATGACAGACTCTAGGTCCATCCACCTCACTACAGGTAACTCAATTTTGTTTTTTTTATGACTGAGTAATATTCCATTGTATATATGTGCCACTTCTTCTTTATCCATTCATCTGTTGATGGACACAGGTTGCTTGCATGTCCTGGCTATTGTAAATAGTGCTGCAATGAACATTGTGGTACATGACTTTTTTTTTTTTTTTTGCGGTACATGGGCTTCTCACTGTTGTGGCCTCTCCCGTTGCGGAGCACAGGCTCCAGACGCGCAGGCTCAGCGACCATGGCTCACACGCCCAGACACTCCACAGCACGTGGGATCTTCCCGGACCGGGGCATGAACCCACGTCCCCTGCATTGGCAGGCAGACTCTCAACCACTGCGCCACCAGGGAAGCCCATGACTCTTTTTGAATTATATTTTTTTTCAGGGTATATGCCCAGTAATGGGATTCCTGGGTGATATGGTAGCTCTATTTTTAGTTTTTTAAGGAAGGTCCCTACTGTTCTCCATAGTGGCTGTATCAATTTACATTCCAACAAACAGTGCAAGAGGTTTCCCTTTTCTCCACACCCTCTCCAGCATTTATTGTTTGTAGATTTTTTGATGATGGCCATTCTGACTAGTGTGAGGTGATACCTCATTGTACTTTTGATTTGCATTTCTCTAATGATTAGTGATGTTGAGCATCCTTTCATGTGATTTTTGTCAATCTGTATACCTTCTTTGGAGAAATGTCTATTTAGGTCTTCTGCCCATTTTTGGATTGGGTTGTTTGTTTTTTTGATATGGAGCTGCTTGTATATTTTGGAGATCAATCCTTTGTCAGTTGCTTTGCTTGCACATATTTTCTCCCATTCTGAGGGTTGTCTTTTCGTCCTGTTTATGGTTTCCTTTGCTATGCAAAAGCTTTTAAATTTCATTAGGTCGAATGTGTTTATTTTTGTTTTTATTTCCATTTCTCTAGGAGGTGGGTCACAAAGGATCTTGGTGATTTATGTCAAAGAGTGTTCTGCCTATGTTTTCCTCTAAGATTTTTATAGTGTCTGGCCTTATATTTAGGTTTTTAATTCATTTTGAGTTTATTTTGTGGATGGTGTTAGGGAGTGTTCTAATTTCATTCTTTTACATGTAGCGGTCCAGTTTTCCCAGCACCACTTATTGAAGAGGCTGTCTTTTCTTCATTGTATACTCTTGCCACCTTTTTCAGAGATAAGGGGACCATACGTGTGGGTTTATCTCTGGGCTTTCTATCCTGTTCCATTGATCTATATTTCTGTTTTTGTTCCAGTACCGTACTGTCTTGATTCCTGTAGCTTTGTAGTATAGTCCAAAGTCCAGAAACCTGATTCCTCCAGCTCCATTTTTCTTTCTCAAGGTTGCTTTGGCTATTCTAGATCTTTTGTGTTTCCATACAAGTTGGGAAATTATTTGTCCTAGTTCTATGAAAAATGCTCTTGCTAGCTTGATAGGGATTGCATTGAATCTGTAGATTGCTTTGGGTAGTATAGTCATTTTCACAATGTTGATTCTTCCGATCCAAGAACATGGTATATCCATCTGTTTGTATCATCTCTAATTTCTTTCATCAGTGTCTTATAGTTTTCTGCATACAGGTCTTTTGTTTCCTTAGATAGGTTTATTCCTAGATATTTTATTCTTTTTCACAATGGTAAATGGGAGTGTTTCCTTAATTTCTCTATCAGATTTTTCATCATTAGTGTATAGGAATGCAAGAGATTTCTGTGCATTCATTTTGTATCCTGCTACTTTACCAAATTCATTGATTAACTCTGGTAGTTTTCTGGTAGCATCTTCAGGATTCTCTATGTATAGTATCATGTCATCTGCAAACAGTGACAGCTTATTTCTTCTTTTCTGATTTGGATTCCTTTTATTTCTTTTCCTTCTCTGATTGCTGTGGCTAAAACATCCAAGACTATGTTGAATAATAGTGGTGAGAGTGGGCAACCTTGTCATGTTCCTGATCTTAAAGGAAAGGTTTTCAGTTTTTCACCATCGAGAACAATGTTGGCTGTGGGTTTGTCATTTATGGCCTTTAATATGTTGAGGAAAGTTCCCTCTATGCCTAGTTTGTGGAGAGTTTTTATCATAAATGTGTGTTGAATTTTGTTGACATCTTCTTCTGCATCTACTAAGATATTCATATGGTTTTTCTCCTTCAATTTGTTACTATGCTTTATCACATTGATTGATTTTCATATATTGAAGAATCCTTGTATCCCTGGGATGAACCCCACTTGATCATGGTGTATGATCCTTTCAATGTGCTGCTGGATTCTGTTTGCTAGTATTTTGTTGAGGATTTTTGCGTCTATGTTCATCAGAGATACTGGCCTGCAGTTTTCTTTTTTTGTGGCATCTTTTTCTGATTTTGGTATCAGGGTGATGGTGGCCTCATAGAATGCATTTGGGCGTGTTCATCTCTCTGCTATATTTTGGAAGAGGTTGAGAAGGAAAGGTGTTAGCTCTTCTCTAAATGTTTGAAAGAATTCACCGGTGAAGTCATCTGGTCCTGGGCTTTTGTTTGTTGGAAGATTTTGAATCAGTTTCAATTTCAGTGCTTGTGATTGGTCTGTTTATATTTTCTATTTATTCCTGGTTCAATCTTGGAAAGTTGTGCTTTTTAAAGAATTTGTCCATTTCTTCCAGGTTGTCCATTTGATTGGCATCTAGTTGCTTGTAGTAATCTCTCATGATCCTTTGTATTTCTGCAGGGTCAGTTGTTACTTCTCCTTCTTCATTTCTAATTCTGTTGATTTGAGTCTTCCTTTTTTTCTTGAAGAGTCGGGCTAATGGTTTATCAATTATGTTTTTCTTCTCAAAGGACCAGCTTTTCATTTTTTTGATCTTTGCTATTGTTTCCTTCATTTCTTTTTCATTTATTTCTGATCTGATCTTTATGATTTATTTCCTTCTGCTAACTTTGGGTTGTTTCTGTTTTTCTTTCTCTAATTGCTTTAGGTGTAAGGTTAGGTTGTTTATTTGAGATGTTTCCTGTTTCTTGAGGTAGGATTGTATTGCTATAAACTTCCCTCTTAGAACTGCTTTTGCAGCATCCCATAGGTTTTGGGTCATCATGTTTTCATTGTCCTTTGTTTCTAGTTATTTTTTGATTTCCTCTTTGATTTCTTCAGTGATCTCTTGGTTATTTAGTAGCATATTGTTTAGCCTCCATGGGTTTGTATTTTTTACAATTTTTTTTCTGTAATTGATATCTATTCTCATAACATTGTGGTCGAAAAAGATACTTGGTACAATTTCAAATATCTTAAATTTACCAAGGCTTGATTTGTGACCTAAGATATGATCTATCCTGGAGTATGTTCCATGAGGACTTGAGAAGAAACTGTATTCTGTTGTTTTTGCATGGAATGTCCTAAAATATCAATTAAGTCCATCTTGTTTAATGTGTCATTTAAAGCTTGTGTTTCCTTATTTATTTTCATTTTGGATGACCTGTCCATTGGTGAAAGTGGGGTGTTAAAGTCCCCTACTATGATTGTGTTACTGTCGGTTTCCCCTTTTATGGCTGTTAGCATTTGCCTTATGTATTGAGGTGCTCTTATGTTGCAGGCATAAATATTTACAATTGTTATATCTACTTCTTGGATTGATCCCTTGATCATTATGTTGTGTCCTTCTTTGTCTGTTGTAATAGGCTTTATTTTAAAGTCTATTTTGTGTCATATGAGAATTGCTACTCCAGCTTTGTTTTCATTTCCACTTGCATGGAATATCATTTTCCATCACCTCACTTTCGTCTGTATGTATCCCTAGGTCTGAAGTGGGTCTCTTGTAGACAGCATATATACGGGTCTTGTTTATGTATCCATTCAGCCAGTCTACGTCTTTTGGTTGGAGCATTTAATCCATTTACATTTAAGGTAGTTATCGATATGCATGTTCCTATTACCATTTTCTTAATTGTTTTGGGTTCATCATTTTAGGTCTTTTTCTCTCTTGTGTTTCCTGCCTAGGGAAGTTCCTTTAGCATTTGTGGTAGAGCTGGTTTTGTGGTGCTGAATTCTCTTAGCTTTTGCTTGTCTGTAAAAATTTTAATTTCTCCGTTGAATCTGAGTTAGATCTTTGCTTTGTAGAGTAATATTTTTTGGAGGTTTTTCCCTTTCATCACTTTAAGTATGTCCTGCCACTCCCTTCTGGCTTGCAGAGTTTCTGCTGAAACATCAGCTGTTAACCTTATGGGGATTCCCTTGTATGTTATTTGTTGTTTTTCCCTCCCTGCTTTTAATATTTTTTCTTTGTATTTAATTTTTGATAATTTGATTAATATGTGTCTTGGCGTGTTTCTCTTTGAGTTTATCCTGTATGGTACTCTCTGTGCTTCCTAGACTTGATTGACTATTTCCTTTCCCTTGTTAAGGAAGTTTTCAACTATAATATCTTCAAATATTTTCTCAGACCCTTTGTTTTCCTCTTCTTCTTCTGGGACCCCTATAATCTGAACGTTGGTGTGTTTAATCTTGTCCCAGAGGTCTCTGAGACTGTCCTTCATTCTTTTCATTCTTTTTTCTTTATTCCGTTTCCTGGCAGTTATTTCCATCATTTTATCTTCCAGGTCACTTATCCGTTTTTCTGCCTCAGTTTTTCTGCTATTGATTCTTTCTACAGTATTTTTAATTTCAGTAATTGTGTTCTTCATCATTGTTTATTTGCTTTTAATTCTTCTAGATCCTTTTTAAATGTTTCTTGTATTTTCTTCATTCTGTTTCTGAGATTTTGGATTATCTTTACTATTGTTACCCTGAATTCTTTTTCTTGTAGGGTGCCTATTTCATCTTCATTTATTTGGTCTTGTAGGTTTTTACCTTACTCTTTCATCTGTAACATACTTTTTTGTCATTTCTTTTTTTTTTTTTTTTTTTGATGGGTGGTGCTGTATTCCTGTCTTACTGGTTTTTTGGCCTGAGAGGTTCAGCACTGGAGTTTGCAGGAAGTTGGTAGAGTCGGGTCTTGGTGCTGAGATGAGGATCTCCAAATGGCCTCACTCCAATTAATATTCACTGGAGTCTGAGGTTCTCTGTTAGTCCAGCAGTTTGGACTCAGAGCTCCCACAACAGAAGCTCTGGCCCAACCTCTGGCCTGCGAACCAAGATCCCACAAGCTTCATGGCATGGTGAAAAAAGAAAGAAAGAAAGAAAGAACAAAAGAAAGAACAAAAGAAAGAAAGAAAGAAAGAAAGAAAGGAAAGAAAGAAAGAAAGAAAAACAAGGGGATTACAGCATCAAAGAATAAAAAACAAAATAAAATTAGAAAGGTAAAAAATATATTAGGAAAAATAAAACTATAATTGAAACAACTGCAGCAAGGTAAAATAAGACCACAACAAAAAAAGAAAAAGAAAAAAGAAAGGGCGTGGGGGGGTAACAAGCCAAAAGGAGAGAACAATAACAAAGTATAAAGAATAAAATAAAATTAGAAAAATAAAAGACTTATTAGGAAAAATAAAAATATAAAAGAATCAAGAACAATGAATCAACACGGTAAAACAGAACCCCAATCTAAAAGAGGAAAAAGGAAAAAACAAAAAGCCTTGGCTATGGAGTGGAGTTTAGGTGGGAGTGGAACTTAGACAGGGGTGGGGTTTAGCCTGGGGTGGGACTTAGGGTGGGGGGATGACATTTGAGGGTGGTGTGGGGCCTATGTTCAGGACCCACTTAGTGGGAAAAGGCCTTGGGGGCGGGGCCTAGGCAGGATGATGTTCAAGTGTGGGGCGGGGCCTCTGCTTAGGACCTCCATGGAAGGGGAGAGGCAGCATGTGGAAAGGAGGGCCTCTGGAGTGTGGAGTTCCAGAGTTTGGAGGTAGAGCTCTGAGTGAGGATGTGTGGGTGGGGTTTAGGCCCAGCACATTGGAGGGGGTCTCCGAGTGTAGAGGTAAGGCCCTGAGTGGGGGGGTAGGGGCGGGGCTTGGGTTCTGGGCAGAAAGAGGGAGGCTCTGAGAGCAGAGTATTAGGCCTGGGAGCCCAACAGGCTCCCCAGTGCCTAAGTGGGCAGGGAAAGCGCTGGCCACATTCCCTTCCATTCCTTCACACACACCCCCCACCATCTCCCCCAAGGTCTCCCTCATTGCTGCTGGACCCATAACCGTGAGTAGGTCCTGTTGCATGTAGGAACTCCTCCCCTCCCCCAGCCACCCATCAGGGGTGTTGGTCCCATAGGTCCAGCCTTTACTTTTGCTCCGCCTTCCCTCCTTCCCACTCCCTCAGGACCCGCGTGGCTGGAGGGGGCCTCAGTGGGCAGAGGATCAGGCCCGGGATCTCAGCAGCTTCCTGAGGGCCCAAGTGGGCAGGGGAAACCTGGCCACACTCCATTTTGATCCTGTGTCCTCACAGTGGTTCCCCAACTTCCCCCTTCAGACATGGGATCCCTTCCCCTCCCCCAGCCACCCCTCAGGGGCGCCAGTCCTGTCCCGCCTCCACTTCTCCTCCCCCTTCCCTCTCCCCAGCCCCCACGTCCTACCCAGTCACTGAGGGTTCCTCCCGTACCCTTAGGTGTCCGTGGACCCCCACCAGTTGTGAGGAGTTCCCCTAGTTGTGAGGAGATGTGAACTCCACGTCTTCTTAGTAAGCCATCTTGACTCTGCCCTCCCAACTCCATTTGCTCTATTATTTTTTGTATGTTCTAATTTTTTTTAATCAATGAACTATATTACTTATTTAGATAACTATTATTTATCAAAGAGGAAAGAAAGAGGCATGAGAAAGAGATATGTATTAAGCACGGCTAGCTCATAAAGCACAGAGGAATAGTAAAAATAATAGCATCAATGTTTTATATTTCTAGGAAGTGGGCTCATGGCTTTCTGTGCATCAATACTTAACTGGATAACATCTTCAGAACTATTGTTAGCCATCTAAAAAAGATAAAGGCCTCTAAAATCACAACAAATGTAGCCCTAGAGGGCAGTGGGAAAGGGTGGTTATTTTAATAAATGGTGCTGGGTCAATTGAATGTCCATCCATAGGGGAAAAATACAATATCTCAATCCATATCTCTCACTGCACACAAAAGTCAACTCTAGATGAACTTCAGATCTGCAGGTAAAAGGTAAAACAATAAATCTTTTAGAAGAAGCATCGAAAAATCTCTTCAAGATCCTAAAATAAGGAAGTATTTCTTAAATATGGCCTCAGAATCAATAACTGTAAAAGAAAAATTATTAAATTAAACTCTTAAGAATGTCCATCAGACACCAGTTAGAGAATGAAAATCAATCCACAGATTGGGAGAAAATATTTGCAAATCAATAAGAGAAAGACAGAAAACTCAAACTGAAAAATGAGCAAGAATCCAGAAAAGAGGATGTCAAAATGACCAATAACATATGATAAGATATTCAACATTTTTAGTCTTTAGATAAATGCAAATTCAAATCACAGTTGATATAACTGCATGCTCATCAGAATAGCTAAACTGAAAAACAGACAATATCAAATATTGGTGAGGATATAGAGTCAATAAACTCTCATAAATTGCTGGAGGCAGTATACATTAGTACAACTACTTTGGAAATTCTTCAAATTTGTGTTTGTACAACTATTTGGTGATTCTTATTAAAGTTGAACACAGGTATATCCTATCTCAACAGTTTAAATCTTATTTGTACATTCAAGAGAAATATTTACATATATTCACTGCAAGATATATTCAGTATAAAAAATATTCATTGCAGCTCCACTCAAATAACATCAAACTGAAAACTACCCAAATACCCATCAATCGTAGAACTAATAAATACATTATAGTATAATCAGACAGTGGAATCCAATACTACAGTATGAATGAGCAAACTACAGCTATAACCACAATATGGATGTACTGTATAAATATGGCATTAAGTGTAAGAAGTCAGATGCAAAAAGTACACACTATCTGATTACATTCTATAATGTTTGGAAACAGGTAAAACTTATCTGTAGTGTCAGAAGCCTGGATAGTGGTTATCCTTTGAAGGAGGAAGCACCTAGAAGAGGGGACAAAAGTGGTTGTTCTGAGATGTTATTAATGCTCCATTTATTGATTTGGATTCTTGTTATATGAGTGTGCTTACATTTGTGAAAATTAATTGAGTTTATGTTTTATATTCTTTTTTGTATGTTATTTAATAAAAATATGACTCTATTTTCACATATAATAGAATTTTAATAAAGATAAAATCAAATAAAACAACTATATTTTAGATAGGATTTGTATTCAGTTTTAGTTTTTTATGCAATTCCTGCTTCCCCAGGCCACAGAAAGGGAGGGGACAATAATCAAGAGGTAGAAATTGGTGACAGATGCTCTTCACTCTCTTAGCCACTATCCTGGAGTGAGGCTTAGGAAACACATCTCATGCTTCTTCTCCTTTAGTCTTTTTTTTTTTTTTTTTACATCTTTATTGGAGTATAATTGCTTTACAATGGTGTGTTAGTTTCTGCTTTATAACAAAGTAAATCAGTTATACATATACATATGTTCCCATATCTCTTCCCTCTTGCATCTCCCTCCCTCCCACCCTCCCTATTCCACCCCTCTAGGTGGTCACAAAGCACCAAGCTGATCTCTCTGTGCTATGCGGCTGCTTCCCACTAGCTATTTTACGTGTGGTAGTGTATAAATGTCCATACCACTCTTTCACTTTGTCACATCTTATCCTTTCCCCTCCCCATATCCTCAAGTCCATTCTCTAGTAGGTCTGTGTCTTTATTCCTGTCTTACCCCTAGGTTCTTCTTGACACTTTTTTTTCTTAAATTCCATATATATGTGTTAGCATACGGTATTTGTCTTTCTCTTTCTGACTTACTTCACTCTGTATGACAGACTCTAGGTCCATCCACCTCATTACAAATAGCTCAATTTCGTTTCTTTTTATGGCTGAGTAATATTCCATTGTATATATGTGCCACATCTTCTTTATCCATTCATCTGTCGATGGACACTTAGGTTGCTTCCATATCCTGGCTATTGTAAATAGAGCTGCAATGAACATTGCGGTACATGAATCTTTTTGAATTATGGTTTTCTCAGGGTATATGCCCAGTAGTGGGATTGCTGGGTCATATGGTAGTTCTATTTTTAGTTTTTTAAGGAACCTCCATACTGTTCTCCATAGTGGCTGTACCAATTCACATTCCCACCAGCAGTGCAAGAGTGTGGTCTCAAAATAAAGTCTGTTTTGTCTGATATCAGTACAGCTACGCTGACTTTCTTTTGCTTACTGTTTGCATAGTACATCTTTTTCCATCCTTTCATTTTCAACCTATTTGTGTCTTTGAAAAAGTGTGTCTCTTGTAGACAGCTGTGTTGTGCATTGTAACAAGCTACTAAATATTAGAGCCATGAGAACAAAGAAGACCAAAATCTATAATTATTGGCATTTGTGGGAATTTTTCTAAGAACATTTAGTAATTTTTAATCCAGTTTTATTTCTTTATGGTTTTTAACAAAAAGGGGAATATGTACAGAGGGCTTCAATCCAGAGCCTCCCTACCCTTTTTTCTTTTTTTAATGAGCTTCTAACATGAGCTTTTTTTCTTTATTTCTTCACACGGATTCACGTTACTGTCTAGTATCCTTTATTTCAGTCTGAAGGACTCCCTTTAGTAGTTCTTGTGGCAGTAGTGAATTATCTCAGTTCTTACTTATCTGGGAAATGTCTTATTTTTAAAGGGTAGTTGGATATAGAATTCTTAGTTAATAGTACTTTTCTTTTGCCCTTTGAATATGTCATCCCACTGACTTCTGGCCTCAGTGGTTTCTGACAAGAAGTCAGCTGCTAATTTTAATGAAGATCTCCTATACATGATGAGTTATTTCTTTCTTGTTGCTTCAGAAATCTCTTTGTCTTTCAACAATTTGATTATGATATATCTAGGTGTGGATGTCTAACATTGCCAATGATACTTGTGTTGACTTTACTGATTTTACTATGGAAGTAAAGTCTGTTACCAATAAAGTCCCAGTTCTTTTCATAAGTTCCTCAAAGAGTAGCCTTGTATTACATTAGACCTAAGCACATATGTACATCTGTATCTTTCTTCAATGACATCCAACCACAATGAGCTGACCACACCTGTTACCCCAGGTGAAAGTCAATCCCTTTGATTTTTCACCTATAATCTGAGTTACTTTCTTCATAGGGTTGGGGCTAATTTTATCTCCTCTTTTTTGAGTTTCAACAAGATGTTCTCCAAATGTTCTCTACTAGTCTTCTAAGGAAAAATCAATTGTCCTTACGTGAATAAAACTGTTGTTGTCATACACAGAATTATGGAGGTAGGCTTGACGACTTGACACTCCGTCCTCTCAATGACCACTTTTCTTCAAGTTCTTTCTTACTAGGAGAAGATGGTAACTTCAAAAACTAAAGGAGCTATTGAAGTGAATTGGGAATATTGTGTCTCAATAGGATGTAATTACATTGTGGAAGAAATGAAAATGTATCACAGTAGTAAAGAGACATAAATTAGGAAGAAGGACAGGGCCATCTGCTTTCGTTCTTCACTGACTTCATTCCTTTTTTCTCTTCTTATCAATGGCAAAGTTCAGTGAGTCCATATTTTGGTGAACTATCAAAATAGTTGTGCTAAGTGATACATTCAACTTTAACTCTCCCATTTGGAAAGAGATTGAGTGTAGTAAGATAGTGGCATGGAACTTGGAGCATTACAGATTCTCAAAATGGAAAAATAAACAGATTTTAATGACTTTCACACTAAATCCTGATCCGAGGCATTAGTTTACAGAGCATATAATTCTTTTTCACTTTCCTTAGGGAGACTGGGTATGTTCAGATGACTAATATTCCCCTTCTATCAAGTCTATCAAAAAATTGCTAGTACAAGGGAGAGCAAACAACAACCAGATGACTAAATGAGGAAGTGTGTCATGGTATCTCTCTCTTGCACTTGACTCTTTTGTGTTTTGTTTAGTTTTGTTTTTAACTAAAATAATGGCTATTTCCAGGAACACTAATTGGCCAAATTATTGACAAACTTAATAAAAATGGGGTAGTAAGATGTATCAAGCAGAGATTACAACATCAACACTAAAGTATAATTTACAGTGATCTTGTATTCTTTATTCAATTCAGGATTCTTTCACAGATAGATGTGATTGCTGAGGGAGGAGCTCAATATGTCTGGGCACCAAGAGTTGTTATCAGTCTGGAAGACTTGTATATATGTTTTTATACCACAGTGGGTCATCTAATATGACTGCTTGGATCTTCTTACCTTACCGTGGTTAGAGAAATGCTTTGTTGCCAAATCTATTATCTTTAAACAGTGCCTGTTTAATAAGCTTGGTACATAAACCAGAGAAATTTTAGGTACTATCATAACTGTCTGGAAGGGCTACCCATGATTGCAATTGGTCTTTGCAAAAACTACAAATCTGCAATTTATAACATTGGTGTTTGTCCTGAGATTAAGGTAACATTTAAAAATATAGGCAAAAATGAGCACCTCTTACAGTATATTCTAGTCCTTCAACAGATTAACATTATGGGTCATCCCATTGATAAAGATGTGGATAAACTGAAGAGGACATTGAAAAGAGCCCTGAAGGTGATTAAAGAAGTGAAAACAGATTTTACGTGTAAATATTAAAGGAATAGGGCATATTTAGTTTAGAGATGAGAAACCCAAGGGAAGTCTTGAGCACTACTTTAAAATTTATTAAAGATGTTATGAGGAGCACACCTAACAGTTATTCTTTCTGTTCATGGAGGACAGAATGATAAAACAGATTTAACTCCTTATATTCTTCTTCTTATTATTTTACTTGCTGATTAACTACTTAACTAGATATTAATAGAATTTATTTCCCATTACCTAAATCACTCCCTGGCAGTAATTTGGACCCTAAGGGTTGTACATTAATTTTTTTCAGAGCTCAGGGACACCATTGAGCAGTAGCATTAGGTACTAAATAGTATAGGGTGACCTGAAGCTGGCTCACTGATCATTTAGTTATAGATCAAAAACTGACTTTAAGAGATCATCCGGTCCAGGATCCTGAGGGGAATAATGCATCATACAAAGCATAGGTTTTATTCTCTTCTTGAAGCTCTCCAGGGATGGACACGCCACACCCTTTCTCACTAATGAGAAAGGAACACACACATACACTAACTGATACATAAATTCATTACATACATTTACTGCTCACAAGAAAGCAGCATGTTAAAGGCTAATGATGAGAGAGTGGAGAGTGGAGGGAGATGAATAAAACAACAATCCATCGCTTCTTTTATAAAATGAACAGCTTAATAAATAGTGAATGCAGAGGACATGTTTTATGAAGCTCGTAAGTCAAATTTTTCGTTCTTTTCACGTGATCCAAATTTATGTAAACGCTGTAAGAAACTTTAATTCATAATTAGTTAAAAATCACATTTACACGCTATGCCTACATATCACTTCAAACTGGCCAAAAGTGCAGCTTAAAGTTTAAACAGCAAAAATAACTAGTGTTATCATGTCTAGAAGTAGAGCTTTAAGGAAACTGGCAGATTCTCCTTCTGAAGAGAATTGAGCCACTATATTTCATTTTATTAAATCATCAATATTTCTGTTTTTTTCCAATAAGAGATATGTGAAATTAATTTATGCTGCAAGAGGGAAATGAATCCTGGTGAAGTTTGATATCTTCAGTCACACATCAAATTTTTTTAATTAAAATACGATTTAGAATCTTTTGCACCACGACTTGAAACTCACTGTTCTGTGCCAGCATTATTTCTTCTATTTATGAATGAATGTAGGTGGTATCTATAATTCCAACTTTCTGTTTTGGGAGTTCCACCTCCAGGCTGTTCTGCCATCTCAGTATGTCAGAGAACTAGTTCCTAGCTTGCTGCACTCCATTTCTTTCTGACAGCCAAGAACTTTGATTTTTATAACGAGGTGTAAATCATAGAAAAGGGTTGTCTATAAAAGACTTCAGCAGAGATAAGAGCAGGAGTATGAGTTTATGCCAGTCATGCTGTAGGTTGAAAAAGAACATGAGAATTCAGGACACCATCGGAGATTAATGGGACTACAGTTTACGTGTGTATCCTATTTCTGTATTCAATATACAGTGATGGTGACAATTAGCGGTGGTATATTTCATGTTTGGATCAATTTCTCCTATGATGGTTGTCAAGTGGGCTGTTTAACAGACAGAGGCATGGCATAATACACATGATAATCTTTAACATCCTCTTGTGATTTCCACAAAGCAAGGAGAAAGCAATAAGGGAATATTCTCCCTTCCTGATCACACACACCTGAGCATAATCATAGCATGACATCACTGTAAGGACCCTAGACATGCAGAACAGAAAAGGAGTGTTTAGAATTTTGGCAAAAAGAAAGTAAGCCTCATTGAGATGAAAAAGTTGTCTGTGTCCTAACTGATGGAGAAGAGAAAGGTTTTATTTCAGGATTTAAGTGTGGTATTGATACTTTTGACATTTAGTCAGCTTCTTATTTTATTATTATCCTTGAATACATTTTCCTATTTAGTATCTCAGAGGATGGTTAGAAAGAAAATGAACAAATGGGATGTATCCCTAGTCAGGATTCCTGTTCTGCCTCCTTCTCTAGCCCCAGTGAATTGTTATCAGGTAAAACTGGGTTAACATCTATATGGTGTCAGTGTAGACCTGAATGCTCATATCTTTAATTGACCAATCAAGTAAATTGTAGCATTTATTCATAAAATAAAATTGATATGTAATGTTATAGCTATATAATCCCAATAGCCAGATAAAAATTTTGTCCAAAATATATATTCAGGTAGTTGTGTACAAAATATAAAACACTCACACAGAATGATAAATATCTAGATATTTTGCTCATTTAACACCAAGTATCCAGATATTTCAGAAATATCCAGGTAACTGATGAGATGTTTCTATACTCCATGCAGATATTTGGCAAAATTTATTGATGTATTTGTTCATGAAACAATTACATGGAGGTATGCAATCCTTTGTCACCTGAGATACGTTTGGGTAGTAAGAGAGACATAGGTCTTAGAAAATTATATACATTTTCTCTTTCCATTATATGTCTCATGTGTTCACAGTTATTCTTTAACCATGATCAAGTTTTAATATTAATGTCTTATTAGTCAAGATTAGGGTTAGGTTCAGGAAGTGGGGATGGATAGGATCTTCTATCTTATATCAGGCTTATATCACCACTTGGATAAATTTCAAGCCCATTGGCTCAGATGCTCTATCTATACATTTATTTGACTCTTAAATAACAATTCGACAAACTCTAATGTTGATGACGAGGTTTACAATGATGATTCACAAGAAAAACCTATTTGCTTCTCTATATGGGCTTGTTTGCACATCATTCCTCTGGTTGGATTAGTGAGCAGAAGGAATTGTAAAACCACAGGGGAACGGTTTAATTGGGATAATGCAGACATTCAAGAATGATTAACAGTAATTTCACAAAGGTAGAAGGTAAGCTGCTCATTTTTATGGAATGGAACAAATGTGTTTGGAATGATTAACAAAGTAAGACACGAAAAAAAATTTAAAATGTAGCCACTCAATTCTATTTGGGTAACAAATCATATGAAATATAAATGCAGATTTTCCCCCCAATTCATGTATTTTTAATGTTAAACTTCAGTTAGACTGTGGCAAACAACCTGCACAGAACGTAAAAACCACAGTGCTTAAATGCCAGCTATCCCACTCAGTTAAAAGGCAGTTTATATGATGTGTACTTTTCTTGAATTTTTTTATCTCACAGAAACCAGCATAACTCAATGCTTATCAATAGTATTTGAATAAAGCCTAGACCACCTTCTGCAGCTAATAGGTCAGACAAGACACGTAAATCCTGAAAGCTTCCAATTATCTTGTAAAATAAAGAAAATTCATTTATTCGTGCATTCGTTCATTCATTCCACATATATCTAACCTTTATTTTATGCAGAGCACTATCTTCAGTGTTGTGAGAAATGCAAAGGAATCTATGTAAAGTGTTGTCCTACAGAAGCTGGGCAAGGAGATGTCTATTCAAAATACATTTGGTACTTGTTTTTTCCGTCACTTATGCTCGGTAGGGACCAGTTTTAATTTCTGGAATGCTGCTACTACAGCTTTCTGAAACAACTTTCAATATCATCCAACTGCCCTTTCCTCTTTGTTTCCTTGCATCTGCTCACGGGTAGACGGACCCAAGAACTTCTTTGAAAGCACTGTGTCTACACCTCCCTAGTATAGCACCACACATGGTAGCTTTGCTCTATCATTACCACACTCTGATGCATGGATCTGAATGAAGGTACTCTGGAGCTTTGGCAATATGAGAACTGTTCATTCCTAGGAAGGTTCAGGATTGTCCTTGAACCTTAAATCTTTGTTTAAAAAAATGTGGTGCATGGACAAGTAGTATGGGCATCGCTTGAGAGCTTCTTACCAAAGGGGTATCTCAGGTTGCACATGAGATGTAATGAATCAGAATTTGCATTTATATGCAAGTTGAGGTTTGAGCACTATAATAAACTACCAAAAGATAAATGAGTTGAAAGAGCTCTCTTTTACATTCTTCTTTATTTTATCTTATATCGGAGTATATCTGATTTACAATGTTGTGTTAGTATCAGGTATGCAGCAAAGTGATTCAGTTATACATATATCTATTCTTTTTCAGTATCTTTTCCCATATAAGAATATTGAGTAGAGTTCCCTGTGCTATACATTCTTAACTTGAGTTCAGATTAATTAAGGCACAGTTGATCAGAATATGGTTTAATGAACTCTTATTTTCAATGCAATGCAGACAATTTAGGATAGGAATTGTATCTCTCAGGACATTATTATATCTCAGATTATATTTGTTTCCCAAATGCCCAGAACAATGCTGACATACACTAAATAGGTATATGTTGAATGAGTTTATATGGCCCGCCCACCATCAAGTATAAAATTCTCTCTATGCACAGTATATGCTTGTTGACTACAGATTTGAGAGAGAAATTTGGTATTTCAGCTTTCATTTCCCAATGCCTAAAAATCTATCAATGCCTTCTATCTGTTGAACTCTTATATAAGTGCATCCCATTCAATCTGTAATATTTATTGAGCTCTGCAACTATTCCCTTTACCAGGAACTTGGAATTAAAGAATGAAAAGAGATTTTCCTTGCCCTCAGCGTGTTTATATTCTAGCTCATCGGCAGTTATAAAAATATGCTGTAATAGAGGGATATATAAAGTACAATAGACACGTAGGAAGATAATTTGATATTTCTGGAGTACACCAAGAATGGCTTCACAGAAACAATGTTTGAATTGAGACTTGATGGATGAGTAAGTACTAAAGTCATAAAAGTTTGAGAGCATTCTAGGTGAAGGAATTGAGGTGTAAGAGAGCTTATAAGATAACTTATTTCTGGTGTTTATGCAGAAAGGATGATGAAGGGGACAGGAGACTTCACAGAAAGGCAATGGCCTGACCAAGCAAACCCTTGCGTGACTAACCGATGGGTCTATTTATCATTGAGCAGACAATGTGGGAGCCATTGAAACATTCTGGAACAGAATGTGAGGTGATCAGATGCATATTTTAGAAGGTGTGGGGAGTGAAGAGGAAGGCTTGCCATCAGAGTCAGAGATACTAACTATAGGAGATAATAGCAAGAGTCTACATTAAAATGATAAGAACACGGGCTGTGACAGTGACGATGAGAGTGGCGAGGAGGGAAAGAAAAGAACTATTCTCAGGAGGTATAAAGGTGAGGGGGACTGTAGAGTTCCCTATATTTATTCAGCTTGGCCAAAGTGTGAGTGAATTTCTCTTGGCAGAATTATTTTCATTGCTGGAATGAATAACTACTCATCATTTCCCTAAAGTAAAACGAAGCAATGGCCTCCTGAGGATCAAAGTTATGTTTAGTCTAAGAACCTAGAGGATAATATCAAGAAGTTCAGAATCAACACAAAATGGAGAGACCCAGGCTACTTGTCATGAAAATCTAGGCAGAGAAATTATCCTGAAAGGCACTGTCAAGACTAGCCTGCAATATAAGAAAACTGGCTGAGTTATGATTGATTTCTTTCCTTTACAAGGAAAGCAAATATGAACAAGACTTTCCTCACAGGTAGGTAGGTTCCATTATTGCTTTTACACGATATGATTTAAGGAATGACTTCAAAAGCCTTCCCTGTCCCTGTCCTTACTGGTGTCCCAAATTTTCATCATTAGAAGAGCCATGCACTTGGAGTAACAAGTTGTCCACGTCGGGAGAAAACACTGAAAATATCCCTGCTCTGTTGAGACATGATAGAGGGTCAGGAAAAGTGAACCCAGATCTCATGTGGAATTACAGAAATGTACCAGAGCATGAGAAGCCCTTTTTCTGTATTTCCAATTAGAGCGTGGTTTAATTAGAGGATAGCTAGTCAGACTATGGCTTAATGAGATCTAACTCAGAGTTTCTCAAATGTTAATGTCCTTACAAAGGTCTGAGGATCTTATTAAAATGCAGATTCTGACTCAGTAGTTTTGCGATGAGACCCATCTCAACAAGAGATGTGTTTCTAAAAGCTCCTGGTGACGTTATGTCGCAAACACTGGCTTAAAACAAAACACCAGGAAGTGAGGAGTAAGGTGACCAGAAGTTAACAAATCAGTTACCTCCCAGGTCTCTGAAGGAGATGAGATGGGTAGTTTGGACTGTGGTAGGGATAATGTGGGTAGAAGGATGTATTGCCTTCATACTTCCTTCACATAAAGAATGCCTCTGAATGCCATTCATTTATATGGCAAAGAGAAACTCGTTCCTTTGAGTGTTGCTTTATTGAGAGTAGGGTATAAAGGCACAGATATCCTTGCTATGCATGACTAGTTTATAAACAAAATGCCTCAAGATGACTTAAAAAAATCTATAGCCAGATTCACAAATCCATATACTGTAAGAAAATAAAAATGAAAAGAAACTATTTACAAAAGTAAGACAGAGAACTGGGGGTGATTTAATAGAATCCCCACCTCAAATATACCTCATTCTACAACACTTACTTGCATATTTTCAGCTGAACTCACTTTTATTTTTTTGGACAATTGAAATAATTGCTCACATTTTTCCACTTCATATAGACACATCCTGATTGTAATTAGAAGAAATGCATCTGGTTGAATATAATCCAAAGCATAAAGCTGAAGTGAAGACATTAGCTATAGGCGACAGAACACTTTAAGGTACAATTAAA
The DNA here is from genome assembly GCF_059928025.1 of Delphinapterus leucas. Classification (NCBI taxonomy): domain Eukaryota; kingdom Metazoa; phylum Chordata; class Mammalia; order Artiodactyla; family Monodontidae; genus Delphinapterus; species Delphinapterus leucas. The sequence continues at coordinate 28,964,882 of NC_143132.1, forward strand.
AGATTAGCTCTGGCTATGTTTGTCATTGTCCCTTCTTGCATAAAAAACACTGGTTTATTTATTTATTTTTCTTTTTTTTTTTGCGGTACACGGGTCTCTCACTGTCGTGGCCTCTCCCGTTGCGGAGCACAGGCTCTGGACGCGCAGGCTCAGCAGCCATGGCTCACGGGCCCAGCCACTCCACGGCACGTGAGATCTTCCCAGACCGGGGCACGAACCCTCACCCCCTGCATCGGCAGGCGGACCCTCAACCACTGCGCCACCAGGGAAGCCCAATACTGGTTTATTTTTAATGAAAGATAAAATTTTACTAAATGTTGACACTTTGGACGGCGACAGTGCTAACAAATGGAAATTTCACCTGGCCTGAATTCCGCCTATAAAAAACTCTTTTTCATTAAGTGTAACTCACTTTTTCAGCTTATTTAGTTATTTTATATTTTAAATAGATTAAAAATATGTGACCACATCAAATTACCTGGCTTTGAAAATTAAGCCCTTGGGGTTTCCCTGGTGGCGCAGTGGTTGAGTCCGCCTGCCGATGCAGGGGACACGGGTTCGTGCCCCGGTCCGGGAGGATCCCACATGCCACGGAGTGGCTGGGCCCGTGAGCCATGGCCGCTGAGCCTGCGCGTCCGGAGCCTGTGCTCTGCAACGGGAGAGTCCACAACAGTGAGAGGCCCGCATACCGCAAAAAAAAAAAAAGAAAGAAAGAAAATTAAGCCCTTGGCTGCTCCTGCCATATAGCCATTCTCTGAACTTGCTCCGCAGACAGACAGGCGTAGTATAAAAAGAGGATTAAAACTGTTTTCTGTATCCTCAAATTTATCAGGGATAACACAGAAATCTCCATCATTCATACAGCCTAGAGAGTTCTAAAGCATTAACAGTTTATCTGACTTACATGTTATAAAAGCTAGAAAGTATATATATTTTAAACCAATCACCCAATCCAACCATAATGCAAAAAGTTTTATTGCAAGTTTGATTGGTGCAGTCCCTGCTAAATGAATAAAATAAGGGCATGCACCTGGAAAAGCTGGTGTCCAATAAACTTAACAATAAAATCTTATCCAAAGAGGTTAAAAAAGGTATTTGGGGAAACACGCTGCTTTGCAAGAAAGGTACTATCTTTGTTGTGTAAATATCTTCGTTTTCTTTTTTTCTTTCTTTTTTTTTTTTTTTTTTTTTTGCGTTTGTCAGGATGAACAACATAAGCCATTGGCTTTTGCAAGAAAAAAGTTGTTAACAGCTGCTTTAGTCATATAGATATAAATAAAACTTAGATTACAATGTTCCTGGAGTTATTTCACCATCACTTATCCTTTGTCCAGAAGAACTACTTTTAAGCATTGAGTTCAAACAGGGCTCGCATGGCTGGCCTTAGGAAAACTCAAGAAGGAAAGGTTGCTGTTCAGTAACTTGCAATGCTTCCCCATTTTCCCCTCCTCTTTACTGTCCTTCTAGCCCTCAGTGTATGTCTGGGGTAGGGGATCTATTTTTCTTTATTTCTTATGCAAAGTCAAAGGTTTGTTATGGGAAAGGAAAAGTGATTTCTGACATCCATATAATAAGCTAGTTAACAGAATGCATTTCCTAAAACCAAATGAATACTTGACAAATCTGTATTTTCTTCAAGTGTCATTATGCATATTGCAGGACAATAGATTGTAATTCATGTTTTATGTCTTTATCATTAAACTGATATTGCTAGAAACACTATATTTTTTAAGGAAGTGTCTTCCAAAGCCTGGTTTGAACAAGTTTTCAATACAAACACAAAGGTCAATATACAAGATGAAAATAAATTACCATCCTCTGTAAAATATACAAAATGTGAAAACAGAAAAATAAAATTAGACAAGATGACTCTCTCTCTCTCTCTGTTTCTGTCTCTATCTTATCTCTTTGCCTCCCTCCCTCCCTCCATTCTATATGAAATCCTTAGAGTATCAAAAAGATGAAAAGCAAAAGGACAGCCAAATGAATACAACAATAGTCAAAAGAAAGTTGAATTTTAGATGAAATAACCACTGAGGGAATTGACTAGTGGTAGAAATGGCTTTGGGTGACTGGACTTTAGGTAGGTTCTGGATTCTAAGAGCATGGTGAGAAATCCTGTTGCCTTAGAATCACTTGCCAGCTTATTTGAGATGTAGATGCCTGAGCCCGGCCACAGGCCTCTGAATAAGGCTTGGAAGTTGGGGATTTATAAGCGTTTTAAACAAGCCCCTCTGATATTCTTATATATATCATAGTTTGAAAAACTCTACATGATTGGATCCTAGAATCAACTGGACTTGTGTGCCTGACAGTGACAGTGTCTAAGGTTAATGATCTTTTCCTTGCATTGTATAGATGTGCAAAAATGTCATGTTGCTTTACAAAATACTTCTTCAAGTTAGCTGTCCCTGAAAGAACAAGAAAGGTACAACTCAGCACTCACCCAAGGGTTCTCAATTTCTTGACTTTATCCCCATTGTTTTGTGGTATTCCTTAAGTCAAATATCAAGTATCAGTGCCCTAAAAATCCAACACAAAATATGGTGACAATTGAAGTTAAGTTTGGTAACCTACTGAAGTAAGGGAGAACACTACCTTATTGATCCTTGGTAGCGTCTCAAGAAGGCAAATGTCAGGACAGGGTATTTATAGGGTTTGGAATCTGGGTTTAAGTGAGTCTTAGGGTGGGTAGTTCATGGTGGAGAACTGAATGGACCTGGGCAACATTTGTGACATAATAGTTTATGATGAACTTAAGCGGGGGGAGGGGGTCTTGAAGTGAATCTTGATAAGTTAACTGAAATTTGGTAAGTGAGCTGTTTGCCCAGGTGAGCAATCTATTGTCCTGATAGGAGAGCGAAGTATTTGCCCAGACAAGTTGGTTTGCAGGAATTTTCCTAAAGCAAACAGCACAGTTCTTTCTTGATTTATAATCTTATCTTCTTGGGTCTCACTAACAATTACTAGGCTCTGTAGACAGAGGCCATCTTATTTCTCAAACCAAGGAGAAGCAAAGAGGGCTTTCCTGAGATTTCTTCATTCTAAATTCTTGGAGAACTTCATTTCACAAATGTGAATATGCAGTAAAAGATGGAAAGTGCCAAGGACAGATACTGGTATTGTCCCCCTGACACACACACACACACACACACACACACACACACACACTGCCCACGACAGACATTAATAAGCAGTCACAACATTCCTTCCTACTCATCCTGAACCTGGCCTCATGATGTTTTCCAAGGTAGCATTTAGGCAATCATTTTCAATTCACCAGAGTAGTCACTCAAACTGCAACCAAAGGGGCTGTGCTAAGTATTTGGGGAATATAAACATGAATCAGGCATGCATTGTGTTCTCAAGGAGTTTAGAGTTAAGAATGCATAGGGAGTACCCAGGGAACATTGCTAAGGGGTTGGTTAGGGCAAAGCATACATGAAGGTGAGTAGTATGTAAGTCCACATGGACAGCTGTTGGCCATTACAAGTGAACTTTAAGGTGAGAACAGTGTGTGTGACACTTACGTGATAGGGAATGGGGAATAAGTGAATTAGGAAAAGTTGCAAATGAAAGAATCACCACTATACTTTGAGATTATTTAACTGGTAATAGACAAGAGATTCCATAAATGCAAAGAACATGCAGGATGCAACTGAAGAAATTTTGGAAGAACATAATTTAAGAATAGATTAGGTCAGTTATAGGTAGATGGAAAGGAAGGGGTGAGCAGGAAAAAACATTACAGACATGGGATTGACAAGTTTTGACCACAGTGGTTTGTTGTAGGGAAGCAATTAGAGGAGAAGAAAGAAATAATTTTTAAAAATATAAAATTTTCATTTTTAACAACAAATTTAAACAACAAAAATTGTTAAATTTTGAACAACAACAAAAAGAAAATTTCAATCAAATTCAGTACTCATGAGGAGAAAGAGTATGAGAGGGATTTGATTGTTGTAGGGCTTCTCTTATTTCTGTCTAATTTCTCTTCCTTTGGGAGGTTATCTGTTCTCCTGTGACTTTTGTGGAATACAACACTCCAGACCCTGTCCCTCTCGACCACAAGATTGCCATGTAGCTCACACTTGACCAATGATTGGCACTCTGTTGGGAATTTGATTCTTCAGGTGAGATACTCAGGAATGAAGGGTGGTAGGAGCTGAGTATCCAGATGGCACTGTCCTAGAGAGACGTTTTGTGTGTTAATACCATTGAGTTTGTTAAGATACTCTAGTTCTTATCCTTCTGGAGATCTGGTTGTTCAGTTCTTCCTTTGAGCCTGTAAACTATTCACTGAGAGCCAAAAGCAACATCATTCCCTGTCCCCCTTGTAGGCAATACTGCGATCCAGCAAATATTGCCTAGCTACTTGCTCCAGGATATACAAGTTCCTGGAAGATAAGATTGTGAACCAATGAAAATCAAGACTAGCAGCTTGTCCATCAAGACTCATTTCTAGGCCCTTACCTCACTGTGTTCACTTAATCTAAAACTACTATATGATATATTCTGCCCAAATAATTCCCTGCTTTGCTGTCTTGCTCTTCAATCACTATATCCAGGCCCCCAAACCCTATAAATATTGACCTTCTTTAGTGCAATAAGTCTAATATACTTAGCTTTGCTTAATCAACCAGTTTTTCTGGTGGTCTTTTGGGGAGCCGAAAGTCAACGCTACCAAACAATCAATAAATCCTTTCTTATTTCCTGGATAAATTAGATACAGTTAAATTCTGTTGCCTGAAAGTAAAAATTGCCAATTGTATAATGCATTATGATAAATGCTCATGGAACACCATTTTGTGTGTAATTTGTCCCATAAAATTAGACTGCAAATTTCTGGAGGGCAAAAAAAATGTCATATTGGGGGCTAATGTTAAATAATGTAGAATATGAAGAAATAGACAAACTTACCACTTTGTGCCATCTCTTGTCTCTCAGTTACTAGCATGTTGCCTTAATAAAAGTATATCTCCGATATTTGTTGTTTGACAATAGGTGTTGTGCTATTTACAATAGGTCTGTAACTTTTAGGTAAAATCCGGCAGTAGACATTGTCGGAGTGTCACCCATTTCCTCTTGAATTCTCTTTACATTTCAGCAGGAGGCAGCCTATGATTCCTAAATAACACCATTAGCATTTTAGTGCAGGGGTGCCCTTGGGAATTTGTTGCAGAGGCAATTCTTCACTAATAACTGATGAGCATGGAGGGATAATTGGCCAGGGTAATTCCGAGTTCCTCAGGGGGTTAACTTTTAGTCATCCAATGTGGTAACTGGCTTAATAATTCACCCTTTATTGGTTGCCTTCCCTCTGTGTCCTCTCCATCCCCCACTTGTACGGGGAAAGTTATACACAAAAATGACGTTCCTCAAATGCCCAATAACTGCCATAATTTGGTTAAAACTTTTTGTTTGCAGGTAATAGAAATTGATTTTGACTGAAGTGTCTAAATAAGAAGGAATTACTGGTAGGTTCCTGGGTTTGACTCCTCACATTGCCAGCAGAAGTACCTGCTAATCAAGCACGGCTAAGATTGTACGTAATCCTTACCTCAGGGTCTGCTTATGGAGAGAACACAACTGAGACATAGACTTCTTAGGAAAGCATGTTATCTTCATCCCTTTATGGTAAAACAGTTCCTAGAATTGCACCAGGGACAACTTTTGGGGAAGAGTCAGTGAGAACATTGACTCCCTGGCAAGGTGGTGTCTAGTTTGTCTTTGTCTATTGAGCGCCTAGTACAGTGCATATCACAGAGAAGGTAATCAGTAAACATCTGCTGGGTGAATCACCACGGTCTGCTTAGCCTGGTTGCAGGGTCTGATAATTCCAGGGATCTGACAATCACAGCAGACTAGAGTTGAACCATACTGAAGATGAAAGAGGCATTTGTTCAAGAAGTGTTTTAGCCAGCCACGTAAACAGGACTGATGATGCTCAGACAACATGGTGGCTGGACCAGTTGTCCATTCTAAAGCTTGCTTTGTCTGTTCTGCTTGGTTCATGCCCATGTTCTCCTACTTGTTAAATATTTTCATATTATCCCTGTTCATAACCATTTTTTTTTAAACTCTATTTCAGATGTGCTTGAATCTTGCTCTTCAGATCTGAAGAGAATGTTCTTATATTCTTCCATGTTCCTTATCTTAATGTCTCTTCTCACCAGCTCTTTAGCATTTCAGAGAAAGACAGTGTCTTGGCCAAAGTCATTGCTTATTTCTGAAGCACGTATACTTGATCATCCATCCATGCAAGTATTTATTTTCCCCCTCAGGAATTATTTTTCTTATCATCACTGATTGCATTGGTCTAGTGCCAGTCTACTCCATGCGCTATTAGATAACATTAAATATTAGTTCTGTTTGATACTGTAGAACATTACTTATGATAACCTGGACAGTTTTAAGTCAGTGCTTAAAGCCAATCAATCAGAAAATAATATTTTAGTACCTAATATAGGTAAAGCACTATAAAAATGGCCAAGTGAATCTACAAGAATTTCAACAATGATCTCTGCCTTCTAAATACATAAGATTCCGATCCAGGTTTGAACACAGTATTTTTACAGTCCCATGCAAGTGATTTAACCCTTGTTCCTCATTTACTCCTATGTAAAGTGAGGATAATAACTACTGTGCAGGTTAGATGTAAACTTTTAAATACATAAATGCTCCTTAACACGTAATAGGCAGTCAAAAATGGCAACTGTGATAATCACCAGTCTAATTGCAAAGTTGAAATGTCAAACACATTCACCTGATAGGTGAAATATCACCTGATAGGTATCAAAAGGCAGGGTAATTTTTCACATGTGCAGAATCTAAGTACTCTGAATTCAGGGGAGGTAGCCATTCTGGGTTGGAGAAACCTGGGGAAGCGTTTTGGAGTAAGTGGAATTAGAATTGAGTGTTGAAGAAGGGGTAGACGTTGAGCAAACACGCTCACTGTCTTAAGAGGAGAAGTGCAAGGTACACTAGGGTGTCTGGGACGGGTGCCCTAACCACACTGCATTAGGCTTCCAGGCTCGGGGGCAGGGGTCCAGGGTAAAAAGAGAATCTGACTCTTGTCCTTCACCATGAAGAGATCAGATTGAGGAAGTTATAATTTGGCTGTAATCAGTGTAATGAAGATAAAAAACAGGACTGTATTGGGCTGAATTTTGAGAAGAAATAGGCAGAGTGGAGGCAGAAGCTGGGAACTTTGCTGATGAGGGCATAGCTCATTCAAAGATGAGATGGGAATGCTCACCATCTACTTTCTGAGAATCAAGATTTCTCTCTTTGTACTCATTCTCTCTGGGGTAAGCATATTTAGGGTGGTCAAAAAGAATGATAAAAATCACTTGCTTCCTTATTTTTTAATTTATTTTAAAACAAGACATGATATCATACCTATTATACAAACAAAGAATTACTTTCCAACTCTTTTGCCCATTTCACGCTGGAGTTTCATTTTTTCCTAACTTGATTGTGCTTATTTATAAAATGGTATTATGTTATTCTTTCAAGTAATAGAGAAGATGAGATATTTTCTATTTTTCATTTAAATTGGCCATATTTTAATTTTTTTATTATTATTTTTAATATCTATTTTACTTGTTTATTTATTTAGGTCTTAGTTGCAGCAGGCGCACTCCTTAGTTGCAGCTTGCCGGCTCCTTAGTTGTGGCATGCAAACTCTTAGTTGTGGCATGCATTTGGGATCCAGTTCCCTGACCAGAGATTGAACTCGGGCCCAGTGCATTGGAAGCTCGGAGTCTTAACCACTGCGCCACCAGGGAAGTCCCAAAATTGGCCATATTTTTAGGAAAAATACTCATAGAGTCTACTCTTTAAAAGAAAATTTTAGAAAAGAGAGTAATGGAAAAAAGGAAATATGTTCTAGAGTTCTTCTTAAAATCGTCATGTGCTATGCAGAGATGAAGGTGTTAACTTCAGTCCTCAGGTCCATTTTTATGTTACCAGGCAAAACCACTGAATTATAGGTACGAGAGCCATTGTCTCCTAGAAGCACCTTGGAAAAAGAGATGTCATTGCAACTCCACATTAAATAAATTCCCCATGTTCAGTAGTCCTTTGTTCTTAAGAAGAAAATGTCTTATCCCTCCCTCCATTCACCTCTTCTAAAAAAGAAAAGAATCTCAAAGAAATTCAAATTTTTACTAACCAGAATTGATTTTATTTCTTTCTATTTGGTATTCCTCAGAACATTGTGTGCGTGAGTGTGTGTGAGTGTGTGTGTGTGTGATATAATGGATGAATAAACTCAGGAGAGCCAGTTTGCTTGCCAAATGTTTACCATAAAAATTATTTTCCTATATATTAACTTCTCTCTCCATTTCTTATACTAAGTATATGCTTATTTAAGAAAAAAAACCAGCCTAATAAGCCTAGTTTAATCAACCTAACCCTAACCCGAACCCTAACCTCTGAGGCAATACTTGGACAATGCTTGAGAAAGTATTTAACTGGGATGTTGAAAGGCTCAGGAGGGGGAAATCCCTGGTGGTCCAGTGGTTGGGACTCTGCGCTTTCACTGCCTTGGACAGGGGTTCAGTCCCTGGTCAGGGAACTAAGATCCCCCAAGCCCTTGCGGCCAAAAAAAAAAAAAAGAAAGGCTCAGGCCCAGGAGGTTTTTCACTTCTGCAGATGAGCTGCACTAGAGGGGCATCCTGCAGAGGCTTTATTTTCTTTTTTAAAAACCTGCTCTACGTACTTTCAACTAGCTCTACACTAACAAGAATGTGTGGCCTGGCATTTGCAGCAAAGTTTCTAACCAAAATCTGTTCAGTTTTGATATCAATGCTGAGCTTTCTCCCTTATAATTTATGAGATATAGTTAATGGATTGTATAGAACAATCATTTGAGCAATAGAAAGTAAAATGAGAATTCTTTTTTCTCTAAGTTTGACATCAGGTGACTTTCTCTCTCTTCACCCAAACAAGTGTATCCACCCCTTCCCACCCCCAAGCACACAACCTCTTCAACGAAAAAGAAACAAATATTGAGGGACTTCCCTAGCGGTGCAGTGGTTAAGAATCCGCCTGCCAATGCAGGGGACACGGGTTTGAGCCCTGGTTCTGGGAAGATCCCACATGCTGCAGAGCAACAAAGCCCGTGAGCCACAACTACTGAGCCTGCGCTCTAGAGCCCGTGAGCCACAACTACTGAGCCCGCACGCCTAGAGCAGGTGCTCCACAACAGGAGAAGCCACCACAATGAGAAGCCCGCACACAGCAACACAACTAGAGAAAGCCTGTGTGTAGCAAAGAAGACCCAACGCAGCCAAAAATTAATTAATTAATTATTTTTAAAAAAGAAACAAATATTGATTAAAAATAAAGAGACAAAAAGGTAAAATTATATGTTCACATTAGTGCCCCCAACAAAAGTGTTATTGAGTGACAATAAGTTTTTATTTTTATTTTACTTATTTACATTTTCCTGTTATGGAGAGGTATACAATTCACCATGTGTACACACAGCAGTAATGTACAAAGTGAAATATTACTAAATATCTAAAATTCAGGGTTTTTTTAGACACAAGTCTTGTATGAATGGCATATACCTTATCTCACATTTTAATTTAGATATAAAATTATTTAGTTTGAGAAATCCTGAGACAAGTTTCCCTAGTCTCAGAATTTTAGAGCTAGAAGTGATCATTAATATTATTTAGCCTAACTCTCTGTATCAGAACAAAGAGCTACAGAGATAACTAGCACTTGGTTCTCATTAAGAATAGAGACAAAACTATAGTCCGTATCTTTAGTAAATTATAAAGTGATCATTCTTTCCTTTTAATCTCTATCAAAAGAATATCCTCTTATAACACTAACTTTCCTCATAAAACACAGTATTATAAAATCTTAAATATTAACACTGACAGGCTTTGACCAATTGGCATGGTCACCCTTGCCTATGTGCCACTCTGGTGCTTACTACCTGAACATTAGCTCTGCTTGGTGACCATACATGAAGATTTCTTCATGTTTCCTGACATGCCATTGACCTATTAATACAGCTAGGAATTATGCTTCTCTTAGTTACAATGTCGATTATGCCAGGTTTCCAGTGGGGTCAGCTGTGACCTCAAATGCCTTTCTGGCTTAGACAAGTCAGTCTAGCTCTCTCTGGATCTTTTCTTTTCTTTTACCTAATTGACATGAGCTGCGTCCCATTACTTCATCCTATTTAGACCCACAGGCTATTTCAGCTTATAAAGGTCATGTCTTATTTTAGCTAGTTTTGGCTAATTCACAGCCATCAGAAAATGAATTGGAGAGCGGATTCACCGAAGACAGTATCTATACCATGACCAACATCCAACTGATTCAGTCAAATGGGTGAAAAATCAGTCCAGGCAGTCGTTCGGCTTTTTTGAATTAAGCAACTATTAATTTATTGTGTCACTTTTCAATAATTGTGCTGGATTGTTAATAAAATAGTTAATATTGTTTAAAGGTCTAACATAGGTGGAATGCCACTAGAATTTTGACTGCTAGGATCGGAAATACCCACTAGTAAAACTCTCTGGGAATGACCCCTAGCGCTTTTACAGTCACCTGCTGATAATTTGCTTTAAATCACATTTCCTCAATCTGTTGGCGAGTACAGTATGCTATTTAGGACAGGGTGAAGGGATGGATTTTGGTGAGACGTATTGTGTCTACTCCCTCCTTCGGCCTAGCAAGTTTGTCAACGTAAGAGAAAAAGAAGATTTTTATAGCTTTTAGAACTTGGTGTTGGAAAGCTTTTCTTAATTGGGTTTATTAATTTTTAATAGAAGCTACATGGTCGACAGAAAATTTATAGTGACCAACTTGAGCGTGATAGAAAGAAACATTCTTTTATATAATTAATAGCTGCTAAAAGGTCCCATGCATTACGGAGGGGGGAAGGGAGAAGACCAGATTTAATCAGAGGAATCAGGAAGGAGGTTTGATGAGAGAGATTAATCAGACTAGCGCATGGTCATACAAGGGACAGGATCAGATGATTCATTCACAAAAAATGAGTAACAGCAAAGGAGACACGGAGAGTGGGGGGAGGGTGACGCGGTGAAGAAAGTCACATATGCGGTGGTAGTCAGACGTCAAACCTCATTAAAGAAGTTGTCCAAAACCTCTCTAATGAGCCGGAAACAATGTGCGACTCACCTGGTTAGAGGTTTTTTTGCACAAATCAAACTCAGGCCAGGTTGCTCAATGGGTCTTCAGAGAAATTACAAACACTGAAGTGAATCCTAGCCAAGGAGAGCTGTGTTAACAGACTCTTCCCAACCACACAACTTTGATTATGGAGACAGAGATGGATGCCTTACCTCTCTGAGGTTAATACTCAGTTGGCTTCACCTATATGTCGCCATTAATAATTGCTACAGAAGATATCAGGGCTAGGGAAACAAAAATAAGAACAACAACAAACAACGCAACACAGTTTGTCTAAAATGTCAGGAGAAAGTAAGGCTGGGGGCCAGATATCCGTGAGCAGGGGAAGGATTTGATGGAAATCTGCGTCTCTCTGCCAGAAGAGTTAGCTGCACTGAGCCACCTTAGCCATCTGTACATGCAGAATGACCTTGGCACAAGTGGGACACATTATTTGTTTCCAGGGAAGAAGGGTGTGTGTGTGTGTTTTTAATCAGGTGTCATGGTCTGGTGCAGAGGTATCCTCACTTTTCCTGCCAAGAACTCCTGGGCATGTGATGAAAGGTTGTGAAGTGCTCTTGAGTTTTTGATCTCAGTTTGTCTTCCATGTAGGCTTTAAAATGAATGGATTAAAAAATCATCAGACCTCAATCATTTTTTTAAATTTTTTTCTTCTTCTTCCAATTATAAGCAGAAGGAATGATCTTCTGCAATCATCCTTTTGATTATGTCGCCCTCTTCAAATAACTTTAAAAGAACGCTTAGTTTTCACTTTCATCAAAATACAATGTTCTGACTCTCTTCCTTTGTCTGTCCTGTACTTTACTGTTCTGATTTTGCTTGGTACACTGCTCTCTCCTCCTTTCTGCAGCCAGACATAAGCTATTTGCCATCCTGCTTCCCTTATTATTTCCCTCCTTGAAGATTTGCTATTGTCCTCACCTAAAACATCACCCCAACCCCTTTCCATGAAACCAGGTCACTTATTTCTGTCCAAATTTGTTTCTGGACAAATATATTTGGACTGTATTCTGTCTTCTGTTGTGTACCTGTTCCTGATACTTAAAAAAAAATTCACATGCATTTATGTTGTGCCCTTCTCCACCAATAGTTTGTAAGTTTTTTAAGGACAGGAGCCCTGTATTCTTTTTTGTCATTATAGTAGTGCAAGGCTTGTCACTGTCAGTCCCATTTACAACCAGTAAATACCATAATCCTTTGCTCTCCCCTCAAGGTTGGGTACACTGTGTCACTTTGTACTAAGATTGATCTTTTCCATTTTCTATTTCTTCAGGTTTCTATCTCAGATCTTAACGTGTTTCAAGTCTTAACAAAAGCACACTGTGGATGGATTCGAGTGATCAGGGCATGCTTTGGAAAACCTAGAGAATGTAAAATAACGAGCAGACTCACAATTCTCTCATCTTGCCTCCACCCAACAGATACCTGACTCTGTGTTTATGTACAATGTGTTAGATTCTTACTTATTCACATACTCATCGGTGGCAGGTGTGTCTGTTATTTTATTTATAGCGTAAGTTTCCAGAGGTATCACTTTTCTGTTGATTAATTTACATTGTCTAATTCATAGTGTGGCGTTATGTTCCCAGCCTCTCTTAATTACGTACTGATGATGCCTAAACCACCAAACATGGTTTCTTTAGCAAATATTACCAAGGCAAGAGGAAAACCCAAAACACATTGTAAATGATGGCATTTTCTACATAAACCTCACTTAAGTCTTAGTCATGATCTTGTTACTTGCTGTGAGAGCTGGATCTTCTGGGAAAAAAGCTCTGAGAACCGTGCATTAAGTACACATAGACCTTTAAATGTGAAGAATTTAAGCCCAAACATGTATTTGTGTTTATGTGCAATACCCATTTCTTTTCAGAATGTCTCAAACTGACCCCAGACAACCTTCTTTGTGGATGCCTGCCTTCAAGGACTAGTATTTGTCATTTAATTGCTCTCCTATCACTCTGTCTCTCAGGGTGTGAGCCTGGCTCTGAGATCATTGTACTAATTTAAAATATTTGGAGACCAGCAAAAAGACAGACTTGAGAATATATTGGCTATGTCCTATTCCAGGAGGCTTCACATTTTCCCTTGTGCTGAAAATGTCAGATTTTGCCCTTCAACATTTCTCTAAACAACTTTCTCCACTCGAGTCTCAATAGCAAAAAATAACCAATAATTGAGATAGTTAAGGGAGCATGATGAGAATACTGCTCTGAAGTTTTCTTACAATTCTGGCTAGGAAAAAAACAATGCAGTGCTGATGGGATCTCTGTGGCATGCATGTGAGTTAGAGCATTGTAAGAGAGCCTTGGGAAGTGTGCATGGAGGTGTAAAGTGTGGATAAAATAATAAACAAGGATGGCAAATTGATCGGGGCTATTATTTGTATTTTTAATGTGAATGTCATGTAAGGCTGTCTCCCTCAGATTCAGGAGGAGCTTGTTAAAAATGGCCCACGGGCCTGCTGGGTCAGCCTCCTCTGAGGGCGGTATTCAGGGAATCCACCTTCTTAACAAGACATCTTAAGGGATTCTCATGCTCAGGAAAGCTTGAGGGCCACTGTATACACTAAAACAGTAAAGAAAAATATTCACCAAGTGCTGTGTGTTGTTGAAATAAAAGAGTAAATAAACCAAACACACTTCAAGGAATCCCAAAGACAAATTATAACACCAAAGAAAGTGAACACAGTTATGTGCTCCTATAGAGCAAGTTCATCCAAAACTTGAGGACTGAGTTTTTAAGTACGTTACTTTTAGCTACTTTAAATGGAAATGAATGTTCTTAGCAATTAATCTAAATAATTTATTTAAGATGTTCTTAAAATGTTCTAGCTGTTACAGTCAGAAAGTTTTTTTTTTTTTTTTTTTTTTTATAATCTTATTGGGGACTTCCCTGGTGGTGCAGTGGTTAAGAATTCACCTGCCAATGCAGGGGACACGGTTTCAAGCCCTGGTCCGGGAAGATCCCACATGTCGCAGAGCAACTAAGCCCACGAGTCACAACTACTGAACCTGCGTGCTGCAACTACTGAAGCCCATGCGCCTAGATCCCGTGCTCTGCAACAAGAGAAGCCACCTCAGTGAGAAGCCCATGCACTGCAACGAAGAGTAGCCCCGCCCGCCGCAACTAGAGAAAGCCCGCGCAACCATGAAGACCCAATGCAGTCAAAAAAAAAAAAAAATTATTGTAGTATAGTTGATTTACAGAGGTGTGTTACTTTTTTCTGTACAGCAAAGTGACTCAGTTATACATATATACATTCTTTTTCATATTCTTTTCTATTATGGTTTATCACAGGTTATTGAATATAGTTCCCTGTGCTATACAGTAGGACCTTATTGTTTATCCATTCTATATATAATTAAGCCCCAAACTTTTGAAAAGTTATTTGTCTAAGCCAATCTAGGATGTTTTGGCAGAACTGGAGAGGCACTTCTTCAGGACCCTGGCTTCTCCTTTTTTTGTTGCTAGCATCTCTTTGATGTTTCTTCAAGGGTCCCCTGACCTCATGGCCCTTCCCCTGCTCTCTCGTCAAAGCTGATCTAATGATATGGGTATAGTGGAGAGTGCTAAGCTGGGAATCAAGAAAATGGGTTTGCACTGTGACTCTGACAGTAAATAACTTACATGGCTCTGAGCAAGCTTCTTAACTGTTTGAGTTTCCTTATCTAAAAAAAATAAATGGTAGGGTTTTTAGAGCGCTGATGTACTTTCTGGTCCTCTTTCTATGATTCACTGGGTTCTCCATGCATTGCACTTTAAGATGGGAACAGAGTCTTCATTTGGCAGGAAGAGAGGTCGCATGGGGAGGAGTCTTGGATGAGTTGCCCATGAATGTTGGAGCAGGGATGTGAGCAGGGCCCCTTCGAGCCTCAAACAGAGCACCTGTTTGAGGGAGCCCAGCTCTACCTGCGACTTGGTGCGTGAGATGTGAACACATCCTATGGCTTCTAGATGACTGATTTTCCTCATTTCAGGGGTGGAGACAGTAATGATAACTGTTCTCACAGTGTCATTATTACCCAGGGGATGAGCAGATGTGTTTAAGGCAGAGGATGGGCATTCCATAATGTTTCTTTACTGACTAAGAAGGTGTGGTTTATTCACTGCCTAACTTTACCTTCTCAAGTTGGGCTATTTATTTAATAAGTACATTCAGGGATCATGATATTCCAAGAACTGATCTAAGAGCTTCACTTTAATAGTAACTTTTTTAATCCTTATAACAAGCCTGCAAGGAACTATTATTATCCTACTATTCAGATAAGGCATCCAAGGCACATAAGCTGCCCGTGGTCACCCAGATAGCAAGCCAGGTAGGCAGTCTGGGTCCACAGTCTGTGCTCTCCATCTTTGTTCTACTAGCCTACGTGAAAGATCAGAGAACAAGAAATGCGGGATGTGGGGAGTGGGCAAGACACCTATATTATTTATCGAAGAGAACATAAATTTGGTGTAGCCAAAAGATACCATAATAACTCAGCAAAACATCTAAAATTTTGTGTTAACCTACAAAACGTCCAACCGTTGGGTCCTTCTTTTGAAGAGATGTTAGTCTGGCATCGGGAATATTTACAAAACTTTTAGAATCTTTATGGCAGTCCCTCCCAGACAAACCAATGGGCGAGGATGCTCTGAATCTTGAAATAGGAGTTGCAACATTTCTTAAGCATCCCCTTTCCCACATGTCTTCCTATCACACGTCTCATTGGAATAGTAACTCATGAGGAATGTTTCCCCTGATCTACTTAGAGCTCCCCAAACTCTTTCCCCAGCTCAGCAGAAGCACATCTCACTGGCAGCTTCAGCATGCTAGCTGTATCTTCTCTCCTTTGTTATTTAGATCATTATACATTATACATTGCCTTTTTTCTTTTTCTCTTTTTAAAAACCCCTTTTACATGGGCTAAGAGAGTAAAAATTGAACATGTTGTGGGGATAAATCTCTTTACAGAAATAATCACTAAGGCTGGTTGCTTACCTGTTTTCTTTCACTCTGGTGCCTCAAATTTGACTGTGATAGTCAGTTAGGTTTTCTTTAAACAGGAGACTTTATAAAACAAGAAAATGACTAATTAAGAATAACAATGGGGGCTTCCCTTGTGGCGCAGTGGTTGAGAGTCTGCCTGAGGATGCAGGGGACACCGGTTCGTGCCCCGGTCCGGGAGGATCCCACATGCCGCAGAGAGGCTGGGCCCCGTGAGCCATGGCCGCTGAGCCTGCGCGTCCGGAGCCTGTGCTCCGCAACAGGAGAGACCACGACAGTGAGAGGCCCACAAACCGCAAAAAAAAAGAGAAAAAAAAAAAAAGAATAACAGTGGATTGGAAATTACTGTACCTATAACTTAATATATAATAAAATTCAGCATAATTTTTTTACAATGTACTAATATTAACTTCCAATTTTGCCTTATAATTAAATTTATTTAGTCAATTAGAAGTAAGAAAAGAATTCTGCTCAGGGTTGATTTCAATGGTTACGTTTTTCTACTGCTCAAATTCTGCCAAACTTCTTAGGTAACAGGAGATTCCACCCTGGGATGTTCCTTCCTCATTTCAAGTTCCTTTGGCTACAAGCAGACGATTCTCAGCCTCTGCTTATATAATTGGTCAGAGTGTACTTTAAGTAAAAGTTCTATCCTTCATGTTTCTAACGGGGTTCACTCCCAGCAACACTCGGCCAAAGGCCTGCTGTTAATTACTTCTTGCCTGGGGGACCATTTCCCTTGATTGAAACATCTCCCTGAAGCTCTCTGTCTCCCTTTGAGTTCTCCAACTTCTTGCTCAGCTGACTTTATGTTCTTTCACTCATTGAACTTTGACTGAACATCTACTCATGCTAGACACTGTTGGGCACTGAAGTTACCAGCGTAACTAAAAGACAACCTCTGTGTTCTGGAGGCTCACCCTTTACAGAGGGAGAGCCGTATAAACAGACACCTACCATCTTATTTGATCAATGCCACGATAGAGATTTGCCTAGGTACCGTGGCAACCTAAAAGAAAGGTATCAGTTGTATAGTAGCCAAGCGGGGGCAGAGAAGATTTCACAGGAAAAGTGACCTGTAAGTCAAGTTTTAAAAAGGAAATTGAAGTTAGGTAATGAATGATGTTGGAGAGGCCAGGGTACTCTGGAAGGAGAAGCAGCGTGCACAAAGACATGGAAAAGTTAGAGAGCTGGTGCATTCAGGAAACCAAAAGAAGTTGATGTGGCTGGGCATAAAGGGTGCAGAACAGCTGGGGACACTGGGGTTGCGGAGATCGTCAGGGCTGGGTCATGAACGGTCTTCCATTCTATGCTAAGGTTTTTTGCTTTGTCCTGAAGGTATTCATTATTACTCCTCACTACACAGAGACCACAGAGAGTTAGTTTTCTAGCAACAAAATTTATTCCAAAATGAATATTATAAAATTGACTCAAAGGATGCCATGAGATACATATGGTGATGGACTTAGTGGTTTTTGGTTTTCTAAGGCAACAAAATCCATCATTTCTTCATTTAAAATCGTATATAGCTATGTTTTTAAAAAAGTGTTAATAATCAGGAGCTAAATTATATAATAAATAAGCATGTGTAGTATAAGAAAATAACTAAATTCAAAGTTCCTGCTAATTTGCAGCTCGGTCTCGATGCCCAACTCTGAGCTTCCTGTTAACTACCTTCAACTGGGAAAAACAATGAGTCATCATACCTTTCATTGGCCAGTAGAAGTTGGGACAACCAAGATGTTTCCTGGTCCTAAACCCTGAGAACAATATTTTATTGACAAAGACTTTTCTGCCCTTCCCTCCTCCCTCCCTCCTTCCCTCCCTCCATCCCTCCCTCCCTCTCTTTCTCTCTTTCTTTCAATTTGGCACTCCCTGATAGTGTAAGCACTGTGGACAAGAAGAAGGTGAGGCAGGGTGACACAGGAGGTAAGCGAAGAAGATGTGCTATAAAGAAAGCCAAAGACCTTTGTAAGCCATCTGTAGCAGGTGCTGTCAGAGCCTCACCCACATCCCTTGTACTTAAACCAGTTCACTGTGCTCCAGTGAAAACTTCAAGCTGTGACTGAGGCTTGGCTGGATCTGTAGAAGGTCATTCTGCTCACTCATAGCAGGCTAAAAGTGCCCAGGGAAGTGAGACCCCCTCCCAGAAGCAGACTGACTGGAGTTGATGTGCAGACACCTCAACAAACCTCACCCTCCAGTGGGATAGCTCTGAGACATGAGTTTTGCAGAATTTCCCCAAATATTCCATCAGGATTAAGCTCCAGTCACCCTGCCTTCCTGTCTCTGCCTGAGTTCCCCACTCCCTTACTGGTATTTCTTGGACGTTCAAATAAACTATCATCGTGTGAACCCTTATGTCATGCTCTGCTTCTGGGGAAATTTAAGCTAAGGCAACATGATAAGAACTGGTAGGAGGGAGTTCAAAGGTTTTAGACAAAAATAATTGTGACAGGTCACATTGACAGCAAGAGGGTAGATGAGGTGGAATTGTAAGAGGGTGGAGGCAACGAGACTCATGAGGAGAAAATTGCTAGAGTCTAAGGATAGATCATAAAGACAGAACTAGGGCACTAGGGGATGGAGGGTGGAGGCAGATGTGGAAGCAGTGGGCAGATGTCATGGCAGTAGATGGGAAGGCAGAATCAAGGCTTCGGGGGAGACTGAGAGGGAATGGTCAAAGGAATAGCAAAAGGCCATCAGAAGGGGTTATCCATTCTAAGAGGCAAGAAGCAACCAACTGTGCCAGGAGCTACAGAGAGATGGTATTGCCGTGGCTCCACTGGATTGGGAATTTGAATCCTTAGTATCTCCCACAAATCACTTTTCGTGGGATGATGGGGACAGAATTCTGACTGCAGCAGATGAAAGAACAAATGAGCTGACCAAGTGATTATAAACCAATCTTTGGAAGAACTTAACTATAAAAGGAAGGAGAAAGAGAGTGATGGTTAATGGAATGAGGTTTAAGGTCAGAGAGGGTGTTTTTTTTGTTGTTGTTTTTGTTTTTTAAATCTTTATTGGAGTATAATCGCTTTATAATTGTGTGTTAGTTTCTGCTTTATAACAAAGTGAATCAGCTATACATATACATATATCCCCATATCTCCTCCCTCTTGCGTCTGCCTCCTACCCTCCTTATCCCACCCCTCTAGGTGGTCACAAAGCACCGAGCTGTTAAAGGTGGGGATGGCTTGAGCTGATGTGTGGGCTGCAGCGATAGAACAAGCACAGGTGAAAAGGCTGAAAACATGTCAGTTTGTAGTATAAGGTCTTCGTTCTGGAAGAGATGGTGGGGAGGGGATGAAATCATGAACAGAGGAGGAACTTAACCTCACATTGCCAAGTTAAAGAGAAATCATTTACGTGCCACACATGAGGAGATGAAGGAAGTCAGGAAACTGGTCTAAGAGGGATGTCAATTGTGAAATCTCCTCTTCTGATTGTTTTCATAAGGATTCCTGAAAACTCATATTCATGAAGAGAGTCAGAGTGCTTGTTGCAATTGCAACCCTGTGTCTTCAGCTGTGTACTACAGAAACAGAAGGTGAATATAACCAAGGATTGGGAGTGGGGAAAGAAAGGGGCCAATTTGGCAAATGGGACTGTAAAATTTATGGTGCTAATGATTTTCAAACATTTTCGGAAGCAATGGAAAGAAGAATGCAAAGAAAATGAGTTTATTTTCTAAAATGCACTTTTTTGTTTTGCAGTTTTCCCTTGCTAAAATCATCTAAATGTCTGTATTTTGAAAATATAAAGACTGCACCATGTGTGTAACTTAGTACTACTCATCACTCCAGCAGTAAACAAGTGGATGAACTCTCTAGGTTTTAATAGAGCAGGTTGCTACTTCTTTACATCAACTTACTAACTTCTCCAAATTCTACCTAAGATGTATACAATGAGCACTTTTAACATCTACCCCTTCCCCAAAAAGGAGCTCTCAATATTAATCCTAAATATAGCTCTGCGTGACCTCTGTCTGCTCTTAGCAGGTTTTAGTTTTTCAGATCTTATATTTGGTGTCTAATTTCCTAAAGTCCAAGAGACAGCTGTCTGGGGGCCTGAGAGCTAAGATGATAAACATGCAGATATCAAGGAAATGGTTTTCTTACAGAAACAGCTCCATTTAGATCTGAGCATTTCCTCATTCTTGCCTGACTGTAGAGCTTCATAAATTGCAATTAGTGCTAAATTCAGTCATATCCTTTCTTGCTGATGGGGGTGGTTAGGTTTAACTTCTTTAGCCTGCTTTAATTTAAAACAGGCCAGATCTAATTAATCTCCAGATTCCAGTAGTTTGACATTTTAACTGTGTATCCTCTAGGAAAACAAAGTACACAGATATTTGCATATCAAACCAATGGAAAGTATTAAAAATCTTTTTTTTTAGCATTCAAAGAAGATTTGTTTTTATTTCTAGGCAGTAACACTTTCGATTTTAGGCATTGTTTCCTCATCAGTCTGAGAAAAGAAAGCGTTTTGTCTTCTCTTGAAGTTGGGGTTTCTAGAAGAGGATGTTACTTTTCTGCATATGGAAACAGGAAGTACCCTTGACTGGTTGATTGATTTCTTTCTCTTAGCATCTGCTTGGCTAAAGTTTAGGCTTCCTAAACTTGGTTGAATCTTGATGGTCCAAGTGAAATAGAAGATAAAGCAATTAACCACTTAAATTATGTTTAAAGTCAATCCAAGTAATTCTAACATCTGGCACTTCCACATCCTGAACTATTGATGAAGACAAATCTACAAAGCAGAATATTGGTGATGAGCCAGTACCGAGCTGGGTCATTTAGGACATGAACTAGACAGTTCGATTTCTAACATAGAGTATTTGGAATCCCTCTGGATGACTTATATCAGTGTTGTCAAATGGCTAAGCTGATCATTTTCAATCATGTCCAACTTGAAATACTGTTATGTAGTTTGATTTTATGGCATCCTCTTTCACTTTTATGTTCTACGGAGCAGTTTTGCACTTCAGTTAAGTGACTTTACACTTAACCAAACAACTGCATGCCATTTTGTTTATAGATTATTTTTTCTTCAAGTTAACTAAAAATCCTCTGATTTGCCCTAAAGGCAGTTTTGGAAATCATTGTATTAGAAATAAAGAACAGCAAGAAATCCCAGGGAGCATCTGGTCCTAACCCTTAGAGGTAAGGAATCTGAGGCCAAGAGAGGCAAAGTGAACTGCCTAAACTCAAACAGCTTGTTCCTGGTTGTGGTAGACCAACTACAACATGGTTGTAATTGTTCTTGCCGCTCATGTCCACATCCACTGCCATATGACTTTGCAGCTCCTTCCATTAAAAGGAGGCATGTACTTCCCCACACCTTGAATCTGGGCTTGCACTACAACCTCCTTTGGCTGATAGAATACAGGAGAAATAAGGGTGCCAGTTCTGCAGCAATAGATAACTAATATATAATTTTCTTTCTTTCTTTTTTTTTTTTAAGCTCCCAGAGTATTCTAGAAAATCAGCAGTACTCAGATTTTTTTTTTTTCTCAACTTCTGCTTCCAGCTACTTGGCAAATTTTCAAATATTTGATTTCTTTGCTTGTATGTTGTGCCACTTCTTTTACATCTTCTGCCTCATGAAGCTTTCTAAATGTGTCCTTTTCTGGTTTTGAGTTTTTAGGGACATTTTCAGCTGAGGTGGAATTTTTGATGGTGCTATTGGGCATTACTTTGTGGCACAAACTTTTAATCCACTTAACAGCTTCCAGCACATTAATTTTTTTGGCAGGCAGGTGATGTTGTCAGCTATGTCCATACTAGAAAGGCAAATTGCAGCAAGTGAGTAGCTCTTGGAATGAATAAAAAAAAATCTTTAACTAAGGGGGAGGTCAGCTTGCTGTGTTTGATAAATATCAGTTCTTTGTCACCTGAAGTTATGTATATTAGCATAAGGCTCGAATGGAACCATGTTATCTGAAAGCCTCTATTTATTTTGGATGGTTTACTCACTTGGGGGGGGCAGGGAAAGGAAGCATGACATAATAAAATTAGCACTGAATTTGGTGATTGGAAATGTGAGTTTCAATTCTAGATCATCCACCTATTAGGTGTGTCACTTGAGAAGTCACTTAACTGCTTTTAATTCAGTTTCTTTCACTTTAAATTTCCAATTTACTTAGGGTTTTCTGTTTGTTTTTTTGAGAATAAGGTGAAGTACCTAAAGCATTTCGTAAGCTGCAAACTCTAATTTCTACTGCTCTTCTGAACTCTACATATTTTTAGTTGCTTATTGGACATTCTTTCCTGGATGTTCCACATCTAAAATCCATCTCCACACGCACTACTCAAGCTTTCATTTTCTCTTGACTTCCCTAATTCTATTCAATGACACTAACATTTTCTCAATTACCTAGGTTTCAAATCACAAAATAAGTTTTTTATGCCTCTCTCTCATTTATTCCTCATAAGGCATTTACTTATGTATTAATTTATACAACCAGCAAATGCTTATTAATCACCTGCTCTTTTCTATTGCTGCATAACCTCCTTTCAGTCCCATCCCTATGTTTCAAACTAGTCTTTGCTCCATGTAATCTCTCTATTTCAAACTCTGCTCCTCTGGATTTGGCATCCACCTTGGATCCCTCAGCCTAGACCTTGACCACATTTTATCATTCTCTCTTAGTCTTCTCACCAGTTCCAGTGTCTCTTGTCTCTGGCAATAAGAATATCCTATTTCTAGTCTGTGCCCTTTAGGACCTCCCTCCTCACCCCCAATAGCCAGTGGTGCCACTAATCCAATTTGTTCCTATCCCCGTCTCCTTGACAGAAGAAGAGAATCAGACACTCTGACACTGAGGGTATTACCTAATTGTAATAAACCTTTCCTCATTTATGAAATAAGAGGGATACTGGCTACAAACTACCTCACTAGGTCATTGTGAAATGAGATGCACATATGACTGGCACAGAAGAAGCACTCACAACCTACGAGTTCTTCCCAAAGACCTGGATGTGATTGTACAATGCTAAATGCAATACTCCCAGGCTTCCCTGGTGGCGCAGTGGTCGAGAGTCCGCCTGCCGATGCAGGGGACACGGGTTCATGCCCCGGTCTGGGAAGATCCCACATGCCGCGGAGCGGCTGGGCCCGTGAGCCATGGCCGCTGAGCCTGTGCGTCCGGAGCCTGTGCTCTGCAACGGGAGAGGCCACAACAGTGAGAGGCCCGCGTACCGCAAAAAATAAATAAATAAATGCAATACTCCCCATCCTGCTGACAATTCAAAATAAAAGCATCTTAGAATCTAATTAAGGAGACGAGAACGACATGTTTAATACAATTTGTGTATACAGATAGAGTATGAAATGCAGTGCAGGTGAGTGAGTACTAAGTATGAAGTAAGTTTACTCAAGGAAGACAAGCAGGTAGTGGCTTGTAAAGAAACTAAGAGATATGAATTTGTGAAAAGAGAGCAAGAGAATATTTTAGGTGTGAAACATTACACAGGAAAATTCTCAAGAGCAAAACAAAGTGTGACATTGGGGCACTGGCCTGATGAAATGGAGACAGTGGCTTTTAGGTTAAAGTTTGTGGCACGAGGTACTGCAGACTTCAATTCTTTAAGACTTCAACTTAAAGAATTTGTAAATCTTTTGATAATGTATTAAACGTTATCTCTAAACCCACTTCAAATGCATTGTTTTAAATGTGAAATAATATTTGTGGAAGGAAAAATTTGGCTACATTGAAGCAACCATCCTTCCAAGGGAGGTTTCCTGTGTTTTATTTATGAACATTAATTCCCTTCCCTTTCTATGTGAATTGGGCTAGAAAATCACAAATGTGTCTTTGGGTTTGTCTAATTCAGATCCTGCATATTTTACAAATGAGGCACAGAGAGAGGGAGGTTAAATGTCTTTCACAAGGTCGTAGCTAGACAGTGGCCAAGATGAAACTTAAACTTCTCTCCACGTTTTCAATCTCATGCCTTAAAAAATATACTGGGACATGGGGGAGAAGCTGGAGCTGAGGCTGGAGTCGCTCTTGGGAACCGAGCCCGCCGTCTACCCGTGGCCGCTGCCAGTCTACTCTTTCCTAGTATGGAGATGAAGCAAACTACCTAAAATTGCTAGCGAGGACGGCTTGAAGATGGCGAAAGAGTAAGACGCGGAGATCGCCTTCCTCCCCACGGATACACCAGAAATACATCTACACGTGGAACAACTCCTACAGAACACCTACCGAAGGCTGGCAGAAGATCTCAGACCTCCCAAAAGGCAAGAAACTCCCCACGTACCTGGGTAGGGCAAAAGAAAAAAAGAGAAAACAGAGACAAAAGAATAAGGACGGCACCTGCACCAGTGGGAGGGAGCTGTGAAGGAGGAAAAGTTTCCACACACTAGGAAGCCCCTTCGCGGGCGGAGACTGCGGGAGGCGGAGGGGGGAGCTTCGGCACCGAGGAGGAGTGCACAGCGACGGGTGCGGAGGGCAAAGCGGGGAGATTCCCGCACAGAGGATCGGTGCCGACCGGCACTCACCAGCCCGAGAGGCTTGTCTGCTCACCCGCCGGGGAGGGCGGGGCTGCGAGCTGAGGCTCGGGTTTCGGTTCGGACAGAGCGCAGGGAGAGGACTGGGGTTGGCGGCTTGAACATAGCCTGAGGGTTTAGTGCACCAAGGCTAGCCGGGAGGGAGTCCGGGAAAAGTCTGCACCTGCCGAAGAGGCAAGAGACTTTTTCTTCCCTCTTTGTTTCCTGGTGCGCGAGGAGAGGGGTTTAAGAGCGCTGCTTAAAGGAACTCCAGAGACGGGCACGAGCCACGCCTAAAAGCGCGAGCCCCAGAGACGGGCGGGAGCCGCGGCTAAAAGCGCGAACCCCAGAGACGGGCGCGAGCCGCGGCTAAAAGCGCGGACCCCAGAGACGGGCGGGAGACGCTAAGGCTGCTGCTGCCGCCACCAAGGGGCCTGTGTGCGAGCACAGGTCACTCTCCACACCCCTCTTCCGCGGAGGCTGTGCAGCCCGCCACTGCCAGGTTCCCGGGAACCAGGGACAACTTCCCCGGGAGAACGCACGGCGGACCTCAGGCTGGTGCAACGTCACGCCGGCCTCTGCCGCAACGTCACGCCGGCCTCTGCCGCCGCAGGCACGCCCCGCACGCAGTGCCCCTCCCTCCCCCCCGGCCTGAGTGAGCCGGAGCCCCCGAATCAGCGGCTCCTTTAACCCCGTCCAGTCTGAGCAAAAAACAGACGTCCTCCAGCGACCTACACGCAGAGGCAGGGCCAAATCCAAAGCTGAGCTCCTGTGAGCTGTGAGAACAAAGAAGAGAAAGGGAAATCTCTCCCAGCAGCCTCAGAAGCAGCGGATTAAAGCTCCACAATCAACTTGATATACCCTGCATCTGTGGAATACCTGAATAGACAAGGAATGATCCCAAATTGAAGAGGTGGGCTTTAGGAGCAAGATCTATGATTTTTTTCCCTTTTCCTCTTTTTGTGAATGGGTACGTGTATGCTTCTGTGTGAGATCTTGTCTGTATAGTCTTGCTTCCACCATTTGTCCTAGGGCTCTATCCGTCCATGGGTTTTTTTAAAAAAAATTTTTTTCTTAATAATTAATTTTAATTGTAATAACTTTATTATACTTTACCTTCGTTCTTTCTTTCTTTCTTTCCTTCCTTCCTTCCCTCCTTTAGAAAACGAATCACCCCAAATTGAGGAGGTGGTCTCTGAGAGCAAGATTTATGATTTTTCCCCCTTTACCTCTTTTTGTGAGGGTGTATGTGTATGCTTCTGTGTAAGATTTTCTCTGTATAGCTTTGCTTCCAACATTTGTCCTAAGGTTCTATCCGTCCCTTTTTTTTCTAAATATTTTTTAATTCAATAACTATATTATACTTTATTTTATTTTTACTGTATCTTCTTTCTTTCTGTCTTTTTTCCTTCTTTCCCTCCTTCCTTCCTTCCTCCCTCCCTCCCTCCCTCCTTTATTTCCTTCTTTGCTTCTTTCTTCCTTCCTTCCTTTCCTCCTTTCCTTCTTTCTCTCCTCATACTTCTACTAATTCTCTCTACTTTTTCTCCCTCTTATTCTGAGCCGTGTGGATGAAAGGCTTTTGGTGCTCCAGCCAGGAGTCAGGGCTCTGCCTCTGAGGTAGGAGAGCCAACTTCAGGTCACTGGTCAACAAGAGACCTCCCAGCTCCACATAATATTAAACGGCGGAAATCTCCCAGAGACCTCCATCGTAACACCAGCACCCAGCTTCACTCAACGACCAGCAAGTCACAGTGCTGGACAACCTATGCCAAACAACTAGCAAAACAGGAACACAACCCCACCCGTTAGCAGAGAGGCGGCCTAAAATCATAATAAGGCCACAGACACCCCAAAACACACCACCAGATGTGAACGTGCCCACTAGAGAGACAAGATCCAGCCTCATCCACCACAGCACAGGCACCAGTCCCCTCCACCAGGAAGCCTACACAACCCACTGAAACAACCTTAGCTACTGGAGACAGACATCAAAAACAACGGGAACTACAAACCTGCAGCCTGCAAAAAGGAGACTCCAAACACAGTAAGATAAGCAAAATGAGAAGACAGAAAAACACACAGCAGATGAAGGAGCAAGATAAAAATGCACCAGACCTAACAAATGAAGAGGAAATAGGCAGTCTACCTGAAAAAGAATTCAGAATAATGATAGTAAGGATGATCCGAAATCTTGGAAATAGAATGGACAAAATGCAAGAAACAGTTAACAAGGACCTAGAAGAAATAAAGATGAAACAAGCAATGATGAACAACGCAATAAATGAAATTAAAAATACTCTAGAAGGGATCAATAGCAGAATAACTGAGGCAGAAGAACGGATAAGTGACCTGGAAGATAAAGTAGTGGAAATAACTACTGCAGAGCAGAATAAAGAAAAAAGAATGAAAAGAACTGAGGACAGTCTCAGAGACCTCTGGGACAACATTAAACGCACCAACATTCGAATTATAGGGGTTCCAGAAGAAGACGAGAAAAAGAAAGGGACTGAGAAAATATTTGAAGAGATTATAGTTGAAAACTTCCCTAATATGGGAAAGGAAATAGTTAATCAAGTCCAGGAAGCACAGAGAGTCCCATACAGGATAAATACAAGGAGAAATACGCCAAGACACATATTAATCAAACTGTCAAAAATTAAATACAAAGAAAGCATATTAAAAGCAGCAAGGGAAAAACAACAAATAACACACAAGGGAATCTCCATAAGGTTAACAACTGATCTCTCAGCAGAAACCCTACAAGCCAGAAGGGAGTGGCAGGACATACTGAAAGTGATGAAGGAGAAAAACCTGCAACCAAGACTACTCTACCCAGCAAGGATCTCATTCAGATTTGATGGAGAAATTAAAACCTTTACAGACAAGCAAAAGCTGAGAGAGTTCAGCACCACCAAACCAGCTTTACAACAAATGCTAAAGGAACTTCTCTAGACAAGAAACACAAGAGAAGGAAAAGACCTATAATAATGAACCCAAAACAATTTAGAAAATGGGAATAGGAACACACATATCGATAATTACCTTAAATGTAAATGGGCTAAATGCTCCCACCAAAAGACACAGATTGGCTGAATGGATACAAAAACAAGACCCTTATATATGCTGTCTACAAGAGACCCGCTTCAGACCTAGAGACACATACAGACTGAAAGTAAGGGGATGGAAAAAGATATTCCATGCAAATAGAAACCAAAAGAAAGCTGGAGTAGCAATTCTCATATCAGACAAAATGGACTTTAAAATAAGGACTATTAAAAGAGACAAAGAAGGACACTACATAATGATCAAGGGATTGATCCAACAAGAAGATATAACAATTGTAAATATTTATGCACCCAACATAGGAGCACCTCAATACATAAGGCAAATACTAACAGCCATAAAAGGGGAAATCGACAGTAACACATGCATAGTAGGGGACTTTAACACCCCACTTTCACCCATGGACAGATCATCCAAAATGAAAATAAATAAGGAAACACAAGCTTTAAATGATACATTAAACAAGATGGACTTAATTGATATTTATAGGACACTCCATTCAAAAACAACAGAATACACATTTTTCTCAAGTGCTCATGGAACATTCTCCAGGATAGATCATATCTTGGGTCACAAATCAAGCCTTGGTAAATTTAAGAAAATTGAAATTGTATCAAGTATCTTTTCTGACCACAACGCCATGAGACTAGATATCAATTACAGGAAAAGATCTGTAAAAAATACAAACACATTGAGGCTAAACAATACACTACTTAATAATGAAGTGATCACTGAAGAAATCAAAGAGGAAATAAAAAAATACCTAGAAACAAATGATAGTGGAGACACAACGACCCAAAACCTATGGGATGCAGCAAAAGCAGTTCTAAGGGGGAAGTTTATAGCAATACAAGCCCACCTTAAGAAGCAGGAAACATCTCGAATAAACAACCTAACCTTGCACCTCAAGCAATTAGAGAAAGAAGAACAAAAAATCCCCAAAGCTAGCAGAAGGAAAGAAATCATAAAAATCAGATCAGAAATAAATGAAAAAGAAATGAAGGAAACGATAGCAAAGATCAATAAAACTAAAAGCTTGTTCTTTGAGAAGATAAAAAAAATAGATAAACCACTAGCCAGACTCATCAAGAAAAAAAGGGAGAAGACTCAAATCAATAGAATTAGAAATGAAAAAGGAGAAGTAACAACTGACACTGCAGAAATAAAAAAAAATCATGAGAGATTACTACAAGCAACTCTATGCCAATAAAATGGACAATCTGGAAGAAATGGGCAAATTCTTAGAAATGCACAACCTGCCAAGACTGAATCAGGAAGAAATAGAAAATATGAAAGACCAATCACAAGCACTGAAATTGAAACTGTGATTAAAAATCTTCCAACAAACAAAAGCCCAGGACTAGATGGCTTCACAGGTGAATTCTATCAAACGTTTAGAGAATAGTTAACACCTGTCCTTCTCAAACTCTTCCAAAATATAGCAGAGGGAGGAACACTCCCAAATTCCTTCTACGAGGCCACCATCACCTTGATACCAAAACCAGACAAGGATGTCACAAAGAAAGAAAACTACAGGCCAATATCACTGATGAACATAGATGCAAAAATCCTCAACAAAATACTAGCAAACAGAATCCAACAGCACATTATAAGGATCATACACCATGATCAAGTGGGGTTTATTCCAGGAATGCAAGGATTCTTCAGTATACGCAAATCTATCAATGTGATAAACCATATTAACAAATTGAAGGAGAAAAACCATATGATCATCTCAATAGATGCAGAGAAAGCTTTCGACAAAATTCAACACCCATTTATGATAAAAACCCTGCAGAAAGTAGGCATAGAGGGAACTTTCCTCAACATAATAAAGGCCATATATGACCAGCCCACAGCAAACATCATCCTCAATGGTGAAAAACTGAAAGCATTTCCACTAAGATCAGGAACAAGACAAGGTTGCCCACTCTCACCACTCTTATTCAGCATAGTTTTGGAAGTTTTAGCCACAGCAATCAGAGAAGAAAAGGAAATAAAAGGAATCCAAATTGGAAAAGAAGAAGTAAAGCTGTCACTGTTTGCAGATGACATGATACTATACATAGAGAATCCTAAAGATGCTACCAGAAAACTACGAGAGCTAATCAATGAATTTGGTAAAGTAGCAGGATACAAAATTAATGCACAGAAATCTCTGGCATTCCTATATACTAATGATGAAAAATCTGAAAGTGAAATCAAGAAAACACTCCCATTTACCATTGCAACAAAAAGAATAAAATATCTAGGAATAAACCTACCTAAGGAGACAAAAGACCTGTATGCAGAAAATTATAAGACACTGATGAAAGAAATTAAAGATGATACAAATAGATGGAGAGATATACCATGTCCTTGGATGGGAAGAATCAACATTGTGAAAATGACTCTACTACCCAAAGCAATCCACAGATTCAATGCAATCCCTATCAAACTACCACTGGCATTTTTCACAGAACTAGAACAAAAAAATTTCACAATTTGTATGGAAACACAAAAGACCCCGAATAGCCAAAGCAATATTGAGAACGAAAAAAGGAGCGGGAGGAATCAGGCTCCCTGACTTCAGACTATACTACAAAGCTACAGTAATCAAGACAGTATGGTACTGGCACAAAAACAGAAAGATCAATGGAACAGGATAGAAAGCCCAGAGATAAACCCACGCACATATGGACACCTTATCTTTGATAAAGGTGGCAGGAATGTACAGTGGAGAAAGGACAGCCTCTTCAATAAATGGTGCTGGGAAAACTGGACAGGTACATGTAAAAGTATGAGATTAGATCACTCCCTAACACCATACACAAAAATAAGCTCAAAATGGATTAAAGACCTAAATGTAAGGCCAGAAACTATCAAACTCTTAGAGGAAAACATAGGCAGAACACTCTATGACATAAATCACAGCAAGATCCTTTCTGACCCACCTCCTAGAGTAATGGAAATAAAAACAAAAATAAACAAATGGGACCTAATGAAACTTCAAAGCTTTTGCACAGCAAAGGAAACCATAAACAAGACCAAAAGACAACCCTCAGAATGGGAGAAAATATTTTCAAATGAAGCAACTGACAAAGGATTAATCTCCAAAATTTACAAGCAGCTCATGCAGCTCAATAACAAAAAAACAAACAACCTAATCCAAAAATGGGCAGAAGACCTAAATAGACATTTCTCCAAAGAAGATATACAGAATGCCAACAAACACATGAAAGAATGCTCAACATCATTAATCATTAGAGAAATGCAAATCAAAACTACAATGAGATATCATCTCACACCAGTCAGAATGGCCATCATCAAAAAATCTAGAAACAATAAATGCTGGAGAGGGTGTGGAGAAAAGGAACACTCTTGCACTGCTGGTGGGAATGTGAATTGGTTCAGCCACTATGGAGAACAGCATGGAGGTTCCTTAAAAAACTACAAATAGAATTACCATATGACCCAGCAATCCCACTACTGGGCATATACCCTGAGAAAACCAAAATTCAAAAAGAGTCATGTACCAAAATGTTCATTGCAGCTCTATTTACAATAGCCCGGAGGTGGAAACAACCTAAGAGCCCATCATCGGATAAATGGATAAAGAAGATGTGGCACATATATACAATGGAATATTACTCAGCCTTAAAAAGAAACGAAATTGAGTTATTTGTAATGAGATGGATAGACCTAGAGTCTGTCATACAGAGTGAAGTAAGTCAGAAAGAAAAAGACAAATACCGTATGCTAACACATATATATGGAATTTAAGAAAAAAAAGGATGTCATGAAGAACCTAGGGGTGGGACGGGAATAGAGATGCAGACCTACTGGAGAGCGGACTTGAGGATATGGGGAGGGGGAAGGGTGAGCTTTGACAGGACGAGAGGGAGTCATGGACGTACACACACTAACAAACGTAGTAAGGTAGATAGCTAGTGGGAAGCAGCCGCATGGCACAGGGATATTAGCTCGGTGCTTTGTGACAGCCTGGAGGGGTGGGATAGGGAGAGTGGGCGGGAGGGAGACGCAAGAGGGAGGACATATGGGAGCATATGTATATATATAACTGATTCACTTTGTTATAGAGCAGAAACTAACACACCATTGTAAAGCAATTGTACCCCAATAAAGATGTTAAAAAAAAAAAAAGATTTGAATGTGAAAAAAAATAAAAAAATAAAAAAAATAAAATTGCAAAAAATATATATATATATACTGAAGGACTTATGACAGTCAAGATGATATTAAAGACAAAGAGCAAAGCTGGAATACATCCACTACCAGATAGCAAGACTTGCTCTAAAGCTATAGTAATTAAGAAAGTGTATAATTGGCACAAAGATTGACCAGTGGAATATGATAGAGATTCCAAAAACATGTCTATTGATACTTGGAAACAGTGCCTTGATTTGATAAGGATGCCAGTTCACTTCAACAGAAAATCGATGGTCTTCTCAAAAAATAGCATTGGGTCAACTGGATGTATCAGTGAAAAACAGACAAGCAAAAAGAACCTAGAGTCCTACCTCGAATTCACCAAACAGAGAAATTAATTTGAAATGGATCACAGACATTACGTATGAAAGCTAAATCCATCAAGCTTCTTGAATAAAACATAGAGAATATCCTCATGACTTTGAAATAGGTAACGATTTCTTAACTAAGACACAAAAGCCACTAACAAAAAGGAAAGATTAATAAATAATTAAATTTAATTGTTTAATGAATACATAATTTAAAAATGCTCTTTAAATGACAGCAGATGAAAATCAAGCCACAGTCTTGGAAAAGATTGATGTAATACACGTGCGTGTGTGTATTTGTCAGTGTTCATCAACAGAATATAAAGAACTCTTACAAATAAATAAATAACTCTTACAAAGAAATAATTTAGAAATAAATAACTCTTACAAAGAAAAAAGTACCCAGACAACTCAATTAAGAATGGGTGAAAGATTTGAACAAACATTTCTTAGAGTCGAAAAGGCTAAGAAACATGAAAAGGAGTTCAACATTGTTAAAACCACAATTAAAACACACATGCCAGGGCTTCCCTGGTGGCACAGTGGTTGAGAATCCGCCTGCCAGTGCAGGGGACACGGGTTCATGCCCCGGTCTGGGAAGATCCCACATGCCGCGGAGCGGCTGGGCCCGTGAGCCGTGGCCGCTGAGCCTGCGCGTCCGGAGCCTGTGCTCCACAACGAGAGAGGCCACAACGGTAAGAGGCCCGCGTACCGCAAAGAAACACACACACAGATGCCAGAACAGCTAAAATTAAGAAGGTAAGTTATAGCTCAATTTTTAAAAATTGGCAATGGTGTTATTTCCTGAAACAAATAGTTTACCATTAGAAATCTTGGAGGAAAATTTGCCTCATTTCTCTTAGGCTAATAAATACTTCAAACGTTTGCTCTTGTCATCCCAGCAGCATAGCTCCCAATCCTTGTGTCATCACGGCACACACAGACAATGCTGATATTTATGGCACCTGGTACGTTACACAGCCGGAAGGGACAGGTCTGGGATTTCTAGGTCCTCGAGGCCCTGCCTGGTGGCCTGGATGCATATCAGTATTTTGGATTGGCCAATTCTGTGAAAATACACACTGTTTTAGCATCATTAAACAAAGCATTGGCATAAGGCAGATACGGTCTGAGGTTGTTCTGGACAATGGTACATAAAAAGAGAAATTCAACAAGTAGACACTGATGGCTGTTCTGTGGCACATATTTTCCTTGATACTAAATTTATACTGTACCAAAAGCAAAGAGATTAACAGTAGACAACCATGTGTACTTCCTAGTGTCATGAAATCTTACCAAGGAAAAGCATTTCAATTTAGTTGAGAAAAAGGTTGTATTCCAGAGTCATTAGCACCATGCAGCTCACACGGAGTGCTCTTTGGGGCTAGTGAGCAGGTCTTCTCTTGAAATTTATTGGATAGAAGATACTAGTTATATTTGCTATTACCTATATATATCTTTTATACTAAATTAAAATGTTAAAGGTCTATTAATGGAAAAAATGACAATTTTATTTGTAATCATACTGCTTCCTTTTTTTTTTTTTTTTTTTTGCGGTACGCGGGCCTCCCACTGTTGTGGCCTCTCCCGTTGCGGAGCACAGGCTACGGACGCGCAGGCTCAGCGGCCGTGGCCCACGGGCCCAGCCGCTCTGCGGCATGTGGGATCTTCCCGGATCGGGGCACGAACCCGTGTCCCCTGCATCGGCAGGTGGACTCTCAACCACTGCGCCACCAGGGAAGCCCCATCCTTTTAAGTTAAATACATTTTTTCCATTTAGTTTAGTGTTGTCAGATATTTTAAAACTCATTTATTCCAGTTTGCTCACAAAGTTTAAAGCCATCTTCCATTCATTGCAGTTTTCTACAGGAGTTTGGAAAAAGATGCAAGAACCTTGAGACCTCGAGATTATTCAGTTCTATGCCATATGCTTTACAGATGAAATTGAGGCACAGAGATATCATTTATGGATCATTCTTCTCCCACTAGAATATCCCTTTAAGAAACATTTGTCTTCTCTACCTTATCTGTAAATCACTACTTTCTAAAATGTATCTCTTAAAAGTCCCCAAATCTTATTCTTTATCAAATTCTAGTTTGGTTGCAAGAAACATTGACAATCTTTACCAGATAAAGCTAGAAATCTCAGCATTTCAAAACCAACACATTTCTGTAAACATGTATCTAACAAATATGGCTCTCCCTAGCTGTTCTTCAAAACCTGTCCGTGAAAAGTTAATATTTATTGTTTGTTACAAGAATGTACTTTCTCTTTCTCCTCTCCTCTCTTCTCCCTTCCTCTCCCTCTTCTCTCCCTTTCTCTCTCCCTCTCTTTTCCTTTGATACTAGATGATTTAAAAATGGGAAAACAATGTTATCTTGGTTAACCAGCTAATAGAGATGATGGTAATACTGCCTATGCATTATTTCCAAAATGTTAGGTATTTTATGTTCTACTATTCTAATTAGCTTCTTCAAAATTCATGGCTTTACATCTGTCCTTTGTTTATGAAATTTTAGAAATGGACCAGAAACAATAAATGATTATTTATTGAGTTAAGACATTCCTTTGCAATGAAAAAGATGGTGTGATTTATAATTATTTCAATTTAATTTAAGGAAGTGTCACCTGGGGGTATGGGGGTCTCAGAATTGTCTGTACTATAATTTCATGCAGCAGTCCACAAATTTGAATACAAACATTAGATTTACCTCTATCTAACTTGAAAGGCATTTCCTCTCCCTCACTCTAGCTTTACCATTTTCCCTGCTCTGAAATATCCGTCACGAGTATCAGGAGCTAGAGGGATTCTAGATATCCTCCAGACCAGAGTTTTCAACTGGTGTGTACAACTGGTGTACTGGTGTGTACAACTGGTGTGTACCTGCTGATACACTGTGAATGGTTATAGATGTGTTGAGATAGCATCTCCTTGGAACCTGAAGTGGCTGGTAGGGCCTTGAGGAAACTTCTGTTTTTTGTGTGTGCTTTTATGTAAAAAATGTTGAGAAAGACTTAGTCTATCTCTTTTGTTTCGTTGATAAAGAAGCTGAAAAACCCTTTGAGTTTGGGAGGCTTTGTCACGAAGTCCCTTAGTTCTAGGTCTAGGTATAGAATCCAGATCTTGTGGCTTCTGCTCTGATGTACATTGGTCATGACACACACTTCCTTCCGTCTCTTTGAGACAGTGAAATTTCGTGGCTGCTCGTGTTACGCACTTTAATTGGAAGACGTGACCAAACTAATTCATGCTAGCAGTCTGCTGAATTCTTCCTGGAATTCACTTTATACACTTTGGTATCAATTTATATAAACAGATTTTAAGACAGATTCTATCATCACTTTTTTTTATAGAAGTGGGAAATCAGCATTCAGAGAAGTTAAGTGACTTGTCAAGGATTTCATAGTAAGTTACAGAATTCAAATGCAGGTCTGTCTGGTTCCAAAGCTTAAGATCTTTGCACACTACCATAATAACTACCTGTTGGAATGAAAAGTAACTGTCATCTTACAGCGTACAGAAATTATGTCTGCGGAGGATATAGATAAAAGACAGTTAATTTTCAGCATCTGAGAAAAGAAGGATGTGAGGGGAGGCAATAGGGGCATTTGCTGTGCCCACCAGGACCTATTCTGCCCTTTGAATTAGCCATGACTTTTGGGGAGTGGGTGCCTGGTATAACATGAAACACCTCAGAGACCTTTTGCAGAAAGAATCTTAGGATATTTTATTGTTCTTATTGCTTCTACCAGATATAAGTATTAGGAAAATTTCAAGTTCAAGAAAAAGTACAGAGAGAAAATTTTTACAAAGATTTAAAAAGTTAGATACTACAGTTTTATCTTTGGATTCTCCCAATAGCCACCTCCTCCCAAATGACAGGAGTCCATGAAACAGAAGGATTACAAGGAGGGATCTCTGACTCTAAATTGTACCACAAATAGGTAGTTTGAAGAAACAAGTTCTCTAATCATTATATGTGGGAAATAACTGATGTCTTAAAACAAGCAAATGATCTTGCTGTGATTTTTGTCAAAGAGTATTCTTCCTGTATTTTCTTCTAAGAGTTTTATAGTGTCTGGTCTTACACTTAGGTCTGAAACTAACACAACATTGTAAAGCAACTATACCCCAATTTTAAAAATTGGGAAAAAAACCAAGCAAATGAGAATCAGAGAGAAAAAATTAACAGCAAAATACCATGGCACGTGGATTTGGCCTTTTAGAAGCTATTGAAAGATTTCAGGCTTTCCTTGGACGGATGGCTGACTCTTGATCTGAGGAGGAAAATGAGCCCAGAACTTCCTGTTGTGCTGGAATTCAAGAAACTCTGAGAATGTGAAGATGTTCTTTGCTAGAATACAATTACTGAAAGTCTGTCAATGGCCAAAGATAGGACATAATTGGGCATCAAGAATATGGGAGATGGACTTCCCTGGTGGCGCAGCGGTTGAGAGTCCGCCTGCTGATGCAGGGGACACGGGTTCGTGCCCCGGTCCGGGAAGATCCCACATGCCGCGGAGCAGCTGGGCCCGTGAGCCATGGCCGCTGACCCTGCGCGTCCGGAGCCTGTGCTCCGCAACGGGAGAGGCCACAGCAGTGAGAGGCCCGCGTACCGAAAAAAAAAAAAAAATCATTGTGGAATTTAACTATGGAAAGTGCTTTGGCTATCTTGTCATATAACAAACCACCCCAGGATTCAGTGGCTTAAAAAAAACAATAATTTCTTTTCTCACAGTCTTGTAACTCGAGGAGGCCTCTTGGGGGACAGCTCTCTGCTCCATTTGGCATAGCTAGGGTAGCTCGCCGGGGACTTGGGGATTTACTCCCAAGATGGTCTCTCCTACAGCGCTAGCGCACTGGCTCTGTCTGCCAACTTGGAGAGCAGCTGGGGCCGTCACAGGAGCCTTCAATGTTCCTTCATGTAGGTCTCTCTGTGCTGCTTGACCTTCCTCACAACAGGACAGATGGGTTCAAAGAAGAAGGAAGTGGAAGTTGGCAGTCCTCTTAAAGACTAGGCTTAGATCTAGCACAGTGATACGGCTGCCATATTCTAGAGACTTATCAGTGTAGTCACAGCCTCAGCCTCATTCAGGGGATTGGAGAAATAGACTCCCTCTCTCTGCGGGGGGTGTGACACAAGGAGGTTGTTTGAAGTTATCAAGGAATAATGTTTAAGTGTAGCAAGGGCACTCTGATTATCTATGAAAATTTCAAAAAAATTTTAGAGATACAAAGTGAAGGTATGTAGGAGTGAAATGGCTTTTTGTTTGGGGTTTAAAATATTTTAGCAGGAAGGAAGGATAAGGATAAAACAAAATATCTTGATAATTTTTTTTCATATAGGTGATGGAAATACAAAGGTTTTATTTATTTATTTATTAACATCTTTATTGGAGTATAATTGCTTTACAATGGTGTGTTAGTTTCTGCTTTATAACAAAGTGAATCAGCTACACATATGCATATATCCCCATATCTCTTCCCTCTTGCATCTCCCTCCCTCCCGCCCTCCCTATCCCACCCCTCTAGGTGGTCACAAAGCACTGAGCTGATCTCCCTGTGCTATGCGGCTGTTTCCCACTAGCTATCTACTTTACATTTGGTAGTGCATATATGTCAAAGGTATTATTGAACTGTACTTTTGAGCATGTGTGACAATTTTTTTAAAATATTGGGATTTGAAGTAATGTTATAGCTCCTAAAAGAGACCCTAAGGAAGAGATTCAAAGTTTTAGTTTCATCTGGTTTTGATTAAATTTTAATATTACATCTTCTCAAAATATACCTTAAATAATACTCCCCACAGGTACTAACTTTGAGAAAGTATGCAGAAAGAGCGAACCTTACAGGGGTGCTTAGGCTGTTGGTAGGAATCATAGAAAGGCAGCTAAACACAGAAGGCTGCTTGACATCAGTGCCTATGATGTCTGATTCTTTCATCCAAGAGTGTGAGGACTTAATGCTTTGAGCTTCTGCATCGATATTCAGACCCTGAAGGGAAGGGAAAGGGAACTGCAGCCAGTGCCCATGACTCTGACCTCACTGACCCTCTGCATCAATGCCAACAATTGTCAACCTGCAGACCAATTCTTATATGAGAAGAACAGCTCTAAGTAATGAGTAAGCACTCAGTCAGGTAGTCTGTTACATGAATTCAAAGCTTTCTTAGCTAATAACATTCCAAAGCAGAAGTTGCCAATGCAACTCTCCACATATTCCTAATTAAAGGATTAGGGACTACTGTAGATGCGCTTTCCGGGAGTACTAGAAATAAATGTGACTTAAAGGAAAAATAAGTCTGGGACCAGCTGAAGGATATGCATGTTTGCAAGATGTAAATTTAACTTTGCAGCAATTCTACCTTAACATTTATAGTCAAAAGAATGAAAAGCAGGGACACACATAGAGTTATGTACACTCATGTTCGTAGCAGCATTATTCACAATAGTCAAAAGGTAAAAGCAACCTAAGTGTCCATCAACAAATGAATAGGTAAACGAAATGTAGTACACATATACAATGAATATTATTTAGCCTTAAAAAAGAAGGAAATTCTGACACACACTACAACATGAGTGAGCCTTGAAGACATTATGCTGGGTGAAGAAGCCAATTAACAAAAGACAAATACTGCATGATTCCACTTAAATGAGGTACATAGAATAGTGAAATTCTTAGAAAGTAGAATGGTGGTAGGGGCTAGGGGGAGGGAGGAATTGGGAGTTAGTGTTTAATAGGTATAGAGTTTCAGTTTTATAAGACAGACAAATTCTGGAGATGGATGGTGATAATGTTTGCACAGCAATGTGAATATACTTAATGCTACAAAACTGTACATTAAAAACTGGTTAGAATGGAAAATTTTAAGCTATGTATATTTTACCACCATAAAAAGTGCTTATCTCAGTATCTTTCTATATAAGAGATCCAACATTATTTTAATTAATGGAAGAGATAAAAGGCATGGGAAGTGGGGAGGCACATGGTACCAGAGCCTCAAATTAACCCTTTGAAGAGAATGTGTTACTTTTATATTGGAGGATGACATTTTCTTCAGGGTGTGTTTCATATTCTCAATTTAGTTAGGTAGGCCTATGATTATTTTCACTGCATTTTTCCTCCAAATTTTAGGAATATTATTGTTACCTTTGAAATCTCTTTACAAAGATCATGGTAAGTCTTATTCTCTCATTTTGTTAGTCAGCGTTCCTCATTAATTTAGAAAATTGTTCAATAAAGACCCATCTCATTTGATAATGGTCTGTGAATCCTGGGATTATGGCAGGGATTTTACTTAGTAGTAATCTCCCAGGAGAACTGTCCAAACAGCTGTGAAGGCAAGAGAGAGCTACAGGGGGCACAGCAACAGGGGGCTAAATCTGACCAAAATGAATCTTTTCTGCTTTTCGCTGGTAAGTGTTTTTTTATATGCACCATTTATATCCTCTTTTTTATTTTATTGTATGGAATTCGGGTTTACCCTAAACTTCCTAAGTGTTATACTAATACGTTTTAAGGTCTCATAAGAAAGTCCACATCAGGAAAAGGAGGAAGCACGTTTTCATTAAAGAATGTAAGCCGACTGTATTCAGAGGCAAGTAATTTACAAAAAAGTATATATTTATCTATAACAATGACTGATTACTTAAAATTTTTATACTGAATTTCTAAGTGGAATATGTAAATAGTATTTTTGAGGAACTATTTTCTTTTTTTTATTATTGAGTATGAGGTTTTTTTCAAAATATGCTGCATTGGGGTTGCTGGTTTTGCTTTGGGACATTCCTAGGAATCAAAATTTCTTCTTTATTGTTTGAGTAATGAATTCTGTTCAATGTTGGTTTGGTTAACCTACCATGAGGCAGCTTTCTGAGTTACACAGCACTGTAAATGCAAGGTACAATAGATTAATCCACTCCTGCAGATGTGCTCATTCAGGGTATAAGCACCTCTCAAATTCTTTTTTACATTATTGCTTTTTTTTTTTTTCTTTAGCCTGAAGTGGATCAGTGGAAGTTAGCAGGTAGTCATAGATCTGGAAATACTTTATAACTCTAACCTGAAATTGTGACCATCTGCCAATGCTGAAAATGGATTTCAAAAATAATTTTATTCATTTCTATATGTGTTTACAGCAGGGTATTATGCCTATTCACTGGTTTTTCAAGATGTCTGTGGGAGATCCCTGTCATTTGAGGAAATAAAATGGTTTACTATGATGTTTGTTTTCTTTCCAAATTGCAAAGAAGATTAACGTAAGTGCTAGAGATGGTGCTGACATAGGTTGTAATACCTAAACAGGAGGCAGTTTAAGTCAAGATAAGGGATTTAATCTTAGAGCATCTTGAAAAATAAAACGCAATTGTGAGTTGTGGCAGGCTGAATCATTGAGTTCAGTTTGCCTATATAGTCCCAATTTACAAAATAAATGCCAATGCTCAACTTTGCTTTGTGCCATATAAATCTGACTGGAGAAATCCCATTTCGGGTGATTTAAGTGGTATTGTGCATTCTTTTCTAGTTGCTCTACAAGAGCTATATGTGTTTTACATGAATATACTTCCCATGGAGAGAGGCAGTGTAGCGGCAGAGATGATTGTGTTCTGAAATCACTCTAAATGGTACTATAATCAGTATGCTAATATTTCTGTAACATAGCATAGCTCAGCATACTGTGGCATACACTTTGTAATCCTGCTACTAAAGACATATAACCACATAATGAGCATGATTGTCTTTCTCTGTAATATAGGCAAGAAGGCACATACTCAAAAAGGATTGCTTCAAAGCTATGCCTCGTGGACTCAATTTGACTGCAACTCTTTTCCATCTTTTAAAGTTATCCTTAAAAAGTTCCTCGCTCAGAAACATATTGGATTAGGCCGAGCCATCATGAACACTAACTAAAATTATGTAAGCATTCCGAAGTTTATATGTGATCAAAATTAATTATTGCTTTAATAAGAAAATGTCCACAAGGCACTTGGGAAAAAAAATCAAAACTATCTTAGGTATTTTTATTCCTTCCTGGGGAATAAATAAATAAATTTATTTAGCGTATGGGCTCTCAACCAGGGTGTTGTGACACCCCACTGTGCTGTTATGAGCTGTGAAAAAGGGGCGGGGTTACACTTTTTGCCAGGAATTTGTGCATAATTCAAAACATATTTTATCTGTGCCTGTAGGAATGTGAACATATGGGACACAGCATTTTAGAAAAGAGATTTAAAACTACTGATTTAGTGGAAAAATTACAGAATTAAAAAGTGGAAGTGGATATAAATATATTGACCTTTAAATCTCTAGGAAGGAGGTGATTTAAAATATTAAGCATCACATAAAGATTAGCACTAAGGAAAGTCAGGGAAAGAGTTAAACTTCTCTTAAGTGTAGGGGGAAATTGTAAATCTTTTAGTAAATGGGGTTTTTAAGAGAAATATAAAGCCAAACTTAATGAACTACCCGTTTTGAACCAAGGATACTATAAATAATCCATTAAAGGTGATTGCTATTATTTTGGATCTATAAACTCCAAACGGGGTCTATCTTTCAAAAGGGAGGCAGAAATATCCTTTTATGTGTGCCATTCTGAATCCAGAATTTTTCTTAGAGTTTTACATCGTGATAAGGTTTTTAGAAAGCTTGCTCATTAGAAGCAAGGTGATTTTCTTGTTGAGCTCATCATATAGTTACAGAGTTTAATTTGACTTTGTAACCCAATAAGGTTACAAATCAATGATCCCTGAACCATTCCTTCAGTGATTCGAAATGCTGCCTTTATGTTTATTTGGTTTATATATTTTATCCCAATGGTTTACCTCCATCCTTTTCTTTATTACTGTTCTACATACTATTGAGGTA
The DNA here is from genome assembly GCF_059928025.1 of Delphinapterus leucas. Classification (NCBI taxonomy): domain Eukaryota; kingdom Metazoa; phylum Chordata; class Mammalia; order Artiodactyla; family Monodontidae; genus Delphinapterus; species Delphinapterus leucas. The sequence continues at coordinate 29,006,995 of NC_143132.1, forward strand.
ATTCTAACGCCAACTAGATACCTTACTCAGAATACCCTCTCCTTGTCTTTCTTCAAAATGTGGACTTCTAAAGTCTCTGTGCTTCTGTATAAATACAGAAGCGTCTTATCAAGTTATATGAAAATCTTTGATAGGATTTTGATTAAAATGAATTTGAATTTTACACCTTTAGGGGAAATTGACTTCATTATGAGGTTGAGGCCTCCCATCTGCAAATATGGATAGCTCTTCATTTATTCTAATCTTCTTTCATGGTCTTTAATGATGTTTTATAATTTTCTCTATAAAATTCTTTTTTAAAAAACTTTTTTAAATTTAATTTATTTTTTTATACAGCAGGTTCTTATTAGTTATTTTATACATATTAGTGTATATATGTCAATCTCAATCTTTTGCTAACTTTATTGCTAGCAGTCTAAGAATTTTGGTTGCTGTTATTATTTTTTTTCCTAATTTATTTTTGCTGATTTATAGATACATTATTGATTTTCAGATATTGATACTGCAAATAAGTATTTTTGCTAAATTTCTAAAATTCTGGTAGTCTGTGGTTTTTAATGCAGATAATCTGTAAGTTTTCCTCTTCTTTAGCAATTATACCATTCTCAGCTTCTCTCTCTCTTTTATAACATTGACAAGTAAAAACACTATAATGGCAGGCATCCTAGTCTTGTTTCTAACATTCATTTAATTACCTTTAATTGCATCTTCCTGAGGTTTTTGATAAATAACTCTAATGAGGTTGAGGAAGTCCTTCTTTTCCCAGTTTGCTGAGATTTTATCAAGGATGAATAATAATAAATCTTTCAAATGCCTTAGAATATTTATTGAAATTTTAAGCTTTCTTTTAAACACATTACAGTATATTTAAATATTGAAACATCTTATATTCCTGTATTAAACACTAACTGGCCATGGTATATTTTAAAATACATTACTAAATTTAATTTTGTTAACACTACATTTAGGATTTCTTAAAACTATAAGTAAAATTTGTTCATAGTTTTCTTGAAATGACGAGAAATATCTGTCATTTTATTTTTGTAGAATTTCTATTAATCTGATGTTGTAATGCCTCAAAACGTCCTCCACACTTTTACCCGAATATTTCATGTGTTTTCTATTTATCCTTTTATGCTGCACCCTGGGTGAACTCTTCAGCATTTGCTAATTCTTTTGAGAGGTCCAGAGTTCATCCCAATTTTTGATTATTTAATACAAATTTCTATGATTACATTATTCATTTTCAAGACTTTTTAATTATTTAGTGTTTGTTTCCTTTCTGCCTGTTTTGGTTTCATCATAGGTTATTTATTTTTAATTGTATATTCCATTTTTATTTAGCTCTGTGAAGATGATAAATATTTTTCCTGAAATTATTTTTCATCCATTTTATGATTTTAATTTCATCTGGAATGGAAATGGTTTTATTTTCAGATTGTCAATTCAGTTGACTCTCTTTCTCAGCATTCGATCCCTTCCTGTGTTTTGGCTAATGTTGAACGATAACTCTTCTTCTCTTCTTTCTCTGTGTCTCTCTCTGTGTGTCTCTTCTCTGCCTCTCCCTCTCCCACTCCTCTCCCTTTCACCTCCATCCTCCCCTCTCTCTCTCTTCTCTCCTTCCTGGCCTCTTTACCTTTCTCCATTTGGTTGTAAGGCATAAATCTCCAGTCTCTCCGAGGCCCCAGTTAAGAACCAAGGCTTACATTGCTGGTCCAGGGATCTCATCCCAAGGTCATATTTGATGTATTACTGATCCATCACTGAGCCAGCTGGCAGCTTGTTTCTGATCTCAGTGTGCCAGCTGCATTGTTGAATTTTGCTTTTCTGACCTACAGCTTCCTAGAAGCAAGAGCCCCAGCAGCTGTGGGTAGGAGATTTTTTTCAACCTCTTTTCATAGCTGTGGGTGCTGCTGCAGCCCATGGATTTCAGCACAGAGTTTGCTTTATGTGGAGGAAAGCTATCACACATTACACCACCAGGCCCAAGATCCATCAAGGCTGCGCGTTTGTGGGTGGACAACTAACAGGTCCAAGGCTTAACCTCCATTCACCACTTTGTGCTTCTGTTAGGTTTTTGGTTTCCCTACATGTTTAGGTATTTAGAGCACAAATGTCTTAGGGCTTACTTAAGTCTTTCAAATTTTCCCAATAATTTGCCATGTGTTTGGAGCAGGAGTTACTTGAATTATGGAACTGTAGAACACATTGGTTGAAATTTTTAAAGGTAGACAATGTGAATACAATTCAATCTTAACTTTGCTTATATCTTAATAAAATATATTTTTAAAGATGAGAAAATTTTCAGTGCAACACTCATTGTTTAAAGCAAGAAAAGTTTTTCATAATCCAGCAGACCTTTATTTTGATGACACCGTTATCAACCTCCCCAGTTACTATGTCTAGAAATTTTCAAACAGCCCTTAAAGTTGTTTCCAGATGACGCCATAACTAGACCAATTCTGTCTTAAAAGGAAAAAAAAACATAAGAAGTCAATTCAGTTAAGTTTGTTTCCCAAATACAAAGGAGATTTAACATAGAGTTTACAATGGTTTTAAATGCAAACTCATACATTTTAAAATTCATTATTCCATAAAAATATAAAAACAAATGAACAATATTATTTATTAAGACAAATACTGTAAACATTAATATGAATGCCTTTATTGTACTTGTGAAATACTTTTGCTGTTTCAAAGCAAACACTGTATTCATTTTATCCTGGGAGTTCCTCTGTAAGGTGGATAAAACTGCAACTTTACAGTTGAGGAAGCTGAAGTATAACAGATTGTGTTTCTTATACAAGGACATGTACTAATTAGTATTAATTAGTACCCTAATTAGAGGGATACATATAACTAAAACCTATGACCTGACACCCAACACAGTTTATTGGTGTCCAAATAGGTCTTTATTTAGTACCTCGAACTTGATGTCTTCATCATGCTTCTTGAGAAATTGCCACATTTTGTGCATGGCTCCCCAACACTTAGAGTTTTGTTTGAATTCCTGGCTCTGTAATAAGTGCTAAGAATGCCTCCCTTTACTGTCTTGTTCACTGTTGAACACTGGCGTACCATAAACTCGTAATCCCAATGCACGGGATCATTTAGATGGGGTACTGTATAAAGGTGGGTAGATGGTTAGATGACTTTTCAATGAAAATTATCATTTTATTTTTCCTTGACTCAGAAATCTCTTTATTCCAGGAGGGCTCTATGGACAGCTTATATGAGCCAGTCCCAGAACAACAACCTCACCAAGAGGGAACTTCTGGTAGAACTGATTCTCTTTTCTCACCCTCTGGGGAAAATGGAAACTTACACAACAATCTCTTCATGGTGAGTGAACCTTGAGTGGATCACCTCTTCTCTATTATATATTTAGAATCACTTGCTTAATGAAACCTGTTAATACAGCAAAAAGACCCTGTTTCAGAAAGTTCTTCATTTACTTTTAGTTTCTGCTTTGCTCTTCACTGTTGTCTCTTACATGATTTGGGCTTATTAGTATGAACTACCATTTACGAAGTATGTATTAGGTGATTATGTAACTTAAATCACTTAAACAAAAGCAACCTTATGACAAAGATAATTGTATTGTTTTCTAGATGAGGAAATTGCAGGAGAGAAATACAACATAACTTGTTGAAGACTATAAACCATTAAGTGTTAAATCTGGCAAGTAAATATATATATGCCTGCATCAGCAGTTTACTGGTAAACCAGGTTTTGGGGGTGGATGCGGGGAACCTGAGATTTGTATAATAGCATTTGCCAGTTTCCATGGTGTGAATGCTCCTACCATGGTTGATTTCAAGCTACCAATGGTTTAATAACAGGCTTACAATACCTGAATATTTAATTATTCATTCTCTCTAGTGTCAACTCCAGCACACCTCTGGCTGCTTTAAAGTCTGTGCTAACCACTTTACTGAGCTGCTTCTTAAATTTATGGACACACACCATCAACTTACTTACAAAATATTGAGTATTACTAGAATGCAAAGGCAAATGGTTTTTGTGAATTATATTTATAATTACTAGAGGCATAGAGTTCTCCGTGCTCAGCAAAGTTGGCCCTGTTCCTGTTTTACAATGCAGGCTGTTTTCTTAGTCAGTTGTGCTGTATTTGTGTTAATCCCATTCTAATAAACTTATGTGGCTTCTATTGTGACTTAGGACAATACAAAAGATCCTATGTCTGCAGCAAATAAAGAACTTCTCTATACTTGTAGATTTAGATGCCACCTCTTACCCTTGCAATCACACATTTCCCCAATAACAAAAAAATAATATTAACTACACCAGATGATGTTATATATGAAATTATCTGTGTTGATCCTTACAATAAACCTTTACAGAGGTTTAGAAATGTTGAGAAAGGCTAAATAACTTTTCCAGTTAAAAAGAGGATGACCCAGGATTCAAACCCAGATATTTTTTTGCTCTAGAGAAAGGGTTAGAGTAAAATACCTTCGAGTTTTGTACTTGCCTGTACAGCTACCAGTTTTATTCTTCGGGGACATTGAAAACTTCTTATTTTCCCAGCTTCCAGAATGTTTCTGTTTCCCAGAAACTTAGATCAACTAAAAGGTAATGTACTGTAAGTTAGTAAACAAGTTCAATAATAAGTCTCAGTAAGTAAATATAATTTTAAAAATTTAGTGCAGTGGAAACTCTTCCCTCAACTCTGTATACTTTTTAATACCCAGAAGATATTGATGTTGACAGATATGCTTAAGAGGAAGCAGCAATACATTTTACATCTTAATGTGAGAGACAGAGAGAGACCATTTACAGTGATACTGTCAATTGACATTGCAAAATGTTTGGAAGCATTTTTACGCTACAATTAAAAAGAAAAATTGAATAGGCTGAAAAGCCTGAAGATATTTCCTTAAACACGTGAGTTTAATAAGTATGCATGAAAAATAAACAAGTTCATGGCCAACCAGTCTAATAGGATTGTTATCAAACTTCATCTACACTGCAAAAGTAGATGAGAATAATAAAAACATGGTTTAAATTGCTACAGCTCTCTCTCTCTTTCTGTCTGTATATTTCTGTCTTTCTGCATATATAATTAAATACTGAGGTATATATATACATTTTATATATACATATATAATATATATACTCACTAATTTTAAAATATATGCATATATACAAACATAAATGTGTGTGTATGTATAAATAAATATATATATATATACTGAAAAACAACTGGTTCAATTATTGATTCGACTATTCAATTGTTGAATTATACCAGTTGTATCAAATTATCATTGATACCTACTTTATTCCTAATTAAAATGATTCCACAGCTTGGATAAAACAAGGTTAGTCTTTTAATAATGAAACTTAGTGATTTAGAACTTTCCTCCTGACTTTCCATCTAAGCCTCTGAAGAATGGATGCTTTTTTTCTCCTACTATTCTCACTTTCCTTTTTTTTTTTTTTTTTCAAGGAAAAAAAGATTTGGACCAGTTTTAATAGAATTGGAATTAGATTCTTCTTTTGGATTAATGTTCTGAAAATACTATGAAAACATCCCTAAAGTTAATGGAGTTATTGCTCAAGTTCCGAGAGTCCTCAGCCCAAATGTATTTGTAATTTTAATTTTACTGGAAAGGAGAGGTGCTCTCAAACTTAAATTCTTTACACCCAACCCGACAGCATATCTAGTTGTTACAGTGGAAATTTGTAGCCCATACTAAAAATGTCATTTGCCACATGAATTGAAAAGAAAAACCAAAATGAAAGAAGAATCCTAGGCTTCTTGGCTTCCCTTAAAGCTATTTTATTTATGCATACTTATTAGGAGCTTTGCTATGTGGAAAACACCACGTTAATCAAAATGAGGAGTTACACAGATGGACGGAAGATGCTCCAGAGTCCCAAAGTAGATGATCAGTTGTAGACCAACTGCACAATTAAGGATAGAGAAGGCATTTAAGGGAAAGAAGTTAATGTTGGGATTTTAATTGAAGAATATCAAAAATATCTAGTTTACATTTTAATTGCAGTTCTAGGAGGGGCTGGTAAGGGAGAGATGGTCTAAAGAGAAATTGAGTTAAAATGAGACTTTATTAAATTTCATAAAGATAAATAATAAGAGATCCACTTATAGTATATGGCAAAGCCAGAGAGTTTTGGAGGTCTTCTGCCAAAAAAAAAAAAAAAAACTAGCTGTAAAATTTGACAGAGTGAATGATCATGCAACTAAATAAACATGCTGAAAGAAAATAGACTAACATACTAGCCTCACTGGAGATCGACTGCTTTATCATTACATTGGTTAAAATGTAGGCTGTTACTCCTCCTCTACCTATTTTAGCACCTCTTTATTATGTCTGAAGCTAATAAAGGATCTTGAATTAGAAAAAAAGTAAGAATACAAAATGTTTGTACCTCTGCCAACTGCGGTTAACAGGATCAAGCCTGAATTATCAGGCTTGCCATCTATATGATTGAAGTTAGCAAATAATTGTCAATTTTCCACTTCATTTTGTATCTCATAAATTAAATTGGTAAGATATTTGAACCTTTTCAAAAATGAGCTTAAATGTGGAACAGGGGAAATGTCTCTATTACTTGTATGTTGCACAAATATTCATTCAATGACTACTGAATGAATGGATCAATGAAGGTTCATTAATCAAACTAAGGAAAGTCTTAATAATGCAGAATGTATGATGCAGTGTCATACATTCTGGAGCTGGGCAGATATGAATTCTCATTCTAGCTCTGCACTTACCAGCTATTTGACTTGGGAAAGTTGCTTAAATTCTCTAGACCTCAGTGTCCTCTTCGTAAAATGAGGAGAACAATCCTAGGTATGGATTCAGCTTAGTTCAGTTTCAGAGAAGAGCATTCCTTCTTGCTACTGAGCACCGGGGTTAGAAGGGCAAATATGTCACTGTAGAGCTGCGGCTAGAACTACTGCCCCAGGCGGCCTGTGTGTGTACTGCCCATGAGCTAAGAACAGCTTTTACATTAAAGCAATTTTTTTTAAAACAAAAATAGAGAAGACCATGCCATAGAAACTGTATATGGCCCACAGAGCCTAAAATATTTCTATCTGACTTTTCAGGGAAAAAGTTTGCTGACCCAGGGAGTGACATTTTTATAAAAGAGAAACAGGTGGACATTTATTTAATAATGTATTTAAGCAAGTATATCTAAAAGATTATTTTTTCAACATGTAATTATTATAAAAAGTTAATTATATATATATATATATATATTTTTTTTTTTTGCCATACGCGGGCCTCTCACTGTTGTGGCCTCTCCCGTTGTGGAGCACAGGCTCCCGACGTGCAGCCTCAGCAGCCATGGCTCACGGGCCCAGCCGCTGCGCGGCATGTGGGATCTTCCCGGACCGGGGCACAAACCCGTGTCCCCTGCATTGGAAGGCGGACTCTCAACCACTGCGCCACCAGGGAAGCCCCTGGTGTGTATCTTATATATCTCAATTCAGATGCTAAAGTTTCAATGGTTAAAGTGAATCCTGCTCCTAATGAAACAATAAAAATTGTGTATTTTTTGACCCAGCTTCAATTTCAAGATTAAATTAAATTAAAATTTAGTTCCTCGATCGGACCAACCAAATATAAATTGCTCAATAGCCACATACCACCAGAAATGGCTACAATGTTGGACAGCATAGAATTAGAGGCTTGAATTTGCTGGTGATGTTGAGGCATCAGAGTAATCAGATAATATAAATCCCCTACTTTACTTATAAAAGTATATATAAGTATATATATATATATATATAAGTATACTTTTAAAAGAAATATAAAGTATAAAAATACTTGAAGATAAACAGTTATATACTTTTAGGAAGAGACAAGACCAGAGGGAACAAGTATATTAACCAATGAGGAGGCTGAGATTAATGACTTGTCTGAAATAAGGGATGGAGTCAAGACTGCAGCTCTGGCTTCCCAAATATTAATGTTCTTTGGCCTTTCTGTCCCAAGCATATGTGTGTGTGTGCTATGCATGTACGTCTTTGCAAGACTTAGAGAGAGTAGGAGAGGCTGAGTGTGAGAATATGTTTTGGGGAGATGAGAAGTGAAGAGGAGAGGAAGATAGGAAGATAAAGAATCCAACCTTTTTATATGCACATTAAATACAATCTGATATATATATACATATATATGTATGTGTGTATATATAAATATATATGTATATATAGGACATAGCAGAGAGAACTTGAGATGGGCAATGAAGGTAATAAACTTGAGTTTTATTCCTTCTCCCCAGGTAGCTGAGAGCTGTGTATCCTTGAGAATGTTTTTGAACTTCTCTAACCCTAAGTTTTCTGAGCAATAGAATATGGATAAAAATGTCTGTCTCTTGGTTTCTAGTGAGGATCAAATGTTAAAACAAACGTTAAGCACCTGGCAAAATGCATGTTAATGTTCATTTTCCTTCCTTCTACAACCCATCACACCAGAGCAGAGTGATCCTTTAATTTAATATCCTTGATTAAATGACTTTAAGTCAAACTATCATTTGAGCTTGGATGTTGTTTTAAAATAACTGTTCAAAATAATTTGTAATCAACACTCCTTACCTAAAAGCATTGATTTTTACCAGGCTGGACAAGAAGAAGCAACAGGATTTATTGTTATGTGCATTAGAAAACCCAAGATTATAATCTCCACAAATTGCCTCAAATCATGAACACCCAGTTTGAGTGCAATGTTTGACATACATTCTTAGATTTCCTTCCATGTGTAAATAACAGTAAACAAGAAAATCTATCACGGTGGCTCTTGTTGGCCTAATTTATAATTCAGGTGCTGGGTTTTTTTCGGGGGGTCCATTTTAACTTAAATATTTTAAAATGCAAGTTTAATTTTTTAATGTACTCACAGTCGTCAACATTCCGCACTGATAAAAAGCACTGGAGAAATCAATTAAATTGTTCCCAGCTACCAGATGTTAATAAGAGCGTAATATTCATATTTTTATGAATATGTTTTAAAGACATAGTTTTAAAGACAAATGATACAATACATGTCTAACAGTTGGTTAGAGCTCAGCACTAATGAATGATACAATACATGTGTAACAGTTGGTTAGAGCTCAGCACTAATGAGGCTAAGGTCAAGGGTTTAATCCCTTCTTGGCCAGTTAGTTTTGCTCTTTTCCATAGCCACTGGCAGGATCTATGACCCAGCCTGCCATCTTGGCTGTGACCACCACTGATCATTAAGGAATCTGGCTTGGAGGATGAGGCAGCACCGGCACAAAACCATTACCCGCTATCGGAAGAGCGACTGAAGGGAAGAACAGCCCAGCTGATCAGTAGTTTATCTGCCCACGAAGATTTTCCTCCACCATAGTCAGTCTTCAGGCGACTAGTGCAATTCTTGGCTCTCAACTTAGGAGAATTTATGGGGCAATGGCAAGGACCTTAAGAGAGAAAACTGAGGTCTTGCCCTGGCTTTGTTCCTAAATAGCGCTGAATAAGTCATTACACTATCTGCTTCTCTGTTTCCACCTCTATAAGATAATAAGGTTAGGCTAGATGGTCCCCAAGGTCCCTTGCTGCTCTAAAATGGTTCCATGTGTACACTTTAAATTTTTTTGGAAGGGGGAGTGTTTTCTAACCTAAAACACTATTATTCTCCTTTTGGAACTGTGGAGAGCAGACTTTTAAGATGGCCTCTAATGAACCCTCTTGTATAAATCAGGGCTCTGTAGAGAAATAGAACTGATAGGATGAGGATATATAGAAAGAGAAATTTATTTTAAGGGATTGGCTCATGCCAATATGGAGGCTGGCAGGTCTGAAATTTGGAGGGCAGGCCAGCAGGCTAGAGACTCAGGGAAGGGCTGATGTTGTAAAAAGAGTCAAAAGGTAGTCTAGAGGCAGAATCCCTCTTCCTTGGGGAGCTACAGATTTTTTGTCTTAAGACCTTCAACTATTGAGATGAGGTCTAGCCACATTATACAAAGTAATCTGCTTTACTCAAAGTCTACTGACTTAAATGATAATTTCACTTGGTGTTTGACCAAATACCTGAGTTGTGTGGCCAAGCCAAGGTGACACATAAAATTCACCATCACATCTGCCTCTGGTATTTATGTCTTTATGTAATACTCACCTTTCTTTGTGTGAGACTTGATTCCAATAGAATTTGGCAAAGGTGATAGGAAGTCACTTCCATGATTAAGTTATAAAAGACTATAACTTCTGTCTTGCAAGAAGACTGTCTCCATTGCTTTCTTGCTTGCATGTTATGGTGAAGCAAGATCCCATCTAGAAGAGGCCCAGGTGAGCAGCATTCAGCCTACAACCAGCAAGGAACAGTGGCCTTCATTTCAACAGACTTCAGAAAACTGAATGCTGCCAACAATCACTGAGTGAGCTTGGAAGAGGATACTCTTCCCAGCTAAGCCTTTAGATGAAACCTCATACCTTTGGGCCAATAACTTGACTACAAGCCTGAATCAGAGGACCCATTTAAGTCATACCCATATTCTTGACACACAGAACCTGTGAGATAATCCATATATATTGTTTTAAGGCATTCCAATTTGGAGTAATATATTGAATAGCAATAGATAACTAATACAGGACCTAAAATTAACTTGATAAGTTATTGATCAGGGTTTATTTGAAAATAACCAAATCCATGTTAGCTAATTTAAGCAGAAAGAAATGGATTACAGCTTAAAGAAATCTCAGAATTGTTGGGAGGCTGAAGATAGATACTCTAGCCGAGCTTGCAGAAATTACTGAGAAGCACACTACAAAACTTGCCACCCCGAAGAGCTGTTGCTTCTGCCACCATCAGGAAGTGTCCAAATCAAGAAGCTACTATCATAGCAGTAGGCTCCAGAACCACACTATCTCTGCTGAGATTTGCTACATTAAAAATGGATGCCCACACCTTATCTTTTCTCCCATGTTAGTCAGTTTTGAATCAGTGTCTTAAGTTTGCCCGTGTGATGGATAAGACCTAAGCCACATATCTCATCCTAGTAACAATGGGAGTCTTTCTCTCTCTCTCCCTCCCTCCCTCTCTCTTTCTTTCTTTCTCTTTCCTCTTTTTTCTCTCTCTATTTACTTCTTTCCTTCCTGCTCTCCTTCCATCCTTTACTTCTCCTTCTCTTTCTCCCTTCTTCTTCTTCCTCCTTCTTCTACACATTGATTTTAGGTTTAGTGAATGACAGTTGTCAACTACAGTAGAAATATGTATATCAAAAATATCTAGAGAATAAAATAAGACACTATGTAATTAAATGCTCTATTATAAGTATCAAGCCCAACTTCTACAATATTTCTCAGAAGGAATTAAAAAAAATAATGTAATAGTCAGGAGCACAACATTTGAGGGTCAAATAAACTTTATAAAAATGCCAGCTTTGAAATTTACTAGCTACGTGATCTTGGACAAGTTCCTTAAATTCTTTAAGCCCAGTTTCTTCTCCTATAAAATGAGGAAACTGCTTGTTACTCTCATTCATTATTTGAGAATAAAAAGTGACAGTGCAATTAACATTATTAGCACAGTGGCAGGCACAAAGTAAATGATCAATAATGTGTTATGACTAAGAACATGATAGTGGTTTGTGGTTTAACGGTGCAAGTTCAGTGGAGAAGGTGAGATTTAAGCTGGGTTTGTAAAGGAAGAACTACAGCTTAAAATGGTGAAAGGAGGGCTTCCCTGGTGGCGCAGTTGTTGAGAGTCCGCCTGCCGATGCAGGGGACACGGGTTCGTGCCCCGGTCCGGGAAGATCCCACATGCCGCGGAGCGGCTGGACCCGTGAGCCATGGCCACTGAGCCTGCGCGTCCGGAGCCTGTGCTCCGCAACGGGAGAGGCCACAACAGTGAGAGGCCCGCGTACCGCAAAAAAAAAAAAAAAAAAATGGTGAAAGGAAGGTAAGACATTATCCCTGAACATTGTCCTAACATCTTCCAGAAAAGGCCTTAAAAATCACTTAGAGCCAAGTGTCTTGTAAACGGATAAATGGACACTGAAATATGACATATCTTAGAATAGGTGAGTAATGAAGTCATGGTAGGTGACTCCCAGGTTGGTATTCTAAACACTCAGCTGCATTTCTTACTTGCCTCCAAACTATTAAAATCGGGAGTTCTTTTGTTCTGTCTCCATATTAACGTCAGGATTGACATAGCTATTAATAACATAGACACTAAAGGAAGAAAATGAGACTAACAATGGCATCCCATAAGCTAGGTCTTCATCAAACTATAAACAAGAGGAGTCAGTGTCAAAACAGTGCAAGTAATCCTTTTCTTGATTTCTAGATTGTGAAATGACTCATAACAAGTTGACATATAAAACATAGATCACCTTCATTAAAAATACTGCACTTTTCTTTCATTTTTATTTTTTACCCATTATATCTACGATCACATACAGCTATTCTTCTGCCACCAATTCATATGTGAACACTTTCTGTTGGTTTTAATTAGTTTCCTCCCTTAAATAGAAACTTATGTTAAAATAAAATAAAATCAATAGATTGAGGTTAATTATGCCCTATTGTCTTTTTTATTTCCTAAGTTCATGATATAATTACTAATTGAATCTAAGGAAAGCCATGGTTATCTCTTTATTCATGTTTTAAAGAAAAAGCTGTAAAGCAAAAAAGCCCATTCCCATTTTAATTTTCTCTTAAAACCTTTTGTCATCCCTACTGACTTTGGATTGAAATATTGTAGATAAGGAAACATGGATTGTTTTTACTGGAAGAGATTTTCAAGTTCTTGTTCACTAACCTTCATACTACTGATGTAGAGACAGTTCTGAGAGGGTTCTTGGAACTGGCCCAGTTTAGTAGCAGACCTGGGAAATCAAGCCAGGTTCTGGAGTGCCAGTTCGGTGCTTTTCCACTGTAAGGATGGAAGTTGATATTTTTACCCATCTTATTTCCTATCACACTTCTTGCAAGTTTGTGTGGTTTGCTTTTGTTCCATGTGTGGCTATGAGGATTAAATAAAATAATGATATAAGTGGCAGGTAACATGAAATCTAAACATTAGTTGTCTTTCCCCTTTCTAAAACCTTGTGTAAATATAATTTCATAAGTCAGAACACATTTAAGGCTACTTAAGAAAGTTCTAAAAAATGATAAAAATGAACTTATTTACAAAACTGAAACAGACTCACAGACTTAAAGAATGAACTTATGGTTACCAGGGGGGAAGGGTGGGAGGAAGGGGTAGATTGGGAATTTAGGATTGACATGTACACACTGCTTTATTTAAAATAAAATGCCTTTCCATGAAAAAAAAATGGAAGTCTGGAAAAGAATCTTTTTGAAAAGGAAGAATCTTTTATAATGCAAATAACCATCCTCTAAGTATCCTATTTTGCCATCCTGGATATTTATAACACTGTGAGAGGAGTTTGTTAGCCCAGGATTGATAGAAAGCTCACTTGGCACACCAGTAGACGAATGGCAAAGTTCTATGCAATTTACCAGCTCTGTCCCTCATGGATTAGATACAGTACCCGTGCATTCTCCAGGCACTACAAGCTATAAGGTCTGCCCTGAGATGATGAGCCTTGTTGGGATGCCATACACCACCTGCTTCTCTTGGGGAAATCAGAATTCATTAGCGTATAGGGTTATTACTCTTTGACAGGAGCTGGTGGGCTGGCAAGAAAGTCTACTTTTCCCATCACAATGAGCTGAGGTTGCTTCTGCTTCTTCTTCTTCGTTGCATTCTCATGGGGGGATAAAATCTGTTTTCCCTGAGAACCATAATTTTATTACAGTAATATACTGGGGGGCCTCCAATGTGCAGTCTCTCATCTAAATTCAATGATTCCTGAAGTGCCCTTTTTTTTTTTTTTTGCGGTATGCGGGCCTCTCACTGCTGTTAACCAACAAAGACATACTGTATAGCACAGGGAACTATACTCAATATTTTGTAATAACCTATAAAGGAAAAGAATCTAAAAAAGATTCTTACATATATATTCTTTAGTTATATACATAACTAAATATAACTGAATCACTGTGCTGTGCACCTAAAACTAACACATTGTAAATCAACTATATTTCAATTAAAAAAAAGAATTATGTGCAAAAAATACTAAACTATTCATATTAGTACTTTGATAAAAGTATGCTTTCTGAGTTTTTTGTTTAGTACTGGCATATAGTATTACATTTCTCTAGCCACTCTCTCTTCTGGCCAACAGTTCGTTTGTGGGATCTCTGATCTAGATGACAGGTAGATTTTGTATCTGTGTAGTCAAGTATTGAAGTAGCATTGTGTACTCATTAAGGCATCAGGCATAAAATTCCAGTTTTACCACTTACTAGTTATGTGACCTTAGGCAAGAATTTGACTGTTCCGTGCCTCAGTTTATTCATGTGTAAATTGAAGACAAATAACTGTATAAACCTCACGGGATTGTTGGGAGGGTTAAATGAATTACTCCATGTAAAGCATTTGGAAGTGTGCTTGATAATCCATAAGTGTTCTGCCATTATTATTTCGCAAGTGTGTTAAATCAAGAAATTAGAAAAGCTATAAAAGTCTTGTCATTCTTAGTAACTTGCTTTAACCACCTGGGCTCAAACTAGCTATATTGACTAACATTTCTCTTTGTGGTGTGATCTATTCGATAATTTAGGAGACTTCTTCATGTGATTTTTCTCCACATGTTTGTAATCAGGTGTAGAGGCAGGATGGAGGACCTCATAGGTGGCAGGACTCCTTCACATGGGTGATGGTTTGTTATCCAGCACACAAACTTCCTCCTTGTTTTGAGAACAGAGCTGAAAGCTGGGTATACATTTTTTCATCTCTCTGGTGGCTTTTCAGTGCACTGCAAAATTAGCCCACTTTATTAAATTTGAAGCATCATAAGCATCCTCTTTCCAGATGTCTATTAGAATTTTTTTAAAGGGAAATTCTGTGAATTTCCCTTTCTTTTTTTGAACATCTGTGGGAACTTTATTGAGGCCTAAGAGGTTAAGAAATGTCCAGACATAAGCTCATTCAGTTTGGATGTGGCATTCTTGGAATCACAGTATTTTGATATTAGTTAAAATAATTTTAGTTATGCAAGTGAATTATCTTTATTCTTGCAAGAGAATGAGTTGAATAAAATAGAAACTGGGTTAGCTTATTTGAATAAGAAGTTATATGTATGTATGTATATGTGTGTGTGTTTGTATTTATGTTCAATTCTTACCTCATTATCAGAATTCCATGTAATCATTAATGAATAATTAATCTAATGAGAAGTAACATCTGTAAATATCTTCAGTGTGTTTGGAATCATGTAAGGATTTTATAAAGGCTAGCTCATTTAATCTTCAAAATTAGGAAAATCATGGAATCCAACAGGATCCTGAGAGCAGCGGTCATTGATGGTGGATATTTGAGAGAAGAGCCACTTGTAATTCTTTTTTGACTCTAAAAGAGTGTCTGGTACATGACAGATGCTCAATAAATGTTTGTTGAATGAACTATAAATCTATGAATGAATGAATTATATGATTCTAAAGAATACATTAGAATGAAAAATATGACTAACATTTAACCAAGGTAAAGCACTGTACGTATGACCCTAGACATGTCAATTTACCATCTGGGACCTCAATTTATTCATTTGCAAATCAAAGGTCAGATCTCATCAGCTCTTCAGTCTTAAAAATTCACCATGGAATTTACACCATCATTTACCGTCAGTCATTATTCTCTGTGCAGAAATACCTTTCACATTTCCATTAGCTGGTCAACAACAACTCCTGACATATTCTTCACTTCATTTTTCCTTTTGACTTTGTGATTTGAAAGTAAGATTTAAAAACGAATAACACAAGAAACAGGCACATATTAGACTCAATCCCAAAGGACAGTCAACTGTAACGACTGCATGAGAATAGAAATATGGCAGTTGGTATCCAAAATTTCTCTATTCTTTTAAATGGCACCTTCTCTCTCTTCATTTCTAATTGTTTTTAAATTTTCCTTAATTTGACCTAGTTTCATAGTTATGTGAAAATGCTTTGCTCCTAGAGCCTACTGTCATCTACTTGAAAAATAACATAGGTTGGACATATTCTTCAGTTTCTACTGGCCCATTTATAATAATTTGTCTACATTTCATATTTTTTTAATTTTCCTAAAAATTGCCAGGGATAACAATTAAATTAAGCCACAAACTCCCTAGCGAATGAAAGGTAAGACTAATGATTAGTGCTTGACTTAGGGGATAATGAAGGCTAACAGGAGCAAGTTTTAGCTGGTATTGATGGCAAGTGTCAAATTAATGGACTAGACAGAATGATTTCACTGACTCTCTGAAATGGTATTTTCCTTTTGTAGTCCAGAGTATCACACGCGCACATGCACACACACACACACACACACACACACATAGATATAGTTCTAAAAATAAAGCTATGTCTAGTCCTTCTTGACTTGCCCCTCCAGAAATAAAGAACCTAGGGTCTGAACTCCAAAGTGCATGATGGTCTGCTTATGTAAGCAGACTGCTTGGTACAAGAAGTACTAAAAATTGCTTAACCAGTTCAGTAGTCATCTACAATTAAGCAACACCCAGGGAACAGAAGTCTTATTCTTATAAGTAGATGTTGCCCTATTTGAGTAATCCCTTTCCTTCATATAATCACACCTGAGACTGAATTTCGTGTGCTTGACTCTCTCTACCCTTTTGTAGTACCCTAAGGAGAACTACATTAACTCTTTCATATTAATAAGGATTCGAAAGAAGTTTTAGCTCAAAATCTTTTTCAAAGTATTCATTACAAGAAAACTCTTTAATAAAAGATCCCCAAACCTAAGCTGATTCATTACAAGCAAATGTTGGATGACCCGGATTCCAGTAAAATAGAACAAAGTAGATAGTCCCTAGAGAATGTTGTGACAAAGTATGTTCTAAAATTAACCAGTCTCCGTCTATGGTCTTATGAAATTCTTTCAAGTCTTGGTCCAGATGTCTCTAAACCTCAGCTTAGAAGCTAATTGTGTCCCTTTCACTACAATCAGTAACTACACATATTTAACCAGTTTTGGTCCAACATCTGATTTTATTAACTTAGCTAAGGCTTCACCCAGCTGAAGCAAGAGGCTGTGCTTGACTAATACGCCCTCCGCCCCAATTCAAACACTTGGGGCTCAATTGCACACAAGTTTTGTGTCATCTGGAATTAAATCTCTTTGGTAGCAAAAAACAATGAATTATTGATATAATAAGTGG
This sequence comes from Delphinapterus leucas, assembly GCF_059928025.1. Taxonomy (NCBI): domain Eukaryota; kingdom Metazoa; phylum Chordata; class Mammalia; order Artiodactyla; family Monodontidae; genus Delphinapterus; species Delphinapterus leucas. Next base: position 29,024,236 of record NC_143132.1, read on the forward strand.
ATTCGAAAAGTACTATGATTCAAATGATAACAAATACAAAAGATATCTAATGTTTCCTATCTTTCCTATTTCAAATCCATCTTCTGTACTGCTTAACTCCGGACCAGACACCTTTCCTCTTTATACTCAAAAGAGGTAGAATTATTTTGAAGAGTGCAAGATTCACAATCCAAAGAAATTTATCTAAACTCACATAACAAATTAATGAGACTCATGACGATGGATTCTGATTATTGAGACATAACTGGCCCAAACTGCATAGATTATGGGAACATGGAGTTTGCTCCTTCCTAGCTACATTCCAAATACGTATGAGAGGAAAATGCTACAAATGTGACCATCCCCTTTCCTGATGACCCTCACAAAGCTTGTGTGTCCTCTGATTGTGGTGAAAAGGATACAGTTAGCTTCCGGACTGAGGTTTGGAGACTTCTAGACCAGACTGAAAAAATTTCATAAAAAGACCATGGATAGAGATTGATTATTTTTAGGACCCCTGATGACAAAGCACAGAGAATCGAAGGAGTGATCAATCTAACAATTAAGTCCTCAAAGTCTGTTGATATCCCAGTTCACCTCAGGGCTTGGTTCGTGACTCCCACATTTTTACCTTCACCCCCACATCTCTTCTATAAGACGTTGTCCTCTGGGTGATCCACAGGCATCTTAACTTGGCAAAAGTTGTTTCTCAAGTTGGGGACTGATTATTTCAGTACATGGGTTTTCAGTTCTACCCAACAATGTGAAATAGGTAATTCAAATTGTCTTTGAAGTTAAATCTTGATAAAAACACAATAAGGGTTTGAGAAAGGTCCCCCTCAGTTACTATGTAGGGGAAAGCTTCTCCTGAATTTTACAGTGCTCAGGCTAATACTGTCAACTATTGGAATAATAAAACCAGCTTTGAGTAACATCTGCAAAAAGAATACTGAATCACTATGCTGTATACTTGAAACTAATGTAATATTGTAAGTCAACCATACTTTAATTAAAAAAAAAAAAACTTCCCTTTTTCTGATTTTTGTTCACCACTCCTTCCAGCCTTTGCTTTTCTCACTACGTGGAATATTGGTCTCAATGCCCTTAACTACACAAATTCCTACCTCACCAAACAAAACCCTTCAGAACATGGTCTGTTGCCTATCATATAGTAGGTGTTCAAAAAACACTGAACATCAAAAACATAAATGTTTTTTGAATGAAGGAGTGGATGAATGAGAAAGAGAATCTGAAGAGTTCTTAAAGGCGCCTGGAAGCAGTTTAAGCTCTTTTGAGGACGGTGAAAGATGTGGCAACATATTTCTTCTGCCAGAGTATAAGGGATTTTACATAGCATCAGCGGCTCTGAAGAAAAAGGTCAGATGAATCACAGGTGTATTTCAACACACTTAGGGTATTGTAATAGGCTACTTTCCATCTTTCTTAAAGAAAGGTAATGTAATTAACATACTCTGGTATGTGTCTCTCCCCCTGGTCTTGGTGGGTTGAAGAGGGATATAAACTTGAGGCTACAAGGATTTAATTACAGGTTTTTGTTTAAAAGACTTGCTCACTAACTGTCACGGACTTACAATAAGGTAAACATTTATCAAAGTTACAAAGACAAAGAGAGAAAAAAGTAAAAACTAGAAGCAAGATTCTACTAAATAAATTACTAAAATACAGTCATTTTACTAGGAAAAGGCAAAATGAACTGCATTTGGATTATACTCAAAGATAAACTATACTTGAATTCTCTGATTTCTTGGGGTAGTATTATTTTATTTTACTTTTTATTTTATTTTACAGGAAGTTTCTCATTTTGAGAATGCAAAACCAGAAAGAAAGTAAGTCAAATTTACTTTGAAAACTTTATGTTCTCTTAGTTCTACAATGTTGAATGGACTATTTTAGTGGGTTTCCTGTCAAAGTGCTTTTTTAAAAATCGTCATGTACAAATCTAAGTATGCTTTACCCTGCTAACATTTATGTTTATGCTTAGGAAACTTGTGTTGTGACATTCCTGTAGACAGGGATGTGAAAATTAAATTTTCAGAGGAAGAAACATGTGTCTAAACTAGGCTCAGATTAAAGTGGAAGCCTACTCGAAAACATGTTTCTATCGGTGAACTATTAATCTTCTGGAGTTCTTCTAATCCAAATAAAAATGTGTTTGCAAAGAGATTTGGGTTATTTAGGTCAGGCTTGGCTTTATATTCAGCACATCAAGCTGCCAGAGGACGCGACACACACATGTTGCATAAGGTAATGGGATTTTTAACTAATAAGCAGGAAATACATAGCAGCAGGAAGTTGGTTTATGGGGAAATTTCCAGATTGGTTGCTGATGATACAGAAGAACGGCTTCCTTGCACTCTGGAATGGTCTGAGACAAAATTGTTAACATGTGAAGTTCTTTCTGGATGTAGTCTTTTTTGACAGCTCTTGCCTCTCCTCCTCCCCCAACTACTTCCTCCCACAAAACACTTTGTGCTTTCATAGTCTTTCCTTCCTTTCCTGCTCAAAGCTTTCTCCCAGTAAGGATATAAAATGCAGCCATAGTAAGTAGATAATTTCATGATTAACAGTTTAGAGCACCTGCCAGGCAAGGGTAGTTGCATTTTCATAGTTACCTACTTAAACTACATCAGTGGCATTTTAAGCATGAATGGGAGTAAAGAGGGTTTTTTTTTAGCAGGGTTCTTCTCAGTCTTAAAAATCGCCCCACCTATGTAGCTGTTTATTCTATCCATGGATAAGGAACCCACTAATCCCAAATCAAATACTTAAACAAAATTACAGCCATTGGCTGACGATTGATGCTTCTACAGATTAGATGATACCTAAACATGGAGGGGCAGAAGGAATTAGGAATCCTTAATTATTAGGATTAATTAAGGATTAGGAATTAGGAATCTTCAAACATAAGCCAAATCAATTAACACGCTCCTCGGATTCCAACTAGTTAAAGTTGAAGACTTTCTTGAGTTCCTCAATTCTTTTGTCCATCACTCCCCTGAAGGGAATAACCTCTCCTGTCATTATGCACCTACTTCACTTTATAATATTATAAGTAGCTTTATTGGGAACACCTGTTACTTCGCAAGAGTTGTCCTGAATAAGCATTTTGCGTTAAAAAATTAAAACAAACCAAAATAAAATGGTTAAGAAAAAAAGAAACATTATATATGTAAGTTTTTGCTTACAACCCTGAGCTTAAAAAAAAAGGTGAATAATGGAAAACACTCCAGCTCTAACAAAATTATTTACATGTACACTATGTGTG